>NC_140185.1:2400000-3600000 GCF_965226575.1 Pagrus pagrus | reverse complement strand
AAAATGAAGTGCAAGAGCTGGAAACCAAAAAGGTAGCAGGTTCAGCAAAAGGCTCATGCATACAGGCTTCCATTCCCAAATCAGATTGCAGAACTACATTAAACTAGTGAGTTGCAGGCGACAGCCCTAACTTTAGGCTTACAACAGCCCCTAAAGGGACATGGGGCTGTAAAGGGACAAACTTAAACGTTTCTCGTGAGCACAAGATACTTTCTTGTGAGCATGAGAATCTTTTCTCATAAGCATGTATCTTGTGCGCACGAGAAACGTTTAAGTTTTTTAAATTATGCGCGACAATCAGTTGTATCCCTCAGCCTGGGATATCATTTGAAAATGGAAGTTTGATAGGTGAACACTATTTATTTATTGAAGTGTAGTTACGGTGAACTCGGCCTGCATCATGATCAAAACTCACAATGAGGATATGGAGTGTAACGATTCTGTGAGAGCTGTCACTGACTTTATTTACAGGCTTTCATAAATCATACAATGCATATTTGCAGGTGGTGAGGATGATCCAGATGAGCTGACTGGAGAAGGCAGAGTGTGTGTGTGGAGACTGCACTGTCTCCAGTGTGCTCTGTGCGGCAGAGCACACCGAGTGCACCAGGCAGTCGTGTCCACTGCAGCGATTTCACACACAAACTACATGAAAACTAAAATCGTATTTGGTGAAACATGAACAGTAGGCTATTCATTCTTTAATGCTTTTTGATTCAATCTTGGATTTCTACCGTTGATTATGATCACTGGATCAGTTAGTTACCAAAGAGTCCGGCCCTCTCCGCTGCGCTCCAGGACACGGAATGTGAAGATGGCACAGCGCTCAGTGGGGAAATATTGATTTAACATTTGTGTTGGCTGATATTTTTACAACTAAAAGGTGTTTATGGAATAATTATTACACTTCACTACACAAGCGCAAATAGGAGGCTTTTACAAATACAAGGTTTATGAAAACGTTCACGAGAAAAGTTTCGTGAGCACATTTTCATAAACATTCAAACCAGCAGTGTTACTCGTGTACATGACATGACAACATGATTTCTAACAAATGAATTCTTGGAGCCATCATAGTAATTAATTAGGCTCTTTCAGTTGTTAATGTGATGTGAGGTAGTTGCTCTCTGTTTGGGTCCTCAAAGCTTTTGTCAATCACTAAACTGACTAAACAGACACACAAAGAGTTGTATTATCCTCACTTAAACACTTCTATGGATTCACTCGCTCTCTCTACCCCACTTCTTCTTTCTTGATGCCCCAGGCAAGATTTAAGCTGGTGCCCCCTTGCATCGCAGTCAAATTCACAATCAATTTTCATACACTCACACATAAACTGCATGTATGTTTTCAAGATTTTATTTCTTCTAAGTCAAAAATATCACACCAAATAAAAACTGAAGAAAGAAACAAGTGATAAATGAAAAATACAATATAAAAAATTTATTGCACCAACATATTAAAGAATATCGTCACTCTGCTGTGCTGAGGTAGAGGACAGGAGCACCTGATGCTGTGTCACTGGGGGTGGTGGTGAAATATTTTAAAAGTGCATCTGAAGAGAGAAGAGAAGTATTTGTGACCACTGGATGTTACATTTTAATAAAAAACAGATGCTTGGTGTGTGCTATACATAAGACTAATAAAGACTAATAATGAAAATACGATGAGATTCATTCAACTTCATCGTCATTGCAATGCAATTCAGTCTAACCAGAGTGCAAAAAGCAGCAAAGTGCAGTGAAATTAATATATATATATATATATATATATATATATATGTATAGCCTATGAATGATCAAACAAACTGTGACACAATAAACCAAAGGCTTACAACTACCATGTTACTTATAAAGGGGATGGAAAACTAATAGCATTTTAACTGACATACACGCAGGAAAACACAGCCAACAGGGTAAAATAACACCTGAACAGGCCTGACATTAACTTTCCAAATGTCCCTGATGAATTTAAGGTGGAGTAACATTAACTTACATCGACTCTGCCATTTACTGATTATTAAACAATGCTACTATCGTCCGGCATAAGCTAGCAAGTTAACACTCTGCTCCAACAATGGTTACTACGATGCATTGAACTATTCATTTCATTCACTTCGTCACATTGACGTTACTGTACCTCTTTGTTTTTCATGTTTTTCTTCCTCTGCTTTCCTCCTTATCTTTCCCTGGGCGCCGGATGGTTTCAGTCTTTTGGACATTGTGATTCTGCTACAGTATCAATAAATCTCCTTCTTGGTCTTGAGGTCACAGTCAGGTCAGATTCAGGCAACTCGCCTCTCGACCCCGCCCCCCACCCTCACAGAGGCAGGTACAGTGCAACGAGCCAGCCAGGAACCCAGGAAAAAGGCCTCTCCATTATTTAATAGGCTTTGCTATGAAGTTATGTTGCTGTGGGTTTATATAATATTTCAAAATAATAGTAGCAATAACACTGGTAAAGTTGTTTTTTTTCTCCCACCGTTTGCAGCTCCCCCCGTGGATAACGGCGCCCTTAGCATTCGCCTATACAGCCTATGCCGAGGGCCGGCTCTGATCTAGTCTTTCATTTTTCTCTCGCTTACTGTTTCCATCATCTCTTTCTTTTTATCCAGTCTCAGTGGAAGGTTGATGCTGATGTGCCACAGACCAAGTACTCCAACAGTACTGCTGGTTGATGCTTTCCTTTGATAACTAATAAATGACAGGAACCTTTTTTTAGTCTTCTCATGTTCCCAGTGCTTCATATTTTGCTTTATGCCTCAGACAGATTACAGACATGGCAAAGATATTCAGGTGTGCATGCAGGCATTCACCCATGCAGTTAATCAGAAGGGTCAAAGGGAATGCTTTGTGTTTGTGTGTTACAAATGTTCAGTCAATTAGAAAGCAGCCAGGGTGTGTTGACCAGATATTCTATACCACATATAAACAGAGAATTGCCATAATTACTGTGCCTCCTCACCTGTAAAGTCTTTCCCATTAATTAACTAGACTCCCGGAGGCCCGCCATAGTTTTTTCGTAATGATCCAAAAATATTTTTCACTTCTGCTATACTTGGATTTACATGGACAGAATCGCTAGCTGCAGCCAGTGTCTGGTTTGGTCCACTTGTCCACTTTCTGCAGAAAATGTGCTTTTGCTGTGTAGCCGTTGTGATGACAGTCTGGAGGTTGAAGAACTTTATCTTGCTCACGTGTGAGCATAAGATGAAATGTGAGGTTGAGGTTGCCATGTTCCAGACTCTTCTGGATATACAAAATGATCAAAATTCCTACCCTCCCCTGTGATCATGAGGTTTGGGTAAAGACCGAAAGAATGAGACCACAGTTGGTTTCCTCCACAGGTTCGCTGGGTTTACCCTTGGAGTAGGTGAAGAGCAAAGGAATTTCAAGTAGTCAACCACTCAGGAATAAACCAGTCCAACTGTTTCCTGCTCATATAGATTTATATATCTCAGCTTATAGTATGGGCTGATAAAAAAAATTCCCAAGTTGATACTTGTTCTCTTTTTAAATTGTTGAGAATTTAAAATCCATTAGGGATAATGTGTATATATGAAAGCATGAAAACCTAATTTTGTAATGACAGTGATGAATAAACTATTTACAATGGATCAGTCACTTCTGACCAATATCTGATCCACTGAATGAAATCCACAAATACTGACAGCAAAATCCTCATTTCAGAATAAGTGGATCCCTACACCTGCTGCTCCTGTATGTTAGAACAAACCAGTTGAGTAGTGGAAACTGGGAAGAGACCCCATGTGGTGAATTCATTATACACACTACAGCAGCTTTTTCGGATAGTTATTTTTGTTCATGTGTTTATTTTGTTTTCAAAAGTGTAGTCAGGTATGAAGTGAGAGATGCACTCTCCAAAATTCTCTGCCCTCAATTTCCTACACAGTATCTTATAATTGTCCAACCTGGGTATTTGGTGCTAGTACAAATCAAAGAATGTATGCGAATAAACCTATGCGAGAGAGGGTCGCAAGGGTGTTGAAAAATAAAATAAATAAATGTAGTCAGTGCCTGTGCATGTGTTTGTGTGTGAAGTCTAATATTTATGCCAGAGGGAAATGCCAGATCTGGCTATATCCAAAAGATTTGGCCTGTGTATCTCTGTATCTGTAAGTCTGTGTGTGTGTCTCTTGGTCCACTGATCCAGCTCTCAGTTCCAGAGAGGCTACAGTGTGTTATAACATTGGCCATCAAATAAGATAAAAGGGCCTTTCTGCTTCAGTGTCCTGCTGCTGGCTGCCAGCTACAGAGGAAACACCAACTAACCTCGGATGTCTTTACTAACTGAGAATCTCAACACATTTTTCTTTGGCATTTGTTCCCTCAGATTCTTTGTCAACCTTTGACATAAGACAAACAAGTAAACATCTGTGTTTGTCCAAGATTTTCTTTTCCATCTATTATTATGTTTTTTCTTTGTTCATAAATTTGTATCCACGTTATTTGTTGATCCTTCCTTTTCATTATTTTGAAAATTCTTTCTTTGACTCAGAAGAGGCATGGCGAGTTAGGGGGGATGGGGGTTTGTTTGTCTGTTGTAATCAGCATCCTGCCAGCAGAGAGAAAAGAATGAATCATAGAAAAGATGCCAGCAGGAGATTCCTGAGAGAGACAATTGAGCATACAGAGCACATGAAACACTGTGGACCAGGAATTCCTCTGTATCCCTCTTCTCTCTTTTCTCTTGACTCTCATCTTGTTGCCCGTCCCTCTGTTTCTTGCTGCTAAGAGGTGAAGCCGAAAGGGAAACACTTGGCGCTCATTTCTCCCCCAGGAGAGAGTGAGCAAGGTTTACTCAGCAAGCCCCCGCTCCTAATCTTGGCTTGTGATACCTCATGGGGCTTGAAAGTCACCTCATTTAAAATTGAGACATGGCAAGAAAAAAGCAGGTGGAGATGTAGTGCTTCTAGAGCGGGTCGGTCGGGATTTCTGCCACATCCCTCAAAGCTTTAATTAAAAGACTGAGATGATGTAGGAGAGAGACGAGAGAGCAGAGACGAGGGGTCAAGTCTGCTAATCGCTCCTCAGGAGAGGAGAGATAGAGCCTAATAAATAGCAGAGATAGACATAGAGACAGAGACAGAGGAGTGATGGAGGAGAGTTAGATGGGATAGACAGGGGCAGGAAAAGACAACCAGTAAAGAAAAGGATGGTTTGTGAAATCATTGAGCTACATCAAGACAATGAGATAGGAAGAGCAAAAAATTGCATGGCAACCAGGGGAGCAGATGTTCATCCAACACTGTTTTAAACACAGGCAGACATCGAGCAACACAAAACAAGGTTTAATGATGTGAGTGTGCCATTGCTTGTCTTACTTTCTCAAAGACAGGCTTGTTGTTATTCACGTCGTCCACTCCCACGATGACCTGAGCCGTGGATGACAAGGCCTGAGGTCCGCCTGAGGCATTGTCATCCGTTGCTGTAACATTGAGGACATATTCAACACCCTGAAGGTGAGGGGGTGGGCTGGAGCGCAGACGGATCAATCCTGTAACCAAACATAAGGATAACAAGTGGTTAACACACCTGCAGTGAGCTGTTACTGCTATTACATTGGTAAATACTGGTTGTCTATATGTTCAACCTTTAATTGTGAGATGAAGGAAGCTTTCAATACAGTGTTTGCAATGGTTACATGTGTCTTCTCTGGTATTTAGGGTAAAACAAATCACAATACATACATTTACTTTAACTGCAACTATTAAGACTAGGCTGACACATGTTTACCAGACATGGTAATGATGGCATTATAGAGCACTGGTTGCTCAAGAGATCAAGGTCAGGGTTGCTCATGTACTGGGCTGTTTGTCTGGTCTTTCATCACTTTCCCTCCTGATTTAAATGAGGGTTCACTCTTCTCATTTTACCACATCTCTTCTTTTATTTGGCCTGGCATTATTATCAGCTACTTAAAAACACATTGGGTTCTCAGTGTTTTAGTTGTTTGGTTGCCATGACATCATAATGGGTATTGGCATATGTAACTCTCTGTGTAACTGAGTAATTAGTGTGTAAATTATTGTTTTGGAAATGTACCTCAAGCCGAGTTTATACTGCCCAGGTTGTACAGTTAAGAACTCTGGACTGAAGATAGAATTTATGGAAGAGTCTTTGCAGCCCATGGGATACACTGGATAATTTTCCTGTTAAAGAACACCATTCAAAGACATTTATTTATTTTTGACTACAAAGTCCAGTTGTGTTGGCCCTTAATTGTATCGTTGGTGCATCAATCCCTGGCTCTTTTCATTTACATGTGCTTCAGCGGTATGTCATACCAAAAATTGGTCTCAGCATGTAAATGTGCATGTGACAGAAGCATCTGCCAAATTTGTGATGATGGGGCTGAGTGGCGTTTCCTGTCCATGTCTACAATGTTGATATAATAAAAGGAGAAAATGCCCAAAACAAAATTGTCTTTGAATGGTCCATTTACAAACACTGTGTTCTTTAACAGGAAGATTATCCAATGTATCTGTATCAGTAAGAGCTGTGCGGACAGCAGTCACAACATCTTTGTCAGATTTCCATTCATGATCTAAAAAATGTCAGACCCAATCTATCCTACTAATTGAGCATTATAGATATTCGCCAAAGTAACAGAGCAAGAGATTTATGTGAAAGTTTAGTACAAACCTTTAACATTTTATTGCAATCTTTACACTATAGATCCTGTCAGTTTAACTGTCTACCTCAAATTCTGGGTTGACATTAAAGGTACAGCCTTTACAATAATTGGTGCAGCTCATACCACACATGAGCTAGAACAGATAATCAAGGCTAAGGCCAGAGACAAAATGAGGATCTCTCACATGATAAAAAACTGGCTTAGCAACAAAAAGGATGGAGAGCAAACAAAAGCACAGGTGTTTTATTGCCCCGATTGTCGGTCCCGCAAGTCTTTTCATTGAAGTGGAATGTTAGAACACACACAGACAGTGTCACTGATTTTGAATGTTGGCAAGGGTGGGTGGAGCAGGTGAGTGAGTTTTTCAGGGGAAAAGCAATTTTTCATGGTGGTGCGATGTGTCTTATTCTACTTTTTCGGTGGTATGTACTATATATTAAGAACACTTTACACACATCTTTATTGAGTTTTTAGATTTAAAAAAGAAAAAGAAAAGAAAAGCTAAATAAATAGATAAGATTTGATTTTGGATTAACCGATGGGGCTCGCTCATTAGGTCTACTTGAGAGGAAAAAAAATAGTACTCTGCAACCAGGAGGTAGGCAATCTGTAGAGAAATTATGAAATAACCAACACAACCAATATGATCCCATAGAAAAGTAAGAACCAGGTGGAAAATAACCTACATCACCGTTAACACTCTTTGCTATTACAAAGGCACAATAGTTTCCTCGCTAAATAAGCAGAAAAAAGCCAAGCCATGAAAGAGAAAGAAGTTTCTGGTGGACACAGACTTTCTGATGTCAGTTTTAAGCTCTGAGAGAGATTTCATTAATTATGGCTACACAACATATAAATAGTTAAATTGATTGGTATTCCCTTTTAGCGGCATCATTCTTGCATTCCATTTCATCCCATCTCTGTTTCCCTCTTACTGACTCTCTTTCAGTCCGTTGTAGGCGTCTCATCTGCATCTCACACTCTGCTTTGAATGACTCTCCTCCACTCTGTATTCATCTCACCCTTTGGTGCTCTGTTTACTTTGTGTGTGTGTTTGTGTGAGAGTTTGTGTGTGGGCTAAAAGTGCAGACGCACTTATTACATCCTCCTTATCTTCAGCGGCAGGGGCAGTTGCTATGGCATGTTATGTGTTCATTTGGCTGCTGTTTCATATGACACCCTGGAATTGAAATCATATGTGCACTTATCGTAGATACATATGTGTGAGCGTCACATTCATGCTTCTATCTCTGTTTACCAGACCAAGGGAACTGATGAGACAGATTACAGCAGATGGCGTATGATTTGTATTATTTATTTTATGTGTGTGCATCCATAGCTACTGAACCAGCATGACTAATGATAAGGAAGATTTCCAGTAAATTATTTGTAGATGAGTCTTTGGAAATTAATTACAAAGGAAGAAGGATCAGGCAAATAGGAGAATCTCTGTTGTGCTCAAGTTAGTATTGTTCACATTCAGAATTTTTGAACTCCTCTTGTACAGTAGGCTGTGTCCCCTGTTTGCCATTGAGTGTGTGTGTGTGTGTGTGTGTGTGTGTGTGTGTGTGTGTGTTGTTGCACAAGAGATGGAGGATTGCCATGGAGGGGGTGTCTGCCTCGAGGTGTTTGTCACAATGGCTGGTTCCCTGGCACTGCTGTCCATGGTTAAGGGTATGAGTAGGTGTGTGTGTGTGTGTGTGTGTGTGTGTGTGTGTGTGTGTGTGTGTGTGTGTGTGTGTGTGTGTGTGTGTGTGTGTGTGTGTGTGTGTGTGTGTGTGTGTAAGGGAAAGATGTAAAAATAGACAGAGAGGGAACGAGTGAGAGGGTAAAAGAAGATTCCAATTTATAGCCATAGAGGTGTAAGGAGAGGAAGCTTTGCGTCAAGAAAGACGTGTCACACACATTGTACAATGACACATATGAGTGCATAAACATACTCACACACACCTACACAGTAAAATACACATGCAAGCACACAAACATTATATTCAGCAAACACTGCTGCAGAGGTTTATGCCGAGTACGATTAACCCCAACGGTGAGTTTATTCAGGCCAGACTACAGCCACCCAGCACTGTGTGTGCAGAGAAAACTGAGGGGATGTTTTACAAAAGCTTGTATGTGGATAATTAATCCATCACATAGCCTAATTTATCGCTATTAGGTTATTTTACGGGGCCAACTTGTTGCCTTTGTGTTAAGGGGGTCCAGATTCTGTGGTTTAACACAAATCTACCGCATGCATGCAGTTGTAGGCTGTCTTGACCACTGTGAAACATAAATGCTTTTAATATGAAAGATACACAACATCATTTCTAAATGTTTCCCATTGCCAAAATGTTGACATTCTAAGAATCAGCCCCATTAAGTCTTGAAATCTTGCAACGGTGCCATTTTTACCTGTTATCTCCCAAAAATTAAGGACTGAATATTTTGTTCGTTCAACACTTTTTCGTTACAAAAATGTGATCCTTGTTACCATGCAACTGTGATACACAAAAGAAGCGGATGGTAAACAGGATGAGATCTTCACACTAAATTATGTGTGCACACAGTCTGTGCTACATGTCAAAACACAGTATTCATGGTGCTTTGCGTTTGTGTGTGTTATTCCCTGGCACAAGTTGGTAAATCGTCAAGCTCACAGGAACCCTGGCTACACAGACCCAGATCCTAACTATTTGTTGTCCTTTTTCTATCATTTGAGGTGGCTGTTGGTGGGCTGGATAATGTTCAGACTGTGGTATTCCCTTTTGGCTCACCAATTAAGAAAAAATATAAAATAAACATATATAAACGCATTGAGAAAACTAAGAAAGCAGAAGCTGGTGCCCTTATCACTTGTTTATATCACAGATTCTCCCAATCCCTGTGCTATGGACCAGCATGCCTCTGAACATTTGTAAATGTACAGTATACATCATCTTTTTACTAAAAGGTCCATCTGGGGAACAATCAGTTATTTTCATGAAAACTAAGCAAGGCAAAGTCTGTACCATAACAATAGTTATTTTATTTACTTATTTATTTTTGTATGCTGATCATGCTAAAATTGATAGGGCTCATTGCAAAGGATCAAGGAGGAATGTCCTGTAGCTCCACCCTGCTCAGCTGCTCATCGGCCAATCATGTGATCTACTGTACCTGCTCAACACCCATTCACTCAAGGTTAATTGATTTACCATTCTACAACCCAGGGTTGTACAAGGAACTGTAAGCTGTAGTCCCCACACAAAATAGACACTTTTTTTTTTCTTTTTTCAGTGGAGTGTATAGGATGAGTTCAGGAGTCTCACAGCATGAGACAATAAACTGCTCCTGAGTGTGATGGAACAACAGCAGATACTTCTGTATCTTTTGCCAGAAGGAAGCAGGGTGGACAGACTGTTGTCTCTCAAGACACCTCACGTTACCGATATCAGTGATGCTAAATAAATGGGTACCAATGATGTTCTGATCGGCTTCAATCACCCACTGGGGAGCCTTCCTGTCCTGGGCCATGCATGACTTCATGCCAGTTTGTAATGTTTCCAGTCCAAATGGTTTGGCATGGTAATTTAGCCTTCTTAAGCTTTCTTAAGAAATACAGTTTTGAGTTTACTCTAACAGGGTTGAAATATGTGATGACCAACAAGTTCTCTGTAAAACTGATTCAAAGGAAAGTAAAAATGTTTACCTGCTCTACCTTCACTACACTGATGTAGACAGGTGGGTCTGCCTTTGCAGAACACTGTCTGTCTATCGGGTGTAAGCGATGTGAAAGAGCCAGGACTTAGAAACAAGGATCTTGGCTTCATTCCCTCTCTTCCTGGGACCAACACTTGCAGTCCATTTAAATGCAATACATACATCTAGCTGCTACTGCTAGCAGGTGTGGCTGCACTGGCCACTCGTGCTGAGTATTGGAATTGTTACCAGAGCCAAGATGGTACTATATTATATATATATATTCCTTTTTTTAATTATTTTTTTTTACCTTATTTGACATATGACAGTGGAGAGGAGCTGTGTGACTTCAGAATAGGCAAAGCAGTACAAAATAACTTTTACAAGTAAACTAGACCAAAAATTATGGCACAGACTATTCTTGAGTGGTACTCAAAAAGGTTTTGAGATTAAATAGAAAATGATTCGGTATCTAGGGCCTCCACCCATCCAGCCTTCCACTTTGATTAAAGCCTGGCATCTTAAGCAGATATTTATGTATGACACACTTTTGGACAAAGACTTCATAATTGCCTATAATTTGTACTGACCTACTACGCTGTCTCGTGTATGTACAGTAATGTACTGACCAGTACTGACAGTGTCAGTATGACTTGGCTGATGCGGGGAAACTATTTAAACAGAGCAGACCTTTATGCAAATATTTTCACAAATTATATTAACCTCAAGACCATGATATGAAGTTTGCCAGATGCTGTGGGGTTGAATATAAGTTCAGTAGAAATCAATAATTATAATGACGAAAACACTTCACATAAAATGTCTAAAGATCCAGGCCAACTTTGATAAATAACTAGAAGTCTATCGAGCATAGCTCCTGTAGTATAAGGCACAACCTACTGATATCCTGTGCACTCAAGTCTGCAATTCACTCTGCTCCTTTTTTCAAGTGGACTGGGCTATTTATTATGAACATTTATTTATTATATTTCTAGTGTTGCTGTTTTAGTTTAAGTTATATTATACCCATATTAACTATTCCTGTTCTGTTTAAATGTGTTTTAATGCACAAACTGATGGAACTAGTGGGATTATATTTCATTGTGATTCTACATTGTGATTACAGGTGACATATAAACTTAATCATTTTGGCATTTCAGTAGCTGGATATATTCAGGCCAAATCTGCCACCTTGGACATCTTTACTGCGATTAAAAAAAAGCTATTTGCCCATATTCTAAACTGACCGTAGCCTGGATGGTTTGCTCCCAATTTCTCATTACACTAACCCAAATAGACTATTGTATGGTGTGTGGCAGGGGCTGATAGGGGTTGCATTGTGAAATGGGCTTAAGAGAGATCATGTTAAATAAATAAAAATAGGAGGTACAATGCAGCTAAAATTAGAACAATTCTCTCCTCCATAAAGGAGCAACTGACGTCAGTCAATAAAAACTGGTCACAAAAGATAAATGTACAAATTAAGTAACCATTTAAATATAGATTATTTAAGTACTACAATAAATGTTGACATTCATTTTATCTCTAGGAGCTATTATTATGAACAGCAAGTGTTACCCTTTCTGGTCGCTCGAAATTTCAACCTAATTTTTAATGCTATGCGCTGCAGATTCAAAAGTAGCCAAAGTAACGGGATAGCATAGTCATAGGTACAGCAGTAGTGGAGGCAGAAATATTAGCAGTACTAATAGATGTATTTGAATATCATATCAGAAAGTTGGATTCTCAGTACCTTGAATCATAAATACAAAAAGGCATACATATCCATACCAAATATGCATTTAGATAGTAAGCACGAGTCGACCATTCTCTCTCTCCACCCACGCTGCTCCAACAGCGCCATGGAGTGCACTCATGCTTAATGAATTGAGACAGAAGGCCAGATAAATGTGACCAGTTCAGTAAAGGCAGCAGGCGGACACAGAGAGAGGCTATGGCCTGCTCACTGTGTTACATATACAGGCAGCACCGGAGGCGCCCTGTAGTCCGATCTCTTCTTTACTCTGCCTCTGGTTGGCATAAACATCTAATAGGGCCTAAAAGCCTTAGATGAGAGCAACACATGCTGAGTAAGTGGTTGAAAATGGGACATGGAAAAGGTTTTAGGACATTCCAAGAACAAAGCATACAGCAAGCGTCTGTTCTAATCTATGAGATATGTGTCCCTGTAGAATGGGTTATGGCCGTGTGTATGTGTGTCACTGGGTGTGTGTGTTGCAGTGTCTGTGTGTGTATGTGTGAGCACATGCAGGTGTTTGTTTATGTTTATTGTTGTGTGTGTGGGTGTGGGTGCATGTGTGAATGTGTGTATGCGTACATGTGTATAATATATGACCTAGGCATAACAGCATGCATGTTTCAGTACAAGTCAAATTGTATGTGTGTGCATGAGAATGTTTATTATTCAATAAAATAAGTATGTGGAGTGTGTGTGTGTGTGTGTGTGTGTGTGTGTGTGTGTGTGTGTGTGTGTGTGTTTGCGTGTGTGTGTTGCTGTTAACAGGGCCAGCGCATATCATCGCTTATCAGAGATGGAGAAGATGTTTCCTCGGGGGTCAGTGAGCAGCCGTCACTTCACATAAAAGGCAGCCAGGAGGGAGGTAGTAGAAGGACGAAGCAAGAGAAGGGTGAGAGACATAGAGAGGATAGAGGAGAAGGGGTGGGGCGAGGGGTGCGAGGGAGGGGAGGGGAGGAACAGAGGGAGTGCCTCCCCAAGTCAGCGTCATGCCAAAAAAATTGCAGACGGGATTTTGGAGAGAAACAGGGAGAAGTGAAGTGAAGGGTTGAGAGAGTGACCAAATAAAACCAAAAAAAAGTACGAAGAGGAATGGTGAAGGAGAGAAAGAGAAAATAACAATATATTTGCCAGAGGGAACCAGGGAGAACAATGAGGGCAAAACAATGTGGGTTTGTTACATAAAGCTGGGATCAGACACAGGTCAGCACATCAGACCAAACACAATAGATAGGAGGCGAACAGCTCAGGAGGAAAGACTAAATAATAGAAATAAAACAAGACAACAGCACGATGAATGCTACCTCATCACCGGTTATCTAGGAGCCTTCACTGAAAACAAACTCACCTACTGCCTCCCTCTCAAGGATATAGTCCTCTTCCAAAATGCCATAAAACTTAGCTGAGAAAAAAAAGGAGTTGATCGAAGCCTGTTTATTGGCGCCAGCATTTCCCCTTAGCTGTCAGTAAATACTTCCTCCTCTCCAACGGAGCGGGTGTTTCTGTATTTATGGGTTTTAATAGGAAGAGCGTGATCATCATATTGACCGGTCTGCTCGGATCCTAATGGGTGCCTTAAATCTCAGGGAAACACACTGTATTCTGGGGTGAGTTACGGGCAAATTAACATGGAGAGGGGGGCCAGCAGGGCTGCTCCTGCCGGAAGGGAGGAAAACAATCGCTTGAATGATTGTCGGACATTTAGGATGAGTATGGTGGGGGGCGGCAGCAATGAGAGAGGAGAAGAGGCAATAAACGATTTTCATCAGTAGCAGAGAGAGAATGAGATGAGTTGGAGAGGGTGGGAGCAATCCAATGTGTTTCGCCTTCCATTATAAGAATCATAAAATAGTTTTAATGACCAAATATTGGGCTCTTTGCAACAAGATATTGGATCATATTACAGGCAATATGGTGTCACACCTTGGCTCACACACTTTGATGCAGACAAATTGCGTGTGCCTTTGTGTGCATCTGTATCAGGCTCACTTCCCTGTGTGTGTGTGTGCATATCTAAATGTGACTGGTTGTCAAGCTGATTTACTGTAAAACTATCACTCCTGAAGGTGTGCTTAATAGAGACATGTAGTGTGATAGTGAGATAAAGAGTAGCACATTCAAGCAGCTCACATTTGTGTTTTGTGTATTTTGTTTTTGATGCAGAAAAAGAATGTCCTTCATTTTCTAGTGAGTGTTCTACCTTACATGTTAGCTATCTATCTATCTATCTATCTAGTACCTTTACTGGACTGCCAGATGAACATGTTTTTTTGCAGGAGTAATCATCACTTCACTTTACAGACACACACAAAGAAATTATGTGTATATAAATATGGGGGTATATAAAATGTCATATACTGTACAGTGGGGTCCAAAAATCTGAGACCACTAGTCAAGATACTTCTATTTAGATTTGTTTCCAATGTTACACTATTTTTTTCATACAAACGCTAATATCAGCTCAACAATTTAAGTGAGTGAAAAGCTGAATCTTTAAAAAATGTCCCTAAATTTCAGAATATCTTAGTATTTGGCAGGTTCCCCCTTTGCTTTAGTGACAGCATGCACTTGAGCTGGCATTGACTCCACAAGTTTGTGCAAACCTTGATAACTCGTGTTATCCCATTTGACAATGTTCCAGGCTATTCTGAATATTAATGTACCTCTACACTGTATACACAGGCGTATGCATTGCCATTGCCAATCAGCATGACACTCCAAATTGAGTTTTGACACTGGAATGATGATGATGAGGAGGGAGGCATCGCTTCTGATACTGTAACGTTGGAGGTTAACGACGGCACATTCCACATGAGGTTATGAATCAGATAAGTTTATAGGTCAAACATCGCATTTTCACGTGTGTTAAGGCCAGAAACTATCACAACAGAGACAGAAAAGCTTTGTGGGAGCAGACCAGCCTGACACTGAATGTTGCTGACGAATGTTGTGCTTCCATCACCCTACACGTCGCGTTGTAAGCTTTTTGTTAGCTATGAAGGCAACACTAATGTAGCGTTGGGTTAGCTACCTAGCTAATGTCAATCAAAATCCACACCCAGTGTTTGTCTCGCCGAACAAGTGCTTCATCTCAGTGCTCCTCAGCGAGCTGCCAGAAGGCAGGACAGGATTCACTCACATCAGCCAACACAATTATAAGAAATACACATTCCAATAGTATTTGCAGCATTCGATTTTTAATATTTTGACTATTGGAATTATATTCAACTCACGAAATTCGTTCATGGGAGGAGAGTCAATGACAATTTGGACTCTTTGGTAGTTTTTGCAAAGCATTGAGGTGTGGTTGGGCTCATTATCCTGTGTGCAGGTGTCCAACTTCATTGCCAAAAATCACAAAATTGGATCATCAATAAAAATAACTTCATCTACTCTCAAATTCTGGTATTAATTAGCTCCACCTCAAGCGTGAGGCCTTGTTTCCCCTCCTGAGAAGTGGTTTATAAACTGTGAGTCATCCTCTGAGACCACTACAATACAGCCTTCCTTTGACAGTACTTTTGCTGATTGGAGTCTTGCCTTGTTTATTTAGCAAGTACTGCGTCTGTGATAAAGCGTTGTTTCTGTCTCTGGAACTCCTCAAGTAGTTCCTGTGACACTGCCTGTTAACTGTTCTAAATTAATACCCTATAACCTGTATCTAGAATGAACGGCATTGGCATCAGCTGGCTGCAGACAACTTGACGATTTAAATAAATTAAATAAAGAAATCTGAATATCTTATTTCAAAACACAAAGTTTAGTCCTCACTCAGCATCCTTGAACACCACAAGGTGGTGCTTTTAACATACAAGCTGCAACGAGAAGCCTACAACCTAAGTGTCCGCTGGCTAAACTGTCCATAACAAGTAATGGATAACTCATAAATAGGTGAGTAACCCTGTTTGATTTTAAAAAGCTGGGTATGCTGACTTTGTCTACGTTTTCTCCCCACTACAGACTGTCCCTCTGAGCTGACTATATCAAGTGATCATCCCCGGTGTTGTTACTGCTTGTGAAAAACGTTATATTTTGATCGCAAACCATGCGAAAATATACACAAATTGTCTCAATGTTTTTTTTCTTTGGCAAGTGACCATGGTATAATGGGATAATGCCCTTCGAGGGGGCCATAATCAGCAATTAATGGACGTCGCGGAGGCTCCACTGCGCATCGGACGGTTCAGGCCTCCACATCGTCCATTAATTCCTGATAATGGACACCTCTTCGGTCATTACCCCTTACTCACCAAGCAGTAATTGTTGAACCTCCTGGCATACGACCGGTATCAAGCCACATTACATTTGTTACCAGGTTTTGTGCAAATATCCATATATTAACAATGAAAATAATCATTAGTTGCGGCCACTACTCAGTATTATCTGACAACAGGATGTTTTATTCCTTTCATAATAACCCATCATGGTAATCCTACGGATTATCAGATGAATGGCTAAATTAATCAATGTAAACTAAATACCATTAATGTCAATAGATGACACCAACATCCAAATTGCAGATCAGAATGAACATAGAGTAATAAATTCCAACTTGGCAGGAAAATAAAAAGATGTTGCACATCCAGACAGACACATTAAACTTCTAATACAAAGCAAACTTGCAATTAAAAGTTAATCTTTACTGAGCGATGACAGAGAATGTGACTAAATGCAAATTACAGGCAAACAAAAATAAATGGAAAGCAAGCCTATGTTCATCATCTGACAGCCAACTGAATCGAGTTATAAGCTACACGTCTCCTCCCCACTCGATAAAATGACCACCACTATCTGGCTGACAGTGAATGTCACTGCTGGTGAACAGAGGGAATTGTGCCTTGAAGTTTTGAGTAATTGAATTTGCAAAAGTCATCGTATTACCCTTTAATACGATATGCAGATTCAGAGGTGGTTTGCAATTTAGAAAAGGGTCGAACCACGATGAAATTCCCACCATCCCCCAACTTAACACACACAGACACACACACGCACGCACACACACACACACACACACACACACACAGCATCATTAACACAGTTTCCTATTTCACATTGCTTCAGGACTCTGCTTCTACCTCAGAGAAACCTGAGATGTGTTAACTTCAGATATTCTGTTACAAAGACACTGTGGAAGCACTTCTCACATTTTGGCTGATTACTCTACCATCTCCATGACATGACCTGTCAGGATTTAAATATCCGTGACAATGCTTCTGGCAATGAAAAGAAATCTGTTGAAGCCTCCTCAGCCACAGCATAGTGGACACAGTGACAGATATCAAACTATACTATACACTCTATGTGAAGCACATTGCAGTGTTTTCTCTACATTCATTCAGGTGTGGTGGACAACTACAGTAACAACATTACCACCAAAGTTGAAATGGGAATTAAATATAATTTTGATAGCAAAACAAAGAAAAAATCCCAAGCATCAGGCCCAGTGCATGGAAGTAGCCTTTTAATGATCGGATAACTAAATATAAACAATAGTGCTTCAATTACCAATAGCACCACAACCAATACTGACAACAACAGGGATGGACCGAATAAATACTAAAATTTACCCCCTGCCACCACTGCTACAAAACAATTACAGAGGAAAGACTGTACTTGTCAGGAACCTCTCAGGCACACTTTATGAACTGCAGAGCTTTTACATTTATACAGTGTACCTAAATATAGCAGGGAGGGCAGACAGCAAAGCAGGGTGAAAATAACTGTTGGAAAAAGTACAATCTTTGTGGATATTTTAGGGTTTGTGCTTAATCTACATAAGTAAAAGCAAACAACAACAGGCCCCTGAGCAGCCTGAAGTTCCAAGATTTTAAGTTAACAATAATTCATAAAGCACTACTATTTTTTACTCATTTTTTGGGGGGGGTTGTTTATTAAAAGTGCAAGACAAGTGATGAACAGAAAGACACATATGAGACATGAGAAGGCAAGAGAGAAACAACAACAGCGGAAAGGATAGAAATACAGAGAAGCTCAATTAATTCCCAACTTTGGCTGCACAATTAATCAAATATTACCAAAATCGCAATTTTGCCAAGTGTAATATCCAAATGACAAGAAGCTGCATGTTTTGATGAAGATTAAATGTGTGACACAACAGCATTATAATGAAGTACTGCTGTGCTGCAGAGATGCTCTGGCCCACAAATATTGTTCTCCAGATGTAAGACAGCATGTTTGTTTGGTAAAGACCCCAATAACTGTCACATTATCATGATTTTTTATTTAAGTGAAAATAAAAACTGTGATGCAAAAATGTTCCCGAATCATGAATGATATTGCAATCACAATATCTGTCAAAATAATCACACAAATATAGATACATTTAGAAATGACATGCTTACTACACATGCCGGTAAATGTGTGTATATGAATTGTGTGTGTAAGGATATAGGGGGAAGAGAGAGAGAAAGTCAGATCAGGCCATTTCATTTATTCTTTTTTTTTTATTGTTCATCTAATCATTGTTTCTTTAATCCATTTGTTCCTCTATTCTGGTGTCATTTTGTTTTGATTTGCTTGTTTATCTTGTTTTTCTTCTTCCTTCGTCCTTGCTTTCTTCTGCTTCTCCTACTCCAGAGCAGCCCCCACCCTGCAGGAGGGGGCCTGTTCATCTGGCTCTGAGGAGAAACGTTCTAGTTGGAAGAGGCATTGATCAGGCCCTCTCTCACCATGCTGACCCATTGTGGTCGACATGGAGATGTCCGTTAGTGCCATACATGCAATGTGGTGGAAATGGGAATGAAGATAAGTAACTAAGAATGAGAACTTCCATGGACAGAAAAAGAAAGGAGAGAAAGGGACAAATTAATAAAAAAAGAAAAAAAGACATGTCTAACCTTTTTGGCTGTCGATGACAAAGTTGCCCTCCTCGTTTCCTGTCGTGATCCTATACGTGATCCCATCCCCATCAGGGTCCTTTGCCAGCACCGTGGCAACAAGTGTGTTGGGGCCCGCGTCCTCTGAGACAAAAGTCCGATATCTGTTAAAACACATAAAAAACACGCAATCAACAACTGACCTATATTTCTCGGAGAGGACACATGACCTGACACATGGCTGTACAGGTGAGAATGAGACAACGTTTTGTCAGTCTTCCAAATCAATCCTATCTAAGTCATATTCGATCAGGAGTAGAACAAAGATGCTCGTATTGAAACAAGCTGCAATGCCCACATTAGAAAATATTGATTGATATGAACGAAAAGTGTGTCACAAGTAAACCCATTTACAGATGAACCAAGTATACCAGTACTTTTACCTTACTATACAACATAACCTCATTAGTGTAATTTCTTAATTTGGTGGATCGTTGAATTTGAAGTGAAAACAACTATGAATAGGACTGACTTGATAAACAGTTGCAAGAAAAGAAAAATTGTAGGGTGGCAGTTTCTGGATAAATTGTACTACAGGGGGTCTAACAGCCTAAATGATCAAAGCTATGGCAATTTAAGCACAACATTTTGTGATATTTCGACAGGCAGACATCTGGTAACTAGTCCAGCTCTTGTTCAATCTGCTGAGCAATAGCTTCACTAGGGTTTTGCTTGCTTGCTTATCTAATTCTAACGTGGCCCATGTTGTATTATTAACCGCCACCATTGTATAACATTCCAAGAAAAACTTTTTTTCATCTTTGAAGCAAACCCATTTTTTTTTTTTTTTCGATTAAAATAACATTAAATTGATCAGAAATACAGTCTAGAATTTGCTAATGTGGTAAATGACTGTTAAGGCTGGAAATGGCTGATTTTCTGAATAGCTCACAGGCAAACAGAGGCCCATTTTCAGCAACATGCGTTCTAAAGGCTCATTGGAAAAAGATAATTTAATTCAACAGTGTGTACTACTCCATTCACAGAACAGCAATAACTGGCTCTAACCAGAAAAAAAAGGAGAAGTGGGAGGCTCACTGCACAACTGTGCTTGAGGACAGGTTCATCAGAGTCTATAGTTTGAGGAACAACGCCTCACAGGTCCTCAACAGGCAGCTTCATGAGGTGGTACCCACAAAACAACGGTCTCAACTTAAATGCCTTTTGGGTAGAGTAGCAAAGAAAGAGCCATATCTGAAGCCAATAAAAGGAAGAGTTTAAGATGACAAAAGAACACAAACCATGGACAGAGGAAGATTGAAAGAAAAGTGTTTTGGACGGATGAAAGTTTGAGGTGAACATTTTTCAGATGCTAAACAAATGATGCTGGAGGACCATCCGTCACACATAGTGGAGGAAATGTGATGGTCTGGGGGAACACTGGTGCTGGTAAAATGGCATTTTGGACAGAGTAAAAGGGATCATGATACAGGAGGACATATACACTTAATTTTGCAACACCATGCCATACTGTGTTGACATCACTTGCTACAACAGGATAATGATCCAAAGCACAGCTCCAAACTATGCAAGAACTATTAAGGGAAGAAGCAGTCAGCTGGCATTCTGTCTATAACCCGGTACACGGTAGCACAGCGGCAATGCCGTCCTCTGAAAGGAGAGACACCTGTAATTGTAGCCATGTTTCACTTTAGGCCAAAGCTTTAGCCTGACAGATTGAAAAACAGACAGAACAACTACTATTGTCTCTGTCTATAGGTGGCATATTGAGTTAAAGCTGAGACCAAATGATGTACTCCGTCTGCTGTCATTTATCAGTGACTCATTGCCTGCCCACATGTGCGTGCACATTCAAATGCAGGTCTAGTTACTCTGACAGCCTGACAAACATATATCCGTCTGTCACTCCGTCCTAGTGACGATGCCTATTCATTTTTCACTGAAAACAAGGTACTCTAATTAGGAGTTGAACACTGTGATCATGTTCTGTCACTGACGTCTTCCTGCCTCAACAACTGCTAGACTAGTTCTGCCTGGGAAGATCAGTGATGTGCCACCCGTTTGCTCTGTTTGCGGGGTGTTGAGTAATTTCAGCTCAGACTCTGCAAGCTGCACACTTCCCTGCAGATCAATACGCAAGTCAGGCAAGGGGAGATGCTGTGCCATGTTTCTTTATTATGTAGTTTCTCTCAGAGTACATAGGGCACAATGATCAAATGGCTTCCACTTGTAGTCTAAGGAAGCTATTTGAAAGATCATTAGATAATTGCTTGTATTTATCTCACCTGAAAGCCAGAAAGAACTAAAGCCTCACACTGCATTTCTGCCGGCAATTTGATGGTAAAATTACAGATGCTGTCTGTGCAGTTGAATTCATGCATGACTCTTTCACACAGGCCACTGAGCCTCCTTTGTCCTGACTACCCGAATTAACTCTACTTATGCATTAGAGACCCAGACAGTTATCATTATAGATTCAGTTGGCTTACAATTAGGCTTTCGATTACAAGCAATATAAAATTGCAACAACAACTGATATTGGCCTTTATTCATCTGCAAGTAGGATCAACTTTACATTTTACACCATCTATGGTAATGATGTAAAATTTTGTTAAAAAATCAAGTCAATCCACTTTAGTTAATCAAGCATTTTAGTTAACAAAAAGACCTTTTTCTAGCTCTAGTTTTAGACTGTTGGTTGGAGAAAACAAGAGATCTAAGGCACAATCTTGGGAAATTGATGATGATGATTGACAATGGGTCATTCCATACCAACTCAACTAGGCCCTCCCAGTTCATGTCATGAAAAAAACGTCTATCAAATTCATGGGACCCTGCAGATGCCATTTAACAAAAACAATCTCACCACAACCTCCATTTAGTATTTGTTTTACAAGCCTTTGCTCGAATCACACTATCTTCCTCAGAAATTATGAATATGAATTGTTCATAATGATAAAAAAGCTCCAGAACAGCTGCTATAAGGACCCTATGGTGAGATTGTTTTGTCAGAAATGATTGTTAGTTGCAGTCCTAATATACGGCAGTTAATTCATCTTTCTTGTGCGTACTTTTTCTTTGAGAGAATACTGACACTGTTTTAACCAAAATTGTGTTACCACAAGGATCCATGTGACATAAATATTGTCATCAGCTCTTGACCAAGAGACTCCATGTGCCCGCCAAAACATGTGATCATACAGATTGTTCATGCCTATAAGGGAACTGACTTCATAGCCGTATGCAATGTAGTGGAAGTATTCACAAAAATAAAATAAAAATAAGTAAAAATAAAAGATAATAGTAGCAGGTAGTGTGGAAGACTAATTATGCCAGTGTTGACAATGAAAATCGGTAGTTGTGCATGACAATGACTTGCCAATGAAGACAAACTGACAAACTCTGTGTCCTGCATGGCATAAAAGCAGAATAAAATATTAAGCCAAGCATGAAGTACACACCAAGTAGATAATGGTCCCCTGCCATGGAAAATTGTTCAGAAGGCATTTTAAGGTTAATCCTACATGACACATCAAGCTAACTTCAACAAATACCTCTCTCTAATGCTTTCGAGCAGATGCTCGAAGGCATCTACTGTATGAAGGAGTGCCTATGTGAGGAGTGTCTGAGAGAGAGAGACACACACAGAAAGAGAGAGAGAAATAGAGAAAGAGAGAGAGAAAAAAGAGAGAGAAAGGAGAGGAGAGGGAGAGAGCAGGGGGACTGTTAGATGCCTTTTGAAAGTCACACTTTGGCTCTACCACAACTCTAATTTGGCTGGATCAATGCTGCAATCATTTGAAAACCGCCTCAGACATACACCACCACACACTAATTACTTTTCAACCTTTCTGTTTTACTTTTGTTTTAGCTTGTTTTCATTTGTTGATCTGGAGAGAAAAATAAATGTGTCCCTTAGGCCTGTGCCTGTTGTCAGTCCAGAAAATCAATTACTGAATTTAATTATTGAGTTCATTTAGTTTATCCAGATAAGGCATAGATAGAGAATGGAGAAGAGAGAGGTGCTAATGGTGTGTGCGTGTGTGTGTGTGTGTGTGTCAGCTGATCCAGCTGATCGTCTTATTTGCTGGAATGCCTTCTTTCTGATTCCCTATTAATCTGGACTAATGGAATGTTTCCATTTGCTTGTTGAATCAGTACTCGCATATGTGTGTGTAATAATACAGGTGGACAGAGTTGGTACCTGAATTCTGTCAGTTCTTCTGAGCATTCACTGAGAGAGCAGGTACTAATAACAATACAATCACTACTCAGAGCCTTCAAGTGGATACGGGGCTGATGATGATTACCCAGCAGATTTGGTCACATTTTCAGAAAACCTATAAAAATGTGTCATTGAACCAAACTTCATGAATGTTTTAGAAATCACTGAAACTCACCACTGCCATCAGTTTTAAAGCTTTATCTGATTCATCTTTCATTGGAGTTTTTATCAGGGATGAATCCTGAAGACGATATGCTTATGTCCTGATTTGATACTACCAAATTGCGATTCTACAAGTATTGCAATTAAGTATTATGATTTATTGACATCTTGTTCATCCTGCTTTTTTAACACAAGACCATGGGAGAAAGTTAAATCATACACTCCAAATCATATTTCCAATAACAATGCACATCGCATGTCAGTTAGTCTTAGTTTTATTTCAGCAGCATTATGAAGAGCCCCTGAAAACTACACACAGCACAAATGTGAGCCTTTAAATTAACATTCTCAACATATGAAATTGAAGTTGAAAACCCTAAACTAGACCACAAACTAGAAGTGGAAATTAAAATGTGCAAGAGAATAAATAAAATATATACTTTATGAAGTGCTATATTTAACTCTTCCTGCTCACCAAGATAGCACTATGGGAATAGATTAAAGAGAAAAAGATTTAATATGTGAACTTTAGTGAAGAATATATAATTTTAGCTAAATGACAAAAAAAACCCTGCAACTTAAATGTCTCCGTTATGAATAGAGTGGGAACACTTTATTACTGGCAACCTGCTGTGAACATCTGTGAACATCTATTCTTTCTCGATGGAGACTGTTTTAGTTTTCTTATTAACTTCATGTAGTGAATCAAAAGAGGGAATGAGAATTAAAGGTGTTGAAGATAAATCTGACTTGGAGGACAACGTCTCCCAGAACAATAACAGATGATGCCTGAGCAGGTGATATATTGTTGTCTCTTCTCTGCCATCTCTTCATATCATGACAAAAACAAAAACATTAAACTTAAAAAAAAGTGATAAACAGGGATTATATATCGGTGACTTTGGTCATCAGAATCACATCATATTAAGGAAAAACATCAATCACCACACACAAACATAGGCACACACACACACACACACACACACACACACACACTCATCTACTTTAACATTTGACACTGTATTGTATGTGTATTGAATTCAAAAACTTGAACCATCGACAGCTAAAGCCCTCCCACAAACAGCAATTGTACAATAGTAGCTTTGTAATCATAGCAAGCTTTGGATATCTCCAGATGCAGGAGCTGTGTGCATGGGGCAGTAGTCTAGTTACACTCTTATACAAAGAGTCTGGAGAGTCTTTCCAGAACCAAAAATACAACAGCATACAAGTGGGAGATTGATTAAACAGTGTTTGTATTAACTCTAATGTAAGTGATTTACCTTCAGTTTTTTAAGACGTTTCACCTCCCATCCAAGAGGCTTCTTCAGTTCTAACTAACTGGAGGGGAGTTGCAGGCTTTAAACCCTGTGTGGGTGTGTCTGTTCAAAATCATTCTGATTATATATTCTAACTTATCTGTTTACATGGATGCTGAATAAAGTGATCCGATAAGGTGTGTGTGTGTGTGTGTGTGTGTGTGTACATAGCCTAAATCTTTTTATCAGAATATAACTTTTTTGACGTGTACAAAGTGGTTTATAAAAAAAATTAAAAAATTAAAAAATTAAAAATTAATTCCGGGGCGGCTATAGCTCAGTGGGTAGAGCAGCAGGCCAGCGACCTTCTGGTCGCTGGTTTGAACCCTGGCTCCCCTGGGTGGAACTGAGCTACATGCCGAAGTATCCTTGAGCAAGATACTGAACCCCAAAACTGCTCTTGGCATGCAGCTGGCACCCTGTGGGGCAGCCTCTGCTGCCGGAAGGGCCCTGCGATAAACTGGCGACTTGTCCAGGGATATACCCTAGCCTCCGCCCATAAGAATCTGGGATTGGCTCCAGCAACCCTGCAAACCCCCGAAAGGGGGGGATGAAGTGGCAACATCGCGACCCTCACGGATAGGCGGCAAAAGAAAATGAGAGATGAGATGAGAAAAATTAATTCCTTCATTCATTCATTCATTCTGTTAATAGAATTTTCACAATGGACCCACATCGTGTCCTGGGAACATTTTTTCGTTTCTGAATCAGTGTATTTCGGCTTCGTTCATCTTTTGAACACTAGTTTGAACAACTTGTTTCGAGCCTTTATAACACGAGGCATTCAACAATCCTTAAATGTTTAAAGATCTCTTACAATAAAGTTGTATCAGGCACAGACCAGTTCTGTTTTGCCACCGCCAAGTTTGACCCTCCCGGAAGCAACATAATCTAATGTTACCCCAATGTGAGGCAAACATGAGAAAGAGTATATGAATTCCAACCATAGAAAAAAGATCAGATTAAGCATTTCATGAGGAGGACTATACCATCAATGAGATGTACATGATAGTTTATTGAGGTGGAATATGAGTACGATGTTGAAAAAGGCAATTGAGTATGAATGTGATGTTGATGAAGTGTTGAGCATCTGTGGTGTGGGGAAAGTTTTGTTAGGGATCACTAGCAGCTCCCGGGCTGGCAGACCCCCCTATAACAAAGACAGAGGTAGAGAGAGAGAGAGACAGAAGAAGGGGAGTGATTGAGGTGTGGTCCTGCTCCTGAATTTCAGCTAAAACTTTATTTCCATTTATTAAGTGTTTGTTTGCTAAGGCAAAGGCGGCGCATGAAGATGCAGTGGCCAGTACAACCCAAGAATGACACTCAAAAATCAACTTTCTTCAGAACAGCTTTAACAGTTTGCCTAAATGGTTTTGCTTTAATTGTCCACCTTAATCAAATTGTCAATTAAACCTTAATTAACTGTCCAAATCAACTCAAACTAAACACCAATAAAACAGAGCTCATGGTTGTGGCCTCCAAGGCACTGCTCCAGAAGGTTGGAGATCTTCTCCTGGACGTGGACGGCTGCTCTATCTCCCCATCCACGGAAGTCCGCAACCTGGGTGTCATCCTTGATTCCACGCTATCCTTTCAAGCACACATAAAATCCATCACCAAATCAGCATTTTATCACCTTAAAAACATCTCCAGACTCTGGCCCTCCCTCTCCGAACCTGTGGCAGAGACCCTCATCCATGCCTTCATCACCTCCCGCCTGGACTACTGTAATGGAGTCCTGCCTGGGCTCCCTTTCAAAACCCTTCGCAGGCTCCAGTATGTGCAGAATTCTGCTGCCAGGGTCCTCACCCGCACCAAGCCCTGGCAACACATCACCCCCACTCTCATCCGCCTTCACTGGCTCCCAGTCAAATCACGCATCACTTACAAAATTCTCCTCCTGACCTATAAATCTCTCCATTCCCTTGCCCCCCAATACCTGTCTGACCTCCTCCACTCCTATACCCAGTCTCGGAAGCTGCGCTCATCAGGCACACACCAGCTCTCCATCCCTCACACCAAACTGCTAACCTTCGGCGACAGAGCCTTCCGTGTGACAGCCCCCACTCTCTGGAACACTCTCCCAGCTGAAATTTGCAAACAGACTTCTCTGGAGAACTTCAAAAAAGACTTAAAAACCTATCTCTTTAATTAGGCCTATCAGCTCTAGGTCCAGCTCCAACAATCAACTTTTCTAGTACTTTATCTTATATGTATTTTTGTTTATCCATCTATTCTTTGTTTTGTATGTTCCACTTTGTTAAGCTTCCTTGGGTACCCTGAAAGGCACTATATAAATTAAATGTATTAATATTATTATTATTATTATTATTATTATTATTATTATTATTAATGCATGCACACTGGTTTGCCTTACCTTTCTGTTTCTCTCTCCCCTCTGTTTTCTCTCTACCAGCAACATTATCTGCTTTCTTCATCAGCAGTAAGTTTTATAAAGTCGACCAAAAAACACACCTCATGTTTAGGACTTTTTCACCAGCTGTCAGCTGTCAGCTGGTGAGCCGCGCTTGTAGGAAGCTTGGTAATTATGTAGCTGATCAAAACCAACATGCACCAAACGACATCGCAACACCCTGTGCACTTATACAGATGCAGCCCCCTCAAATTTTCTGTTCCTCTGTGACAGGGCCCTGGCCGACCCGTGATGGGTCCCTGCTGTGACTTGTTCTGGCCTGTCCTGGATTGAAGGTAAAAATATGTGAATTTTGGAAATGATTACATCAATCTTTTTCAATATATTTGTGACTTTTGGACTTTTCAACACTTATTAAAAGTTATTGGAAAAGTTTGGATCACAGGAGTCAAAAAAAACAAAACTGAAAACATTTGCCATTTTTTTTTCTCCATATTTCCACAAATGTTGGAAGCATATTAGGGCTACTTTTTGTGATGCTAAAGACAATATCTAGTCCCTGTTGAGTCCACCTTGAACGGTCCAGAGATCCTGAGATTTCCCAAACTGAATAAATACTGCACATACAGTATAAACACAAAAATGCTTAGCTACCTCAAGCTTGTTATGACAATCTATCTAACATGACAATCTATCTAACATACTTGCTAATAAAATGTTTTTCCACGGACAGTTATGTAATACATCAAACTTTACATGTATTAATGCCCAATCCATATCGACTCAGTTTAAACAGTGTGTTCACAAACATCCCCTACTTATCTTGGGAGATGAGAGAGCCCAAACACATCATTAGCATTACAGTGTAACTTTTTGTTCTTACTTAATAGGTAATGGCCATCCTAACAGGTCTCCCACCCCCCAATATTGTCACACAGAGTAAGAGCAGTAAGGGTACATTCAGATCAAATCAAACATCACAGGCTTGTGCAGCGGTGTGGGAGTTTCACTCCGTGGTCCGTGTGTGACGTGTTAGGAGCCCCCAACACGTCTACTCTTCCTCTGATCTGCGGTCATGCCTCTTCCACAGTATGTTAAACATGCCGGTCCTATAGTGATAGTCGGCATCCATGGATGTGTTTTAACTGGTACAAAATGCCAAACTGAGTGAATACACATGACACACTAGGTCACAATCCACTATAGTTTCAGTCATTCATGCTTATGTGAACTACCAACGCAACGTGACGTCGGGCTGTGTTTCTCAAAAAGTTGAGTCACTCTCAACTTTTTCCCCACAGCTGGCTGCTTTTCTTTTCGAGCCCCCTGCGGCCAGCACCGCCGCAGCCAAAACAGACTACCCTCATTAAAATTAATGGGAAGACCTTAATTTTCGCAACACTGCCTGATTTGATGTGAATCCAGCCTAAAAGGTCTGTGAAACAAGTTGTGTATTATTGATACTTAATTGACAATCCAAAATCAGAAAATGAAAGGCGAGTCACAGGAAATGCATTGTTTCCCCAGTTAAATGCTTTTTAATGTGAAGCTGCAGTAGTAAATAATGTTCGACTTGCATTAGTAAGTTAACACAGCACTCTAAAGACAGTGAGCGTCTTGTCTTATAAAATGCCAGTGTACTGGGTATTACAGGTGTTGTACAAGCTTGTTAGTCTGTGGGAAAACTTCAACACCGCAGCAACCCTAATTCAGATCGGATCAGCCTCTTCTGACTGAGGTGGTAACATGAGGCATGTGATTCTGACTGTGCTACTATTCTGATTATTAGTAGAATATTGGGTCCATGTTAACGCAGCTACTGGTACCAAATGCTACTATATCACAGTTAAGGGTAACAACAACAAATTGGCAGCTCTGTTCTAGTCTGTATTGGCCTTGCTTACCTGAGATTACATTTGACAATTTCAACCATTTTCTCAATTTTAAATGTACGTTTTGAAAATACTAACATAGCATAAATCTAACCTTTAGGTTTCTTTTTCAAGTAAGGTCTCTATGTTTGAAATTTCCGATTCAAATTGATCTTCATTTGAATAATCCAACATCGATCCATAAAATCCCAAGATTTGTCTTTTAATGCATTCCTTTGCTCCTGTGGATGCAAATTAAAACCTGCCAAGAACCGAATGTAGCTAGATATTCCACTTGTCTTTCAGAAATCTATATTCAAAGGGCTATAAAGGCCGTTTAAAATATAAAAGTTTATTTCTTATTTTCCTTTTTTGAAATACAAAGGCCTACATCTGTCAACACTTTGGTTCAGTCAACTGATGTGGGTGCTGCTTTTGTGTACTTCTGCCTGAAATAAGAGGGCATTGTAAAGACCTGACGTTCCAGTCTTCACAACCTTTCAAGCTATAATTAGAGCTGCATCAACTGGTTGATTACATTTCCTGATTAATCAAGTAACAACAACAATAAGAACAAATGATTAATCAATAATGATGAGCTCCTTTTTTATGTAAGGAGCGAGTCCATATTGAACAAGGTAACTTGTCTTGTCTATTCCACAGCTGAAGTGTATGAGTGCTGTCGACTTACAGTATGCAAAACCCACAGCACTTCTGCCTTCAATGTGGCTGCCCGAGAAAAGGTGCTAAATGCTGTTTGGTGACTCGTCATAGCGAACACACTCGCCATAGACAAATCATCTCTAGTACGTGCAGCAACAGTTAAAGACTCAAGTTTTAATGTTTTGCGACAAAGTTCACATCGCGCCTCACATGAATCACCTGATGGTTTCAGCCAGCCACGATATTTGTCGTTGTCCATCCACTCCTCACTGAATTTGCATATACCCATGGCTCGGCCTGCATTTCACAACGTTGTGCACTGTTTTTTCCCTTTCCCCGCTGCGGACTTCCAATCGGAAGATGGAGAAACACATTCTTCCTCCAAGTAAAGTGTGGATCACAGCCACACAAGGCGTACTGCAGCCTTTAACGTAGGTGTGGGACTTGCCGGAATTATCATTGAAGGATATGAAATACTGGTAAAATAAAATTTAAAAACTGAACAAATAAACAAAATGGAATAATAGAAAGAAAACAAAATAGACAAGCTCATTCATTCTGCTCCAGACCTTTAAAGACCTTGAATATCAAAACCTAAATGTAATGATTTTTAAGATTTTTCAAAGAACCACGGGACCCTGGTATAGACACACATGCAGGAAGAGTGAAGGAAGCCTCCCAGGGTGGTTTCTGTGGCAACAGGCAGGTCATGGTAGGTACAGTAATAGGCTCCTGATGGCAAAGTGACAGCACTTAGATGAAAGGTGGCTACTCGGCACTCACCAGGAGGCGGGAGCCATGCAGTGAAGAGGCAGATCTGAGAGTTTGAGTGTAGAACTCATGGAAACCATCTCATGGAAACAAAAAGAAAAATACCTATTTTCTCCCTTTAACACAAACATTAACATCATGGCCAGTTTCTAAAGTAGCAAGGACTTTAACTTAAAATAACACATTCATGATCATTTTTAGACTTGCAGCCTACATTTAATCTGAACTGGCAAACGCACCTGGATACTCATTATTGTATGTTTCCAACTCCAAGAATTGATACAAAAAGGCCAGATTTTCTGCCTGGATAATGATATATTTAATGACCCCTCTTTCGTCATCTCTCTCTTTCTTCCCCCCTGTCTATCAAATACATTGACTAAACACACACACGTGCACAGTTTCTCCCACAAACACAGTATATCTACAGGGAAAGTAGTTTTATCTTCCTAATTTTTACTTTCCCAAACTGTCACTGCTATATCTGTTTTCTCAAATATATAACAGATATGTATGCTTATTTCTGCTCTTGTGTGTGTGTGTGGGTGTGTGTGTGTGTGTGTGTGTGTGTATGTCTGTGCATATGAATGCATTTGCACAAGCATGCACACATGTGCTGGCATGGATGACTCTGGAGCGCTGTGTGTGTCTGAATGATACATCATAGATTGTCCAGTACTGTTTTTGTGGCTGGCTGTAGTACAGGGTTGAGGGCTACAAAAGAAAAAAACGACTGATTATTCTGCTGTCGCTGACAGTAAATCAATACAACCCAACACACACACACACACACACACACACACACACACACTATAATCCCCTCTCGCTATAAACAACATAAACGCATGCATATTAGATGCTTGATGCATGAATGCACTTTATAACTACATCACTCTGTCCATACCAACACCCCACTTTGCCGGGACCTTCTCAATTACTGAATAAACACACATGCATACACAGACACAAACACACACACAGAGTGCGGGCTCTGGGCCTCCTGAGGGTGCTGGTGGGCACGGCTGATTGACCCTGCCTCACCAATCTGCCCAGCTCTCTGCCAGAAAATCAACCAATTAAAAGATGCAGGCACCACAGCAGCACTGGGGGGAAAAAGCACTGGAATTGTGGGTAACGGCAGCTGCGATGTTGAATTGGGAAGCAGCTGTAAGGAGCTGACCTGACAAGAGAGGACACACACACACAGGCACACGCATACACTCTCTCTCTCTCTCTCTCTCTCTCTCTCTCTCTCTCTCTCTCTCTCTGTCTCTTCTCTGAAATAGCTTTGTTTTTTGTAAATGCTTTACTCATTAATTATATATGTAAATAATCTCTGACCATCAGTCAGGTGGACCAAGTCTTCAGTTTATTCTATTCAGTCTTTTCTTCACCATTCATGCTTTAGCTTCCGAAGTGCAGAATCACAGTGCACAATAAGGTCAATCTTGCAATGTTAAAGAAAGTGACAAAATGTCCCGTCCCTTTATCCAGCACCACACTAAAAGGTATTGCTGTCTATTCTGGGTTGATACCCATTCTCCATCCACATTTCAACCAACCAACTGACAAACAAACAGACACAGGTTAAAGCATAACCTCAGAGGTAATTATATGGGCACCCACTTCCTCAGACTACATCTGAAAACCCAACTGTATGTAGCAGCTAAGAAGTGGGAATGGTAAATATGCAAATGTCTGCAGACTAACCTAGTTGAATCATCCTGGCACACCAAAGAACTTAACCTAGATTTTCTGACCCAGATTGTTTGTCTACAACAATGCTTTCCAGTTCAGAGAGTTATGGGCTATGCTGCTAACAGCTGAGGTACTCCCACATAACATGGTGCTATCATGTGGTCAGCTCACCAGAATGACCTTCTCACTTCAAGCACAGCAGAATCCAACGCAGAGTAAGGGTACTTGTAGCAGTTAAAACTAAAACTTCTTAAAACCTCTTTCAATTGTGTTTTTTTCTCTCAGCAATTGTTTGAGAATCAGGAGTTTGGAAGCTTGACTCTTACTTACATATGTTGAGAGAACTCGGGTGCCTCATCATTGACGTTAGCCATTCGAATTCGCACTGTAGTTGTGCCAGTGCGAGGGACCTCCCCCTTGTCAATTGCCATCACTACAAACTCATACAGGTGATTGGGCCTCTCGTAGTCCAGAGGCCCCGAAGGGAAAATGGTCCCGTGAGGGGAAATGGTGAAGTCTGGACTCAGGGTGTAATAGGTCAACTCTGCATTCTCCTCTGAGTCGCAGTCATTGGCTGACACTAGAGATGAGAACAGAGATAGGGGAAAGGGGATAAAAAGGTTAGAGGGTCTAGACAAAGACAAAAATAGAGCAACATACATTCTCCTCTTTCCCTAATACCCTGTGTGTGATTTATGCAATGCACTCTGGTGGTATATTCAAACTGAATGAAGCGGCTATGAAAGCACGTTTAGATTGCTCATGGGTGATACCAATGCAATGCTACCTAACTACAGTATGTTAAATTTTTTACTGTTTCCTTCTCTGTCCCACTTTTTTTTTCCTAAAGTGACCCATCAGTAATTACTTGCAACAAATGTAGTTTTATGCCAATAAAGCAGACTGATTTTAGTCAGCGTGACAGAGAAAATAGCAGCTGAATCAAATAAGAAAGTGCAATCTGTTCTCTTATTAAGATTAGAGCTGAGTTTTGTGCTTGCATTTGAGCAAATGAACTTGAGCACAGGATATCCACTTCTTATGTGACCAGAGTGAAATCTGAAAGGGAAGTAATGCTGACTTAAATGTTAAATTCTCTAACACAATGGGACTTAGTATTATTTGCACAGCATGCATTGAGAGGTATGTCATTTTGCAACATTTTCGTTTCTACATCACACATTGGGAATCCATGGAGCCAGAACTCGCTTGGCCACAAATTGATTGCCTTGCTAAAACGGAAAAGACCACCAGGGATTTGAATAAGCATATTTTCCGCTAACAAGTCATTTCAACATCAAACTCTCAATTCTCCAATTCACCTTACCTTGCATTTGGCTCATGTGCCCAAACACACACAAAAACAAACACAAAAAAGTCATGCACATGAACACAGGCACAAACACTGTTTACTTCAAACAAAAAACCGTATACCAAATAAAATATCTCATTTCAAGAGAAGATTCATAAACTGTAAGTGTTCCTTCACATGATTTATTTCAGTACGAGTCCATTTTATTTGGAATATATTAATTAATTAATCTAATAATTGATTTTAAAGTTTTGTGGTATTAAAGAAAATGCTTCTGGACCATCAAACTAAACTAAAATCAACTACATTTAAAAAAAAGCAAAAAAAAAAACAACCTTTTTTTGCAAAACACACTGTCTAATGCCTAATGACCTAAACCACAAAGTTGAACTGCAACAGAGAAGAGCATCCCATTATCAACAACAGGAACACTAATGAAATTCAGCTTTACAGTATTATTGAGGTGAAAAATCAAAATGTGAGAATGCTTTCACAAGCTGTAACCTGGTTTTGGTGCTGGTGCACTTGCCTATTTTATTCAGGTAAATGCACAGCATAAAAAGAATGCACTGTAAACAGTGTTAAGCACAATTAATGTTTCATCATTGAATTGCCATAAGCATCAGTTAACAGCTGAAAACAGTTTCTCTATATGTAGCATGTCGTGTTGCCTTCTATTTAGCAGGGAATACACAACCAAAAACTGCATCAAATCAGGTGTGGAAATGGCAATTTTTGTCTGGAATTGGCCCCACTTCTCTATGTTACTCACTTTGGTGTTTGTAAATTCTGTTATTTAGATTTATGTCAGCCTTGCAAGTTTGCCAAAGTGAATTTGTGTGTGTTTACCCAGCATTACAGTCTCAGTTACAAGGATTGACATTTTTCTGAACTGCAGCTGAAATGCAGCTTTTTTGCTGCTGTAAAATGATAAATAACCTCCCATCCAATGCCGAAGGGTAGAAAAGGAACTGCAGTACTATTGTCCAGCCTGAGTCCAATCCCATGCAGTGGCCAAACACGTGTCACATATGAGTCAATATCTAATTTACTAAGTACAGATTTGTACTCTTCAGAGCACCATTTGAGCATGTATTTATCAGTATCTTGAATCAGCATTGTTGTGCTGGCATCACTACATGGGGGCTCAGTACATTTCTGGCTGCATCTCACATGTCTTTCTGGCACATAATGATTTTGTACTGAAGATGGAAACTGTTGGAGCCTCAGATCTCTACGGAAAGCAAGATAATTGGCTTGCTTGGTACAGTTTTTTTCCCAACATGGCAAAGTACACATTTGTCCACTCTCACGATGGAACTGATTATAGGATTACTAGCACATGATTTAGCAAAACGATGCCGAATGCCTATTTCTCCTTGCTCATTTAATTTAATACTGTGCCTTTTAACCCGTTTAATCAAGTAAGTGGAAAAATCATGACTTTATTTCAGAATGTTGGTCAGTTTGGTTACAGCTGCGCACAGAACTGGAACTAGAATTGATTGTATGTATTATAGCATGCAGTCAAGAATAAAAAAAAATACATATTGAAAATGTAATGGGGAAGAAAACAGACGTGATTTTGGCAAAGGCACACCTTGTGTGAGGCATTTTCCACCTCATTAAGTTTAAAGCTGGTTGCCTGTGTTCAAATTTGAATATTGGAAACCCTGGAAAAGAGTGGGATCCATATACACTACTGTTTCAGATACAATAAACAGGTAGCCTGTAATTGAAAAAAAAAGATTTTAAATTTTTAATATTAGGAACTCCTCATAGATTTTTACATGGCATCCGTTTTCTTTTTTGTTTTGTCTTTGTTTTAACCAACATTAGTCACAAAAGTACATACGACCCTCTGCCAACCCTGACGTGCAAACACATACATGCACATGGGTGGGCACACACACAGCAGCAGCACAGCAGGGTGAAACTTCTCGCCTCCCATGGTGCACCTGGTGTTGGCAGCAGTTGATGGCGCCTGCTGTGCCTCCTACACTGTACATCTCACTCCCTTATTCACTCACTCACTCACTCACTCACTCACTCACTCACTCACTCACAAGCATTTACAGGCACTTTCATTGTTAGTTATAGTGTTCCATTATGACAATTTAAACAACAAATAGTTCTGACTGAGCAAACTGATTAGTCACCTCGCCATTTAGACCTTGTTCAAATCAGCATGACAGCACACCTTACTCACACCCACTAAAAATATTACTCTGCCATTTCCATGCCAACATTGTAACTGCCAGATCTGGAGCGAAAGCCAATATATTTAGTGTGAGATGGTTTTGAAATGTTTTTAATAGGGGTGTGCAGAGCAGCCGATATTTGTATCTGTATTTGTATTTATTGAGGGGGGAAAAGTATTTGTATTTGTATTTGTATTCAAGTAAAATTCAAAATAGGCGTAAAAAAAATATATTTTTTTTGAGTTACACTTCTAATTTTTGTTATAGTGTAAGTATTCTTTAATTATCCATTATAATAATTATGGATATGCAATATTGGTTGATGTTTTTCCATAAATCCAGCAATGAACATGTAACAAGGAATTTCATTGAAAAGAAAATAACATAACAGCCATTACCTCATCCATGGTTAAACCAACAACTAATAAAATATCATTGTGAACATTATGAACCCCACCACCACCCGTCCTTGTTGGAGGATGTTGAACAGACAGAATAAAAACAAATAATACTTAAAAGAACTGTTCTTTCTAATGCACAGAGCTCCAAGAACTAAACTTGATCTGTAAATAATATGACATAGTAGCCTATAGCTAACGGTCATTATGCTTCTGGCCTCTACCTGGTCTTTTTACTAAACTTAACCAACTCCTTTCTTCATTGCCTAAAACCCAACCAAAGCACCGAGCAAAGAATGTTTTTTCTCCCCCGGTCTGCTGTCAGCAGGGTCGCCGGCTGCAGCAGCCTCGCGCCCGTGAAGTGGGCTCAAGCCGCGTTCAGCCGCGCTCGAGCGGAGCGGGGGAGAGAAACAATGTGTATTTCTTTTACTCTGTGGAAGATCTCCCAACGGAGTGAGGGACAAAGCAAGTGGGACAGATCTGCCCAGTCCCTGAGCAGCGCGCGTTTCACAGACAAGCCACAAGGCAGAGTGTAAACAACGTCACCTGGTTCAGCAGCACCATGGACAGCTGCGGGGGCGGGGGGGTCGGAACAGCGGTGCTTCGACCCCCCGCCCCCGACTCCTGAACGTCACTCACTCACTCACTCATCCGGGCATGTACTGCGGTCTCATGAGGAAACGTAGCTTTTTGATATGATGTTTTTCTTGTTCCCGAATACAAATATTTTTTGAAGTATTTGTTCGAAATAAGTATTTGTAAAAAACACGTTATTTGTGCCTTTCCGAATACCGTATTCGGGTTCAGCTCCACCCCTAGTTTTTTAATTAATGAAAAAAAAATCGCAAATCACAGTGGGCCTATATAGACCATGACCTGCTATTTCTATCAGCTGTTAAAGTAGCATTCATTACAGAATTTATGAACTTTAATAAAAACTATTTTGGAACTGGAAAACCGCATTTGCAAAGCTATACAACATACTAATAAAAGTGATTGATCCGATTAAATGGGTTTGCCTTATTTTTTATTCGATCAAATTTCTTAATATTTATAATCTATAGTCGTGTTTGCAGTCTGTTAGACTGCCCTGTTAATGCTTGTGCATGCCTTCCTTGTGTGCAGCAAATTGGAGAGCAGGGCCCACAGTGCTACTAGACTGAAAATACATTTGAACTCTGCAGTTGTAGTAGATCATTTTGTTGGTGATACAAATAGGCCAGATTTTGGATTTCATTTTTATTTTTTTTCCCAGCAAATATCTTAGTTATAACAAGATTGAGCTAGCTAAGCATTCATAATGTAAAAGCATTCAGCTCAAGGCTGACTCATCAGGGACTAGAAATTGTCTCTGTTGCTAGGTAATCACTAAGGGTTGGCCTACTTGATAGAGTCCTAAACTATATTTCATGACATTAAGTCATGGTCAAACGTTTACATACACTTGTAAATAACACGTGTATCATGGCAATCTCCAGTCCCAATGATTTCTACAGCTCTTACTTTTCTGTGATTGTATGAGTGGAAAACATTATACCTTGTCACAAAAGTATCCATGAAGTTTGGTTCAATAATGAATTTATTATAGGTCTTCTGAAAATGTGACCAAATCTACTGGGTCAAAATATACATACAGTAACTTGAACAATCAACTTTGGTGATTATAGAAAGTTGTGTACGTTTTAGCATGGCCTCTTAACTTCTTCTGATTGACTATAATTGATAACAGCTGATGACTCAACTGGGCCCATTTTAATAGGGCTTGTTTGATACACCCATTAGACTCAGCCACAAAAACTACAGTGGGAAAGTGTAAGTAGCTCAGCATTGATCTGAAAGAGTACATCACTGATTGGAACAAGCCAGGAAAGTCACTTGAAGCCACTTCAAAGCAGTTACAGGTCCCAAGATCAACTGTACAAATAACTGTTTGTAGGTTCTAAGTGCTGTATCGTAGGCAACTTGATTCTTTTTTTGAAGAAGTTTCACCTCTCATCCAGAGGGTGCTTCAGTTCTAACTGACTGGCGGGGAGTTTGCAGGCTTTTAGACTCTGTGTGGGAGTGTCCTTACAGAGTCGTTAAGGAAACGTGTGAGCTCTGAGTTTCAGAGTCGTCAGGGCCACTTTAAACCGTAAAGACAATATGACTATTTTCTCAGGATACATTGTGTTTTACAGGTCACAGCTGTTCTATTATTTAGTGTGACACTGTAAGTCTTTGTAAAATATATGCATGTACCTCATCTCCTTTACTACAAAGCCTTTTTAACTAATGGTGATAATGGTAGTGGTGAGGATGATTAGTTGTAACACAAGTATGTAAACAACCAAGCTTTGTAATGTGAATCCAGCCTAAAAGTTTTCTGCCTGCAGCTGAAGCTAATGAGCACTTCCACTGAGGTGTCATAACTGCAGTCATTAATAATTTACGTACTTCATGTGGTGTTACATTTTCCTGCATTTTGTTCTTGTCAATACTCATTTACAGCTCTGTTGGTGGTTTCATTTTACCCTACAGTAAGTAAACCTGTTTATTTCATTTTAAACACTTTGTCGTGAGCTGTAAACAGAATTATGTTGAACTGCTTTTAAAGTGGGAATACTTTGTTTTATTTGTCATGAACTTCTGATCAATAATTAAACTTATTAAGATATAACATTTATTTTAAAAAGAATGTGGCTACCAGAGTAATCTTTAAGCAGACTGTAGAGGGAAGGAGAAGTGTGAAATGCTTTGTTGGCAGTCTGTCAGAACCTAAAAAGACTGGGTTTCTGAGTGTTAAGTCTCACTGTGACAGATCAAATTGTGATAAGTTATACCCACCACGGCTACCATTACAATTTCCTCACATGGGATGAAAACTTTAGAGAGCCCTGTGTGGAAATTGGATTGTTACAGAAAAGAAGAGTCTAGAGCAGCTACACTGATGGAAGTGCCCGTGACTTCACAGCTGCCAGTGCTGACAAGTACAGTACCTACTCTGGCTCCTGACCAGTCAAAACACATGAATGTTAAAAAGCCACTTTTATTTTGCTCTGAGTCATGGGTCATTTTATGTTGTCTGAAGGCAGAAATAAGTGCACTCAGTGATGTTGTCCAGGACAGACTAATGGGAGGTTGACCATGATGGGGAGCTTTTGAGATTTTCCCCCATGTCTCACCTTGTAGCAGGGAGGTTGCTGTAGTCACAGTCTCTGGTACACCATCCTTGCTGTAAATTGACTGGAGGAACTCTGGAACGCAGTCGTTTTCATCGACAATGACAACACGCACCTGAGAAATGAGAAGTGAAGAGGAGGAGATTGAAAGATGGAGAGAGACAGGGAGGGAGTCAAACAAAATAGTGGGTGGGAGTAAATGAATAAAGGTAACCTTCATAAAACAGACTTTTGACTCAAAATGTGGCATTGAAAAGAAAATCCCTGTCTTATGTAGTCATCAAAACCAGTGCCATGAAATCTTGAAGGTAAAGAAAAAAAATCTATCAACATGGTGTGAAGGTGTATTTCACCTGTTTTAAAAAGTAATTCAACTTTCTTCAAGGACTCTTTTGACAAGATAAAAATTTTGAAAAATGTAAAATAGAACAAAAAAACATCAGTCGTGTATCATGTGATTCTACTACATACCTGTTTGAAACTGTGCTGAGAAAAAAGTATTTATATCAACATGCTGTACATCTAGAGAATTTAATTTAACAAAGACACAGAAGAAAATATATTTTTTAGAGAATACAAATGTGTATCGAGTTTCTGCATTTCTGAGCTATACACGAATACATGTTTCTGGGATGCTGTTACTGTATCTACATGTGCTAAAACTGGCCAGGCAATCACAAGTGGAAAGGCTGGAGATTAGAAGTCATACTGTGTTGCTGTTATGAAAATTTAAATCTGGGATTACTACTTCAGGCACCATCCGGAATTGGTTTTCTTTGGGTCCGGAGTCATTTTCATCTGCGGAGTAACCCAAATTAACCCTATCCCTAACCAAAAGAAAGCCTCGCACCAACCCTCCCCAAAGGTGTGCCCTGACCCTGATCCCTCTGGTTTATTTACTGCTCCTCAGTGAGGGAGCTGCTGCAGAGTCGGCACCATGGTCGCTTCAGCAGATCAGGGGAGAATGCAATCTCTTGCAGTTTTTCAGAAGCCCTGAGCTAACAAATGAGAGTGGATCAGTGTGCAAAGATGTATTTGTATGGTGTGAGCGTGTATATTTGTGTGTGTGTGTGTGTGTGTGTGTGTGTGTGTGTGTGTGTGTGTGTGTGTGTGTGTGTGTGTGTGTGTGTGTGTGTGTGTGCGTAAAACATTGTAATGCTGTTCAGTTCATTAGGGACATGAAGGCAAACACAGCATCTTCTAGCAGATGTTGACTGCCTGCTTGCAGCATTCAAGAGGAATAAATACAGACATGGGCTGGCAGGCGAGCCTCTCTGACCCCCAGCCCCACTTCCTCTCTTCCATAAACACAGCGCTATACACACTAACAATACAGATCACTCACTAATACACACACACACACACACACACACACACAAACACAAACACACACACAGTGTGAGCAGTGTGTAAATACCATTGGTATTAAGTCCTGGTAGGTAAGATGAAGTTCTGTAATATCAGTTAATCCTTCAGCAAAGATCAGCTTCGAAGCACTGGACAACAAAATAAAATCTGACCATGTCAACTCCCTGAGGTGATTTGTGTGTGTTTGCCAGTCAGTGTAATCTTTGTTTGCCTGTGTGTATGTGTGTGTGGGTTTGCATGCCAGAGTGAGCAAGCTTATGTGCCAGGATGAGAGGAAATGGCAAGGCTTTGGCAAGATATATGAACATACAGTATATGTGTGTACAAGGCTGAGGAAAGCAAGATTGAATGAGAAGAGAGGTGAAGTCAGCTGTAATAAAGCAAGATGAGCTCAAACACACACGTACACAGACATGTGCAAAAGCATGCACACTCTAGGCAGCTGCAGGCAGGTCTCGGGCTGGTTAGGTAACTAATGGTGCCGATGAGCTATCACTCCTGGAGGGAGAAACTTGGAAACTACCTGCAAATTAAAGTCATGCTCAGTGACTCCCATCCACACAAATATACCACCTCTGTTAGCTATTTTGGCAGACAGAGACAGATTTCTGAAACGCAGAATAAAATCAAAAGCAGAAAAAGACAGCCTCACAAATTGAAGTGGTGGCATTACTTCTGTATTCTTCTTTGGAAAACAATTAACATAATGTTTGTTACCCACTACTGATGCTATAGTAAACTCTAATAATAGAAGTGGGGAAACATAGAACACCTAAATAATGATGCACTGCCTTACAGAAAAGAAAGCAATTCGGATGCATACATTCTCTCAGGACAGCTGCATTCTTGCATTCTAAAATTAAATATCATGCATACAGCCAAAATGCCATAAGGGAAAGTATATTTTGGCATGGTCAAAGGTTGTCATTTTTTTTAGTTGGGGTTGTAGCCAATCTCAAGAGGGCAGGTCTTATGTAATATATGCCAGCCTCAGGGCAAGAAGGGTTCAGGGCTTGACAAGGAGAACCTAGTCAGGGCTGACAATATCTTTATATTAAAAAATAGAGGAAAGCTCAAAGAAGACTTGGAAAAGAGAAGAATTGTACTTGTTGTTTGTCAGTAGCCATTTTATGGGTGCTCTGCAAGTCCACATGACTCTAACACTAATGCCTGCAGTTAGACACTGGCTGTCGAAATCTGCTGCATTCAGATGGAAGTATGGATATAGCTTGTTTTGTATTCTTCAAAAGAAAACTGCAGAAATGAATGAAAGTTTATTTTATTAACTAAAATGACAGATAAAATCACTTTGTCCTATGAATGGATGGAACTATGATACCAGGACAAACGAGAATGCACAAGACAGACAGTAGTATTTAGATGTATATGGGAGAAAAGTGACCTTCCTGGAACATACTACATGAGTAGCTTAACACCCGGTTAAGTAACAATACACTCTAAAGCCAGAAAACATACCTGGCAGATGTCTGGTTATTTTTTAGGGCAGGATTCGTCAAGGACTAAAATATCAAGGACCTCAAATGGATCTCATCTGTGGACTGTTTTGTGAAAATATTTGGACTCAGAATATCATGTGCTCCGTTAGTTAAGCTTACACGGCCCCTTAAAAAGTAACTTAATTTAAAATGTTCATATAATTTTTCTCATTATCCTTTAGCAGTCTGTAAAAAACATATGCCTCACATCTTTCTGGATGTGTTTGTGCAGCCTATTGCACAACAGCTCTTTTAAGCTGTGTTTTATTTCCATGTGAATGCATCGATGGAAGATGCTGACTATTGCATGTTTGCGACTGTGGAGGGAAATAACTGAAGATCCACACCCTCCTTTAGTGACCAACAACAAAACGGTTTATTTTATCCAAAGAAAGTCATTTATTTTGTTTGTTTTTTTTAATTACTGAGGAGAAGTGTTTTGCCATTATGAGCATGCAGCTTCATAGACATATAGAATACATGACAGGGTATTTTTGTTCTTGTTCTTCCCTAGGCCATGATTTAGTATACACATTGCTGTATGTCAGTATGTTAGAATGTGCTGGTGTGAGGTTTACTACAGCATATGTAAGGTTTACTGACTTATGTGTTTGACCAATTTTTCTGGAAGAATATTACCAGTTCAGCTACACCCACAGATGCATCTGATGAACAGTGTTACACTGAATTCTATGTGCTCACATTCCTGTTGGAATTGTATTTTTGTATTACTGATTTACCTTTCACCATTTTCTTGCGATTCCAAAACAAAAACCATTAGCCCACAGTAGGGGTGGGGAATATCCCAGTTTCATCACTGTCACTAGTGTCACATTTTGCTTTGCTATGGATTTTGCAATACCATCATTATAGTCACAAGTGTTTTAGCATAATAAAAATAATGTGATTGTGTTGACACACAGTTAAATTTTACACGTAATACAAACATGTGGAAGGTAAACAAAGCACCCCAATTTATCTGTTATTGTCTGCGAGAACCAACACAAATGTCTTCATCTACCTCCACCATCTGAGAGAGTGAGGGCCCAGTGGATTCACTTTACTTTTTTATTTTCGAGGGAAATGTCCCCACAACGACTGGAAAGCTCTCATAAGTGAGCATTGACTGTTTTACTGACTGCTTTCTCAAAAAGAGTCATCAATGTATAACAAAGATGCTCTTTAAAACTCAAGCTCAAGGAGGGGTCATTACCAAGTAAACCGCAATGAGGTTAGTTTTAGGTTGGATATTCGACGGACATTTGCTCCGGATCCAGCAGCTTCAACGCAGTACCGAGTTCAAACTTTGAACGTGTAAGTTTTGCCATTTTTTGTCTATTGTTTCACACTGGAATGTTGGATTATTTAGTTTAGTATCATCTTTATGTAAAACAGTAATATCCTGAATTTGGATGAAATGGCTTCAGTTTAAACACACACACTTAAAATATTGTTGCCTTGTCCACACATTATATTATGAAATATAATTTAGTACTTGCTGATACTATTGTGGTTTGATTTCATGTTGTGGTTGTCTTGTTGTTGTCCTTTACACTGCTATTTGAGCGTGTCTTGGCAAGGTCTCCCTTGTAAAAGAGATGTTAATCTCAATGTGAGTTCCTATTTTAATAACGGTTAGTATTAAGGGCCAGTCAAGAGAAATGATGTGAGTGTTAAGCCTCATGTGAAGCCTATCAAAAGACCAAAGTAGTAGGTTAGATGTGGGAAACTGTTTTGTTATGTAGCGCTATGTGTTACTTTGAAAATCAAACTCGGCTAGCTCTGCTGTGGAAACAAAGCTCCTTCTGCTCCATGATCCCCGCCAGTATTTGTGTCTGTTGCTGCTGTATGTAAATGTACGACAAGATAGACAAGTCCTGTCGTGTAGTGACTATTGCGCTTCATTACATTCATATACTTTTGGTTTTCCACAAATAAATGCTGTTCAAATGTTTAACCCTACCCTTTGTCTAACTCAGAATTACATTTAGTAATTAACCTCGATTAACTGGCAGGCTACTCCCCTCAAAACACATATAGGCCTATACCTCATTTTTATTTGTCATTGAAGCCAATTAACACATGTTGTCTCTCATTTCTCTCTTAAGATAAAAGAGTTACAATCACTCAACGAGTAGAGTATCCCTGTTTAAATTATGTAATACATTGATATAGTACTGTCACCGTAAAAAAGTAAGAAATATCGTAAAATCAATGTTATATCACTGCAGTTTATTCTAAATGGCATCAAGCCTTTAATCACATTACATGTTTGCTAAAATGTTGGCATGGAACCTACTGTACAATCAATCACCTGTAGCAGTATGGTGCACTGGAGTCAAAGAATTGTTGGGTAGAGTTGGATGATTTGAATGTTTGTGTTCGGTTAAGCCAAGGTTGGCCAAGAGAACATCTTAAAAAAGATACAATGTAAACTATCATTAATGAACAGTTGGGGTGTAAATAGACTGAATATTTAAACAGTTGATTGTGGCGTGTGATGCCATTTCACAACCATTCACTATATCAATAAACTACTTAAGCTTTGTTGAAGCCATTGAGCCCTCCATTATCCTTGCAATTGTTTAAATATGATGAAATGACTGATTCTGTAATTCTGTTCAAGAGGCAGCAAAGAGCAAGTATGAGGGCATTAAAGCCAATATAAAGTACAGAGCATATGTAAATGTGTCCCCTGTCAAAACAATTAGCCTACAAAACATATTTTCTACTGCTGATGCAGAACACTAAACACTCACCTCTGGCCAGTAAAATGTTTGAGATAGTATTCACAAACCACAAACAGTTTTGCTTGTAAAAGCACCATATCAAAGTATTCTGCCACACGACTTCACTCATTTCTAATGCAAATCAAAAATGATCTCAAAATTGAAGCAGTGCATCACAGGCATGTGTTCAGTGTTGGGCACACAGACAGCATTGTTTCCGTCATAGGCGGCTGTGGGGGCAGGGGGTTGCAGTGTCAACAAGGCGCTGGCTTTTCACTGCAGATGGGACTGTACTTTTAGAAGATCAAAAAGCTTACCCAGGCTCCAGAGGACAGTCATGGGCTGAGGCTACCCAGGGCAACAGTGTGGGCAGATGAGAGCACACAACTTGCTGCTAATTCCTTTCATTCATTCTTTCCCTTTTTCTTTCTCTCTCCTCTCACCATTGGATGTAGTAATCATCCTGTAAGTCTCCCCCTCACTCTCTCCATACGGGTTTTTAGTGCTCTGTAGTCCACTTGGTCCCAGAGAGGAGCAGTTGAGGACAGATGGTTCAGCAGGACATGTTTTAGCCCGAAGCCAGAACCAGACCAGATGCATCGATGCCTACAGTGCTCAGCCGCTGTTCTTTCACTTCCTGACGACATGAGGAAGTCATTGACAACTCCAGAGCACTCATTGCAGACAGACAAGTCCATTTTGTTTTGACCAAAGACAATACTCATACTTTGAGACTTAACCTGGACATGTACATTTGACTGTTAGGTTGAGGATTTTTCAATGCTCTTTTACAATCAATTCAGGTTAAGGACTTTCCCGTAACAACTTGTGGCACTAGTGAGTTCAAAATGCCTCCCATTTAAAAAGGAAAAGAGACCAACCAGGTCAGAGAATTAGACAATCAATTTAACTGCAACATTCACAACTATTATCATCCATACAGCAACAGTAAATCAATAAAATCAAATCGCATAGCATTATAGCAGCCTAAATGCATGTCCAGCTCAAGGATGTTTCAGAGTAGTTTTAGATTTTATGACCTAGTGTGGTTCTTTTACTGTCTGGAAGATATATCATCATCATCTGCTCACCACAATTTAACAACTGTCTCCAGCCAACTATCACTGCACTGGGTCAACAATTCTACCCAAGAAATAAGTGACAATTTGGTTGAAATACAGCAGATCAAAATCAGCTGTGCTGCATGACAATCAGGTTAAATTACATCACCTTTCTGGTATAAGTCTTGTTAATTTGAAGACTTATTATACAGATATTGTTTGCAGTATTCTGTGCACACTGTAAGATTTGACAAGACAACCTCGTAATGTCAGATTGTTGAAGACCATTCAGTCATTAAATTCGACAGTGGAAATGTGAAACACACAACACACACACACATACATACACACACACAAACCAACCTCAGCTGCACTGCTCATGCTGTCCAGGCCCTCGCTGGCTCGCACCAATAGCAAGTAGCGATGCTGGTCGCCCTCATAGTCGATAGGCCGAGTCAGGCTGATTTCACCAGTCTCTGCTGAGATGGAGAAGAGACTACTGGGATTGATGAGAAGACTGTAGCTGATTGGTTTCTTCTGGAAGGACACAGCAGGTGTGACCAGGAAGCTAGGGAGACATGGAGAAAAAGTATACCATTAGATTTGAAACACCAGGTTGGGTAGGAGAGAGCACAATGAAGAGTGAACTTAAAATCCATAACTTGAACTGAAGAATAGGCTTTTGTTTTAGGTTCTGCTTCGCGTTTGCATTGTGCTCTGCAAACAGCAATAATCGTATATGTTTAAGGTGCTCCGATTGATCGGGCACCAGTGGTCTCTACAGAGCCCGATCAGGAGCGCAAATCAGGTAAACACAGGAGACAGTTTGTCCATGCGGTGCTAAACTGCCACACACAACTCAGGACTCTGCTGCTTGCCTGCTGCTAGTTCACTATCCTCTAGCTACTACATATCCTCCTCACAATATCAATACTGATTTTCAGTGCCCTCTTGGTTTAACCAGCGCAATACATTCAAGAGGTCCTGTTTATGACTGAGGGGATAGATGGACCAATACTGCGGAACAATTCTTCTAACATTACGTCTTGCGCTAACGAGAGCTAACAGCTTACAATGGAGCTAAACACAACAGAACTGTTCAGAGGAACATGAAGTGTTAAACTGTGAACTGCGGTTAAATATTATTACACAACAAGTGCAAGTACTTTAGCTGAGTACATTTTGGAGGTAAAAGTACTTTGAGTTTGGAGTTACGGACACTTTGCATCAGTCTACATTTTAATCTGGAGTAACCAGATACAAGCAGTGACCAGGTGGTGGAGTAGTGGCTTCAGGGCACATAGACTGATACAACTAAGATCTGTCCTATTCACTATTTCTGAATTCTGTATTTTACAGTTTAGAGATACCTTTTCATTTTGGTTGAAAATATTTATTTGAATCAATATAAAATAAATATAATTATTAATTATGATTTTTTCTATGCCACCAATAACTAACAACTATAGATGACAATAAAGTGAAGAAACGGTTAATGTCTCCAAAAATCTTGAAGCACAAGGGCATATATGTCATTGTTTCAAGTGGCACAAATACAGATTTTTTTATTTCACTACTATCAAAATAATTATTTTTTCATAGCGGGGCTGCTTCTGTAGCTGAAGGTTGACAGAATGGAGCAGAGATTGAACGAGAGCAGCAGCAGACAAGCCCTCCAGTGCCAGTGCCTCCCTCGAGACAGGTCTGCTGTCCCTGAGGATGCACCAGCAGGTGCCGATCCCACACTCTGTTTCATGCCATCAGACCAGTCAGCTTCATTGAATTAGATGACAGTGAGGTGCAGGTGAAAAATTTGATGGAGAACAAACTGCAGGATGCAGCACACGCTAACTTACATTTAGTTCACTGAAGTAAACATTACACGATTTGGAGAACAAACAGTACCCAGTCACTACTGCAAATGTTAAATGAGTAGTGTGCTCCATATCGCTCTGTGCGAACTATTTACCATTTAAATGATAGATAAATTATGGCAAAATAAGACATATGTAGCCTCATCATTTGTACTTTGCAGACTTATGACATGTCCTGCATTTATTTTTAATTGCAGTGTTTCCTGTGTTTCAAAAGAGCTGAGAACAGGTCTACCTGGAACTTGGATTAGTACCACGTCCTGAGGAGTGGTTAACAATAGTTACACATTTAGGTCGGGTTGTTAAGTTTCTGTGGTGGGAAAGTCCTTAAAGAGGAGTGTAGAAGTACAAAAACACACTACATTATAGCACACAGATGTACTGTATAGAGTAGACGGAACCTATAAACTAGAATGACTCAGCCATAGTAGATTTCTGTATAGAAATCAGTATTTCTGTATATCTGGATCATTTCCAAAATATCAGTCTAATGTACGCTGCTTCTAACTGATTTCCAATGTTGTACATTACATCATCATATACTCTTCATACACCTTAAAAAAAAAAACATACAAAAAAATAAACTTCAATAATTTTTTCTGCTAATTTTAATTACAAGTTGTTTGGAATTAATCAAAAAATGACTGACACACTATTAACTTGTCACGGTTACACTGACAAACAATAAAGGATGGAAATATCGCTATGAACTTGAGGAGCAACGCAAATTCAAGTAGAGATTATTTATTAGATATACTATCTTGCACTTACATAGTTTCCTGTTGAAATCAACTTAAACAACACACTGAAATATTCACTTTATGGGTTTGCCAAATGTGTCAGTCAAATAAAACAAACTGCAGGCGGAAAATGAGAACAATCCAAGGACACCAGTCATAACTAACACTTTAGTCTGACCTAAGGGTGTGTGTTTGTGTGTGTGTCAGCGTGCATCTGTGCATCTGTGCATCTGTATGTGAGTAAATAAATACTTGAAGGCAGTGCTTTTCCTCTTGTGCTACATATCATACATGCTCAGGGCTAAAAGTGTCATGCTTATAATATGGAAATCTATTTAGCAGGCTGTAAAACACAAAGATGTGTGAGCAAAGCCGGAGAAAGAAAGAAATATCATGTGTCTACATGAAATGTCTTTGATGAATTTATCTTTTCAAACACAGGCGAAGTAAAATTAATGTTCATCTAATGTCAAAGAGAAATGTATGTGTGAACAAGTGTGTGAATAAGTGAAGTGGATGAACCCCTTTATGTAGATATCTAGTAGAGAAAGTCAGGTAAAAAAAAAAAGTCATTGTGTATTACAAGCCAAATAGACTGTATATACTCTGGAGATGATTCTGAAGCCAGGACAAGGCTTTTTTATCTTTCCCTGTGTGCGTATGTGTAAACTCACGGCTGTCCTTCAGGGGTGTTTTCTGGTATGGCAATGGTGAAGGAAGCGTTGGTGAACTGTGGTGGCCGGGCTCCAGCCACCACGGAGACGACAGCAGGGGCGCTGCGGCTGCCCAGCCGGTCGGCAGCCACTACTGTCAACAGGTACTCCCTGTCCTGTTGCAGGGGAAGGCCTGTGGTTCGTACCTGGCCGCTCTTCCTGTCCACTTCAAAACGACCATCACCACCTGCAGATAATAGCAATATGTTTGCTGTTTGGAGCGACACTTTTTATTGAGAGGCCATAATCAGCATGGGTCTTATGCATCAATGCTTGCAGGTAAAAACTTTTTGGATTTGTAGATTATGATATGAATGAGCAATCTATCAATGTCAAGGTATCTAAATAAAAACAATACACAGATGATAGTTGAACATAAATGACCTAAACGTAAATTCAGGTACAGAATGATCTTTAATGTATAATAGATGACCCAAAATGTTGACGAGGCAAATGATACATTAAAAAGTAATTTGAAAGAAACACTAAGAACACTGTAAGGTAAGAGGTAATGTTTTTAGGTGGCTGTAGATGTAGTTCAATCCCAGATATTAGTAAAAAAGCAGTAAGAGTTTTTCTTTCTAGCATAACAAGAAGATAAACTACAAAGATGAAAAGGATTTTGTTGTAATCAGTGCAACTGTCTTGATTTGGATCCTGTTCTTCCGGACTTCTTTCTGTAGTTTCATGTTGAGAAGTCTTTCGGCATTAAATAAAAGATAAGTGACACACAAAACTACCTCTGGACACATGACAATCTCCTTAGGTCACAGCTCAGAGTTAACAGAGCAAAGGACTGCAAGGCAAGAGGCTGCGGAAACACTGTTGCGTTCAAGAGCTGTCAAAATATATTGCAAATGCATGCTGAACATGTGCCAATAAAGTGGTAAATATAACTGGACAGTCAGTATTCCAAGTTGTTGAGGTGTGAAATGCAGAGAGACTAGAAATGGGATGTTAAAATCTATGTCCTATGTACATAACAGGGTATGATAAAGCTTTCACCCAAACTACACTGCATTTACAAAGTAACATCATACTACGAGTACTTCTATCACACAATCCTGCATTCACAAAATAATTGAACTGACATCAATTCAAACAACTGAAAATCCATAATCCCACACACACCAGAATACGATTGACACAATTTATTAACAATTACATTAACAACAAGAAGGAGCAAACTTTGCCTTTTGCATATAGCTTAATCAGATTTGCTCCTGATCTACTGTGGGTACAGGGTATTTCCGTTTTTTTGGATAACAGCTGAAAAGTTTAGTCTTGTGAAACTATAATCAATGTTTGTTTTCCTTGTAGGCTAATTTCTAATGTCAATTCATTCTCTGTCACCCCCATGGGGAAAAGTGGAAGCCCTTCTGTCAATGGGCAGTTGTATCACAGATTCCAAAATGGGCAGACAAAATTATTACATGGCAGACAATAAGAAAAGCAATTATTTTGCAATGTGGAGAAATTAACCGTTGTATGGTGTTCGGGTCTGTGGGACCCGTTTTCATTTTTTGTCAAAAGAAAGATGATACGATTAATTATTTGTTCAAACTCAGACTCATTGGCTTTGGCTCATTTTCTGTGAAGAACATATATCAGTACACATTATCAATGACCACACACTGTACACCCCCCTACACATTTACATTACATACAGGATGTTCGGGTCCACTGGACCCAGGGTGTGTGTGTGTGTGTGTGTGTGTGTGTGTGTGTGTGTGTGTGTGTGTGTGTGTGTGTGTGTGTGTGTTGTGTTTCTTCACCTGCTGTTCCTGCACAAGGTTGCAACATTGTTGCAAAATTCAAGCACCAACACCGTCTGCTCTCACATTCCCGCACATTTTACCCTTTGTCTTGCGGGAATCAATCTTTATTTAAAACAAGTAGCACTTCATAAATGATCTAACAAAGGTAAAGGGCAAATATTAACCATATATGCTGTTTATATTGCTTGTAATTGGGATGAAGTAAACATCTGTTGAGTATTTTAACATAAAATTGTTGGTTGTGTTGAATTAAAAACCCAAAAATGCAGCGGGTCCACCAGACCCATGAACACTGGCTGAACAACAAAAATATGGGGCTAAGGGGGTTAATTACATTATATTGGAAAATAACTACAATGTAGTAACTACAATAATGTTACTAGTAAACTAAACCTTTCATGTCATAATGTCTGTCTATGGATGCAAAACCCAGAAGTGGTGCTGTTCACAGGTTAAATATTCTTTGTCAATGACTATTTGGTTGCAAAAATCTTTACCTGTCATAGCAGAAAAAAACCTGACATGCCAGTGAACCAGCATGCTCCAACCAGGATCTTGTCACTCACCAACATACCCTTACCTTGAGGTAAACAGTCAGAATTGTTTTTTGTTTTTTTTGTTTTGGAAATAAAATGTTGAATGAGACGACATGCAGGAGAACAGAAGAAGAAATAACATACCATCAGAAAGGAAGTACTCAACTTCACCATTGTTGCCTTCATCCCCATCCTGTGCGTGGAGCTTGTAGACCAGTGAGCCCGCAGAGGCATCAGGGGAAACCACAGCAAGGTAGGGAGCAGGAACCATGCTCCATTCAGGGACATTGTCATTTACATCAGTCACAGTCAACTCCACTCTGACCAAGTACCACTCTGGACCTGAAAAGGGATTAATAAAAGAAAGAAAAAAATGGGATTTTAGAGAAGGTCAGATAGGGTTGGGAAATGTCTGATACGAATAAAATGAATAATATTAAATAAACCATTGTAATACACCTAGTATTGTTCAAAACAAGACTTTTTGAGTATACAAACAGTTCTCCAGTTATTTTATACCAAATTATGTTGTCCTTTTTTAAAATTGGGTAAGCTTGGTTGAAACAACCAATGTTTCCACAATTCTCTGCCATAGTCCAGATGACATGCGAAACAAATTGTTCACTTTATCATAAAAGCATGAAAGTTGGTACACTTGTACAGTTTGGGGCTCTGAACATTTTCAGAGATGGAGCCATCGCAAAAACGGCACATTGCGGCCATGGCAACCATTTTACTTTGTGCCATAACTGAATTATGTATTTTGCATCATATCTCCTGAACCAAACATGATATCACAGAAAAGGTGATGTCTAACCCCCCTTTTATGAAAAAGTGAATGATTCACCTCAGATTTGTTGCATATCATCCAGACTTCCAGCCAAATTCACTCCCTTAAGCAGATACATTAGCCACATTTGGTAACAAAGCAAATGTTAGGCTCTAGCATAGTTTACAGAAACGTACAAAAAAAAAAGCCATATTCTATCTTTGTTCAGTTCAGTATTGTTTGTTTCTTTTGATTTATACAATAAAAACCTTTTTAGAAAGTACAATATACAACTTTCAGACTCAGATGTCAGGAAACAATGACATTTTGCTATGTTATGATATAGTGGAGTGGTAGGTCTAACATGCTGGTGCTGAACTGCGACCACTAGTGGTGCTCAATTTGGCATTTAGGACCTTTGAGCACGCTTGTCAAACACAGACACACTGAAGGGCTTGGTGAGTGGCTGTGGTCCCTAGCAGCCAGTACAGACTGGCTGAGGACGCAATACTGCCCACTCAAAAAAATGAATAAATAAATGTAAAGTAATTACAATGGAAACTTCTGCTGGAGAATTCAGGTTTTGTGCAACAAATACAAGTTGAAGAATAGCAATTAGGTGTTATGCAAATAAAAAAAACAGCAAAAATCTCCCATTTTTGCAATTCAAATTCTTTGCTAAGATTTGTTTGGTTTTCCCCAAAAAATATTCAGTTTGAATTAGCAGGTGGTAACAATGCCAAAGTCATCTAGTATGTTTCTTCTGAATATTCGGATGTTACTATTCAACTGTAATCTCACTCCCATCTTTCCTGAATGTCTCACATGGACAAGGGAAATATGTCCAAGATACTTAGGAGGCGATCTCTGAATCTTAACTAGTAATTATAATCAGTGCTGTGTTATTTGCACCCGTAGTAAACAGCAATCATATCAACACTGGCAAAAATCATAAAAATCAAAAAAGGTCCCTCACACACACACTCTCTCTCTCTCTCTCTCTCTCTCTCTCTCTCTCTCTCTCTCTCTCTCTCTCTCTCACACACACACACACACACACACACACACACACACACACACACACACACACACACACACACACACACACACACACACACACACACACAGAAGATGCTGCACAGCAGTGTTTGCTGGTCACAGCAGGGGAGCAGAGGAGTAATGTCAGGGCTGGAGCCAGAGGATTGCTCTCAGCTGCGTCACTTTTGGTAGATTGGCAGAATAGTTGTTTAAAAAAATGGTATAACTGTATTGTCCTATGTTTATTTACAGTTGGCTGAACATCAAGTCCAGATGATAAATTTGCTCTTTACATTTTACATTCTCTGTCATAACAAATGTAAGCAGTAAGACAAGAAGATGCATTTGTGTGAATGACTGTACAGTAAATGTTGAAAGGATGGAAGGTGGAGAGCAAGAGGAGAGCAGGAGAAAATTAAGTATTTTCAGAATAAGTGGGTGCAATCAAGTAATATAGAGCACAGCAAGACAAATGAGTTGAGTGACTAGTTGTTGGTTAAGTGTTGCATCAACAGGACTAAGAGTGAAATGCAGAGGATGAGAAATGACCCTGAGGTTGTTATAGAAACCGCAGGACAACGAAGAGTGGAAGATGGAAGAATTAAGCAGAGAAAGAAAAATGAAAACAATGAGCAAGCAATTGCATAAATCAATGGCATTATGGAAGAAAAGGAGGAAGCGAACGTTGCAAAGAAAAACATAAGCAGACATCAAAAGAAAACAGAAGAGCAAAATTAACCATCCGCATCTTACAAAAAATATAGCGCTGCACTTGACTGTGGAGTTCAACCAATGTATTTGTTGATGATCTCCCTGTCTCCCTCCCTCTTTCCCTGTGGTCGTAACAGACTCAGAATTAATTGGCAAAAGGACAAAGCAGCTTTGGGGAAGAAGGGACGGCATTACCCAGATAATAAATCACTGGGCTAATATACAGAGCACTATGCCAAAATGCATCTCACACACACACACACACACACACACACACACACACACCTTTCACTAATAATCATCAGTGGATTAGTGGCTAATGAAGGACTATAGGGAGATGTAGCTCGGTGCTATTACCATCCCTCACACTAATGCATCTCACTGGATCTATTGATATGTTGCAATCCCTAGAAACAGTGGGACCCACAATTACTAATAGTGCTATAGATGCTTTTCTGTGCCCACCAACCTCATTTTCTCCAATAGATTGTGAGTCCAAGCATTGCGACAAGTTCAATTTCGCATAGCACTATCTTGTTATCTTGTTCTCAGAGTACATACAGTATGTTTAGAATCATGAGCCCTTATGCACAAACCCGTCAAATGAAAATAGAAGTTGTGTTTGCTGTGGTTTGTCCATGTTAATGGATTTTTGTTATGAACACAATAGGGTTGGGTGACTGGCCGAATATATCATCTATCGGCGATGGCTCAAAAACCATCGCCAGTTGGTTTGTTGGAGCTGATTTTATTTTGCAAAATTATTGGTGCACCTCCGTGAAAATTTTACACAATAAATAATTCACCTGTAAGTGTCAAAAATCGGAACAGGCAAAATCTGTGGTTTTCTTACTGTGATTAGAAAGGGGAGGAGGAGCAGAACTAAACAGTGCAAAGAAATGCCAGCAGATCGCCTAGGGAGCGGGGCTCTGTACACAAGTTACTGGAGCAAGCTGACGAACAGTGCAGCTCTGCCACTCACGCTGAAGAGTCGCAAATAAATTTAACCTTTATGCAAGTTCAAAAACTGAACAAATCCATTTGAAGTGCTTGTCTGGTGAAAAAAATAAAAATAAAATAAATAAATTATATATATATATATATATATATATATATATATATATATATATATATATATAATGAACTATAATTTAAAACCAAATGTGTCCTGCAAAATATAATTTAATTTATCAGCCATTATCTTATGTATTATAGCTTATATATTGATACCTCTTTTGTCTTCTATAAACATCTCTCTCTCTCTCTCTCTCTCTCTCTATATATATATATATATATATATATATATATATATATTTGTTTTTTTCTATGCAGATTTCAATTGTTATACTTAAATTGACTTAAGTATTCCTTGATGTTGTTGACGTTTGTATACAGGCTTCTGCAGTTGAAGTGGATTATTGATAATCTGTTTTAATGGTTTCATTATACTGTTCATAGTCACAGCAACTTTCCTTTGTGTTCCAGAAAAAAATACTGTCTAGAACAACATAATTTTCCATGGCCTGTAACTTGTGGTCAGAGTCTTCAAATATTTTAGTTCCAGTTTATCCTAATCAATAATCCACTGAGTTAGGTGATTACTGTCTCACTGTCAGATGACATTTCTTAGTCCACAAAACATTTCTGGAGCTTAACAGCTAAAAAGCATTGCAGGATTCTCTGAAATGGCTCCATACAGCTCACCTGACGCAATTCAAGTCTCCTGGAGTATCACAATCGAAAAACTGATTTGAAAAAGGCAATATTTACACCCTGTACCCACTTAAGCTGAGTGCTCGCTACACTTTTAAGCCTAGCAGCTACAGTGAAGATTTTGTCTTTAAAAAAAGCTGTAAATAACGTCTTTTCAAATCAATTTGAAATTGCGAACGCTTCCAGAAACTTGGAGTACGCCAGACAAACTGTATCGAGCCATTTTATGTTTTTTTGTGTGTTTCTTTTTTTTTCTTCCCCCATTTACTTCAGTTGTTAAGGAGATGCTACAGGCTATTTTGCTGTGAAGCTCCAGAAATGTTTTGTGGACTACAAAAATTCACCCAACCTTCCATTTGCCGGAGGGTGAGTAGATAATGAATTTTTGGCTAAACTTGTATGCTTTAAGGTCACATACTGGCAAGATCTGATGCTGCCAAATATCTACTTTCACCGACACTCATGGTGTTGTCCTAATGATGAACAATGAGCAATAAGTGCAGATCTTCAGCACACCATCATCATATCAAGGACACATAGTAAATCAAGGAAACCTCAGCAAGCTCTTACAACAAACATGACACAAACACAAGCACACTCTACAAGGACAAATACTTTCCAACTGTTTATATTATCTCTGCCATGTAAGAACACAATTATGAGTCATGTGATGCGGTTAAAGTGCAAAGGCACAGCACCAATGGTATACAGTTTCTGAGTCAACATTACATTGTGCAAATAAAACCAGCTATAGAAAAAAGAACCCTTTTTTCTGCTGGAACCTAAAGATGTTCCTGATGAATGTGTTTGTCTCTGCATGTCTATATGTAAATGCATGTTTACATATTGTGTCTAAACACATGTAGTAGTGAGTATATATGTGAACTCAACCCTGTGATGGAGCTTGATGCCAAGTTAATAGCTGAATCAAACAAACCCCTCCTCCTCTGCCTTGTCCACTCTCCTCTGATGACCCCAATCAGCACCTCTCCTCCTCACTACTATCTCATTTTCTCAATATCTCTCTTTTTCTCCTGCTCTATATTGTGCTGACAGTAGTGAAGGCATTAAGTGGAACTCATTCCCCTCTTTCTCGCTGTCTCCTATGTAGGGTTAACATGCAGCACAAACTATTCCAGTCGTTTAGCCTCTAAAGGAAAAAAGTGCTATTTAAGTGAAAACACCTGCACTGTGAAGATGTATGTGAGGTGTCCTCTATACACAATCACATTTTGAAAAGACAGATGGATTGAGACAAATAAAAAAGACAGGCAAGGAAAAGATAGAAATAGAAATGCAATGAGATAGAAAAAGACTGAAAGGCATGGCAGAGAGAGAGAGAGAGAGAGAGAGAGGGAGAGAGAGAGAGAGAGAGAGAGAGAGAGAGAGAGAATAGAAAGAAGGGCAGTTAATTAAATGTCCTCTGTGAGGATTACAAAGGGCTATTTGGCCCTCACTGGTAACTGTTCCATCCATAATCTGTTTAAATGGAAGGCTGCCGCCGTCTTAGTGACTTTCTCACATTTTTACATGGAAATGCCAATTAAACCAAGGGATGAGAGAGAGGGGGGGGGGAATCAAGCTTTAGTTCTTACACTAATTGCAAATGATACAAATGGTTAGCCAATAGTTTTGCTGCTTATTCTTCCAGCACAGCTACTCATAATTGAAAATCTTCACAGTGCCAATATTGTGCTCAAATACACACATAAGCTGGCATGTAGACTGCAGAGACATATTCATAGAAGCGCAACAGCTCATTTAAAAGTGATGGTATTGGCTATCAATTGATCAATTGAAATCAATATTACAATTAGTTGTTGCATTAACATCAGTCACAAACAATTTAATTTAAACTGCACTCATCAATATTTTAATATTAACAATGGAGCAGACATCATGTAAAAGGAACCACCTGACTCTGGCCACATCTTTATGTTTGGTTTAGTTTCAGTATTGTCTACAGACACAACAGAATCTGTGTGGAAAAAGCACTGATATACCAACTGAAAAAGGAATGCAAAAGGACCAGTGATGTCCAGTGAGTTCCAATGATGTCACCGTTGAAGTCATTAATCCTAGGGCGCCCCAGTAGCTCACCTAGTAGAATGTGGGCCCCAAAATTGAGGCCAAGTCCTTAGTGATTACAACCCGGGGCCCTTTACTTGCATGTCCCCACCCCTCCTTAATCATTAGAATCATCAGAGAGGTAACAGTATTATCATTACTAAGGTGATATAGCTGCTGATCACACTTAGCAATGGTTAAATAAGCTGGTCAATTGTAAAAGGCACGGTGCTGTCACCATTACAAATCTTAAACTTTAAGATGCCTCTCAGATGGCATTTCTAACACAGCTGCCTTGAAAAGAGACAGGCAGAGTCAGTAAAGACTGTGATGCCATGTGAACATAGATTCAGCACACAAAATGGGATTGAAAGTTGATTCATACATTTCTGGGTAACAACAAGTATATATCTTTATTATCTCAAAGAGACAACCACTAAGAGAAGAAAAAGTGAATAAAACAACAAATAACAATACTGTATATAGCTCAGAGAATCCCTGAGGTTGGAAGAGAGAGAAGAAATGCAATCTGAGGTAAGAATAGAACAAGTTAAGACCTGTAATAAAGCACTTCTTCAACAAACTGCTGTGTCTGATATAGGCATGGCACAATTTAAAAAATTCACGTCATGATTATCCGATCCAACATAATTACAATGAACAGTGTTATCCCGATAATCAACAAAATATTCTTCAAACTTTAAAATATAATCTAAAATTGTGCGAAAACATAATATAATCACAAAAAACATATTTTCATTGCATCACAGATCTTTTTTTTTTTTGTGAAGGAACAATGAATCTTAAATCAGAAAACATAAATCCTCCTGCACAAATGAAGGATAAATAAATGGTGGTGACCTCATCTCCCTGTGTTTTTTTTGTCTGGAATCCATAGTTATTTACATGCATCCAAATTTAAGTTGATTTCTGGGGGAAACAATGTGCAAGCCATGCCTTAAGGCCATGGTGGCAGGCTGTACGCCAGTGAGTTAGACAGCTTTTTCAAGTCATTCAAGTGAGAATATTCACTATTATCTCGATAACAAAAATTCACCATAGTCAACTTTATGTGAGTTTCGTTTATTGCAATCTGCGATAAAATCTTTTTACGTTCAATCCTTCCTCTGAAAGGTGTCCTGGTCAAGTTTTCTTGGTCATTAACTTGCCGAATCATACAACATGGGTGTGTTTCAGGTGATCAGACAAATAGTTAATAATAATAATAGAATAATAGAAATAGTTTTTCTTCAACCCAAAGTCTCTGATAGGATAACATTTATCTTTGTTTTAGTCTGTATCATGTTTAATGAGTGTGCCCACAATTTTTTTCCAGTTCCAGCTCTATCTGATCTGCAATTTTTGCTTTCAGGCGGATTGAAAGAATTGAACGACAGTCCGTATGAAGGAATTTATTTAAATGTCAGAACTCAATTAAGAACTGCTGTTTGGCTAAAGTTTCCATCAACATACCTAATATTAGCCTTCTAAAGCCAATAATTGGACAATCCTTTCCTGGGATTACTGTACTTACCATCTGGATCTATGACTGTTTTACCAACTGTGATACCAGCTATTTTTCACAACCTCCACTCTGTTGCTCCAATTAGAAGGTATTAGTCTTGATATCCGAGGTGACGCAAACCTCACAGCACAATAGGAAGACAATGTGTCCCGTATTTAACAATCTACTAATTACTAAATCCTTTAATTAACTAAGAACAGTCTAGTTCAGGTCAGCGTATGTGTGTACCGTTCCGCTGAGGTAATCTCTGTGATCTCTGACTTTATTAAGTTCTTTTAAGGTTTGCTGGGATTCAGTTGGGATTTCAACCTTCTGTCTCCTGTCTCCCTTACACTTTGCATCAACATTTAGAGCATAGCAGAGATTAATACTGTATGAGAGTCAATGCAGCATTTTTTAGAGAAAGTTTTAAAAGCAGCAGCTGTTCACAGTGCCAAGTGCTCGCATGCAGATGGAGTTGCCGATGGTCTGTGAGCTCAGGCCTCATATTATCCTAGTCATTTTGCTAAAAGCAAAATGTCAACTGACAGGGAAAATCTTAAATCTAGCCCCCGAACCAAAGCTATATTTATTTCCTTACCCCAAACAAATGTGTCCTTCCTTGCTTAACTAAAGTTCTGTATCCTAGTTTATCTAGTTCCCGAACACTGACCGTTGTTGCCTAAAATTGAAAAAACTGCATGTGCAACTCACTCTTATTCCAGCAAATAAAACTTTTGCCATTAAATCCTGGATGACGAGGTGACAAGTAGAGTTTATCTTTGCACTGCAGCAGTGCCTGGTAAAAAATAAAAATGTGCATGTAGATTGTTTTTCATAAGCTGCTGCCAGCCAGGTTCAAGGTTTTGTAGCCTGGTGTGACTCTAATACTTTCTGCTTAACCAATAAAACAATTTACAACAGCACAATGGATGTAAAGGTGTAGAATAACACTGCTATTAACACAAAAATCTAGAAAAAACTGCAATTATACTTAATATAATAAAACTAATGTGTATGTATTTTATCCATGTACAGTACAACATTTCCAACAGTGTAACTGTCACCTAATCCACAGCAGTTTGAATGAGTGAACCAGAATTTCATTGTGTTGCACACAATATCAATACACTGCAGCAAGTTTTTCCAACTAGTAATTTGCCAGGGTGCTGCAGTGAGCCATGAAAGCAGATCTCCTTTGGCTGAACAATACAATAAAATTAAAATAATGAATTAAAAAAAATGTGGTCCTGTTAGTTGAAAACTGCAAATTGACTTTATCAGCATGAACCTGAGATAAAATCATGCAACTCCTGTAAAAAGAACAAGAGATTCACACTGACACTCTACACAACAACAAACAAGACGAGGAAGCAGTATTGCATGCAAAGTTATTCATTTTTCAAGTAGAGCTGAAGCAATCTCCCCATTAACCAATCGACAAAATGATTCAGCAGCTAAGTGCTGTATCGTAGGCAACTGGACTTCTTTCAGTTTCTTGAAGACGTTTCACCTCTCATCCAAGAGGCTTCTTCAGTTCTAACTAAATGGCGGGGAGTTGCAGGCTTTTATACCCTGAGTGGGTGTGAACCCTTACATAGTCATTAAGGTCATATCTGAGTCGTTGACCCAACCAGCATGCATGTGGGTCTTTAAGGTGTGTTAAATTGTCTGGGGAGGGAACTCAGATTCAGCAGCTATTTTTACAATTAACTGTTTTTCAAGCAAAAATGCCAAATATTCTGCAACTCCATCCAATGTTTTGCTTGCTACTTATCTCTGTAGTGATACTTACCTTAACAGCTTTTGGACTTTTTGATCAGAAAAGACAAGTAGTTTAAAGATGTCTTCTTGGGCTTTTGGATATTGTGATTTTTCACTATTTTTCGGACATTTTGTTGGCAAAAAGATGAATTGATCCATCAAAGTAACATTCATCTAATGAATCGATTATGAACATAATTTGTGCACTGTAGCTCCAATTTCATACTTACAAGGCTGTAACATATTAAATGTTGTCCTGCTTCAGGACACTTTTGCACTGTGTAGCTGAATTATGATTGAAAGATGACTAAAAATATAATAAAGAATTAATCTGTTATCTGTTGATTAGATAAACAGTTATTCCGACGTTAAGGACTCAAGATGTAAAAACAAAAAAAAAGTACCCCTGGATTTTTTATGTGACATTTAGTGTATTTTAGATAATCTTTGTTATTAATGTTTTAATTTTAACTTTTGCTATTACACACCATGGTCCAAAATAGAGAACATTTATTGAATGATTGAATCATGGGAGAATCTAAACTGCCATCATCAACTTAATCTACTGTATCCCTTTAAGATACACAATAAAGTCAGTGAAATACGACGTATCCCAAGTCCTGTTACTTTAGTGTAGAAGGCTTGAATAGAGCCTTGCCCCCTGGTAGAACTTATTCAAAGGCACAACATGTCTATTTCTCCCCATCATTCTACACAAATCTGCTTCCCTCTTGTCACTAAATCAGCCATGTCATTAAACACATCTCAAACATGATGATGACACACAGACCTGAAACCTGAAAAACGCACAAGATCTGTGGGGGAACAAAGTGAAAAACAGTGTCAGTAACAATCTGACTGCTCTTTGTTTGGTTAATTATGAAGTCAATGAGAAATTACAGTTTCTAAATGTGTAATGGCATTTTTACTATGCCAGAAATTCATATCTCTCATGTGCCTGACCTTGATCGGCAGCAAAGCTTTGATCTAAAATGCTTTTTTCATAAGCTTGCATACAAATTTAGTCACGCTAGTTTCTGTACAACATTATGCATTTATTTCATATAACCAAATCCCGACACAGATTTTGTCAGTGAGCAAGAAAGCACTGAAATGCTCAGTTGATGTCAATGGTTATGTCGCAATTCTAATACAGCAAGTGGCCTGTAACATCCTTGCAAGTAGCTCTTAAACCTGACATGAATCTGAGATGAATGAAGTAGTAATGTTGCAAGCATAAAATAGTAAGAAAATTAAGTTGTAATATTTTGAGAAACAAGTCGGGCATTGTAGAGTATAAAAAAACCTTACAATCATAAAGTTGTAATTTTATGATAAAGTCGGAATTCAAGCTACAGAGCAGCCAGCCGCGTGCACTAAATGTTGAACATGGAGCATCCTGTTGATGACATTTTAGCACAGTTTTCACAGATAACTGAATGCTTTTGCATCTTAGTGCCGCTGATATTTCTCTTTGAAATAACATCTGGACTAGCCATAGCCTAAAATTACGACTTCATTCTCACTGACACAACTATAGGTTTACCCTCTGCAGCAACAGGAGGGAAACACAAACAGAGCAAATGCTTATTTTTGTGGCGACAAAAGGAAAGTAAAAGACAGCATTTTTTTCAGAAACTGATTGCTTTTATGAAAAACTAACTAAATAACGGATTACTTGAATTGCAGAACTAATGCATAACATTAGTTGTTACAACAAAAAGTAGTACTCTGAGGGCCGGATCTACTAAGATCCCAAATTGCTTGTACTAATCTGCGTTCGCAATCTAGAAATTTGCGTGTGGGGTTGAACCGTGGTTTGCGGGCGATTTACTAAGAGTGATTGCGTTAATGACAACAGGTGCGTGTTGGAGACATGCCTATTTAAATTAGGGTTTAGTGTGTTTCATGGTTTTCAGCATGGCGAGTTTGAGAGAGCGAAAGCACAAAGTGAAATTCAACCCTTTGGAATTAGAAGTGTTGGTAGAGGAAGCGAATAAACATTTCAATGAGCTGCAGCAAAGGAATCTGACGGTCGCGCAAAGGAACGCTGTGTGGGAGAAAATCGGTGAAAAAGTTAATGCTGTTGGAAAAAACAGGCGAACAGTGGATGAAGTGAAAAGGAGATACCAAGACATCAGAAGAAGAACAAAAGAAAAATTGGCGTATAATAATATAAATATAATAATAATAGTAAACTTGCAAGGAGTTTTGTTATTGCAGGTACTACGTGACTCCTTCTCGTAGCTGCAACAGCTCCAAAATGGCAAGGCTGGATAGGCGATATGTTCTAATGATAGTTTCCTCATTCATCCCAAAAATGTTCACACGAGGGTGAAAAATGCGTTCTCGGCGTCTTCTTCTTGCAACAATAACCGCAGCCATGTGTGCGCAATTACGCATACAAACCGTTTGCACCTCCCTTTGAGACGTGTTAAATATAGACGCAGTTTCTATGAGCAAAATTGCGTTCAGGTTTGATAAATTACTTTGCGTGTGCTAAATTAATATATTTACATTTTCTCCACCCACAACACGCACAATTGCGTGTAAACGCCCCATGTTGCATATTCATTGCTGCAAACGTACTAACTGAATGCAGACGCGCTATTTTGCACCTTTGACAGATGCAACCCTTTTTGCGCACTGTTAGTAAATCAGTTTGTACATTTTTTTTGCGTGTGCAAGGAGTTTGCACACGTTTTAATACACGCAAACCTTTAGTAGATCCAGCCCTTAGTACTCTAGATTACTTTGTAATAAGTTACCCCCAACACTGTTAAATATAGCCTCTAACTTGGACATTCAGAAGTTTATTTTATTGTTGAACAAAAAGTTTTTTTTGACAGGTTCACATCTGAGGAGAGGAAATACATCTGTTCATAAATGAGTAACATTATTTACTGTACTGAATAGACCAGACCTACAGATATACTGTATATGTAGATACGTCACTGGCTGCTTCATGGTGACTGGAGCAACACATTGAAGAAATCATGAAAATCTATTAAGGCCAGAGGTCTTTTCACAATTAAATCATCACAGCATGGTGAGTCTTCAACATATTTTCAAGTTGTTTGGTTTGTTACAAATGCCAGACATGTATTTGTGGTTCAAGATACAGTACCATTAACTATACAATAAATAAATAAAGCCTAGCTAGCAAAAAATTGGCATTTTGCCCCCAAAAAGTGATGGGACACAGTAAACCAATGATCAAAATAGATGCTGGAGTTTGTCTGATGACAATAAATGTTTCTTTCTCTCTGAATTAAAACAGTAAAAATCATAGTTTTTGCATGAATCATTTAAGTCGACTCATTATGTTAAAATGACAACAGAATACCTCTGATTGCTACCAGTCAGAGATTATCACCCATCCATCCATCCTGCTGTAGACTTTTTGTAGACACATCAGGAATAAAAGGGGACGAGCTAGATATTATTTTCATATTCTCTCTTTCTTACTGCTTCTCCTGTCAAGTTCTCTGCTGATTATAGAAAATGGAAGTTAATTGTTTCATCTCTCATTTGCACTCTGTTCCAGCAGTTGCAGAAGGCTAGTAGAGGGGGCCGGGAGTCTCAGAGATAATGAGAGATAAAACCATGATGGATCTGGCAACCCGCTTGTTCGGGCTCACTGGGAATGGCAGTTGCAAGCCAGCATGCTCTATGAAAATATGGATTCCAGTCCAAAACCTTGAGGCTGGCTTAGTTCCATCTGTGAGAAAAAAATAAATGGAATAAGAGACCAAAGGAAATAAAAACAGAGAATGAAAGAGAAACTGGGAGGGAGAGCAACTGAGAGAAAGATAAGAAAAAGAGGGCAAATGACTTGAGATTGTGTGTGTGTGTGCGTGCGTGTGTGTGTGTGTGTATATTGAACGTGAACGGTAAAGCTGTCCTTATGCCGACTTTCGCGAGACTTTCTCTATGTCTCCTTTATGTTTCCTTTCATACTTGTTATTTGTGGTTGGGCAGCGAAACAGTTTATACACAGGCATACACAGAAACACACACAGATGTGAGGAAAAAATCTAAAGTAAATCATTTTGAGGCCTAGATAAGTTAAGTGTGTTTGGAGTGGAAGTACGCCACACATAGACGCCTATTGTCGTTAAACAAGTGTTGAAGTGGTGTGTGTGTGTGCGTGTGTGTGTGTGTGTGTGTGTGTGTGTGTGTGTGTGTGTGTGTGTGTGTGTGAGAAAGTGAAATGCAACGACTCCTCCCTTCACTTTTCCGCTGCACTATAATGCCAACAAACAGAACAGCATGAAAGCGGCTAAATGGATTATTAACCGGATTATTAACGAGCAGGCGTTAGAGGATTAGCCGTGTTGCTTTGAAGTCAATCTGAGGAAGGAGAAATTGACTTGGAACACACCACCTCCCTTTCCTCTCATTCTCTTCCTCATGTTTTCTCTCCGCTCTCTATCCTTTTTCTATTTTGGTGTAAATGAAAGAGGGGAAAAAAAGTAACTTCACTTGTAAAAGTGTGTAACTCAGCAAACCCACACCTTGGCAGCAGACTTAGATGCATGTGAGCCATATAGGCAAACCATCTCACCTACTTCAACACCTGGCAATGTGTTCATTGACAGCATTTTTACACTTTCTGTGGTAATTACATTTCTATTTATCATGCTACCTTGATGAAACTGCAAGATTATTCAAATAAAGAAACTAATCTTGAACATCAAACGCCTCACTGATTGAATAGCCCCATTCAGATGTTCAGCACATTAAACATCTTCACTCGGAGTTTCTGGTGTTTAAAGCTTTATTTTCTCTCCCCTTCAAGCTTAGGATTTGGTTCACCAAGATGACAAAAAGAAAAAAAAACAATTAATTTACCTCAAAGTTGTGTCTAGTGTTAAGTTATCCATCAGAGGCTCCTGCCTCTACCATTGAACAGCATTGAGGATTTATTCTAAAAAAGATAACAGCAATGTGCTTTTCTAAATCAGTGAGAGTCTTTCCAATATACTGGAAACTCACAGAACATCAGAGCCCCCTGCCCTGCATGCTTTAGATGTTTTCCAGCTCTAACACACGTGATTCAAATGAATGGGTCATTATCAGGCTTCAGCAGAGTTTGATGACAAGATGATCATTTGAATCAGGTGTTGGAGCAGCAAACATCTAAAACATGCAGGGCAGGGGGCCTCCAGGAACAGGACTGTAAAACACTGGTCTAAGTAATGTTTTAATGAGATCTTAAAATACAGAGTAAAATTGTTAGGTTTGATCTAAATATGACTTTATGCTTTGGTTCTTCTTGCATACCTTTTATCTCATAGGCCCACCTACATTAATATTTTTGGCTTGGCTACTGTCTGACCCACAACTAGTCAGTAGTGATCACTACATCATTACATTAGACCACAGCGGTCTACGAACTCTGCCTTCTTTTTTTTTTATCTCAACTACACACCTGAAAAGTTTTGTACCTGCCTCTTGCGCAGTTGTGAGGCTATTGCATTTAAAATCTGTCCAGACAGACAGAAACACATATAGACATGTTCACTGGGGGGTATAATCTTGCTAAGTAACACATTAAGTGACATACCAGCAGGACTTTCAAGGCTTAAGTGTTTTCTAAGTGGGCTAAGAAATAATAATAGTCTTAGCAGTATTCACTTGATAAAGTCACTAACCTACTGTAGGTCTTCATGAATGAATAACAAGGATCAGCATCCCGTTACCATGAAATTCAGGTTAAGATCCCAGTTAAGTGATAATTAGCACAATGTATCGTGAGGGCTAGAGATAAGGTGGTTAAACACCTTGCAAAGAACCCAAAACCACTTCTTTGCATAACGAAATGAGCAAAAAGTATCTTTCTGTTTTGTTTTAGTTACACTTTTTTAAACAAATCCTTTCTAAACTAAGCTCCCAGTACATTCAGTCTTAGGCCTCTGACAAGGACTTTATGATCACACACTGAGAAAATATTTGTTGTACTGCAGCTGGTGTAAAGTCATCATGACGGTTGAAGGCTCATGTCTTAAAAGTGTTAAAATTCTAGTGTTTAAAGTCTGGCCTGCAAGTTGTGTCCAGTCCAGTCAATTAGTACAAACATGATCTAACAACTAACCCTTTCAAGCGATGTGCTTCTATTATTTTGTCTAGTCTGTCAGCAGGAACCTGAACCTGCACAGAGTTGCCACTGAAATCGCCAATGATTAAAAAGAAGGCAGCACTTTTTGTATTTTAAACAGAAATGTTCCATCATCACCGGAATTTGACAGGGTTTTTGTATCAAAGGTGCCGCTGGCAGCAAGGGGTCACTTTGAAAGAAGACCCAGACCACGAAATGGCATTAAAGTAACAAATACATGGTGGTGGATTTTGTACAGGCTTCAAATCATCATCTTCCCACCGACAGAGGAACAATCATACCAGACACCAGAATATTATCTGCTCAAATTGTGATACTAAACAGCATCTCAAATGAGTGGGAGAGAAATATGTACATCTCTCTCGCCTATAGAGCAGCTTTCAGTAAGTCCTCTGATCATTCCTCATTTGGAGCACTTATTATGCAGTCACAGTATATCACAAGTAGTTCTAACTCATTACCTTTTTTTTTTGTTTATGTTAAAGGTATATGATCATGTTATCCTCCCAAAGTTATCCTAGTCTTTTTACACCATATCTACGTATGTCACTAATTAGAGTCAGTGTTTATTTAATAATTTTTACAAAGCCCTGTTCTCATTACCCCAACATTGACGCTAATAAGCACACTGATGCTTCTGTGTGTGTGTGTGTGTGTGTGTGTGTGTGTGAGCACGCGAGTTCCTGTAATAACATCCAGTGTTTGTAGGTCATCCTAATCACATCCCTCTCTGAAGCTTCAGGGCCCTGTGTTGACCATATCTGTCTGAGGGGAGTACATCAACCAGGAGGCAAAGGTATACAAGGTTAGCAGGGTCACTGTGTGCCATCCAACATTTCACTGAACTTTAAAATAACTCAAGACACAAGAAAATATCTCAGCCAGCCACACATGAGCCTGTGGTCTACTGCCAAACAAAAGCATTGAATGCTTGAGGACACTTTACTTAAATTGGCCCTCATTAATCACCAGTGTAAGATAATTTATTATAATTGAAGCAAGATATAACACACAAAAATCTACCCAAGTGAATATCTTATGAGGCACCTGCATAGTTAATAAAATGACATTGAAATTGATGTAAATGCGTCATGTTTGTCTGATTACATTATAAGAAGTTTATCTGTGCTTCTAATGGCTTTATAATCTATTTGCAGTGCATATTATTATAAACATAATGTTGTATACTTGTAGTTATATACATTATAAATCAAACAAATCACTATCTTTAAACACCAATAAACTGTTTAACCCTTTCAGACATGACATCCATCCAGTTATTAGTTTCAGCCCATGTAAACTTTTAAAATTTGACACTGGCCAAGTAGTTAAGTAGATTAATTCAACCAATAAATGTTCTGACACAGGGCCAGCAAGGCAGACACAGCAAGAAGTGGAGTACAAAACATTTCCACTTTCAGCTTCTAACCCTATGGGAGAGACTACATGAACGCAACAGTTTCTTGAACAGTTCTGGTTGTTTCACATGAGATTTTTCTGTTGTGATTTTGTATTGTTTTTTGCTGTGCTCTTCTAACTGCTTTGAATTGGTCAGGGTTCAATTGAGAAAAAGTGATATCATATACTTCAGGTCACCTATCAGGATTCAGCAATATTTGAATCAAAATGTAATTACCCCCGAAAACAAACGCAACAAATAAAAAAAAGAAAAATTATATATATAATTTACCTAAGGACTGACCAGATCTAATAAATGACTGGACTTTTTTAACCAGACCAGGAGAGCTAACAACTTCTCGCAGTGACTTCACCTGTCCATGTGCTCCTGGAAGGAGGATGTAGCCTGGTGCATAATCAAAGTGGGCAAATTACACACCTCTCTCGCTCTTGGTTTGTATAATGAGCTGAGTGACCGGCCCACTGGGATTTCTCCCTGTGCTCCTGATGGCGAGCGTGACTATGAATTAACCCACTGCAGTGTCATATGCATTCCAGACACTAAGCAACTTCTCTCTACAGTTTATGCATGGATGAGGCTAAAATTCAATATATCAATGACGTGTCGGTTTTCAGTGCGTGAAGAAGATGAATCTTTGTTTTGTCTCATAATCAGTATTGATTAAAATGGACCTGTGTGCACTAGTGGCTTAGAGTTTGATTTTGTTGTTCATTGCATAAATGTAACATAGAGATACATCTAAAAAGCCTGCTCACTGCATTCTTAAAAATGTTCAGTCCACTGCCGGCAGGGATTAAACCACCCGGCTATTGTGTCAACCTGGCACATCTGAAAGTGGATAACCGAGACTCAAGTCCACTTCAGCTTAGCTCACCCTGCTGTGATCCAAGATTAGCCACCTTGCAGAGTTAAGACCATTTTAGAATTTAACCCACTTAACCCTAGGCTAACCAGCAGTGAAGACGGAGGCTTTTAGCAGCCTTAAGCCACCCAGAAAGAATGTGCTGTGAATTTACAATGTGACTGGTGCTGACGTTGTAAAGCCCCCTCAAAATATAACATCCTTTTTGACTGATGCTGACTCCCATCTCAAGCATGCTATGATCCAACTCCAGCCTCCAGCTTTGACATCCTCACCAAGGCTCGAGGGATCTATGTCTCCATTCCCACAGTCTCCAGCTAGAATAGATGTGCTGTGTCATAGCATTAGCATCACTCAAATTATTAGACTTTTTTTTATATATAAACATCATCTACATCCATGTCAGTAGGTCTTATCTGCCTCTCCATCTGTATGGTTTGGAGCGATATCATGTTTGTGTCTCACTCAGCTGCGCAGAGTGATGTGAAATGGCAAGTCGTCAGACCGACAATCCGCTGTGGGCGAGGAGTGTCTGTCATTACAGAGGAAGCCAGTTGTTCAGTGTGTGTGTGTGTGTGTGTGTGTGTGTGTGTGTGTGCATCGTGTTGTGTTGCAAGCCAGGGAATACTTGTTTGTGTGAGTGTATTTTCGTGTGTACATTCAAGTGTATGTAAGGACAACAGGGTTTACTTTTACCCAACACAGCTCAAGTAGGAACTTTAACCACTGGCACAGCTGGCGCCCCCCAACAAAGTGTGCTGACACAGCTGGTGATCACAGGCGCAGTTTTTAACTCGTCTATCCATATGTATGATTGCAAAAAGAGAATATACTTCAATACAAAGCCAACAGCTTATTCATAGAATAAAATCCACCTTGTTTGTTAACTGCAGTCAGAATGGTGCGGGTTATCAAAACTGCTACAACCAGTTGTAAAGTAAGCCCTCACTTGAAGGTTGAATGTTTGTTTTTTTGGTTTTTTTGTAAAGCATGTCTAGGTTCGAGGGCGGCACGGCGGCACAGTGACATAGTGGTTTGCGCTGTTGCCTCACAGCAAGAAAGACCTGGGTTCCAGACCTGTGCTGAGTTTGTATGTTCTCCCCGCACCTGCGTGGGTTCTCTCCAGGTACTCCGGCTTCCTCCCACAATCCAAAGACATGCAAAGGTTAGGTTACTCTAAATTGTCTGTAGGTTTGAATGTGAGCATGGATGGCTGTTTGTCCCTACATGCCACCCCTCTGATGAACTGGCAACTTATCAAGGGTGTACCCTGCCGACGCCCAATGTCAGCTGGGATCGGCTCCAGTCCCCCCGTGACCCTGAAGAGAATAAGCAGTTGGATGGATGGATGGATGTCTAGGTTCCATTTAAGTACTATACAAGTGTCAAACGCGTGCACACAGCCTATGAGCCTTCAGGACTTCTGTGAGGTTGTGATGTCACAACTATATACAACCACTGCCCTCAGCCCTGCTCCCAGCATGGCTGTGGTTGCGAGAACACAGAGCAGCTTCCTTCGACTTCCTTCACTTTAATCCCTCATGCTCGCACTGTGGTGGCAGCTTGATATACTTGAGAACATTAGCAGAGCTGATGAGGAAACAAGGTGGGCGGTGCCAGCTGTGAGAGCTGACTAATCAGAGTTGGGAAGGGGGCATTAAAGAGATTTTTTTCATAAATCTATGTGTCATTAATAAATTCATTCATTCATTCCTTTCATTCACTCATTGCTTTGTTTTCATCTTTTGTGAAATGCACTCTTAGCTATTGTAGGTCACTGTCCAGGTATTACCTGTCAATCAAAATGCGTCTGTTCAGCTTTGTGACAGCTTTCTCCCTGGAAATCTGTAGTTGAAGTTGGTCTTTCTGTGTCTGTGCATGACACTAGGACTACTCACACATAAGACTTTCAGTAATGTAAATAACTAGGTAGTGTTATAAACCAATGTTAGGGTGCAAACATATATATGGAGAGTATAAATGTGATTTAGGTGAGACTGAATATGAGGTCCATCTCATTCTTATCGCTCAATAGACTACACTTTTTAGTAAAATGTCCTTTATTTCTAATGAGGTCTTCTAGATGAATGATAATAGACTGGAGTTGTGTTTTAAGGAGGGAACCTTTTTTGTGCCAGTCTTTCATTTTCACTACTGCAACAGCATAGTTTTTTTGTGTCTTTTATATCCATGTGGGCTGGGCACTTGTATGTCTATGACACATAACATAACATAACATAACATAACATGATAAAGCAAGGTACAAAACTAGACAGAGTCCATACATACAGTATACTTATTGATTCCATACATTACATATTGGGACTTAGCTTGAGAGTTTACTGGATTCTTAGTTAGGGTCTTATTATTAATACTACCATGTTCACAACTTCTCATTTGTGTTTGGGGGTTTTGAAGGTGCACCTTACCTAACATGTGCCAGAAGACAGCGAATAAAGAGAGTAAAGATGCAAACACAAGAGAGTGACATGCTGTTGAAGATTTCTTTTGATGAGGCTGTGACGGACAATGAATGATACCTTTAATCCATAAAGAATTTAGCCTTAGTTTGTGTGTGCGTGTTTGTTAACCTGATGCTAACCTTAAGGGGGTCAGTGCACAACTGGTGACACAACAAGAAGATCAGAGCAAGCTGGGGCAACCATGTAGCAAGTGCAAGAGACGCTGCAAGGGGACGAGTGGCGCAGCCACAGAAAGCGAGTTAAGCTCATCTGGGTTCAGGTGAGGCCCTGATCCTTTCTTGTTGTTTGGAATCCAGGCGTTCAAGTGCATGGTCTGGCATTCTACCTGTGCCTGGACAATAATACTATTTGAGTTAATGTGTCATTTATGCATAAGAGCAGCTGTGGTCTTTGTTGATGTGAGGATTTGTCCTTGTGCTGTAAGTACAGAAAATAGGAGCATTTGTATGATATGTTAGCTGGGCTTCCTTTGTAGTTGATTTTTTTTTCTTTCTTTGACCTTAACTCTTGACCCCAAGCCTGGGCCTCAACTCACATTCAAGTCAAGTGTAAGTAGCCAGTAGTTATTTTCCAACACAAGTTCTGATTGTCACTCACATATCACATTGCTACACGGCAAAAGGGAAAAGTCACATGCACAACTTACAATTTAAAAATGGAGAAAAAATATGTCAGCACTCAGGTTTCATTGTGGGTAATGAGGGCATCAGGTTTTGATAAGAAAAAAAGATGCTCTCAAGACTCACTTCAAGGTAAGTGTCACTGTCCATGGTGCTGAAAAACTTCTATGCCATACAGTATATTTAAACAATGCATAAAATACTATTAAGAAATGGCACAGGCAGGGCAACAGAAGCATTTTATCTGCTTAAAGTCATCACGTTATGTGCAGTACATCATAAAAATGAAGCCTAATGTTCAGTCAGCACAGTCTTCAGGCTTCTACCTTCCTGAATTTTATATGTCACACATTACTTGGTCAAAGTAGGTATTCAAGAACTGAGCGTGCTGACTGATGTGGCTGTTTTGAGGCTGACATTAAGAACAGATGTTAAGCCCTTAAGCGCAAATTAAGAACCAGCCTCAAATCACATAGTGACACTTCTTATTAGCCTCTGCAGTCGGAGGAACATCTACAGTTCATTCAAGTGTTTTCACTCTGTCACGTACCATTTCTACATCAGAACTCTGTCAGCAACTGCAAACTCTCTGCCAAAGAAGACAAATAACTGACAACAGATAGAATATATGGAAACCGGCGATCAATAAAAATAGCATTTAAGGTATGCAGCGGAAAGAAAAGGAAAATACCTATTTTGTTTACTAGACTCATGAACACACTGACAAATTAGGATTCGATGAAGTATAGCATGACACTGGCAAACAAGAAGTCTAGTAGCCCACACTTCTCTCCATCAAAGAGCTTTGCAGTCATCACTGTGACGGCTATGTTGCACATCATTGCTGTCTGGGCGATGACACCCTTACATGACCGAGAGGAGGAAGGGGGAGTAAAGAGGAGGAGGAGGAGGATGGTAACAGAGATTGGCAGATGTAAAACTGCCGACAGATACATGATATAAGGCCAGTTTGGGACGGATCAACAAAATTAATTTATTCCCCAGTGGCTTTCCTTGTTTGGGTCTAACATGGAGAGATATTTTATCATTTATTTATTTTTACACTTATTTCTTTTTTACTTTTCGGGGGGCAAGTTATCAACAATGTTCTTAGCATGATGCATCTATGAAACAAGCCCCAAGGCCAAGTTTTAGAGTTAAGACCTTTTGAGAAACTCCTGATTGAGCCATCATGAAACCCTTTTTTTTCTTCCTTTGTTCCACCGTTTTTCTTCCTGGGACAAGTACAAATGACCCACACTCTTCAGATAAACTAGAGGAGGACTGAGTTCTGCACAGGTGACAACAAAGACCAGCACTGATTTCAAATCCAGCAAATTAATGGTGAAAGAAAGAACTGGTGTGAAAACAGCATTTCAACCCCTGTGGCTTGTAATCTACTCTCACTCATCTCTCTGTGACCCTTTCTCTCTCTCTGTTACCTTTCATTTTCTCTCTTCAGCTCACTCTCTGTCTGGATAACTACTCCTTTTACAATCCAGTAAAGCAGGTAGGAGGCTTGATTTTATGTACGTGTGTGAGTACATTTATAAGGAATTTGACTCCAGTTTTCAGTAGTACGTAATAGATATGGAGTACATAAAGTATATACTGTGAATATTGTTTTTGAAATCAACTATGTACCCAATATGACATGAACATTATGCACTATCATAACTGATAGAGGCAGTGCAAAGTGCAAAGACTACAAATCGGCACATAGTACACACACTCACACACATACACTGAGTCCCTCGCTGAGTCCCCAAGGAAATGGCCATCACTGTCAATTAGGATCATTCTGCACAGTGGCCAATGTACTTTGCTACAGAAAACCATTACACCCTCTCCCTCTCTTGCTTTCTCTTTCTCTGTCACTCTCATACAAAAAAAAAAAAAAAGACACACATTATGAATAGCAAAACCTCATGGGAAACAGAGCCACTGACAGCCCATTACAATTTCCACTGAGACTGGAGATGGTTTACAGGCACTTTAAGGACATATGGATGCACACTCATACAAACACGCACACATGCACAGACACACCATCCAATCTACTCAGGGAGATGTGCAGCTTCTCTGTTTAGCACAGTGCAGTGCGAGACACTGGAGGCACTTTAATATATTTGAAATTGAATTGTGACAATAGTGCAGCCCTGTCAGCCGTGGACACTGAGAATAAAGACCTGGTTGGATACACTTACATTAAAGCTGCACTAAAGCAAGATTTCATGTAATGATAAACCCACAATGTGATCTCTTAGGACGGCGTATAAATAGCACTCCATTTTAAAGAACATTACATGTGTCATGTCAGGCATTTTGAGCTTTTCAGGTGCCATTCAACACTATACGCATTTGCGTTTTCGACGTGCAGGCGAAAGATGAAGGTAGATTACCTTTGTCGTCATAAAGTGACCTTCAACGCCATGTAAACAATAATATATACACGTAGTTAACATTGTGAAGCAGTTGCTGTTAAGTAAGGTCTAGGCACCAAAACTACTTGGCTAGGTTTAGGAAAAGAATATTGTTTGGGCTAAAATAAGTTTACTTAAGTTACTCTTTAAAATAAGCCAACAATGATGTTTGGTTTACACAGGATATGATCTCCTGTCTACTGGGTGTGAGTCCTTTGTTTGACCCATCCATTTACCCCATCACCACAGCCTCCTCCTTATACAGACTTTCTCACTCTTATACTGTATCATCTGACATTTTTATCTTTTTACCTTTTGTGTCTGTGTGTATCATCATGGCAAAATGCAGTCGTGGAGACTAGCGTGGAAACTACTCACTTTATTTTACCAAACACGTCGGCATTGGATAGCTGTGTCATGCCCCATCAAGGATGATTCATAACAATCTGGATACATCATTGGAGATGGCACGCCGTTCATTCTTAGTGGTGCTTTGAAACCAAAATTTTTTGACTTCCCAGGTATTTTCATACCTGGATCTTCTGTGTTGTGTGGCCGATAGAGTGCGCACACTAGAGACTTCCGACGACCAGGCCGGCTAACTTCCGGTTAGCACCCAGCTAACTTGAATTGGTATTTAAAATAAATTAATCGTGTGGCTCTTCTAGACCTTCCAAATTGTATTTGCCTGCATAGCTCAAATTCTGACAGTGAAATGAGTCATTTCGTTTATATCTGAATATATGTTTATATTCATAAGACATCGGACTAGCATCATTTCACCTTTCATTACAGTTTCACTGTCTTAACAAGTAGAGTATGTCACAGACATGAAAAAATGTTAACATCATCTTCTTATTTTTTTTTTTCTAAAATGCCTGATTGTTTTTCCATTTTACAAGATTTTGAATCTATTTCTTCAATGTAACCTTTCCTTATTTGTCTTCCTGCACATAATGTCTATAAGAAGCTATTGCAATGAAAAAGTACCTTCTGCCCTACTACAACAAGAAACTCTAAAGAACTGCTTTCATATCTAACACTCCTAGATGGTGAAGTTTTGCTTAAATCTGTCTATCAGCCACCTTTGTGCTAAACACTTCAGCAGGTATAGTCAGTGAAGCACACTTCAGAAATGTTGTCCAACCTGCCTTTCTGTACACTTTATTATGTTTCCTGTATAAACTGCTATTTGATGAAAGACTGAAAGACTAATACAATGTACTCAGTGGTGGTTCTAGCTTGCATGGCGGCCTGGGCGAATCTCACCTTCAAAAGAAAAGGACAAAAAACAACAACAACTCATGCACAAAATTACTTTTTATTAAACTAATATTCACAATATTATTATGACTGAAATGTGCTTTATTTGGAAGCATTTCTTGATGTGATTGACTTTAGCCTACCTATTTTCATACTCATATTTATTATTTATTAATAACAATACACTGCCCACACTGTCTACAATTACACTGTTTATATTTGTACATATTATGTATATACAATTTTATTTCTTACCTTTTTATTATATTGTTTATTTTTTACTATTATAATTGCTTATTGTTATATTGAACTGTGCTTTGGCTGCTGTGACGCACATATTTCCCTGTTTGCGGGACTAATAAAGGAATTCTGATTCTGATTCTGAATCCCCTGCTTCACCGCTCCCCCGCACCAGTAGGGAGAGCTGAGGTCCAGAGGTGAACCTATCCCCCCTCCCCCTCCCCGTTATTCCACAACCTCTATGAGACTTTCTCAGCAGCAGCAGACACACCTTTATGAAACAGAGGGCACCCAGCCGCCCACTCCCCAGACGGCAACATGACATAATTGACTTGACTTGTAAATGAGCAGTACAAAAACAGGATGAAATGAACGCAAACAAATTTAAGGCAGCCGGTACAGGTCGGCACCGGGGTCGATCCGCCGAGATAAGCCCAGAGGTGGCTGCTACAGAGCCAGTCCTGTGGGCGACTGCCCGCTCTCTTTTTTTTTTTTTTGCGGGCGCTCATGCCGCCCCTCCACAAATGCCACCCTGGGCGACTGCCCGTATTGCCCATGTGAGAAACCACCCCTGAATGTACTACATTGTAAGGTGACTTATGGACGTTATCCTTAATATATTGATCACATTGACAGTATGGGCCTATTTAATAATCCATTATTCAAATGACTGCAAATAAAGTGTAAGTTATATAGCTGGTTAGTTAATCATTTTTTGTAGCCTAATACATTATAGCAGAAACAGAAATTTCAAATTGTTAATTTTGGTGATCAAGTTTTACTTTTATAAAATGATGGATATGGATATTGCATATGAACTTCCATTACTTAATATATCACTTTTCTAGTCTACCAACCCCTTTGCAATGCTTTACAACACATTCACTCATTCATACACACATTCTCACACTAATGGCAGAGGCTGCCATGCAGGATGCTGACCTGCTCATCAGGAACAAACCACTCACACACAAATGAACAACCTTAGTTCAGTATGTTGCCCAAGGACACTTCAACATGCAGTAGGAGCCAAGGATCAAACCAGGAAGGGGGTCTGATTAGTGGAAACATTACAGCATGAATGGATTTTGTCCACACTGTATGGCTGCATTCTTCTTCATTGGTTTGTTTTTAGTAGGGATGTCCCGATCAGCTAAGCTAACCCTTTTTTTTACCCCGATCCGAGCCATTCAATGTTTAGTATCTGCCAATACCGAGTCCCGATCTGATACTTAGCCCCAACTAATATTTTCCTATGAGACCCAGGAAACTTGTGAGCATGTAGTACCACATGTTGTTACTCGAAAGTGGAATCAATCGAGTGTGCAGTGAGGCTAAGCAATGACATGGGGCAAACATTCTGGATAATTGTTTCATTCCGATGTATTTACTCGGCTGACAATAAGTTGAATCTAATATAGATCCAATGATAAAAATGTATTTTCCATTTTGAGTTTGTAATAACTTTAAAAAGTCAGACAAGCAGTCAAATGGGAGGGAAACGGAGACAGTGAAAGACAAAATAAGAAAGCGTACTGTCAGGCAAGTACAAGCAGGCAGGACAACATTTACTGCCATTTCAAAAACAGCCTCCCAAACACACACACACACACACACACACACACACACACACACACACACACACACACACACTTATATACAGTAGATAAACATAGCCACAAACCACATCATTGTTCTTGCCTTCTTCACACTCCATGAGGCTTTCTTTCCCCAGACACTTCTCGCTCTGTCATTCTCTCTCTCACCTTTCTTTTTCATCTGTCTATTGCCCACCCACAGCGCACACACACACACACACACACACACACACACACACACACACTCACCTCCCTGTCTGCACTTCTCCCTCTGAGAGAAGGGCAGGGAGTAAACACAGAAAACACCATGCCTCTATGTGTGTGTGTGTGTGTGTGTGTGTGTGTGTGTGTGTGTGTGTGTGTGTGTGTGTGTGTGTGTGTGTGTGTGCCAGTAAGTAAACATGCAGTGAACACTGTGAAATCATGACAGCAAAACAAGGAATGAGAGACAGAGAAAGAGAGAGAGAGAGAGAGAGACAGAGAGAGAGGGAGCAAGAAGAGAGAGAGAGAGACAGAGAGAGAGGGAGCGAGAGAGAGAGAGAGAAATTGAGTCTTCGCAGGAAACTGAAAATGTTTGAGTGCATCTATGGGGTGCATCACATCCCCTACTGATGCATTGTAACACACACACACACACACACACACACACCTATATACAAGTGTACAGAGGCTCATTTCCTCTGAATTTCACACATTACTACTACTACTACTACTACTACTACTACTACTACTAATTCTACTACTACAACTAATAATAATAATAATAATGTCTAGCACCTTTGAAGACAGACTAACAGGGTTTACATGCATAAATATTCCAGAAAACACAACAGGACAAGTAAAGCCCCAGGTAAGGACATATAAAGCTCGGGTAAGAAAGGTATTTCAGATGCATAGAAAAACAATAAATCAAATGCTCTGACGAAAAATAAAATACAGCATCTGTGTAATAAGTCCATCCAATCCCATCCAATTAGATAGCTTACCTGTCTGTCTAGCTACGCACCCGCCTACCTGCACACACTCTGTCTGTGCACTCAATGTGCGTGAATGGAGTTTTTCTCAAGGCAATGTGCAAAGTGGATTTATTGCTAAAGTTATTAGCGAGCTAGTCGCATAAGAATGGCAGAGAATGTACAGCCAAATACCATGGCTAACATGCCATCTTGACAGTGGTGAGGACTCACAATAGCCATGTTCGTTGTTGAAGTTCATTGAGACATGCGAAAGAGACACAAGTTAGTTGGATATGGTTAGACATGACAATGATATGCTTCTATTCTCACCGTGCCCGTTTATGTGCGTTGGAGGAGTTGATTTGGAGGGAGGCCTGTAGGGCGCTTCAGCTTTAAAAGCACAAAACCAAAGTAAAGACAAAATACACAAAAATAAAACAAGTAATCAAGTGAGCTATTTTAACTCAATAGGTCATCAACTTTCATCATGAACGTAACATCACTTAAGTTACGTATTTAACTTACAAAGATATATAGGTGAAGTCACATAGGTAACATACTAATTTTAAACCAACAATGATCTTTTACCGAACCTTACCAAGTAGTTCTGTTACGTAAATGTCCTGTTCGCTTGTCACCGGTATGCATTGTTGGGAATGGTGATATATATGTCATTTTCGGGAGTCACTGACAATTGACCTATAAAGTCGCTTAGGTGTGAGAGCATGTGTGTGTGTGTGCGTGTGTGTGTGTGTATGTGTGTGTGCATATGAGCATTTCCTGATCTGGTGACCCTATTACAGAAATTAATCATATGGCTTTTTTGTAATCTGCCAGCTCTGTGGTTCACAATTGGTTTGGAATTTTCTACTAAAAAGACATTAACTTTGAAATAAACCCACTACATTTGACTGAGACTGTTGAAGCCTCAAATTAGCTTCAAAAACTTTGGAAAGCATTTTTGCAGATTAAGGACTGTGGATTTTGTCCAGCGTGTCTTACATTGGAATCACGTTAGGAAGGCATCTCCTAATGGCCAGTATGAACAGGAGATTATAAGCAGAAGGTGTTTCAGTGTTCATATGGGTACTGTCAGAATGATAACTGAAACAGCACACAGCAGTATCTCATATCAAAGCCACAGGCTTTGTTGACCCAGCCATTTACCTTGACCTCGTCTCTGAGGGGTTTTGCAGTGCCATAGCAACATCATGCAGCTTTCTTCTTTGCCCCTGACAAACAATAGTCATTATTCACACAGCCACAGATGGCCCTGTTCAGGCACTCATAAATACATTACATAGTTTTTTAGTGATTTAAACAAGCAACCAATGGTGTCATTTTTCTAGCGAGGACAGTCTGACAGCCAGACAGGATTTTTTTTTTAAAGATGTGTTTTGAGAGGTCATTTTAAAGATGTTACTGATTCTGCAGGCTTCAGATCCTGAGGCAGGGCACTCCAGAGCATTAGGGGCCCTCACTGCAAAATCCCGGTCACCTTTATTCTTATACCAGGATTTACCAGGAACAGCGAAGAGATCCCTGCGCTAGGATCTGAGCCTGGCCTCTGGCTCATTGGGGACCAGCAATTCAGCAGTTTGGCTAGAGGTCAGCCTGTGAAGTGCTTAAATAGCCCTTAAAACCTTTTTTGAAGGTGTCCTGAACAATTTCTTCAGCCAAAGTTGCAGTTTTGTTTATTTCACATGAGAAATGATTTTTTTCTCGATGTTTGTTTGTGCTCTGAGGATGGAGCTCAGCTGGAAAAAGGTGATGTTTTGTCCTTTTTTGTACCAATGAGGAATTCACAGCCACACTGCACTGATGCAGCTTTTGCAGTTGCACTTTCTATTTTTATTTTTACTTATTTTTTTTTTTTACTTATTTTATTTTATTTTTGCTTATTTTATTAAAACCCAACCGTCAGCCATTGGCATGGTACATTGGCTCAACCCTAGAATACACAATGTTGCAGAAAAATGGTGTAGTGTTATCGAGAAATTTTAAGGAGCTTGAATTTTGTCAAATGTGTAGTAAAGAGAAGAGCAATATGATCAGGTGTCTTTGAACTTTTTTAAAAAGTTTTTAAATGTTAATAAATGTAAATGTGGAAATAGTAAGTTTGACCTCTTTGAAGGGAAAAGCCTGATTTTTGAGATGCTCCACAGTCAGAGGGAACAAGTCTTACGTCCGGCCCCCCTCCCTCCCACTATCCTCCAGCAACTGTTGGCACTCCTGACCACCGATTCCAACACCCCAAGCCAGCCTCACATTTTCGTACCATCGACCCAGATAACTGTGAGTGAGGACTATTGTGTAGAACAGCAGCCTGTGTAATTTCACCATTAGTCTCAATCAAAGACAACCAGCCTTCGGGCCACAGGACAGTGTGTGTATGTGTGTGCTGTTGGACGTACTAGTGTCTAAGACAGAGTAATAAGACAACCCCCACCACCATCCTGGGGCCAGAGCGCTGAAGGAAAAAAAAGATGAAAAGAAAATGAAGAAAGAAATAGATACAGAAAGCAAAGGAAGGAAGGAAAGGAAGACAGGGGGAGAAAGCATAAAGAGCCAAAGGAGAAAAAGGAGTGATAGAGAGTTAAAAACAAACAGGGAAGAGGCATACATTAAAAAGTACGGGTGGATGAATAGAAAAGGAATGGGGGCAAGATGTGAAATGGAGCACCTTTAAACCATTATGTTTACACACTGGTGTCAGGATACACACTCGCACACATACCGCTCCGAATGGCTGCTAGGCATTTGGCATCTTAGTGTTGCAGGATTGTGCATCTCCCATTTCTCTAACCGCTGCACCATGCAGCCTTAATCTGTTATAGGCCCCTGCTTATAACCTCACACAAGCATAAACGCACACAACATTTCCCTCTGGCTAAGTACTGTGTAGGTGCCATGGGAAATTCAGATGGATTGCGTGCAGCTAACACACACAGACACACACTAACAAACAATGAGGCAGGCAGTGAACAGGGATGGACAGAGCTTATGCGACCTTCGGGGGATTTAGGCGCTCCTTGGTTGTATTGCAGCTTCCAGGAGCCCAGGGATTTGATTTAATAAAGGGATTTGTGAGCTGGGAATGGGAGCAGGGTGGGAGGAAGGAGGGATGAAGTGGAGAAAGAGGAGGTGGCAAAAACAAATGGCACAGAGGAAGAGGATAAGCGAGGAGGATGAAGACTGATGATGAATGAATGATGATGATGCTGCTGGTGCTGATAGTGATCACGGCATTGACTATGCTAGCATTGACTAGCATAATGAAGACTATTTAATGACAAAGCTATGATGATGATGAAGATGATGGTGATTTTGTCAGAGACTGTGATGATAATAATGATTGTAATAATGATGATTATTACAATGAAGAGAGGGATGGGAAGCAGATGAAGGTAGAGGATTAAAGATCTGCTGGAAACACCATCTAAAAATTGCAAACAATCACACATTCACACAAATTACCTAATTGTCTCTCCAACAATGACATTGGTCACCTTCAGAGAACACACAACTCTAATTTTAGCACATTTTTTTGCGTTGTTTAGCACAACTCTACACAGTAAAATGACGGAATAACTTCAAGCATAAGATAGCGATGGGTAAACCATCTGTTTTCAGCCTCTAAATCCCTGGAAAGTGGACTTAATGGTCGACTGACAGGGTGTTTTTAGGACACTTTCAGCGGGAGGATCAGACAGCATGTCATTTCATCTTCTCCAGCAATCATTGTTCTTTGCTCGGCAATGGGGACATCCCATCAGCCCGCGGCCTTGTGCACAAGAACAAATTGGATTCTAATCCCAAAAATTACCGACACACTCCCACGCACACTCCCTCGGTCCCTCTACACAACAAATGGAAGCACAGGTCTAAATAAGCAGAAAAGATCTACTTAGATTAAAAAACAGGGATAAAACATGAAGCCTTGTACAGTCCTCTATAATGACTGAGAGTACACCCGTCTCATGATAATACTGCAAATATGGATTGTAACAAGGCAGAGTTTATTTTTCTTAAATAATTCTGAGGAGCTTTGACGTCTACTTCATCCCAAAGTACTAACTTGTGTAAAGAATTTCCTTGACTCTACTCGTCTCCGTTACTGTCACAGTCAACAATCTTGTAAACACAAACCACTAACAATGCCTAACAATGCACTCGTGACCAATTGTCAGTGTCATCAAAAACATTTTTTTTTGTAAATTAATTTGGTTTTCCTAAAGTTTTCGCAGAGAACTGACAACCCAACACAGGTTATTGCTATTGGTTCTGATGGCCTGTACTTTGTTTTTTTCTAAATTAGGTTTTTAATGTTTTCCTCCTATCACAGCCTTTCCCATTCATAACCACCATGAGCTGTTTTTTAACTCTGGTTGGAATCAGGGGATGTGAAGTATGTGACATATTTCGTGTAGTTAACATCGATTACTGTGTAAAAACAACACTGCAACTGAATAAATGTAGTCTATATATCAAACACATTTTGACAAGATTTGGTCAAAGCATGACAATGTAACTTTGTAAAGATCTAAAATATTCTTCCTCTTACTAATAAAAAGTGGAAATGGCATTTACCATTATTAATAAATTATAAATCTAAAGATCATTAGACTTTAGTTAATCACTTTTTCACCGTTAACAAACAATGAAATACTGTATAAACCATATATTATATATCCGTTATTTATTGTATATTATGATTAGCTGCAACTGTATTAACCTTTATAAAGCTTTTCATTGTTTGTTAACAGTATAAAAACTATTTACTAGTTTACTATAAATGTACCATTTATTAATGATGGCTATTATAAAGTGATCCCTGATTGGCTTATCCTGATATTGTTATCCAAACCCTAACCAATCTTACTCCTCATGCCTAAACCTAACTGACCCAACAAGGCAACAGTACTAACCAATCAGAGGCAGAGTAGGGCGGGTCATGGTTGCCATCCTGGGAAATCATTTTTTGCATACTTCACCAGGATTTCTGTTTCTTGTGCATTCATTCATGTTGTTCACGATTAGGTTGCCTGATGGAAATGATATCTTTGAAGTAACTGACTCCAGGAATCTTGGCAAATTAAAAAGGTACATGAGCTGAGGGGCGCCCCAGCAGCTCAGCTGGTAGAGCACGCGCCCCGTGTACAGAGGTCCTGTCCTCGCTGCAGCGGCCCGGGGCTGGAGTCTGACCCGTGGCCCCTTGCTGCATGTCATCCCCACCTCTCTCATCCCATCTCCTGTCATCTCTCAATGTCCATTCAATAAAACCATGAAAAGGCCAAAAAAATACATTTTTTAAAAAAGGTACATGAGCCATTATCCTGTAACTGATTTTCACATGATAAAGCGTCAGTAATCCAACACAGGCGAGGGCAGCCTCACTCACCAATCTTAGCACTACATATCATATAACAGACCCTTTTCAAGGCAGTCAAAGCATACAGGTGTTTATAATTATATCAACAAAGGCTCCTTTCTATTTAGTGTCAACCTCAGTGAGTGAGGGATGGGGCCATCATAAGCATTATTAATTCCACCTGTGCTTTTCCTGCTTTAAATGTCTGCTGTGAAAAGGGCCTATCAACAACGACAATCATATGAAGAAAGAAGACAATAATTAAGTCTTTTAATAATTTGCACTGAGAACAACAATTAAATAATTACAACAACAAAACCAGTCTAAAACATGACATAAAGAAGGCGAGGATGCTGCACGGCCACAACGGTGTTTTCAATAATCGCTAATTAGACCTCTGCTCAAGTTGAAGTTGTGTGCAGCTACGCTGATAATGTCCCAACTACATGATCTAATAAGAATGTTAAAGAACAGAGGATAGTGAGGATATCACAATTAAACAGCCTGTACACACCCACACAGTGCTGTGCTGAGGTCTAATCAGGCATAATAAGTGAAAACCCCTGTGTGGGTGCCCCACGGCTCAGTAAGGCCTCACAGTATTTTAATGTGAGCCAAGAAGTTTTTGAGTCGATTGTTTTTCAATTGATTTTTGGATCACTCTGTAAATGCCATCGTTTTCTCACTAAAGTAGATCAGGGCTGTGCAATGAAGGGAGTTTTATCATCTCTGTCCTTCAAATATGTGGATTGGACATAAGGACAGAATGAAGTTTCTGTAAGCAAATAACCACAAGTACAAGTATTTCATTCAAATATTGAAGTGCTACATGCAGAAACAAGACGTGATTTGCAGTTGCTTTGTTTGTTTCTTTTTTTTACATTTTTTTGAACCAACACAGCAGACAGCACAGTCAGAAATGCCTGTTGAAAAGTGAATACACTCAGCCTAATTCTGGCAGTCCTGAAGTGAGTTACCCAGAGAAGTTCATCAAGGGCATTAAAGGATGTAATGTACATGTTTAATCAGTTGGTTCATCAGTTTTTAATAAAAAGGATTTGCATAACCATCAAAACAGGCACTTGGTAATTACCATGTGATCAACATGGTAATTTCCTAGGAGGCTTCATCAGATTTCCCCCGTCATTACGAGTGAACTTGTACATGTGTCTGTAGTCACCTGCTCATCCATCACCAGAATAAATGTTTGAAATGTTGGTTTTTGTAAACTAAGCATTTCAAAACATTTCATTTCTTGATGCTACAATTTTACAGTTCTTTCAGTTCAATTTTCAGCTTTATGTTGTGACGACGCTGTGCTTCTGGTCTTGTTAGGTTTTTTTGGTTAGAGTTAGGAAAAGATGCTTTGGCTTAAAATACCTACTTTGGGGGGCACAAACATGGCTAGAAATAGTCCCAGATTGTTCTTAAAAACATCCAGTGATGTCCCGCTTACAAATATCAAGAAGCAATGGTCCCGTGTCCGAAATATCTAGTGGTTTCACACTTGCAGTCCTCCAATTCCCGATATGAAAGTCTGGCCAAAAGATATTTAATTTGTGGTGTGTGTTGTAGAGATATCAGTATAGGTAGCCTACAAATGTGAAACATTAACTACAAACATTTTATCCTGGCGGTCAGTCAGTCTATCTGTCGATCCAACACTGGGTGTAGTACAAGATACATATCTTAACAGCTATTGGCCAGATTCCCATTAAAAGTAGCTAATATATTGTAAGTCTCAAAAGGAAGAATCCTAACTTTTGTCTAGTTGTGGCAGGCTAAAGTTTCTCCTTCTGTATGAGACATCTGAAAATCAAATGTACAAATGCAATGGAATTTTTCTTGTGGTGACCTCAGGCACTACATTCACTGTAAGTAAGAATAATTAATCTTCATATGGATGCTTGTAAAAAACAAACAAACATGGAGCTTACTCAAGCAAACCTGCTAATATGTGAGTGTGTGAAACATCGAACACAGTGCACTTTTTACTCATCAGGTGAGGGGGTTGCTGGTGTAATTGCCTTTGTGGCACAGAAGAAGACAAGCTTACTGGTTGCTTGTTACAAAGTTGGAATGAGGTCGAAGAAACTGTAGATGGAACTGTCTCTCACAGTGTGTACATGCATGTGTTGTGTGCACGGCTGGTGTAATTTGCCCATGGCCAGTTAAAACGATGACATAGGCTCTCCTCTCCTCTCCTCTCCTCTCCACTTCAAATAAAATGAGTAGACCCTCAGAGCTCCTGTACTGCACTTTGCACTGTAGGTGCAGCATAATTGATGAAACAAGCCATTGTTTTATCCCTAACTCATTCTCCCGTCTTGGCTTCTTACTGTTGGCCTCCTCCCACCTCTCAACTCAACTCCATTTTCTCCTTATCCCCTCCGACATATGTCCTGTGCTCAGCAAACCTCCTCTCCTATTTCTAGCTCTTTCTGCTGAGCGCTTTTCTCCTCTGCTTTTCTTCTGATTCCTAATGGCTTTTTTTTTTTTTTTAATCATTATGTGCTCTTTGTTATCCTTTTACAGGCCATTTCCCTTCTGATGCTTTGCATTGGAAAGGATAGAAAAATTGTGCATGGATTCAATAAAAGAAATTAAATGAAGACTTTATGCCAAGACATGGGCTGTGGTAAAAAAACCCAGCAACATTTTCAGTAAAATCAAGTGCTCACCATCACATTACATGGCAGATGAAGTAGGGTGCCAAATGACTCACAACCAAGAGCCCTTTTATAGGCTGTATAATATTTCTCAAATTATTTTTTGGTGTCTCTCTTCTGCATAATAGTACTAATAACTATTAGTAATAGAGTACCAAACTAAACTCCAATGCATGTTAATGTGCCTTTTCAGACAGATATTTTCCAATAGCACCACAACAAAGGCTCGTGTCTACAGCATGTGGGCGATGCGGAACCAAAAGAGGCGTGAGGGTACACATCATGACCTTGAGATCTGTGATTTTTTGTTTGCGTGTTTCCACCTGGTTTGCACCTGTACATCTAAAATTGTCTCAGCAAACTGTTTATAATCATACGGATGTTGTTATATTGTATTGTGATTGAGATCCTGAACCACTATGCATTTTGGAAAGTGAAAAGATACGTTTTTTGCTCTAAATGAACTCACATAGTAGCCATCAGGAAATAGCGGACCCTGTCTGGGAGAGTGATGCTATTTTCAAGGGGGGAATTCACAGAGGACTCGGTGGGGGGGGGCTGGCTGGGTTGCTGGGACCCGTCCACATCAAATTTAGTGATTTTTTTTTTCTATATAAGTTGCAGAAGATAGTAACTACAACAACAGAACAGTGGAAGGCTACAAAGACATTTAGAGTTCAAGTTTTTTGCTCAAAATCACGCCACATAATCACCGCCAGTCAACAGCAGGTGCTGCCTGGCTCTCTCTGTTTTCTGAGCTGAAGTGTGCTGAAGAGTCAGTCTCACAATTTACAACGCACACAACTTCAATGATTTAGATTAATAAGACTGTGATATGTTAGTGTTTGATTCAAGATCACAGTTTCCATTATCCCATAAGCACTGGGACAATCAAACATATTTAAATCTCATAATATCTGGTGAAAATAATTCTCCCTAAGAACAATTTAAATTGTATTAAAGGTGGAGCAAGTGATTCAGAGAAAGTTGATTGTTGAATCGTCAAATAATTGGGTTGGTGATGCACAGCATCAGAGGTTTGATTTAGTTTTAAGCTCCATAAACACTGGAAGTGGACTGGCACCATTTTTTGAAAGCCTGAAGGATTAAATGAAAATTAAAGTTATAGAGTCAACTTGTCTGCCACTTGTTTAAATTACAGCTGTCTTTCCATTTATTTATATCAGTTTACTTTTGGAATACAGACAAATACATCTGCTTCATCCAAAATTTCTGACTGCTGATAATTAAATAGGCAATTTGATTCCATCCTGCTAGCTCAGTACTCTGCACCTTCCTGTTCTGATTCAATAAAGAGCATAATTAATTCCAGTTCAAAGCAGAAAATAATAAACCAGACAAATTAACCCACTCAACTGCATCAGAAGGAGAAAGCAATCAACCCCCACCTAGACTTCAGCATCAAAGTGGAGGGAAAGTGAACATGAGGATTCTGAAAAAACACTGTCAGCGTGCAAGTCTGATAGAGTCAGAGCAACAAGAACTGAGATATGTGTGAACCAATAAATGGTGAAGACATGCACTGCTTTGCACAGCTGAATGTACTCTTAAGGTTAGAACGTGTGAGCACATCAGATTTTTCTTTTTTTGTTTTCTTTCTGCCACATCAAACTTAGGTCAACACCAAATGACTTTTGGTACAAAACTACATATATTCATCACTTCCTCAAAAATATAAATTTCACTATTCTATTCATAAAGCAGCAGTGTTATTCAAGACAGCGCTTCGTAAATACAGAATGATTCATTAACTACCGGAGAGCTTTTGAAGTGTACGTGCGTATGTGTGTGTGTTGTTCGCACATCTGTTATCCTGTCAACACATGACAACAGGGTTATACGTCTTACATACACATCAAAACAGAAACCTGCACACCATCACACACAATAATAACAAGTTGCACATCTGCACTCTGATCATGTCCCCGGAAGGCAGGCTTACAATCAAAGTTTAACGAGACTGATCCATCACACAACCACTGATGCACGCATACGTAGCACACAGAAGATGTAGCTCCATAACTCACCAACTGACTTGTCTTTAAGAAGACTCACCATGCATTTTACACATACATGCACTCACATTTAGACGTTTGTTTGTTTTTGATGCTACTGTAAAAGGAGACAGTAGACATAAAAAAGAAAACATTTCCTACTCTATAGCACGTCAAATTATACTGGAGACTCCAATTTCAGAACAGAAGTTTGGTGGTATGAGCATCGCCAGAATGTGCATTTTCTTGGAATGCTGGAGGCTTGGTTACATATATCTACTTCTGGGGATACTGGTAGCTCCTGAGCTAATATGCTTAGCTGAGTTAGCTATCCACATCATTCCACCAAGCTAGCTAGCAAGTTAACTGCCAGTTGTAGACTAGCTCAGTTGCAAACCAGTCAATTACTTAACAGATTATTAAGACATACAGTATTTGTACGAGGCTGGGCAATATGGACCAGAAATCCTATCACAGTATTTGTAGGTTGAATGTTGATACGTGACACATATGTGGGCAGCTGTGGCTCAGGGGTAGAGCCAGCATTGTTGGTTCGATTTCCCTGGTCTGCAGTGTCCATGGGCAAGATACTGAACCCCAAACTGCTCCTGATTCGCTGGTCGGCACCTTGCATGGCAGCCAAGGGCATCAATGTATGTATGAATTACTGTAAGTCGCTTTGGACAAAAGCGTCTGCTAAATGCCCTAAATGTAAATTTAAAAATATACATATCTCAGTATTTTCTTCTAAGTGACCTAATTTTTCAATTGTAAGTCAAAGCTTGGGTTTGAGTTTAAATAAATTCTGTCAAGGTAGTTTAAATATCATTTTCCATGGCCTTTCAAATGAATAAAGAAAGATGCAGAGAGAGAGAGAGAGAGAGAGAGAGAGAGAGAGAGAGACTTTGTCTGCGTAATGCTATGGCACCGGCGGCACATGAAGGTGTAACAGCTGGTAGCTCCTCCAAATTCAACTATATTTTTGTTTTTTTAATAGTCATTTTTCCAGCTTAATTGTTGAAACACATACTGTCACAGAAATACTGTCATCGTCATTAGAGAAGAAAGCAAGTGTTTTGGATGAAGAGCAGTGGACTTTGAGTCTTTCAACCATCAACCTGACTGTCTAGACCGCACCAGGGAGGAAGAGTCATGCTAATACAGATGGTTTTAAGACTGCTCCTGGCAAATGTCTGGTCACCAAAAAAGGACAAAATGGGAGTCAGGCTGGCAAGACAACGTGAAATCAGAGACTGTTGTGCCCACAGAGACTTGTCTCCATCACAACATCTATGATCTAGCTGTTGCACTCGACAGGTGTTCTAATAATTACTACCGCCACTAGAGGTCCCCACCTAACAAGAAACATAAATGTGGGTCGTAATAACCTCCCTTCACAATCTTCGAACATCTTAGGCTCAAGGGAAATGGTGTTCAGTAAAGGCTGCATAGCTTGGATTTGTCATATGATACAGTAATAGGGCTGCCACAAACGATTATTTTGATAGTCGACTAATCACCGACTATTTTTTCGATTAGTCGACTAATCGGATCATACGGAAATTGAATGTATAACATACAGTTTATCGCACCAGCATGCAGCTGCTCTTATATAACAATCATTAGCTTTCAGCTTGAAGTGTTTAAGGTATATGCTAACTACTAGTGACATAGGCCTTAATAAACTCTCCCATGACATTCTAATGCACCTGTACATCAGAAACAATAGGAGTGATAGGTACAGTAGGATATGCAATAATTAACTACTGCATACATCTTGACAGCTCCACTTTACACTGTTGATTTGTATAATCCCAACAGACATGTCCAGCGATTTTCAGCTTTCTGTGTTTACATGTGTCTGTTTTGATGATACAAGTCAGTGGTCCTGAAATGTGTGTTTCTCTTCTATAAAACACATTCTACATCGCGGAGGCAACGTCTTTCCACTGAGGGCTTCCTTCACCTTTGAAACGGGGCAGAGCTCCGTGGGAAACACCTGCCTGACACAGCAACGTAGGGAACCGTGCATGTCCGCGGCGCACAGCTCCACGGACATGCACGGGGGGGAAAACGGCGTTGCCGTCGCACCGAATGCACGCGGCTACGCGCCGCTTTGGGTTGTGAGCGCGCATGTTGCGCGTCTACATTGGAAACTAATAGGTAGGCTATTATCAGTATAGTCAGAGGCAACCATGAATGAGTTCGCCTCAGTTTCACGTGATTGTCACTGTCAGCCTGTTAATTTTACTGACCCGAGCTGAGACGCACCCCCCAAACAAAAAGTCTTCGGATCTGAACGATTCACACAAGTGACCTAATTGGCCACGAAAAAAGCGAGTTGCGCTTTTCGGCGCGCTGTTTGCATCCCTGAATATAACAAAAGTGCATTTTGTGCTCAGTGCTCACAACTGTATTCAACTTTACTACACTCTGACTCTATATAATCCCAAACTGCACAAGGCTCTTGTTCTTAAGGCTAATGAATCTAATCGTCATCGCTAATGTTAACGTTTACAGCTATCAATATGAGTAAGTAGTAAGTTAGCTCTCTGTTTACGCTAATGTTAGCAGCTAACTAGCCAGTTAGCTTAACGAGACGACGGTCCCTCTTCATCGTCGTTGTCAGCCACAACGTGCTTCCTTTTCAGGAGCTCGTGCATCACACTTGTGCTGCCGTGAAAAGCAAGTTCTGTCTTGCAGATATTGCATCGCACACTTTTTTCTTTTGTTTTCTTAAAATGCTCCCACACTTTTGAGCTCCGTTGCCGCCGGGTAGCCCTGATACCAGAGAGCCCGTCTGGTGTAACTTCAGGTGACACCACGGCTGACCCAGATTACCACTACTGCGCATGTGTGTCAAGGACAGAAAGGCAGACGCGGCAGTGGAAGGTGCCGCAGCAGAGAGAGAAAACAAAGTTTAAAAAAAAAAAAACGACGCGTCAACTATTAAATTAGTTGTCGACGATTTTAATAGTCGACGTAATCGTGACTAGTCGACTAATCATGGCAGCCCTATACAGTAACATGTTGTCTTTCGTATTGACTCAAAAGATTTTATGGTATCCGATTTTCTATGACTATAGTCAGTCTATAGGAGTTTTGAAAACATGATAGGTTGTTGATACAACACTATAGTCTTTGCAGCCTCCAGATAATGGGGAAGAGAGCAGTATATTACAGGTGGCAATGCACAAAGCTGAAAAGTGTAGGTACAATAATCACACACCCGCATCAGGATCGCCACATCCAGCAGACAGGGTGGTGCAAATCCTATGTCAACACACAGTGTTGGAGAATCGTCTTTCAACCCTACCAGTTTATGGTCATAAAACTACAGGCCTTGGTGTCATTCTCAAGACAAAGCATTACCTTCAGTCATTCACAAATAGAATTGTATTTTTCATCCAACTAATCTCTCAATAACTTCACTAAAAATGTCAACATAATTAGAGTGAAACATCAACAAGTACTGATAAACAAAGGTATGAAAGAGAGATGATTCAAGGATATAATAGAGGAGTTAAACAAGGGAAACACAATCCAGGACATATATTCTCTTTTCATAGCTCCATACTGTACTACGGAGGTATGTAAACAAACAGGAATGGAATACAGGCAGCCACTGTCCCCAGTGAATTTTGCGTGCAATCACACCTGTGTTCAGAGATGTCCACCACAACACTCACATCTAAATGCAACATTTTCTGTGTGAACTGCAATATCTCACCTCTCTAGCATGTAACATTTCACACTCATGCACACATGCCTGAGAGAAACCAGTGAAAGGTACTGTTTGACATTACACTTGGTAAATAGCGATCTTTACTAGCAAAACAATCATCAGAGTAAATTTTGGCAATGTATGTTTCTGCAAACCACGAATCTGTTGACACTTTATATTTCTTTATGTTGGTACTTCACCTTTCTTTGTGTATCTTGTGACAACGCTGTGCTTATGCCTTGGTTAGGTTTAGGTACAAAAGACACTTGGTTAGGAATGGAAAAGGATCATGTTTTGGCTTCCAACACTTGTTTTTGTTGCCACAAACATGGCTGGAAAATATACAGTGGCTTCACACTTACAAATGTTGAAATGCAGTATCGAACTGCAGTCTTTGGCTTGGCAGCCTTTTTGTCAGTACTGTAACTCTGCCACCCTCCTCTCCACCTCCTGTTATGACAGTCAGGTCGTGATGTGAACGTAAAATTACATGTTTTGGAGAAATGTCAAAATGTATGTAGGCCTATGACACAAACAAATGTGGCATTCGATTGCAGAACAATACCTACTGTAGGAGGCATCAGTCAGTCCAGTAAAATTCCTTTAATACGCAACATAAAACATCTTACAATGGAAAATTACTTTTTTTTGTCTAAAGCATCTTGAGATTTTATGGCGAACATTGCTTCAGTGCAAGTACAAAAACAAAAAGGTCAAGGGTATCAGTGTCCAATATATTCGAGAGCACTACAGCAATAACATAAAATATGTGTTTGACCTATCTGGTGGAGTCTACCTACAACGTGACATTGTCCATCTACTGCAGTGGCTTAGCATCTGCAATGCAGGGTGATTGGTGCTGAGACAGATCTGCAGCCTCAACCTTCTCATTGAGCTTTTAAAGGGACTATTCAAGCTATATTTCACTTAAGAAACAGCCATTACACCGGCAGGCATTGAAAGGCTTTTGTTCTATACTTCATTATCAGACATTTACAGGTAATTAAAAGCCCTACAGCCAATCAGAAATTAATATTCATTCAAAAACAGTTTTATAATTATCAAGCTTCACTATTGCTTAGAGGCCAATTAGTCACACAAGGGTCCTGTGCTCTTGTCCCGACATATACAGACACACTAACTCACTCACACACACATAGATACTGTATATGTGGTACATGCCACTTATTGTAATATGTTGATGAAGGTTCTCAGTCATACAGGTCACCAATGTATCTATGATAGGCCCATTCTGGTCGATAATATATGCCAAACGATATATTGGTCTGGCTCCACTTCACTTGTGACATCCAAGAACAGGTAGGTAATGAGTTAAGATGAGTTAACTGAAAATCACTGAAGCTGTAACAGATCTAATATGTTGTATTTCTGCTGAAAAATACTGTTTCATGATCATTTCTGACATGCTCATGACCCTTACTTTAAGGATTTACTAGTCATCAATTGTCTGACACTTCAACCTTCAGAGAGAGGAGTTGTATTACTTTCAAATGAAACATGAAAATTGTACATTAATACATGTTTCTGAAGAATCACAAAGCATTACTAGTACTAATGCTTACTTTTATAGAAAGAACAATTACACATGAAAATATTCAGTTCTTTGTTGATCTCCTTTCTGAACAGCTCAGGACATCTACGTATATGCAAGGACAAACATTCTTAATTGACAGGCTTTTTTCTTTCAACAGTCAGTACAGTACAAACAGTACGTAAAAAACAGAACATTTCCAGACAATGTAATAGCCTTTATACCATTAATTAAAATAACTACCAACTACCAAGGATGTCTATAAGGAGGAGGAATTCGAAAAAAAAACAATGAGGGGACGAGTGTTTGTTCAGCCCTCTTCTGTGTCTGGTGAAATGTTTGGCAGGTTACAAAAACCAAATAAGGTTCCTGGTTTCTTGGAATGTTTATAGCTTCAAAGCCAGTATATAGCTTTAAAGGTGTTCGACAAAATATTTATTTACCTGGGACAAGAACAGAACACGGAACAAGATTTACAGGGGTCTGATTGAACTGATTGCAACCATCACTGACATTTGGATATATTCTGGCCAGTCTGGCATTGTGGTGTTTTTTTTTGTAGATTTTTGCATTGAATTAGCCTTTGATGGGCATTAGGCATTAGGGGTGTGCATCTCTCCCTTATAAGACAATTTGATACGTATCTAGATACATGGGCTTTGATACAATTCAGGGACGATTATTTTTATTATGGAAGGATTTGATACAATTCAATTCTGATCTTTGTACGATTCGATTCAATCCGGTTTTGGTACGAAACGATACAATCCGATACAATTCTTTGTTTCGTGTGGACATTCATTTTCTATTATAAATTAGAATAAGCCAACTCTTTAAAAGTGACATTACCTACGTAATGTATTTTTCTTACTATTATGTATATCTGTATCTTAACCTGCTTATACCTCAGTGTATAAAAAACACACCTGTTGTCTCATCCTGGATCTGAGGAACAACTATCCTGTTGTCTGGGTCTCCATGAGCAGAGTCTCTCTGAGCTGGATCTGTCTGCATTGGACCTCTCTGAACTGGATGTCCCTGACTGTCTGTCTCTTCTGCTTCCTAGTAATGATCAGTGTATAAAATCAGACCTATGATTAACAATCAGACAAATGTTTACTACTGACAACAAACTCAAAGGTTTGATTAACCGAACAGTGTGCACTGTGCAGCAACTGTCAGTAGACAGTAAACAGTATGCAGTATGGTTTAATTCAGTACATAATTTCAGTAGACAATGACAGTTTACAGTGTGCAGTACTACCAGCAGTCACAGAATACAGCTAATGATAGCAACATGTTCAAAAGCAGACAGGTTGTAAGTCCTTAGCAATAAAGTGGGCTATAGATGATGTGATTACTTTAGACCTCACCGAGTATTGGCCAAGTTGTGGCTGGAAAAAAGTGTTTAATCTCCCTGTCTTTGTCTTGCATGTTGTTGCTAGTGCTTGCTTTACCAGCATCTTCGTCATCTGCACAGATTTCACCATGCCGTCTCACCTGGTGAACACTATGATACGTGCAACCACTGTACTTAAACGCTGTTCTACAGAGCTTTCAACTGGCCTGCTTTTTGTCCAACTTTCTGTCCTTCTTATAAAATCCAAGTGTCTTCCAAACTTTTGTTTTTAGATTGGATGGTGCACTGTTAATGTTGTCTTATCTGTGCTACGTCTAGCGAGAGTCTCGTGCTGACCTTTTAACTTTTACGAGAGTTTGAAGACGCTGTGAGGAAGTAGCACCTTGGCAGCTTCACTCAGCCAATTCGTAACTTTAAAATTGGGCCATCAGCTGGTTGACAGTACATTTAGATCAATCCAGAGGTCAGTGTATCAGTGTAGTCGTATCTTTAACTTTAAAACCAATTTTCGGACTGTTTTTGGTTTGGGTAGGGAGACTTGGATTGGCCAAGCTTAATGGACCAAAATCTCTAATTTAGAAAAAAACAAAAGAGGTGAGAGTTAGGCAAGTGTTACTTTGATAAAAGCTCAGTAAAAGATGAGAAAATCCCATCTTCACACAAATCCACATTAGTTGCCATTATTAAACCAAATTCTTGAATGTTGCATCTGTGCTGGAGGGTTTGACAAGGTGATTGTTGAGTATTGGAGCAAAATAAGGTCTGTGCAGGCCAAAGTGTTTTCTAAATTGGATCCATATTTTGAGAGATTCGCTACTCACAACTGGATTGGTGTTAACAACTGCAGAAGTGGAGCTGGGAAAATAGTACAGTGTAATGCAATTTGTGAGGCTGCCTTTTCCAAATAAACCCAAGCAGGTAGATTGTCAGTGTTGCTGCCTATCCAAGGGTTTTTTTTAATGTTTAATGTTAAACTGTATAAATTTAGGGCACAATCCCATCCTTACACTTATGGGGTTCTGGATATATAAGACTTTTGGCAGAACAATCATTGTATTTAAGCTGTTATTTGGCCTGTCAATATATTGATTTGCACCATCATCACTGAATTAGGCAATTTAGCAACAATTAAGATTGTGACAGTGTGGAAATATACAGCTACTCAATACTGGCATTTGATTTTTCAAATCAAACTTTTTGGTACCAGACATAATGTGCCTTTTGTTACTTCTCAGAATTCTATTTTCTTATGAAATTGAAGATAACTTCAAACCTGCTTGTCAGAGGGCACCTTTTGTGAAAATTTGCTTTAGAAAAAAAGTTTTTGAATATTGTAGTGAAAGGAGGCTGCATTCCAACTCTGCCAATAGGCCTGCCATTCCAAGCTCATCAAGGCCAGTCTTTCTCCTATGGGGGAAGAGAACAAGATAAAAAGGATCACATGTTCATATGAGAAGAAAAAATAAAACAACTTCTCTTGGGGCTAATGAAAAACATTCCCTTGGGTCACTTGACGGTTAAAGTAAGGTATTGATAATACAAGGAAAACCTTGATGAGAGTGAAAAGCTTCAGAAGTACCAAAGATCCTAAACATAATGATTCAAAAGTTTCTTTGCAACAAAATAAGAACAGTATTGAAAAGGATTTGCACATTAGACCTCAATTAAACAACTCAAATATTCTCATCTGGATAAAGACATGATGCAGATGATCTAATTTGCTAAGCAATCCGTCAATGCAGCTGACCATGTATTTGAACTCATACTGTACTACGGAGGTATGTAAACAAACAGGAATGGAATACAGGCAGCCCAAACTGTCCCCACTGAATTTTGCGTGCAATCACACCTGTATGCAGAGATGTCCACCACAAGATAACTTAGGTAAAGTGTATTGAAGTGAAGGGAGGAATGGTTATGGCCTTATGGGAATGTTCTGAGGGTGTCAGACGACATTCAAGCCAATTTAAGCTCTGGGGGCAATGGCCAAAGTGATGGGGCCTCCAGTGCAGGGCCAAGACTTCTTCTTCTTCTGTGTGCCGGTCATTGTTCACAGTCTGACTAGTAACTTGATACCTGAGCTGAGAGCTGACTCTTAATTTATCGTAATATGAAGATTATAGCTGATGGGTTCTGAGTTTGCTGATCAGCGAATGCGTTTCTCCCCTTTTCTCTCAAAACAGACTATTTACCTGCATGCAACTGATGATGAACTTCTGATACCAAAATCTTCACCCTTACCTACAGATTCTGCATTCATATACAATCAATCAATCCATCAATGGTCATAATAAGCTCTGATCTAATCGTAACAGTATGTCAGACATCATTACTTCCATCTGCTGACATTTAAAACTTCACAAGTATTGCATAGGTATAGTAGAGTACAAAGTAAAATACCATATGAACCTGAAACAAGTTGGGCTGAGATGCAAACATATATACAATTCAGAAAAATTACCTGCTACTTTAAGTATCTACCTAAAAAGACAACTTCAAAGGTGAAGGGGTGAAGAGAGTTAGAGATAGTCGTATTCCCTTATTAAAATGGAACATAAAAAATATGCATCCTTTGGGCTGTAAAGGCAGCGCATACACTGTATTCACATCCACCCTGGAGAGTTATTTGCATGTCATTACCATGTGCCTCTCCTGTCTGTCCTGCCTTTCTTCTATTGAATGACTGTAATAAACGCAAAAAATGGCCCATATAAACCAGAAAACACAGTTCTGCTCTGTAACAATTCTTCTATGAACCATTGCTGACTGGGCTCTATAGTGTTGGCACAGCCCTCTGGCTTCTGGTGAATGAATGGTTAGCAGGTAAAGCTTGTGATTTCTTATCTGCATTTTCAGCCTGACATTTTTTTTTCAGCATATACTATATGCATGCTATCACAGGAACCAATGTTGCACTTTGTGGACCAAGGTCAATTCACTGGACTAGGACATAATATGGAGGTCATTCGGATAAAGATGAACTCCATGTATTTCTTTTTTGAATGGACATATATATTAGTATCGGTCACTGACAGGAAAAAAAAGAGATGAAACGACATATGTTCAGTAAGTTGGCTGAAACAATTACATTTTACAGGGGTTGTGACAAACATTAGCTTGACTTTTCAGTGACTGAAGGATGAAAAAGACAGGGGATGACATGAACCAAAAACATGTCACCAAATATTCATAATGTAATGTATCAAACCTCCATTATACTTTGTCCAAGGACAGACGGTCCAATGTGATTCATTACACAAATGACAGCATGTTCACACAAACACACAGTCAGTGAAGGAACAAAGCCTGGTTAGTGATGATGATAACGACTTAGCCAATTCATTATGACACTCATAAAGGTTTTTCGTTTTTAATTACAGCGTCATGCTGATGGCTCTATGACATTTAAAAAGCCTCTAATTATTTTAAACAATGTAAGGAACCATTAGAGAGGCTAAACCAAAAACAATTTTAACATTTTAACATGGTCTTGTAGTACCATTCACAGTTTGGCTTGCAGCAACAGCCAACAGACAATGAGGTATATTTTTTAATATTTCATATCTACAAAGTTTGTATGTCTCCAAAAGTTTGAAAAGTTTTAGTCTGAAAAGACTTCCAGATTTAAATTAAGAAAAATCCACCTTCCCCACTGAGATCACAAAAACCCTTTTGATATGACTAAATGTCCCACATCTCCAGCTGTCTAGCAGAGCAAAATAACTGGTATCCTGAACACAAATATATATATCTGCTTCTACTGTCATTATTAACAAAGCAAGGGTTAATCCAAAAACTAGATCAATAAAAACAACTATGTCTATCTTTAGTGAAATATGCTTATTTGCTTTGATACCTCGGCACAGTTACTGTAGTGGTGTGCTGTATTTAACTAATGTTTCATGTGTTTTCAAGATACATTCAATTTCAATTGTTTGTTCATTCAATTATTTATTTGCATGCAAGTTACACCGATCTTATGCTGGATCTATAATGAACTGGAGCTTCTGATTGAGATTAGTAACAGATTAAGGTTAGTACATTAGATAAACTGTGATAATACCCGACTCTGAGCCTGTTAGCTAAGTAACGTAATCCACAGTTGGGGATATGGTGACCAGACATTTGGTATTAGCCACGTGTTGATTTGATTATGGCAGAGATTGCTTCATTTATCATTACAATGCATTATTTTATTTGAGTTTCTTTAAAATCACAATGTATACCTTAGTTGTTTTATTGCTAATAGTTAGTTTATAGCCCAACTAATAGACAGAAGAGGTGTGTAAACATTTTATTGAATAGATGATATTTCCCATAACATTAGCTATTATTCTCCCTATCAAAGCATTTTAATTTGACTTTCCTTGAGTTCTGTTGAGTCTGCCTTTAAAATCTGTGTTCTTTGATTTTGTAGAGGCATTTCTTAATCAAAGATCACATGAAGCAGATTGTCTGGGTTATTGTCTGCCTGTCCATGCATTTCCTATAGACTACGAGTGGGTTTGTTTACTCCTGCCAGCCCCGTCTCACCGGCAGAGGAGGAGGTCTCGCGATAATCTACCGCGATACCTGGAAGGTTTTACCTGTTACAGTTCCAGTATATTCATCTTTTGAAACTCTGGCTCTTCAACTTAATGGGCCAACTCCAACTATTTCACTTACTATCTATCGCCCACCCAAACCTAACAAGGATTTTATTAATGACTTCTCTGCTCTCCTGACCCACATCTGCTCTCTTTTTCCCAATGTAATTTTGCTTGGTGATTATAATATTCATATGGACAACCTGAATCTGGCTATTACCAAGGATTTTACATCTTGTCTGGACAGTTTTGGACTCAAACAGTACATTGACTTCCCTACCCACACTAAAGGACATATCTTGGATCTGGTCTGCTGCTCTGGTGTCACTTCTTTTAACTGTTCTGCTGATGATCTTCCCATCTCTGATCACATGTTAATTACATTCTACTCCAGCTTAAAACTGTCCAAAACTAACATTGATTTTGTAGCTCTCTCCTCAGGTATTGATAGCCTCCCCAGTTTCATCTACTCCTCCCCTCCTGATCAACTGGTTACCCTCTACAATGATCATCTCCGCACTCTGTTGAACTCACTTGCCCCTATAAAAACTCGGACCGTTTCATTCACCCACTCTGCTCCCTGGTTTTCACCTCTTCTACGACAACTCAAAACCAAAGGACGTCAACTCGAACGGCTCTACAAGAAAACTGGACTCTCTGTCCACAAGGAAATGTACCACTCCCACATTGTTTACTACAAAAACACCCTCTCCTCAGTCAAATCCCAATACTATGCAGATCTGATCAGTGCCGGTGAAGGGAATTCCAGGGCCCTATTCTCAGTGCTGAACAATACACTGCGCCCCCCGGACTCTTTTCCCCCTCATTTCTACTCGACAGAATACTGTACCTCCTTAATGACATTTTTTAACAACAAAATAAGCAAGATTCACCAGCAACTGACCCCTCACTCATCCTACAACCTGTCTCCTCTGGCTTCTCATGCCCCCCCCTTTCAACCATTCTCAAGCTTCCAACTCCCCTCTCCCACTGTAATTTCTGACCTCATCCTGAAATCAAAATCATCCACCTGCCAGCTCGACCCACTGCCGACCTCTTTAGTCACTGCATGCCTCCCCTCTCTGTTGCCCCTGATAACTGCCATCATTCACTCCTCCCTAACCTCTGGCTCTGTCCCATCATCTCTCAAATCTGCGGTTGTAACACCTATTCTAAAGAAACCTGGTTCTGATCCCAACAACTTCAATAACCTTCGTCCGATTTCTAACCTACCATTTATTTCAAAAATCCTGGAAAAAGCAGTGGCATCTCAGGTTCATACTCATCTCCATAACAATAACCTATATGAACAGTTTCAGTCTGGTTTCCGCCCACGCCATAGCACAGAGACTGCTCTCCTTAAGATCACCGACGACCTCCTGATGGCAGCTGACTCCGGACTATCATCCATTCTCATCCTCCTTGATCTGAGTGCGGCCTTTGACACCATCTCCCACCCCATTCTCCTCGACAGGCTAGCATCTATTGGAGTATCTGACACACCCCTGGACTGGTTCATTTCCTACCTCTCTGGTCGCACTCAGTTCATTCAGCTAAAGTCATTCGCATCCCAACCGTCTCCCCTCTCCTCTGGTGTTCCTCAAGGCTCTGTCCTCGGTCCCATCCTATTTATCATCTATCTCCTTCCTCTTGGTCATATTTTCCGAAAATACAACATCCATTTCCATTGTTACGCGGACGACACCCAGCTCTACCTCGCCTCTAAACCCACCTCCACCTTCCCGCCCCCCTCCCTCTGTGTCTGTTTACAGGAAATCAAATCCTGGTTATCCTCCAACTTTCTCAAACTCAACAGCGATAAAACTGAGGTCCTCCTCGTTGGTTCAAAATCCTCCCTCAATAACACTCCCAGTTTCACCATCCCCATTGACAACTCCTCTGTTTCCCCCTCCATTCAGGTTAAGAGCCCGGGTGTCGTCCTTGACAGCTCTTTGTCATACCAAACTCACATTAATAATGTTACCCGGTCAGCCTACTTCCATCTTCGCAATATCAACCGCCTCCGTCCTTCCCTCACTTCCAACAGCGCTGCCATCCTGGTCCACACCCTAGTCACATCCCGCCTAGACTACTGTAACTCCCTCCTCTTTGGTCTCCCCCACAAGTCCATCCGTAAGCTCCAACTGGTCCAGAATTCAGCTGCTCGCATTGTCTCCAGAACTCCTTCCATCAATCATATCACGCCCGTTCTTCAACAACTCTACTGGCTTCCTATCAAATTTCGCATAGACTTTAAAATCCTGCTTCACACTTTCAAGGCCATCCACAACCTCGCACCCCCATACCTCTCTGACCTCCTCCACATCAACATTCCCTCCCGGGCACTCAGATCAGCCTCCTCCATCAGCCTCACTGTGCCCTCTGCCCGTTTGTCCACCATGGGGTCCAGAGCCTTCAGCCGCTCTGCCCCCCGCCTCTGGAACTCCCTCCCCCCCGACATCAGGAACATTAACTCTCTATCCATCTTCAAATCCCGTCTAAAAACCTACCTCTTCAAACTCTCATACTCACTTTAAGTTGTCTTCCACCCTGTAGTTTTCTGATTTTTATTTTGTTTTTATTGCTCTTATATGTGTCCTTTGCTCTTTTAAATCGCTGTCTATATGTTGTGTAAGGCGACCTTGAGTGCCCTGAAAGGCGCCATAAATAAAATGTATTATTATTATTATTATTATAACTGCCACCAAAGTCTGGCACCAAGAATGTTGGAAGGATGATGCAAAGTCCCTTCTCTTTTTAACTAGTACCAGGCCACAAGACAAATAAGACATAACATTTTATGGTAAGGTCGGTGCACGCAGATAGCTGGTCACTCCTTGAATTTCGCTAAATTATTGCTTTTTTTAACTGTAATTTCTTTGGCTTTTGTTTCTGAAACAGGTATTGTCTATGGCAGAAGTAAATTCATTAGCATTAGAGAAAAAAGTTAAGATTCTGGATTAAGAGCAGCACACTGTTAACGATAACTTCCCACCATTCCACCTGACCACGGCGATCCCACCTGACCAGGGAGAAGAGGAAGAGAGAATGTTTATAGATCCTAAATCACTGTGTATACGTTCTATATTTGTGTAGTATAAAGGAGTCACAAACTTTTATTTTGTTATGCAACCCTGTTTTGGATAATGACAAATAAATTATCCTGAACCTTGATGTTATATTAGTAAACTTAGGAGACGCTGGAAGGCAGATTTATTTGTACTTTTGTAAAGAACCAGGGTTGCTGCCTTATCAGGAGGACAGATTTCAGCAAACAAACATACCAGGATCTGAATATAAAAGCACCTGCATTTTAAATAACTGGCTACTGGAAGCTGTGTTTTCAGGACACAAATGACTCATGGAAAATGAAATAATAATCCAACAGATAAACAAATACAAAAAAGAAGCAAACAGCTGCACAGGTTTGATCCCTGTCTCATGTGCAAAACAGAAAACACCAACACGAATGAGGTGAAATTAACACATGAACATAGGCTTCAGGACCTAATCATACAAATGTACCTTTGTGCAGAGCTTTTAGCAATTAAAAGAGGTAATGCTGTTGGCAGTCCCCGACAGATAGACAAGGTTAATGTTCACGTCACTGTGTAGCAGAGGAAAGCAAATCAGGACTCTGGCAGAACGATCAAAAGGTGCCAGCTGCTTCGGCCATGGACAGCTGTTGGTGAAAAAACTCTGATTTCAGCTGCTGCGTGGAATAAAGCTTTATTTCACTGATTACACTATGTAATCTACTGTAGTGGAAGCTGACACAAGCTGTGCCACATATGGAGTGAAAATGGATGTGCTCTTTATGTAGAAGGCACCTGTGAATCAAATCAATTTGTACTTGTTGTTGTCCAGACATCACTTCCCCTCTGAAGCGGAAATTCATATATTTCTGTATCTAAAACATTTTCACCCCATTATTATCTCCTCAAATGAAGTTTACAGTGCATTATATTCCAGAAAAGGACAGTAGAGAGAAGAGCATTGAAAAAATTAAGACCCCAAATTGATAAAATGGATGATGAAAGAGGTGACAAGGTTGTGTTGAGGAGAAGTATTTAAAATGCAGACAAAACCAGCCGAGTCAAGAAAGAGATCATTTAATTAGATCTCACATCAAGCAGACGCTCTCTAGTTAGATAATACTGCAGCAGGAGACCAACAAGTCAGTGTCTATAATAAAGTCAGGGTTATTTTATTATTTTAACTCCCCTTTTTGTTGATTATCATATTAAATCGAGCTCATTTTTCCAGAGATGCTGGGCTGAGGAAAAGGATATCACACATTCACATACGTAAGGCACACACACTCCACCTACACTTCAGAGAGTGCTCAGCACTTTAGGGAATATGTAAATTTAACTGACGTGACTGGTTGGAGAAAGAAAGTGTAAAAACAAAACAGGGCCAGATAATGACTGATCTTGAAGAATCAAGCTTCAGTGAGATCCGCTGTCTCCTCTGATTGCTCTTCACACAAAGATATCTCATGGAAGAAGGAAAGCAATCCGTGACAAGAGGCCAGCGTCACAAAGCAGCGAGAGACTCAGTACAATCAGACAATAGATGCAAAATGCTGTGGGACCAACTAAACGCACTTCAAACAACACAAGAGAAAAAAGAAAAAAAAGCAGAAGCATCAACGCAACACAACCGATGGCACCTGGGGCTCTTCAGCAATGTGGCGTCTCTTGCCAAAAAAAGAGCACAGAGCTTTGATGTTCAGAGCGAATGTTCTCTTAATATACTCTTTTACCAGTGGCTGATATTATTGGAGAAGACAGATAAAAGGTCTGGAGGGATTTTGACAGGTAGACAAGTGCTGTTTAACAAGGCAATCTACAGGGCAAACGGTTCGATGTTCCCTGACCGCATTGACTCTTCATCCCTCTGCGACAAAAGGCTTTGAACTCATCTCACACACACATTCACACACACATAGAGAAGCATGGATTTATCCACTTGTACAGGGCCATTAAGTGTCTGAACTGCTGTGTCTGGGAGGCTGGATCAAGGACTGTATTATTTTCTTCCTAAACCCTGAAAAAGAGCTACGTTGAGGCTGCTACAAGTGAAACTTCTATTACTTATATGTGCTTGCAAGATACTTCTTAATAAGATACTTACTGGGCACTGAAGAGTCAGCTCAAGGTCAAAGAGAAAAGCTTAATATGACTTCAAAACAGGCAGACAGTGTGAGAGAAGCACATATTTATATGTTTGTGTGGCTGGTAGGGATGTCAGGATAAGGATATGTGAGTGTGGCTAAAACATGACAGCATCATTCCACAGAAGATGAATGAAGATTAAACAGTATAATAAAATGGAACATCTCTGTATCATATATGGGGCCGTGTTAAATGGATAGATGACACTATGTGAACAGTATTTTTCAGCCAACCATGCACGCAAATTTCAAAATTTTGTTTATTTTTATTTAACAAACACAATGACTCAGCTGCCACTGATGACATGAGGATTCAAATCAAATACATTTTATTCAGCCCAAAATCACAATGAATAGCCTCAGTGGGCTTTACAATCTCAACAGTGAACGACATCTTCTGTACTTAAACCCAGCAACAACAGCATGGATATTAGCAGTGATAGTGATAGCTGTCAGTCAAACATGAGGTCTTCTTGTGTAGTAGGGAGCTGCAGAGTTGACTCCTGGTCAAACTGTAACCTGTATTGTACATTTACTGCCACAACACTTCACTGCTAAACTTTCCGATTGTTCTGGTGGCTAACAGCTGTCTGTTCTGAGCTCAGCCACCGACCAAAACAAAAACAATCGATCAATGAGTGTTTTTGAGGTTGAGGATTCAACCCTTAAATTTAGCGAGCTAGCTACTGGCTGTATCAATGAGAACAAAACAGGCAACATGAGACAGGGAGGTCATCATGGCTGAACGGACCTTTGAGGTCAACTTTAAGAAATAATAAAGCTGGGTGATTGTGAAAAAAAGATACTAAAGATATTATATGTCACATTTCCACATTAAAATGTCTAACGACTAAACATGTGTTGTATATTTTATTAAGTTGTGTACTTACATTATCCTAAAGAGAAAGAAATTCATGTTGCCGCCTGTGGCTGTACTTCCAGGAGGGAGTCCGAGAGCAAGGGAGGGAGTCAACAAATGTGACTAAAAATAATGTGAATAAAACATCACATTGTGCATGAACATTTCTGCCTGAGCCACATCAGATTGATTTTCTTGTATTGTATTGATTGAGAGAGGCCTAGTTGCAGGAATTACATACTGTGCATTTAACTGTGCCTAGCAACTGCTACTGCAGCTACTGAGAAGCGTTGGTGATGTCTACCAGATTGGATAGGACAATGCCCGCAGTGACACATCGCGATGGATGATGGCATCGTTGTGTTTCTGATTTTCAGGTTGATGTTAAAGTTTCTAAGAAATTTGGTTCTGGCCAAGCTTTAAAAATAACATTTAAACCAACACAGAACCGCCCATTAAAAAGATGAATACAAAATCTGTCAAGGCTGTCAATTCAAGCAATTCCAGTCTTTAACACTAACTAAATTACTAACCTTTAAAAGCAGCTTGGTCCATTTCTTACTCCATTTAAGTTTTATTTGTGTTGTGGTCTTGTTCAGGCACATCCAACACATCAACTTAAGTTATTACACTTAGCTGAGAAAGGTTGTTTATAAAAGTGGTATGATGTGACACTAGTAAAGTGATCGCTTTGTCCATTTCGAACTCTCTGCTTCTGCCTGTTCCCTCAGTGGTCAGGCTATTACGCCAGTGTGCAAGAAATCAGTGCTTCAAGTTCACATGTCAAAGCTGGCTGCACTCTTTCCAAAAGAAACATGTAAATTCACTTCATCTCACCATGATTCCATTGAAATATCCATTAGAGCTGAAGATCTGACTGATAGAAATGCTGGTGTGGCTTAGCTCTCAATACTAAAAAAAACAGTTTATATTCCAATTAAAAGTTATTAAAAATATCCAGTACATCTCATTCTGTTCAGCAGAGGATTACTTTCCCTGTAGAAACTCAGATTCAAGAGTGCAGCAAATGTAAAAGCTTTCATAAACTAGCTGCAGGCTGAATTATTATTGTGCTGTTGCAGCTGGTTACCCACCATAGCAAAACAGACACATGAAAATTTCACAAATTGTTACTTTAAGGAAAAAGATGGGAATGTAATTACATTTTCTACTTCAAATAAACAAAGCATTTTTGGTCTTGTAAGAGCCTGTTTAGAGTGTGATTATAATGATGTGAAAATGTGTGAGTGGTGTACTCATACATGTCTGACCAGATTTCACCATCCGTTGTAAGAATTTCATGCTTATGCGTTTATAGATATGCGGTACACATGTGCATGTGCAGGCAAGCATACATATGTTCATGCCTCCACCCGATCATTCACATCTCTGCCGCTGTTGTGGTGATGAATGACAGCACAGCAGTCATTACCGAGTGCGCTTGACACGGAGAGGTCACGCTGTAATGTAGACCCCAACGTGGCGCGGCTGCACCATCAGTCACGGTCGGCGGGTCAGATGGAAAGCAAGTGGGACACGCTCGGGCCTCAAACAGATAAACGACTCCACCACACCGTGGAAGCAGCCATTGTTCTGCTCTGGACCATTGCTTTTCTCCCTCGTTGAGTAGCTGGGTGTAGGGAGGGGTGGGCTATTAGCTGTGGGTGGCAGTGAAGATAGACACGTACAGTATGAGCACACAAACACATGAGAGCGTGTGTGTGTGAGAGAGAGAGTGTGTACAGTGTGTACACTGTAATTTTCTCCTGACAAGCTGGAGAATAAGTCGTCAAAATAAATTACAATGACTGGCAAGTCATTTCCAGCAGAGAAGAGAAGAGAAGAGAGGAGGAGAGGAGAGGAGAGGAGAGGAGAGGAGAGAGAAGAGAAGAGAGAGAAGAGAAGAGGGAACATGACAGGAAGGTTAAAAGAGAGGAGAGACAAGAAGGTATTAAAGAGAGGAAACAACTCATAAAGATGCAGAGAGCTGAGTGAAGATGAAGCAGAAAGCAAGAGGAAAAGAAGGGCAGAAAGAGGAGAGAAGTGAAAAGATAGGAGAGCAGTGACTACCTCTGAAAGGTCAGTCTTTCCTCTCTTCATTTGTCTCTCTGATTGAACTTGCCAATTAGCCACAGAGGGCTACGCTCGGCACAGTGGATGGGAAACAACCTAATCAGGGCTGGGGGATGATAGATTGAGACAGACTGGGTGGAGAGAAATCCGTCCAGTGTATTCTCACATACTAGCCATTCATTCACATTATTTGGAATTACACTTTATTTCAGTGATTTAGCAATGTTCCTCAATCATTTACGGCAGAGCTGAGATGGATTTGATTGAGACTGGTTTGTAGTGAAGCAGACTGAAAGGAGAGGGAGGAATCAGGGAGAGAAACAAGAAAAGAGGCAGAGAGACAGCATGAGGCATCTCAGGTCTCTTCCAAACACTGACAGGAAGATGGACAGAAGATCGATGAGGAGGATATCGTCTGATGATGCAAATTGGCAGGAGGAGGAAGGAGAGAAATGAGGAGGAGACAAGACAAAGCGGAATGTTAAACAGAGAAACAAAGAGCTGGGGTTCTGACTGATGAGCATTTCTGGACTGAAGCCACAGGTAGCTGCTACTGTGTACACACTGTGAATATATTCCAGCACGAAGGTTTCTGAGAAAATGACGTTGAGCTTTAGAAGCTTCTAAAAAAGGATTTTGTCTAACACATGGCTCTCCAGTGAAAGACTAATAAAATTATTTCAAGGTTGACAGCTCCTTAATTCAAGGCTTTAACACTTAAGCTATCAAACGCAGCTCCTTTGCATCTGGATTTGGATTTCACGTGTTTAATTGTGCTCTTGTTTTGTTTCAAGTATACATCTAACACATCAGCCGTTGTTTTTACAAGAGTTCAGGCCAATGCTCAACAAGCATGCAGAGAGACTTTTATTGTGTAAGAGCAAGAGAAAGCACTTTATCCACCAACAGTAGCCTGTAACAGAATGTAATGGAGCCAAGAGGAGGAGGATGACGTTTCTTCAGTTCGTAGGTGGATGTCTAACTTGATCAAGTGGAGGAATTCTTGACCTCTTGCTCTCAATGATACTGAAGAGCAAAGGATGAGGCAGTTTGAGGTGAAGATACTATTCAAAAAGTGAAAAACAACTCATCATAACACCTGAGTATTACACAGAACACAGTATCTGTAAAAGAGCAGCACGATGTGGTAAAGGAAAAGATCATACTTAAATAATTTTGACAGAACTTTTAATTCTCACTGAAAAACTAAAGAAAGTGTTCTGTGAAATCATAACAATTTAAATCATAATGTGACTTTGCTGTGGTCTGTCCCAACCAGTGTTTTCTTACATCTGGAGAACAGGGCATCTCTGCAGCACCTCAGTGCTTCATTCTAATGCTGTTTGGTCACACATTTTACCTTTATCCAAAATTGCAGCTTCTGCAATTTGGTAATTGCACTTGGCCATATTGCTATTTCAGTAATATTTTGATTAACTGTGCACCCCTAATCTGTAACAGGCCAAAGCTGGGTGACTCAGCCTTTAGGACCTGCTATGGTATTTCTTTTCTTTTCTTTCCCTTTTTTTCCTTTCTAGTGCAGCTAGCAACGTGGCTCTAGCAATGTTGCTCTTGTTTTGGGATAGTCCACAGTTTTGTTCCAGACTTTAATATTTCAACAATAACTGGATAAAATGTCATTACATTTCAAAGAGATTAATAATTCCCTGTTGATTATTTTGGTGATCCCTAACTCTTCCTCCAGTGCCACCATGAGGTTGACATTTTTGTTTTTTGTGATAGACTGCTACACAGTTTGGTAAAGACATTCATTTCACTTATTCATCTACTAGATGAAGTTTTGATTTTGCCATGAAACTGACATTCATGTCCCCATCAGGATAAATTGGTGATCCTCTGCTTTAACAATTCCAGCAGGTCACATTTATGGAAAGCCGTTTTAGTCATAATGAATAAATGAATAAATTAATAAATAATGCCATGAAATGAGTCCCAAATTAAATAAATAGGTTGATAAATAGACATAAATAAATATAAATACATAGATTAATTTACATTTTTATTTTTAAAACTATTTTTTTATTTTTTTCAGGAGACTTTTATTTCCTAATGCCTCATTTATTTATTTCTGGGGAATTTATTTTATAACGTCACATGTATTTATTTCTGGGGAATTTATTTCATAACGTCACATTTATTTCACTGCTCTTTTATTTCATGCTGCAATATTCAAATGAGGGGGCGGGGTTATCTGTACCCTTTCAGAATAAAACAACTGTCACATTTGGAGACCGGGAGCCGGTGCTCACGGTGGAGGACATGGAGGACATAGATGAGCTCCGGGGTGCTATGCTCTCCTTGAGTGACAGCATAGAACAAAACAGTATCAGCAGATAATATTTTAGCTAATGTTGCTGACTTCGCGGAGATTCTTGGGAGGATAAGTGCTCTTCATGATATAGAGGTGGATGGGGATATTATGAACATTTTGCACAACATTGAGCACCGTGTTCATGTTGGAGATGCCCAGGGGCAGGCAGTCACACCAGGTGCTGGACGACCGCCTTTGGACATCCCAAGCGGAATGCTGACAACCTTTGTGTTGTCTGGACTGCCAGCCCGAAGAATTGCTGCGCTTTTTGGTGTGTCGTCCAGCACCATTCAGAGGAGACTGGCTGATGAAGGTAAGCAAACTTGGAAAACAACTACACATAGATAGGCTACTACTTATAAAATTCACGATAAACATAAAAGTGAATGAGCAGCATGTAGTAGTCCTTAGTAGTCCTTAATTGGCCGTCGTAAAAATCACTTCGTGGCGAGTTTAAGGCCGCTTTAAAAGTTGTAGATAGACGAAAGTGAGCTATTTATATTTTAACATTTATACAGCTAACAGTGACGAAAATTATTAAAATACTGTAATTAGCGCGGGCATTCACGAATGTTTGTTTGACGTTGCCAAGAAGATCTATGTCAAATCTCGCGAGAGTGTGTTGTTGAGACAGAGACAAAGTTCATTTTCTTCTGAATTGTCTGTCTGAAAATTGCCATTTTCATGTCAAACTGTTTAGAAGAGATGTGTCCTGTAACAAATGAGTCCAATATTTACTATGGGGCGAAGTGACTAACTTCGCTAGCATCCGCTGTAGCATCCTAGCCACGTAAATCACGATGTGCCACGTCATCACAAATCGTCGCCAAATCGTCGCCCCGGACAAATCTGGCAGCCCGGACACATTGGTACGTACAGCGGCCTTAAACTCGCCACAAAGTGATTTTTACGACGGCCAATTAAGGACTACTAAGGACTACTACATGCTGCTCATTCGCTTTTACGTTTATCGTGAATTTTATAAGTAGTAGTCTATCTATGTGTAGTTTTTTTCCAAGTTTGCTTACCTTAGGCCTCCATCTGCCAGTCTCCTCTGAATGGTGCTGGGACTCATTTCATGGCATTATTTATTAATTTATTAATTTATTAATTTATTTCATTATGACTAAAACGGCTTTCCATACAAATTAGCTTATTATTTTTGTCTTTGTCATGAGTACTTTCATAATGAAAGTGAATATTATGCAGATAAAGAGCAATTTTTTTTTTCAGAACAAGGTTGACTTTTCTGAACTTGCGGCACCGCGACTGAAGGCATCAACCAACAGTGTTGTACAGAATGGACCTCGTGTCACAACTCATGGTAATGGCAGGGACAAGGACACAAAATGTAAAGACCATGTGACCTGGGTGATCTGGGATAAGCAACCTTGTCATAACCATGCAAATGAGCCATGACAAAAAACTCGAGACACACAGTTTTAAACAGAAAGGTTTACAAATGTATTAATTAAAAGACACAAACTCAAATGCATTATAAAGATATAAGGTGAATAAGTCAGTGTTATCAGAGTGTCAGTCGATGAGTGAATGAATGTGATGGATGTGGAGTGTTGTAGTGTGTGAAATTGAAACTAATAACCAGGCCAAAGCCAACAGAACAAAACCATGAGGCCAGAGGGGTGATGAGAGAGTGCGAGCTGTGACTGCAGGATCTTAAAGGCTCTGGGTGACTAGCCAGGTGCTCCCAGTTGCCTTTACCACCCCCTCCCACCAGTACCCTGCAAGACAGCAGACAACTACAGAACAAACAAGAGGAAAACACACAGCGCAGGCCCTGCAAAGGCAGGATGTCGTCACAACCTCCACAGAAAAGACTGATGAGTGGAACTAAAGCTGTTATATCCATCTGTGCTGTCTTTTAATCCACCAGACTACTCTGATAAAAACAATAATTTTAGCTCGCAGAACATGGGAGTTGCTGGTGTACCGCCGCCTCGCTCGGTTAGTGTGTCTGTGTCAAGCACGCATAGTAATGACTGCTGGGCTGGCGTGCTGCTTGGTCTGCGGTTAGTATCATTTTAATGTGGTAATATAGCCGTGTCACAAATTTGCAACTTGGAGCATACGATCACAAATATGCGTTGCTGCCAGTGTGACTAGTTCTTATGCAGTATATTCGCAGGGGAGTATTTTGCATATTCATGTCACATATTCCTCACGTCCCCGGTGTGTAAAGGCCTTAAGAAGATGAATGCGGCATACATTATACCTGTTTAATATTGCACTTGTGAATATGTCATGATGCTAATGTTAGCATTTGGCTAAAAGCACTCCATGCCTTAATATATCCTAACAGAACTGCCAGCTTGGATGTGGACCATTGGTCTTGCTGAAAAGCAGAATATCATTGTTTCGATACAGCCCAATTGCCAGGATAAAAGATTGGCATTTTATATTTCTGCAAACCACGGATATGTTGTAAATGTAAATTTGTACATATCACATGTACCATATTGACATTTCTACAATACTTGTCGTATCATGTTCACATTATTACATGTATAGCACCTGACTTTCAAGACGGTACGTGGAAGGGATGGTGGTCGTGTAATGCCTGGGTAGAGGCTGCCAAGTCAAAGACCACGGTTTGAGACAGCCTTTTAACAAGTGTGAGTTTTTGTCCAGATGTTTCAGCTGTCTTTGTGGCAAAAAAACCCAATGTTTTTGATGGAATGCTGGGACATTACCCAGCCATGTTTGTGGTGACAGAACCAGGTAAGCCAGATCCTGATCTTTCCTAACCAAGTGGTTTTTCTGATAAAATCTAATCAGACCATAAGCACAGCATTAAAAATTAAACCTAAATAAACTGAATGTTGCAACACAATGTAAGGTAGTGTTTCAACATATCCATGGAAATCCATTTTCATTCTGGCAATTGAGTTGTTCTAGTCAGCCAAGTTACAGTTCAGTCAAGGATGGCCTCTCTTCATATTAGATGTTCATGAAAATGACTGATAACTGATTTTTGATCAAAAATAATAGAGAAGTGGTACATTCCAGTCTATTCCTTCAACTCTAAGATAAATAAAAAATGATATGAAAGTTTGAATATTCAATTGTGAAAGAAACAAAGACTGAGAAATGATGAGGAGAAAAAGTGCCTGAGAAAAGATGACAAACACAAAGAAGAAAGACCAAAGAAAATCAAAAGATGAATAATTGAATAAAGTTGGAAAATCTGTCAGTCACAATTCTCCATCTCTCTCATATCCTGTTATCCAATCTTGTAACAGCATCATCAGGCGCTGGATCAGACACTAACCACAGACAGAGAACAAGGAGGAGACACAAAGAGACGGAGAGAGAGAGAAGGATGAGGAAAGTTGGAGCAGAAAATAGGATTCACCAACTCATCTGTTTCCTCCTCTCATTAAACCATCCATCCTCCGCCTATTTCCCACTGCTCTGTCATTGGATACTGTGTAACTGGCACGCACGCACACACACACACACACACACAAGAAGTCATTGATGGGCACTAAGCATTGCTGTGATCTCTCAGTCAGTGATATTGATCTACCCCAACTGGCAGCCTCTCTCTCTCTCTGCCTCTGACACACACACACACACACCGACATACTGATAGGAAGATGGCGATGACAATGACAGAACAGTCTCATCCCGTTCTGGCTGCGTCGGAGAACAATTGGCTGGCAGATAGTTAGGTGACATATGTGTGTGTCTGCATGCATGACTGCCTGTGAGTACATGTGTGTATAAGGTTAGTTATAGCTCAGGGTTCTGTGTGCAAATACAGGCAGCTTTGTGGCTGATAGTGTGCTCCTACTTTGAGTTAATATTCAAACACAGACAATAAAACCCTCCCTCTATTCCTCTTTAATCTTTTCAATTTTCCTTTGCCTCTACACGAATGTATTACAGCAATTAAAAGTGTGCCCCCTCTCCCTCGCCCCCCGTCTCTTCCTCTACATTGAACATGACTGTATAGCAGTAATTAAGAGTGTGTTGTGTTACACACCACTGCTAATCCTGCAGAGCCAACTCAATCCACTGTGTTAGCAGATTACTGCTCACGGCATGGGCTCTTGTTATCGTACTTTCATGCACACACGCACACAAACACACCACAGGCTCTTGAAAATACACACACAATGAATTGTTTATGTGCTAAACCGGGACTGCTTCGTCTATGACACCTTGAGGCGTTTTTTGTGTCTGCAATTAGATTACCCTGACTATGCAATTTAGGATGACAAGTGTTCGCTAAATCTTTTTTAAAACATTCATTGTGTTAGGTTCCATTCCCGGGTTTGTGTGTGTGGAGCTGGGAGTGCAGCTTCACAGGGGCCCCTAGCATTACGAGGGCCAACATATTACACTCTCTCATGTTAAAGGCCTTACCTACATACTGTATTTGATATGACCTGTGTGATTCCTCAACACTGTCCTCCCCAAAAAATGACACATACTTTCAGCAAATGCTCAAAAACAATGTGTGTATGTTTATATAAAAGGATATAAACATACGCATATACGATACATACACGACATATGATATATGATATATATATGTGGACTAGAGTTTGCTACTTGGACTCGAGTCGCACTTAATTGGCACACGCAGTGACTTGAGACTTGCCCTCAAAAGACTTGAGACTCGACTCGGACTCAAGATTTTGAACTCATGAACAACATCAACATTAAGAAAATGTATGACGAGCTGAACGTAATTCCGTCATGCATAACCTTACACGTCTGGTGCATGCTGCGCGTGGCCACAAGTGGCAGCAAAGAGCACAACAACTGGTGCTGCTCTCTGGTTTGTCATAAGCTTTGTCTATTACACACAAGGTGCAATCAAAAGAATTGCTAAATGCAGTGTTTGCAGAATCAATATACAGGATGCTGGATCAACCACATCAAACTTTATCAGGTACCTGAAAACACACCCGGATAGGTCAGTCACTTGGTAATGTGAAAGTTAACCTCAGCGCCTATGGAAAGTTAGCAAACATATTTAGTTCAGCATCAACAGCATGCAAGGGGTCAGTTCACTTTAAGTTCAGAATTTTTCGTCACTAATTTAAACACAGAAAAATGTTAAGCGTGAGAAGTTTGTGTTATCCAGCCAATAAGTAAATTACTGTTAATTAATGCTCTATCATAAGAAAGTAAACTGCAGGGTCTTTTTACATTTCAAATTGGTTTAATTGTAAGTGACTTGAACCAATGCTGCTACACACGCTTAGTACAGTGTGCTACTTACATGTAACGCTAGAACTAATGGCAAGCAAAAAATCTTAGAGAAAAGCATGATTTTGATGAGTTTCATTCCAAAACACAAACATTTCTTTCAGGAATAAGAGTCAGCTGATGTTCACTGTTTAACAACACGAATAACTGTATCCACAAAAATGTTCTGTTCCGTAAGAAAAGGACTTAAGATAGCCAATAATAATGATATTTCATCATGAGTTTTATATTCATGCAAGGAATCATTTTTGTCGCACAAAAAAAGGTGCCAATTTTCACAAATGGTAGATATCTCTTTTTGAACAAAACTCTTCATGTTTTAATATCTCTAGTTTATGGACTTATATAAGTTTTTAGTAGATTTCAAATCATTTGGCATATATAACATATGATAGTTGTCCAATGGAGGAACTAATGTGGTGTTGTTATAGAGACACAACTACCACTAAAACATCAAAATCAGCGTTTATAAACGCTGATTTTGATGACATTAAAACTCCTGTTAGTAAGTCTCAATCAATAACATTCAGAATAAGACACATTGCTTTTTCCAGAGCTGATGATGGAAGGTGCTACGGAGGGAGACCTCTCACTTCTTTGTCATCTCTGTTGAGAGTTGCACATGTGAGGTACCAAAATAACGGTGGTATCTCTTTTACTTCAGTCTCTTTCAAACTTGGCGACGGAAGAACAATGTTTGAGCGCTGATTGGAGTGCATCACGCCTACGAAGGGATGAAAATGTTTGTGTACACTCAGGTGTTGTGTTTTCATCACAGCCGATCAGAGCTGGAGCCATTAGATGCAGGAGTGTATGCCGATTATACGCATCCACATTGAATACAAAAGCCAGACGTTAGGTGGGTTTTTGGCCATTGTGAGAGGGGTAAAAATCTTCATTGATTGGTTGATTCAATGGTTCAACCAAACATCTAATTTTGGCACAGTGTCCTTAGTCCATCAGTCAACTGTGAAAAATTAAACTACTCTCTGATCTGACACCTACATGGTTAATGTTTGATGAGGTTAAGATGCCATAACCACTAGTTGAGATTGAGGGAAAGATCTTGGTTCATGTAAAAATACAGTTAATGCTTAGTTGAAGAAAGGGAGACATTGTGGTTTTTGTTCAAGAAATAAACTGATAGTTCAAGTAAAAGAACAGTTCTGTTGATAACAAAGGGTGCTATCCTCCAGGCAGCAGCATGCTCAGTTCTTTTCAGACCCCTTTCAAACACTACAGGTGGAGATTTTGAGTGAAGTAGTCTTAAGGACATATTTTTCAGCTGAAATCTCTAAATAGTCCTCAGACTATCATCTTGTAAAAGTGCTTTAGTGTGGATCACCTCTTAGTTTCCTTCAGTGAATTGTCCTTTTTCCTTTATGACTGCCTGTCCTCCCTGGTGGAATACAGGTATTGTGTTAACATCAGGGAGTGTGTTTAGTACGCATCAGTGCTGGAGAAGAAAGTACAGTATAAACCTATTTTTCTCTGTCACTATTTGTATACATGAAAGGGAAACAAACCCAGATCTAAAAATAAAAGCATCACAGAGGCTGTATGAGCATGCTTATTCCCTCTGCTGAGCTGAAGAAATGTCAATAGAAAGAGACTCAGGATCATGTTCATGTTCAACTAGCGTATCTTGGATAAGTTAGATTTAAAAAACAGACTCGGGCTCTGGAAATTCACCACAGGATTTCACTGATACTAATGTCTGTGGCCTAAAGTTTGGGAGTACATACATTTCAGGTGGAGGGGGGACTGATAAAACTCCTTCACTGGGGCCATCGGTTGAAGCAAACCTTTAGAAAACTGATTAACCAGATCAGCTACTTGTGATGTTGTTGAACTACAAGTGTATTTGAGCTTTTTATATGAGATATACCTGGTTAAGAAACATGCCACCTAGCAAACACACTGTCTGTCCTTTTTACATGTAAATGGATGAGTGACGTGACCTTTACCTTTAAGTGTAAATAGAAATTAGTAAAGGCTGTCTATGCAAAAATAAATTATGTAAACTGGCATGATGAGTCATTGTTTGTAGTTTATAGCCAAAAGCATGTGGTGTAACTGAGCCACATGTACAAACAAAAGGAATACATTGTCCAATGGGATTGCAAAACACCAGATTATGTTCAATGTCATCATTGTTGGAATTCTCACCTCTACATTATCTGTGCATGGAAATTCTAGCATGGAGAGGGAGGGATTGTGATTATGGCTCATAAAAAGGTGAAGGTTAGTGATCTGTGACAGGACGCAATCTCTGGTCTCCTGCATGAAAGTCAGACAGGCTCTACACTCATCCATCATCCCGACCTCCACACCCTCACTTTCTGCCCTGCTATACAAAAAGGGCATAGTACTTCCTGCACTGGAACTGAACACTGGCATTAGACATAAATTTTGAGGCGCGTGATTGTCCAAATTGGATTCCTGGGATACTAAATCGCAGGCTAATGAGTTACCTCATTTCCTTCTATTTTCACTTACTTTTCATCGAGGCAGTGTGCCAGTTTTGTGGTCGAGGAAAAAAACTCAGGGTGATTGTCCCTGTTGTCCTCTCCGTGTTCTACCACCAGTTCAGTGACTTTAAGTGAAGAACCACAAAGGATATGTAGTAAAGCACAGGAACAGATTAGCAGCAGAAAGGATTGGAATGAGGGCTCCACAATCAGTTCTATTCTTGAATGGCAATTACACCATGGTGTGTGGTTAGTTATAATAAAAAAAATTACTACTTGAGGAATTCTAAGTGCTGTATCGCAAAGCAGTATGCAACATAAAGAGACATTCAGTTTTAACTCATCTATGGTTTTTGCAGAAATGTACTTCGCTAACATTTATTCTGCCGATTGGGTTGATGGAAGGCCAATCGCAACAGTGACAGAGTGGGCCTATTACACAATTTGATACAGCTTTGTCATTATTTGGTTCATATATTATTTCAAAGCATTTAAAGGACTTGTGTTTGAATCACAATTCATTTCAGTGCTATTTTACAACAGTGACAATTCCTCAAGTTGTTGATGAAGGTTCTCAGTCATCCAGGTCATGGTAATTCTAAGTGCTGTATCGTAGGCAACTGGACTTGTTTCGGTTTCTTGCAGACAGTTCACCTCTCATCCAAGAGGCATCTTCAGTTCTAACTAACTGGAGGGGAGTATGCAGGCTTTTAAACTCTGTGTGGGAGTGTCCTTACAGTGTCCTTAAGGACAAGTGTGAGTTCTGAGTCTCAGAGTCTTTAGGGCCACTTGTGGGTTGTTGACCCACCAGCCTTCATGTGGGTTGCTAGGGCTAGGTGAGCCCAGGTGTGAATGGTTGTTAAGCTGTCTGGGGAGGGAACTCAGTACAGCATTGAAGGTGGTGCGTTCCAGCCCACCTCCTCTGTTCAAAGACGGTCATTCCAGTTTGACATAGATAGATTATTTTACTTCTCTTTCAAACCATCTGTCTTCTCTGGACAAGATGTTTTCATTGTTGTCCTCAAAGAAATATTTTTTCTCCTTCAGATGTAAGTGGACAGCAGAGTCTTGACCTGAGGAGTTGGCCCTCCTGTGTTGTGCCATTCGCTTATGGAGAGGTTGTTTTTGTCTGTTCCTTCTCCTTCCCCTCTGTCTTAGTGGGCATGGTCTCAGCCTGATGGTTTAGCCATACCTGAACCAGTGGCTAGGAGCAGTTCATGTGAAGGTTATCAAGGCCCTGCTCTCAACTTCTTCAATGTAGAGGTTGGTTACTATTGGGGACACCGGTGAGCCCGTGCTTCTGTCTGAACCTTCACTGTACTGGAAATAGGTGGTTGTCAGACAGAGGTTAAGTAAGGCACCAATGTGGTCTAGGGTGAAGTTGGTTCTGCTAGACAGAGTGCTGTCCTGTAGCAGGCGTTTCTTCACCATCTTAACTGCTTCTTGTGTGGGAATGCATGTAAAAAGTGAGGTGACAACATAAGAAACCATTGTTTCGTCTGAGTCCAGTGTTATTTCTCTCACCTTGTTGGCAAAATCCTGTGAGTTTTTGATGTGGTGTTGAGTGTTACCGACCAACGGAGCTAGGATACTGGCTAAGTGCTTGGATATGTTATAGGTCACTTGATGCTGCTGATGATGGGTCTGAGTGGTGCTCCTTACTTGTGTATCTTGGGGAGTCCATAGATGGGTGGGATGGCTCCCCCGGGGTACAGTCGGTAATAAAATGGCCTGTCAATGGCTTTGTCCTTTTCCAGTTTTGCAGATATTCTATAACCTTCTTTTTGTTGCTACTGGTAGGATCTTGCCTCAGTGTCTCATAGGTGTTAGTATCACTAAGCAGATCAGTGACTTTGGTATGTTAGTCTGCTGTGTTTAGCACTACAGTGCATCTCCCTTTGTCTGCTGGCAAGATGGTGATGTTCCGGTCTCTTTTCAGTGATGACAGGGCCTTCCTTTTCTCAGTAGTGAGGTTGGAGGGGGGTGCTCTTGCATTAGCAAGAGCAGCTGATACCATAGCTGTTCTGCCTATGTCTGATAGAGGGCTGACTATGTAGCTATGATGAGATCTACTACCGGTATCTGTTCTGGAGTTACTGCAAAGTTCAGTCATCTGGCAGGGACATCCTCCTCCGGTTGGGTGAGCTCTCTGTTAGACACGTTTTTCACCCACTTCTCTGTGTTCTCTGTGTTGTCAGACACAGAGGCAGAACAGCTACGGTTGAAGGTATCAGTCGTGCTTGCGAATGTAGAAGCACCCCCCTCCAACCAGGAGAAGGAACAGAAGCACATCAGGGGAGCACTTAAAACCTGTGGCTACCCAAACTGGACATTTTTGAAAACCTCTAATAAGATCCAGAGCAGAAAGAGAGGAAGAGACGGAAAAACATAACAATATTGTCATTCCTTATGTCACGGGAATATCTGAGAAACTCAGGAGGATATTCAATAAACATCATATTCCTGTTCACTTCAAACCTAGCAACATGCTGAGGCAGAAACTTGTCCATCCTAAGTCAAAACACCTAGGCATAAACTGAGTAATGTAGTTTATGCTGAAGGAGAAAAATCATTCCTTTGAGGACAACAATGTAAACATCTTGGCCAGAGAAGACAGATGGTTTGAAAGAGGAGTAAACTCCCCTCCAGTTGGTTAGAACTGAAGAAGCCTCTTGGATGAGAGGTGAAACGTCTTCAAGAAACTGAAACAAGTCCAGATGCCTACGATATAGCACTTTTTAAAATTAGAATTACCATGACCTAGATGACTGAGAACCTTCATCAACAACTTGAGGAATTGTCGCTGTTGTAAAATAGCACTGAAAGTCCTTTAAATGCTTAGAAATAATATATGAACCAAATAATGACAAAGCTGTATCAAATTGTGTAATAGGCCCACTCTGTCACTGTTGCGATTGGCCTTCCATCAACCCAGTTGCCAGAATAAATTTTTGTTAAGTACATTTCTGCAAAACCATAGATAAGTTAAACCAAATGTGTCTTTATGTTGCAACCTTAAGGTTAGGTTTAAGCACAAACGCCCCTCGGTTAGGGTTAGGAAAAAAATCACGGTTTGGCTTAAAATACCTGTTGTGGTCGCCAAGATCACTGATGGAGGTGAAAAATAGCTGTTTTTTGGTCGGCACAAAATCCATTTGTGTGGCATCAGAAGCAGGTGGATATATGCCAAGGTGTCTTTAAAAATATCCACTCGTGTGACTTGAACTGCATTTGGCCATTTGGTAGCCACCTCCACCTCCTGATGTAAAAGTGAGCTAATAAACATAAAATGTGAACATGGTATGCCACGTTTGGTGTACCACCACCTCGGATGTATCTGTAATTTGCAAAAACATTAACTGCTTACATTATATCATCCATAAACATGGCCTCATTCCGTGGTCAAGTTAGCAATAAGAAAAATGCAATGTTCAGTTACACTTTCAAAATCAAAGGCATCAAAACTACTTGGTTAGGTTCAGGAAAGGATCATGTTTTTGCTTAAAATAACTTTTTCCTAAAAACAGTCACCATAGAGGCAAAGTTATGGCCCCTCAAGTGAACCACCATGGGACCTTATTTCAGAAAAATATCTATAGTAGTGAATGGTGAGAGAGAAATTTTTACTAACTAATAAAATATAAGACAGAAAATAAGACTTAACACCCGACAGTTGCATAAGTGATGTAGTCTCGTTGCTGCTCACCAAAACCTGAGACCAAAAATTTGTAGAGATTTGTATATCAGCGAGCTCAAAGAACTGACTAACTGTCCTTTCACATAACTGCAGCTGCAAACACTGGTTAAACAGGTGAAAGATCCATCTGCAATCCCGCCAACCAACCCCAATTGCCTCCTTATGCAGACTCTCTGGCTCCTTATAGTCCATTCATCTTTTGCTCCCCTCCTAATCACCCCCTACTGGTACTACATCTTCATCCACATGTGTACTTTGTCTGGAAGACTATGATGTGAGACTGGTCCTATTTTTTCATGCCAGTGTTTGGTATTGCACCACAAGGTTCTGATCAGAGGAAAATGTCATGTGGCTTTTTTGATACATTTTCATTTGATTCAAACAGCCCTGAATCTGAATGTGACACGTACTTAAGTCCAGCAATTCTTGACATCAAAATGACACTGTGCTGCTCAACTGTGACAGATTGACCCTTTCTTGTGCCTGTCCTCCCACGTAGGTACTGTCAGGTTCACAGTGAGTCACAGAAGGGTGCTGACAAGAAAAATAAAACCTGTGAGTACACAACATATAAGTCACTTCATCTGCACAGAGTGGTACGTCTGCTGCCACAGAGCTCCCCTCCTCAAACTCTCCTTCTATTCATCCTGCTCTGGCTCTCCCTTCATATTAAATTACCGTAAAAATACAATTGCTGGTAGGCCTTCAGATCATTATATGTGAATTAAATGATTTACATGCTTATTGTCACTACAAACAGTAACCTATATCCTCCTTCTGGGCCTTTATTCTATTTCCTTCCCTCACCCTTTGTGCCTGCATGCGTTCTCGCTGTCATCACTGTAATACTGTGAGACAGCTACAGCTCTGACCTTTGCATCTTTTCAGTTGTTTGCTTGCATTGTTGCTATTTCAGCAGTGAAAGCTCCCAGAAAACCACACTGGATAAGAATGTCAGCTAAATTTATAAAAATGTAAATGGAGAGTGCTCCTGCAGATGCGGCCATCACAGAGGTCTAATTTAACTGATTTGCAGCTGCACTCTAGCCTCCGTGCTGGAGCTGTTTCAAGCTGACGGATGATCTGACAAACAACATCGTACATGATGCCAACTCCACAGCGGCCGCTACTGTAGGAGATAGATAAGAGATCAGGCACTTGTAGGGCAATCTTGTGTGTGTGTGTGTGTGTGTGTGTGTGTGTGTGTGTGTGTGTGTGTGTGTGTGTGTGTGTGTGTGTGTGTGTGTGTGTGTGTGTGTGTGTGTGTGTGTGTGCGTGCGTGCGTGTGTGTGAGTGATAGAGGCAGAAAGAGTGGCTTCCAATCTTTGATTCTCAACTTGTCTGTCTTTAATCAGATGAACTGACTTCCTCTGGTTCAGACAGGAAATCAATCGCAGTGAAGCACACCAATCACTGCTTCTGTCTGGGTGACCCATACAAATGTCTCAAATGTGTGTGTGTGTGTGTGTGTGTGTGTGTGTGTGTGTGTGTGTCTACTTATCTCTATTTTATGAATGTGATGTTGCACATTCTATGTTTGTTTGAGCTTTTGTACATATGTGTGTATTCGCACTACATTATATTAACATATTTATCATTTAAAGCATTTGTTCTCTTATGTGTGAGTGACCCGATGCTTTTCCAAATGTATTTGTGTTTATATATGTGTGTGTGGATGTGTGTGTGTGTGTTTGAGAAATGGTGTGTGGAAGGGGGTTCCACATATTCAGACACTGCCTATTGATCTGTTTGACAGTCTCCTCATGTCTTTAACATGCCGCAGGATTGCACAATCACTCACATTGATAGCATGAGCCGGAGAGAGCGAGAGAGAGAGAGAGAGAGAGAGAGAGAGAGAAAGAAATGAGTCTCGCCATGAAAAAAAAAAGTGACGTGAAAGAATAAGTGAAGAAAAGGTGAATAACCCCGGCATATATCAACGAGTGTGGAGAAATGTAATGGGGTGGGAATAACGGGGAGGGGAAAGGATCAGGAAGAGAAAAATGGGAATGTGATAAAAAAAAACAGCTGGTGTGGATGGCAGGAGAGATAGATTGTAGTAAAAAACGTAAGAGGGAGTGCGAAACAACAGGGAGAAAAGATGAGAGGGAAAATATGAGAAAATAAGAAGAAGAAAGAAGAAAAAGAAAAGGTGGAAAGGGGATGTGGTGGATGATGTGTGGAAAATGAATCAGGCTGGGTGTGTGTGCTGTTTGATACTGTTGGGGAACACAATGGCATGTATATGGGCATGACACGTACAAAAACACGTTTACACATAATAGGAAAGGGAAACGCCAAACTCATGTTTTACATAATGGGGAAAAAGAAGAAACACGAGTGAAATTGCCCATTTGTCTATGGAACGGACAGAAAAAAGAGAGAAGCAACAAGAAGGAAGAGGAGCAAAAAGGAGCACTCCTGTGTGCTCAGCATATTAGAGGTGCTGCTGCGGGGCAACACTTAGACAGCGGAGGTCTACCATCACACACTCACACGCACTTGTTTGATCCGCAACACGCGAGTACTGACCCTCCCACACACACTCGCAATTACACACAGACACATGGAGACATTAATTGATCCCGCTGCAGCAAAAGCCGGCAGAAAGGCTAGACATGTGGAAGTTACCCTGTGGCCTCTGCCCACACACAAATAAATAGGCTACTCATATTACAGCACCGCACACTTCAATTAGGCAGCAGCTACGGAGGCTAAAGGACTGAAGCATGGCAGATGACCTTCACAGAGGAGTAGGAGGCATCGAAAAAAGAGGTTATCAACATATTAACATCCAATGGTGTGGTTTTCTTTACATAAAGAGTTCTGAGTGAGTGTTTCAGGCTCATGTATACACTACCATACTCTTTGTTTAAACTATGGTTTGTCACGTGGTCTTCTCCCTATTCATGTAAAACATTTTTTTTTTTTTTTAATTCACACAGGTGATGTAACTACTAAAGTCTCTTGGGACATTTTCACACCCAGTTGCTTTAGAGTAGTTATTTTGAGCCCTCGAGCCATTTTCTTCTCAGCTGAATTTGTTTGGAGAAATAAGAGTCCCACATACAGACCTAGACTTGATTGAGAATGTGGTCGGACTCAGAGAGCTTTCAAAGCAACCTTGGAGTAATTTGCTTGAAGTTGAATGAGAATATATGAATCAACTATGACAGTCAAAGCAACCTCTGATGCTGATTTCATATCATTACCCATTAGGAACGTGTTTTTGCCACTCAAAATGTCTGATGGAAAAGACTGCTGTCATGTTGCTTTCTAGAAGAATTCAGAATTTTTTCTGTGTGTAATGCAACTGAACCTCTGTGTAAATGCTGCCAAGCAGGAGCACTTCCCCTGATTTGGACCAGAATAAATAACTGATTGATTAGTTTGAAATTGCTCTTACATTTAGAGAAATTTCTGGGAAAACAAGAGTAGCAGTGATCATTCTCCGTCATAGTTATCTTGAATGCAATTAACCCTTTTATTTTACATTTCTCCAAGCACCCTACATCATACCTGGGGTGACTTATGCCAGGATCAGACTACATGAATTTAGGCTGATTGTCACACGATTTGGTCGTGTGACAGGTGGAATAGTGAAGTAGAGGAATGGTTCTTTGAGCTGTGGCAACAATACCCCTGCCTTTTTAAAGTTCCCTCAAGGGACTACCATGACAGAGTCAAAAAAGAAAAATGTTGGCGAGAATTAGCGAAAGCACTTGAGCATTTCCCCGGTGAGTAACTTGCTTGTTAGCTATGCTAGCTGGGGTAGCCATGATTGACAATTTCCTCTCCCACCTCCCCGTTGACTGTGGTTGATGTCGGGAACGGTGATCGGTCGGGGTCATTCTAGTAGTGTTGCCAGTCTCCCGACCAGGACACGGCAAGAATTTATGCCACTGTGATTGCTTAATCTGACATGGTGATCATCGTGAACATAAATATTGTGTAGTTTGATCCCGCCATTAAAGTGATTTATTGGAAGATTTCGAAACCAAAAATACTGCAGGAAATATCTGATCACTGAAAGCAATCTTTTTGTCACCTAGCCAACCCTCAGTGGAGAGTGTGCTTTCCTGGCAAGGTTTTAATCAACCAATCAAAGTCCTTGCTGTCCTCGAACCACACTTTTTTTCAATCATTGACAGATGGGGCCAAGTGGTATAAGAAGCCTGACGTATTCAACTGAAATAAAAGTTAGGCAGTTCTCAAAATGGCATTTGCTGTTGGATGGCATTGTAATCGATTATTCTTGTTAGGTGAACAGCAATGCATCTCTGAGTTGCGTGGTGTAGAATATAAGATAAAAGTTGTAGTAAGAAATAATATAAAATAGAATAAAATAGTACAAGAAGATACCAAAGATAAAATTGTTACAAAGAATATGATAGGCATCAAAAGGATTGTCAACACTTCAATTTCCACAAATACAATAAAAAAATAAGAATAAATAGATGTAAAAAGAATCAGCACGTATTTACACGTACAGCAACCTGTAATAGATCTAGCTTATTGTCCAGGTGGACAGTGAAACATGTAGTGCAAGTGTGATTTAGAGCTCCTTGCTCAGATAGACCTGTGTGTTCTACAGACTGGAAGTACAATAAAAACAACTAAGAGAATAAAATAATATCTATCCTTACCTGTGCAAGGGTGTAATATATACTAATTAATCAATGTATAAATTTTTACATGTACATGGTCAAAACGATGAAGCCAGTGTTATCTGTTATTCTTATTCCTGATTGATTTCTAGTCATGCTCTCACTGCCAGTGCTGGCAAATCCTGCTTGTTCATTGGGAATTGTACTACTAAAACTGTTAAATATGAAAAAACAAAAACAATCTATTATCACAATTATGGCAACCAAACACCTTGATAACAACATGTGACAATAATTAATGAGGACATTTTCAGTTTAATTTCCTTTTGATTGTTGTGTTCTGAGTCAGTATTTCCCACACGGAGACTTTATCTAACAAAACAATTGTGAGCCTGATACAGATCAGTGCCATGTTGTGCTGGTGGCCACCTATCAAGGTTTATAAAACAACATTTTAAGTTATTCAAATCACGTATCACAAGCATTCCAGTCGATCTGACAGACTTCCTTTTCTAAACAAAATATTACATTCACGAAAGTTGACTTCCATACAGTTCTGCCCCCATTCACCTCTGAATTTCATTCCACGCTTTAGGTAGAGGCATTTATGAAACCATAAACCATGACAGGCTGTGATATATTGAAATTAATCTTCCAGTTTCTCAAATCACTCAAGTATTATATAGGCACTCAGTCTGTAAACAAAGGAATAAAGCCTGCCTGGATTGGTTCATACCCAACACCCATTTTATAATACCTTTTATTAGCTATATTCAACTGCACCAACCTGATATTTTCTGCACTCGACTCTGCACTTATTATTGTACTTCTACCTCCTCAACTAAACATAATTATAGAAGTGACCTTAGCGATGTTATTTAATTAATGATTAAAAGCTTAAATTGAAACAAAGACGGGACTTTAAATGAGAGAGAATGTGACGGACAGTATCTTGAGGAAATCTCAAGTGGGGAAAAATTGAAAAAAAGGAAAAAAAAAAAAAAGCTTGAGGAGCCACATGATTATATCGATTTTGTGTACAAAAAAGATTTTTTTTTTTTTTTAAATACAGCACCCATACATCTATTTTACTGCTTTACATTTATCATATGTACATCAAATAAAATAACATCTAAGTAATATCATAAGGCCACTGTGAATCAAGCATTGCAGTTTGAACTTTGAAGAGTCTCAACTGAAATATGTTGATGAGCTGATGATACCGCTGCTAAAATATATGAACGCTGGACCATAACTTAACGCCGTAAGCATGGCATAAAAGGAGCAGAGGTGAAATTGTAAAGCAGTCGAATTTCCATTAAAATGGTAAGCTTGCTGCTAAAAATCAAATTTATGGCTCAGAAATTAGAATTGATCTTGGCACAAATTGTTGCTGCCAACTACAATGAATTATTCATGATGGTTTTTTTGGAAGATGTAAATGCAAATGGACTAACACAGTTACACTGGGAACCGGGATCACAGGTATTTCTCTCCAGCTTTGTCTGTCCTCCATGGAAATGAATTAGCAATTAGCTTTAATATCGAGAATTTGCATAATTGTCTGTCACTGTATAGACAGATAGATAGATTAATCGCTGCTACTGCTGGGCGTTTTCTTGATGCAGCATGTGTGAAGGCTCTGCTGCTTTCCAGCTCAGTGTTTGTGACGGCTGTTGGGATGCCTGCTACACTGATGGTGGCTGCTTCCTATTCTGAAAGCCTGCAGTTATCTGTCTTCCAGGTCTGTTACAGAGTACTGGTGTTACGTGAAAACTCTTTTAGGTTCATCAGTTTTAGCTTTGGCTTTGGCTTTGGCTTCAGGTTTGGCTCTTGATTTGGAACAGTATTGCAGGTGGTTCCTTGGAGTATGGGCAATAGAGTGCTACAGTAATGAGTTCTAAAACCTGGAAATAGGTAAGCATTTCTGCACTTGCGATTCACTTGTCTGGTAGTCAATGGGTTTTTAAAATGGGTTTATGGTTAAATGCCTTAAAAAATGTGTATAATGAACACAAGCTTAAGAGATATTCATCTTTTGTCTTACGACATAAAATATGTCAGTAAATACCCCAAGTTTGAATTAAAAAGTGTTAAGGTGTCTTTAAAAAGGTGCTAACAAGTAGCTAAATGAGACTACAGAGGTTGTCGGGGACATTTAAGGTGCAGTGTGGAAGAATTGGCCACCTGTCGATGTCATACTCGAAAAAAATAGACAGTGAGATATCACCAGAGTAATTGATAATTGCTGCTAACTGTAGCTGCTGTTAGCTAGTTAGCCATGCAGCTAGTGGTCCAAACTGGGTGCTTGGAGCACCGGGGGAGTGTTGGTGCTTACACCGCTACCATGGGAGCTTTGACTTGGATGGACCAGGGCTAGCTGGTTAGCAAGCTAACTTCAGTAGCTATGTCTTAAACATAATACATTGTTATATTATTCAGAATGTGAAAAACTGTTATTTCTTCACATTATGTTGATCATTTTGTACTTTTCAACATTTTCAATTACAATTCTTACATATTGCACCTTTAAATGTCATCACACCGACCCTTCTACTCAACACTCCGGCTCTACCTTTAGTTACACATTTAGACTCTACAACTCTATTTTACAACTGATAGACTGGTCAATTTACATATAGTGAAGTGCGTGTATAGTAGTGTGTAGTAGAAAGGTTAGTGTTGGTGACGTTGAAGTACTGCAACTGTGGTATAGTTTGTTTAAAGCCTAATATTAGCTTTTTACCTCCGGCAAAAGCAACATGCTGTATTTTTACTGATCAGATTATTGGATAAAATGTTGACCGTATACAATAACAGCAGCAATTTACAGCTTATGCACATATTGAAACAAAAGTTCAAGATTTTCTAGACAGATTCTAAAACTGATGAGTTCATTGTGGTTGAACATTCAGTATTTACAATATGTTAAGGCCCTGTGGTGGCCTGCTCAAGCTGGTGATTTTTGTTAAATCTCTTTAACTTGATTTGAAAGGCTTAACCCACCATATGGTCCTTTTCATTTTTCAAAGCAGACCTGCTCCCTGAGAACCGGCCATTTATCCCTTTGGCCTCTGCCTCTCTGTTACATCGCCTGAGTGTGGCTGCCAGCACTGAAAGCCTTGGTACAGCAGCCTTAAAGGCTTCAGTTATGGACATCGCATTTTATTAATTCACTAGTATGGTCCTGTCCTTGATCATTACTGTACCAGTTAAGCCATCTTACTAACCTGTTGACTAATCTTCTGTCTTCATGTTAGTTTCAAAGAGCTACACCTCGACTTCCTGAGCCACAAACAATGTGGCTGCTAGGCCTGCACGATATGAGGAAAATCTGCGATGTGCGATAACACTGTTCAATATTGCGATGACGATATAACTTGCGATAAATAAACAAATATTGAAGTTTGCATATTATTAACTATACAGTTAATAATAGTGTTTCCGCATTAATATGTAGACAGCTAACATAGACCCGAAACATTGAATAGCCAATGCCCACTGAATAAAGAATGAAATAAATTATTTTGAACATGCTTTTATCGAACAAACTGCACATGAATACCCAACCAATTAAGCAGAACATTAATTTAAATAAGACATTATAATTATATGAAATTAAAGTTTAATTTCCCCTGCTCCCTTTAAACTATTTTCTTGTAAACTCAACCAAAACATCTCTTACCATGCAGAGTTGAAATAAATAAAAAAAATCCAGGGGGAAACAACTTACATAATTAAATAAATATAAATTAAACATGGCACTTTATATTAACTGTAATGTCTCTCATCACAATCATCAAGGCCCTTGACTCTGCCTAACAAGGTGCAGAGATCTATAGTATGAACTGAAATAGAGTAGGGCCAGCCCACTAAATCAAGGGAAAATAAAATCAGGAAAACATATCTACCCTTTAGGTCAAGTTACAACCTAAGTTATTCCCTTAACACAAGTTCTTGGCCAAGAAAACCAGCATGTTAACTTTGTTAGGTTTCAGACATGTACCACATTCCCTGATGTGCTTACACAGTACCTGTCTTTGTAACACGTTGTAACAGTCAGAGTTATTTAATGTAGCGCCACTAGGTGGCGCCTCCTTTTGTTAAATGGGTAATGTAACCTGTAGGATGAAGAAGAGCAGGTGTACTTCCGCTCCTCATGAGAAAGGATACCGCTAACAGAGCGATGACTTCCCTTTTAATGTGTTTTTATTTTGTAAACTGTCGGTAGAAGAACCTCGGTGTGTTTGTTTGCGCGGATGCCTGTAACATTAGTGCCTTAGAGACCTGGCATGGCATGGTCAGTGTTATGAATAAAAGTGCCGTGCGGAAACCCCCAATGTTGCCTGCCGTCTCTTGAGTAACCGGAGCTACCCGGCGTTGCCACACTAAAGTGGACCATCACCTTCCCCTTCACCAGCCCACGTTACAACGTCGTCTCTCTTGAATCCAAAATAACTCCATATAGCAGAAGTGCTGTTGTTCGTCGACCATTTTCATCGCTTTTCTCTCCTCCCTCAGCCATCATAACCTGGCAATCACCTGGCAATCACCACCAAACTGATGCCGATTAATTTTGTCAGGGTAGCTAACGGCTAGCTGGGGCTTCATCTGATTGGCCCTTGTATCCAGGGCTCCGTCTGATAGGCTAAATGTTAGCATGCTCACGGTGCAGGCATGCCGCATGTAAACAAAATGATTTTTCTTATTCATCGCGAGTCAGGCAGTCTTTTGCGATGTGTTTATCGCACATGTTCATATCGCGATGACGATGAAAATTCGATTTATCGGGCAGCCCTAGTGGCTGCAATGACAAAATGCTTTTCCAAATGTACAATAGGCTCAGTCTGGTTCTTGATGCATCAGTGCAATGACTGCCTCCTTATGCATAATGTTACTGATGGGACCGGTTTCTTAAATGATCCTGTAAAACAAGGATATCTTTAAATGAAAATGTGTGTGACGTGACGTGACGTGACGTGACGTGACGTGACGTGACGCAGGGCTGCCAACTTTTCAAAAAGCCTGGGAGTGAGATTTTGTGGGGCCAACCAAAATTTTGCTGTATACACGCCAATTTTTTGTTTGGCCCATTGACATACAGCAAAAAACATTTACCGCTTACCGTACATCAGTGGTTCTCAATGTATTAGCCTTAGGCACTACTCAGAGTGTACAAATTGAAAAAAAAAGCAAAGGTACAAGACTGTGTACACAATTATCTTAAGAGTAAAGGGAACTACTCATCCCATAAACCATTGCAAATGTAACTCGACGAGCTCCACCAATCAGAGACGTCAGCTCGTTGTTACCATGGAAATGTTTACCGAACCCGCGAATTTCATGTAAACCCTTTCAACACTCTTCTCCTCATCTCTAAATAAACGCAGCAGGTCAGAAAGTGAAATCATGGTCGCTCTGTGGTGAACCATTGGAGAGTTCAGTGTTAGCAGTAACTAGCTAACATGAAATTCGCGGGTCCGGTAACATTTTCATGGTAACAGAACCACACTGTTGAGCTCTATACTGTTTCCCGGCTGTAGGGGAACCAGACTTCCATGGTGTTGCTTTAACCGTTGTTGCTGTTACTGCCAAATACAGCTTGTTCCACACACTTTCTTCTGCCTGGTTAACAGTTTAATTAAACAGTTTATGTCTTAATTCCTCATTTACTCAACACATCCTAGGCCTACCCTATCCATCACAAACAAAATTTAGGATTTGTATGCTAGCTAAGGAGATGCTGCTGCCAGAGAAATTAGGCTACAATTGCAACTGTGGCTAGCTGCATTTAGACCTCAAACTAATAGTTTACAAAGCTCTCTCTTGATTACACATTAAAACGAATATGTTACTTTAAGAGCATAAACTCTTAAAAAATACATACCTGAAAAGGGGGAATCTAATCCAGTGCCAGGCTTCCTCGGATAAAACTCAAGCATCTGATAGTCGACAGTATCGTTAGTCTGAACGGTTCTGGCAGCGCGAAACCGTGTCTCACGGCCAATGCGTGAGAGTTGGCAGCTCTGCGTGACGTGACGTGACGTGACGTGACGTGACGTGACGTGACGTGACGTGACGTGACGTGACGTGACGCAGGCATCATAAAGAAGTAGACTTAACCGAGAAAACTACACCGTTAACACAGCTAACTCTTCCGTCTTCACTTAGAGCTAAACTTCCACAAAATTCAACTAGCGCTTTATGGGTATTTGTAGCATCAGACAAGTGATCTTATTCGGTGGAGGAAAACCTTGGATTTAAACATTTAATTAGCGTACTGGAACCACACTACGAAATGCCAAGCAGCTGGCATGTTACCACAAAGGCGTTGCCCTCCATTTATGATAATGTGACGGAAAAAGTTATTGGATCTCTGAGCAGTGCAGATTTAGTGGCTTTAACGACAGATTGCTGGACCTCCGGAGCAACACAGAGCGACATGACCATCACAACACACTACATTAAATGTGCTCTTTACATCTGCTGTGAAGAGTGCAAACTGCAGCTACAAAAAAGAGTTGTTAGTTAGTTTCCGGTTGACTGGTGAAACAAGTTATTGTTACATTTATATTGTTGATAAATGATTCAAATTTGACAATAAGGCGAATATTGTATAATGGAGATTATATCGCTCATGACACCATGTAGACCAGCTTTTGAAATACATTTTTGAAATTTTTAAATTGAAATTAAAAAACTGATAGTTATCATGGCATAAATCCAATGATCCTATAAATAAATGATAAATGATAAAAATGGCATAAACCATCTGTGCTGAAAGAAAAAATAAAAAAAAAAGATCGAGAATCGAATCGAAGATATGGAGAATCGTGACACCCCTATCAAAAAAAAATCCAAAGTCCAGAAGTGTAGTCTGTTTTGATGTTTGTAGAAAGTCTTTTGGATATATTCCAAGCACACAGAGTTTGGCATTTAAAGGGACTCTGGTATTAAACATCCTTTCGGAAGTTTTGGGTCTTTAAACATTCCTATAGACAGTAAAGCATAATACTTTTATCATGATCCACAGACCTTTTCGTCAAGTACCACCTTTAGGTCAAAATTTGACTTTTTCCAATACTTTGACTTATGATCAAATACCAAAAATGTATGACATCCCCATCAGCTTCAGCTGTTCTTTGTGTTTAGTGATAATTAGCGAACATTAGCATGCTGACATTGGCATTTAGGTCAAAGCACTGCTGTGCCCAGGGATTTAATTTGGATTTATTATGTAGAGGGGTCATTCCCAATGCAAATATGCTATGATTTTTGAATTTATCTATTGAAAAATGCTGCAAAAATACTTGTTGTGAACCTGTTGTACAAGAATATGGTTGAGTTGCTGATAACAATTGCTGTAAGGGTTAAGTAAGCATTTAATATCTCTGTATTCCAACAGCAATCACTGTTATAGAGTGTTTAGTCAGTAACATTTGGCTCTCCTCCTCCTGCTCATGCAGTTAAAGAGAACTTTATCCACTCAGGACAGAACTCCATAGGGAGGCGGTCCTGTCTGCTTGTGAACGCACAGAGAGCAGGATCCTCCTGTTTACCGGCAATGGCGGAACAATTCCAATTCCAATGCTCCTGCTTATACTACCAAATAGGCCAAATGAAGAAAAACTCTTGAGGAAAAGAAAGAGCCAAAGAGAGCTGCTTACAAAAAGAGAAAGAAGTCATTTAGGAGTGGTGACGTAGAGATGAGGGAGGGGATTGTTTAGTGTAAAACAGACAAGGAAGTTAGCTAAAATGACTACATTGCTACAGCAGCTTTAAAATCTACCTATGTAGAAATGAATGGGATTTTTGTATGAATTCAGTATCTTGTTATTATTATTCTAGAAGTTGGACTGCTTTCAAACAATTCTGGATGTGCAAAACATTTGGTTTATGTACAAGCCTGGGTGCAAGTTTCCGAGTAACCCAAGCAGATAAAGTTATTCTTTGTGTTCCAATACTACCATACTATTAAGTATGCTAGAAAAATATTTAGTATGTTTCACGTTATCATTATGAAATACAAACATATCAGGTTGTAACGAGGAACTTTTCTTGTTATAACATTTTACTGTTTATTTCGTTATAACATGAAATGTTTTATATAGCATAAGTCAACACGTTATAAAATGAAAGGTTTTATGTAATAACGAGATAAACAGTATAATGTTGTAACAAAAAAAGTTCCTTGTTACAACCTGAAGTTTCTTGTTTTGAAAATAAGCTAACATGTTACAACATGAAATATTTCGTGTTACAGTGCAATAAGTTTCTACGCCATAATAGTAAGCAAAGGGACCTGTGCTTCCCACATTTGTGCGCTACCATGAATCTGCTCGGGGAGTGGAACGGCGACTTTAATTAAAATATAGGGAAAGAACAAGAACGTAATGATGGATGTTGACCTATGTTTTTCAACAAGAACATAAAGTGAGAAAAACTTTCCCATTTTTAACAACCTTCCGTGACATCGAGAATAGAGTGCAGGACAGCCCAGCCCACTTTAACGTGTGACTGTGCTTCAGTGGAGCCTCACAGAGCTACTCATGTGGCTGTAATACTCAAACCTCTGCTCAAATCTTAGCCAAAGTTTTAAATTGACATTGTACTGGGACAAGAAAATTCTGAAGTGTTCTGATTCAGCATCATCCTAAACTCAGCATTTTCAATGTGAGGGCTACCCACAGCTGAGATATTTCAGTTTGGAAAAGGTATGCAATTGTAACAGCTGTTTATTTTAACAGCGCAGATGTTCAGTGTGTGCACATCAAAGTAAAGAAGGGAAATATGTTAACAATCATTAACAATCATTGAAAAATTGTGAAGTGCAGAGGTATCAAGGAGGCATAGGCCAAATGGAAATGAGAGTGTATTATTCTGATAGACATACTTCTCCTACAATCTGCGGTCAATAGGTGACTGTTTTATCCCTTCAAACCTTTAAAGGTTTCTTTTGTCACCGAGCAGAAAAAGGTCCTTCAAATTAAAAGCAGTAATTTAAAAAGGTGACGTTTGAAAGGTGAGAAATTGAAATGGCTAGGTGGCTAGTGACGTAACAAGTCGCACCTATGTGACATTAAACAATGAAAAGCTTTTAAAGTTTCAGTTGAACATTGAATGATGACAGGTCAGGGCTGAATCAGGGTACAAGCCTGTATCCAACCATTTTCAGGCTCAGAGAATGTTGGCAGCCTCTCCTGGCCTCTGCACTGTATTTGGATTTGGATTTGGATGCAAATCTGCCAAAATGGTGTGTGTCACAAAACAGGAAGAAGGCACTGTTCTTCCCGAACAAATGATGCTAAAGCTTTAAAAGTTTCTGGCAATAACAGATGGTGGATGGTGTGAAAGGCCTATTTAATAAAAACACTTTCATCATGTTCATCTTCTGCACAGCCAAACAGACAGAGATATGTTAATGACAGTATAACAAAACCTTGGATAAATAAAACCACAATAAATTGAATTGCTTATTATATTTTTTAAAAACCTATACCTTGAGCTACTTCCTGTTAGGATTTAAAGGTCCAATATTGCAGAAAGCGAGTTTTCCATGTTTTATTTTTCTCAGAGAAATGCACACAAAACGATGACTTTAAACAAGCAGTCCAGGCTTTTGTTAGGTTGTGATATCACATCTATACAGTCCCCATCCTAAGCCGTGTCCCCAGCATAGAAGGCAAAAAAAATACTGTGGCTTGTGAGAGCTGACCAACCAGAGCACACTTGGATTTTCAGAAGGGGCTCTTAAAGAGACAGGCACTAAAATGGAGCATTTAGACAGAGGGTGAATAGAGGTGTTACAGCAATGGACAGCATGAGAATAATATAATAATATTATAATATAATAATAATAATGTTTCTTTTTTAACATTAAAGAATGTAAACATTTTCTAGAAATAAAAGTATGAAACTGAAAATGAGAATAATGTGGGACCTTTGAGGTTCTACTGGATCAGTTCCTCACACTCAATATCATTTTTCGTTTAAAGTGTTATCTATTGAGCATACTCAAATTGGTACTTGAAATTCATTCAGCATGTACACTATCCTTTCTTTTCAACATTTCCATTTCAACTAACATTTAAATCACTTCTAGTATTCCTATTTTAACCACCACTTTCACTGCTTCAACCTCAGCTCCAGTTACTTCATTTCCTTTAATGTTCCTTGAACTTCAGCTTTTACTGTCATACAAAAACATTTCCAAAGCTCAAAAGGCTTACCATGATAAAGACATGAAACGTGTTTTATATAGTTTTTTTTCATCTGCAACTTTCCTCAGAAAATCTAGCCTTCTTCATGCCTGAATCTAAAATGTTGCAGTTTTATTTGACGGCTTTAACTACCCCTTCCGCTTAACAAACTCTGTACAGCTAAGCTGTTGTTTATCTGCCGGTACCAAAGTCTGAGTAACAGCGTTTTCCATTCCTCTTTGTGCTCACAGGAGATCATACAGTAAGTCTCAATCAGCCATTCAACCAGAGGACTGTGCCAGTAAAATGCAGCAGTTCCACAGCACATTTGACAGTATCTGAAGCTGAGAATTGGGATTTATACAAGCTGCAGTTGGCAAAGCATCGGTGGAAGACTTGGAGTCACCAATGTGAATGTGAGCTAGGAAACGCAAATTGACTGTGTGTTTCTCTGCGGGCTCTGCACCAAACCATCAGAAGCGCAGAAAATGAAGCAAATGAAAAGAGCAATTGCAAAGGCCTCTGGAAGCTAAATAATTGCAGTGATGGCAATGTGTAGACTTTTAAATTTCGATTATTCTTAATGAACCATTTACATACATGACACAAAACAATGCAAAAAAAGGAAAAAAACAATAATGATTGGGCACTGATGAGGATAAAGGGGGAAAGAAAGCAAGTGTTTAGGGAGTCACTGAAAGTCTGCTGTGAGACGCCTTTAGCCAGGGTGAAACTGCTTGATGAAACTAAGGTCTCTCTGGATGAGCTGGACTAATCATGCGTGTGTGCTCATTATGTGTGCATACGCATGTGTTCGTAGAAGACCAAGTAAGTGCTATTTATGCTCTTCGAAGGAACAAATGGATACAGACTCTGTTTAATCTCGATAAACAAAAGACGAATAACATATGCAGCCAACAGGCTTTACTCACTGCCGTCTGTCTGGATATTGAATGGTAATTTGGTAACCCAGAACTCATAATACTGTTGTATTTTGTGGCTGAATGTACAGTATGTGGGTGTATCAAAGTGTCTGTTTGAGATGTCGAATAAGTACATGCATAAGCTTTCCATGTGCATGTTCCTGACCAGGGAGCCTAAAAACCCAGATCAGATGGTTTAGTTGCAAGTGACACGGATATGTGTGGGATCAACCCACAGTTGTCTTGATTAAAGCCAGCTGTTTCTCTTCATTAACCAAAATCCAATACAAACTAGAACACACACATGCACACACAGTCTGCATGCACACACATACGCCAGCAATTGGAGTTCTCTGAAAAACACTTCTGAGTCACTCGAGAGACGGTGATAAGAGTTCCTCGAAACAGGAGGCTCTTGAACAAAATACCGGCTGATTTTCTAGTATTCATTTATCATTTCTGTTCTATTTCACTAGAAATTATGATATACAGCGTATCTTGTCTAACAGCAGATTTAGGCACACAATTACATATACAATAATTGCATTGTGTATATTCAGCTAAATTAGGAGACATCACTGAGGTAAAATAATATTAGTATACTATAATATAATAAGAGTTGTAGTTATTCTTTTAATCTTTCTTTTAAAAAAATGTTTTTTAGAACAGGTAGTAAACATTATGCTTCACCTAAATACCATAGAGACATTTTAAAGGTTGCTAAATGACTCTCATATGCTATGAATTAAGTTATGGATTAATTAAATCTCCTGACACCAGGAAGTCCACAGGAACTGTTTATGACACAAAGATAACAGCTCTGATACAATGGCACGATGGATCCTCTTTCACATATACAAAAATACAGAATGTCTTTAGACTTGGCGTGAGAATAACAGGAAATAATTGCAGCTGACAAAAGGAAAAAAAAAGAACTGAACCTGTCTCTAAACTGATGCTGCAGTCTGGCAGCTCAAACTGGATTTCAAAATACACTTCACATCACTTGTAAAGGATGTGAAAATGATTTGTAACACATCTCTGACTGAAGCTGAGAAGTGTCAGTTGGCTGTGTATAAATACTCCAGCAATTTTGAAACAACTCTCACAAACAGCATTTTGATACTGACACGAAAAGACTTATTCCAGATGTGAAGAGTTTGCTAAGACCACTGATCCCACTGAGAACCCCAGATGCTCTGTGCAGTCTTCATATTATAATTTTGCTTCATCATTCAATGTGATTGACTCTCAGCAGCTCAAATGGTAATGCAACATGATAACAACAAAAGTAATTGGGTAGAGCCTGACCAATTCTTGATTTTTAGGGCTGATACCTATATAAGTAAGTGGGGCTGGGAATCACATAACATTTCACGATACAATATGATTCACAATACGTTGCCCATGATAACGATAGTATCATCTGTAAAGTCAGAGTCGAAAATTCAGTAATCTAATGATTTCTTTCCATGCCCTAATTTGAGAAACATAAAAATGTTTCCTTCAAATTCCTTTCTTTGATTCAACAACAGAGACCAAACTTCTCATACGTTAACATTTTGTCTGAATACAAGCAGACGTACACGAGCGCTGTCTACGAGTACAGGAACTACCCTACTCGACTCAAACCTGTGGTCCGCACCTAACTCGAGTCAAATATGTAGCCGGGTTCTCAGGTGTTGGCAGGCCGAATCCCAGCCACAAATCAAATGAATTAATTTGAAACTCTTTTATGACACATAATGTGGGTCTACTGTCATAAAGGAAGTTATATTTACTGCTAGAACATGTGTCCAGAAAAGTCCATTTGCCACAGAAGAAGTGCATTAGAATCAGCTAAAAGAATCCAGTAATATATAATCTATTTGTACCTGGCTAGAAATGACATTTCATTATAGTAGTTATACCTCAGCAGAGACATAAAAAGAGAATCAGATATAACATGAAAAAAGAGGTGGAAGAAAATATTGCAGTGGCTTTTTCAAAAAGGATAGCTCTGAACACGAACAAAAGACACGTGTGTGACTAACCAAATTAATCAGTCCAACTAATTAACCAAATTAATCATTATAGTTAAATACTATGCCGACAGGAGTCACTGCAGTCAAAGAATGGTGTCACATTGGCTGTTTTAAAGAAGAAAATGAATGGAGCACTCACTTGGTGCTCTTTTAGGTGCTGGCACATTATTAAACGACTTGTGAAAATGAAGCATGTGGGATATCAGAGGCGAGATGTCACAGGTTTATGTAAGGAAAATAAAAGAAAGCAGGGAGTCATATTATCTTGTTTGAAATGAAGAGCATCTGTGCATTTAAAAGAAACCCTGCCAAAAACAATGGAAAAGAAAAACCTGTGAGACATTTATCCGTGCACATAAGCGACTCTGTTTTAGACACTCACTGTAAGACACTTCACTGACTCTAATTAAATCCCTGGAGATTTCCCCACATCTTAACCATGACCACTTCATGCCTAACCCTAATACTAACTCACCACAGACCAGTCGCCAGGATGAAATGTTGGCAGTTAGTGTTTCTGCAAACCACTGATTAGTTCACATTTGTGTGTCATATGCTATGTATTATATTGACATCTACAAAATGTGTCATATCACGTTCACATTACATGACTTTCTAATCTGGAGGTGGAGGGGATGGTGGTGGAGTTATGGGCAAAATGGTTGCCAAGCCAGTGACAACATTCGTAAACATTACACCACTGGATATTTTTGAAGACACAGCTGTGCTTATCATGACAATACTCTGGATATTTGTGACCAGGAATCGATGTATCTCAAGTTGTGTTTAAGTCGACAAAACTGGATGTTTTTAAGACTTCAGGACATCTCTAACCGCGTTTGTGATGACCAAAACAGGTATTTTAAGACAAACCTTGATCTTTTCCTTATCCTAATCAAGTGGTTTTTGTGCCTAACCATAACCAGATCATAAGCACAGAAAATTGAAGGTTTAACCTAATGAAATGTACGGTTGCAACATATCCATGGGTTGCAGAAATGTGCATTGCCAACATTTCTTCTGGCAACTGCTTTACTCTAAAATGTAATATTTTAACCATGTGGAGGTGGCCATTTTTCCCCTAAATGGGAGGTGAGTCCACACAATGTGACAGTGTGAGTGAATTTATACCCCCACAACCACAACTACACACACACACAACATTCCAACACTGCTTCAACACCAGCACTTGTGGAGTGGGCCACAAGTGCAGACAAAAAGTGATCTTTCTCTAATTCTGATACATAATGCTTCTCACACACATACAAATGTCTGTCCCTCGAAGAATCATGTCAGACGGTCTCACTCTCTCTCTCTCACCCTCTCTCTCTCCCTCGCTGTGTTAAACTGTGCCTCCACTCCAACTAAATCCCTGGAGTGAGAGTGAAAATAGGAGCGAGAAAGTAAGAGAGCAAGGGAGAGCGAGCGAGACAGACAGAGAGAATGAGATGGGATTACAGGGATAATGTGAGCAGATGGAGGGAGGTCGAGGCTCCATCAGGACTCTCCACTCCAAATGGATTAAAAGACTTCAACCAAGCCACCGACAACTGAACGGATGCTGCGTTCCTCACACTTGAGACACAGAGCTGAGCTGGGTTCACCCCCCCCCCCGTTGCCTGCTGCTAAGCCCGGAAATGAAAACTTGTCGCTCTTTCGGCGTGACACAGTAAACACTCACGGGAATATTTCAACCAACTGTCCCCCTTTTCCACCCGTCCTATCAAACACATAAAAGGTTTGGCTTTGGGGCTTTTCTTTAAAGCCGTCCATTTAGGAATAATTTACGCTGATCCTCCACTTGAAACTTTGTATTAACATGCATCCGGTTAAAGCAAAACTCATCACAATTCGCACACAGATACACCCACATTACATTCAAGATGCTGTCACCCAAACCAGCGCTGGTCAGAAAAGGCTTTGGCCACATACAGTGCCATATGTATTTAATCTTCATATACAGTAAGCCATTTTACACTTAATATACTCATCCTTATTGTATCTGATTGGATTTAGCTGGATTACACAGTATTTCTGCTCTTCCTATGCACTTAACATCAAATTCATAGAAATGCAGACCACACTCCCATCCCTGCCTCTCATACATTTGCATCTTTTAAAATTGACAATAAAACCTTTTTGTTTTGTTCCTCTCGCAGCAATATCCTGACAATTCATTTTCAACAAGAACATTTTGATTTGAGTGTCGCCTGTGTGTTGATTCCTGTTCATTTACATGAAAAATATAAGGACGCTGTCAGCAGATAAAATTAAACTAGTTAAACTTTTGACAGATTGCAGGGAAGACACATATATCACACATTTCCACTGGAGGTAGAATCAAAACATTTTGAAACACTGCTGACAATAACACAACCTGGGTTAATGTGGATGCCAAAAGTCCCAGCTGAGTGCCTCGTACAATCAAACAGTGACTGAACGTACTGATCCTCTATAAGGGAACCCCCAGAGGATGCTGTAATACTGCAACAGTAAGGCAAAGTGTCATTTTAACACTGAAAGTATATAGTTTTCCCATCAATGTGAATGTGCTCAAGAAGGAAATGATTGTGACAAATAGCCAACATTGCATACAGTTCCTGGGAGTGTTAATTAGCATTGTGTGCCAAGAGCAGACTCAGCTTTATTTCTGCATCGGGATAGTTCACATTACACAGACCAATAGGTCACATTGATCAGGTCACTCCCCCAGTCACATGCTGTTAACTGGTCTTAATGGAACAAGTTGAGGATCTGCATTCTGTCTGCACACAGTGTCACACAGACACACAGACAGACACACACACAGATAGATAGATAGATAGATAGATCTCTAGATAGATAGACTCTATATTCTAGTCTCCAGTGCTCAGTGTTTCATCTCTCCACATATGCATTTGTCAATGTGAATGTGGCTGCGTGTTAACTCCCTCCCGGTCTCTCTGCTCCATCTCTGCACTTCTGTATCCGAAGGTGATAATTAACCTGTTGGTGCTGCTGCTGGCAGCAACAGCAGACACATTCATGCAGCCCTAATTTATCTAAGCACATGAATCATCATCATCACTGATGAATGTCACTCAGTTTAACCTCTATTGTAAACACTGGGCATTGCGACACAGCTCACAGCCAAACTACCCCAGGCAAGCCTGATCTTTTCTGATCACAGAGTCTAAGCAGGATCGCACCTGGTTAGTGCACGGATGCGAGGCCGCCTGGGAATACTGATGCTGTAAACTGGGGTGACAAGGTAGCTCAGTGGTTAGCACTCAGGGTGACACTTGCCAAAGCAACAGGATCCCAGGGTAGAGATGCAGCAGAGCTGACTGGGGCTTGTATGTGTGGAGCTTTCACTCATTGATGTGGGTTTCCTCTTTCCTCCCTCCACTACCTTCCACCAAGACTGAGGATACTGAACATGACGCCTGTCCAGTGGCTCTTCTCCTAAATAGTAACGTTTCTCACCACAATATAACATTGATATATTCCTAGTTATCATATTTATTACCATGGCAGGTATACACTGTATTTTCTCAGGTGGATTCTGGGGACCAATGGGACCCTCTACAATCAGCAACATTAAACCAAACAAGAAATTGGTCTCATGGTCTCAGTATGATAACTCTACTCATAATGTACAAGATTTCCCGGGGATAACAATACCAGAAGTGATAGGAATCACATTTAGGCTCTGTGTAAAGTCACTCTCCCTCTCCGTGTGTATTCAACCAAATGGCACCAAAATATGAAATGATAATAAAAGAAAATATGTTGCTATTAAAATTAGAAGATAGAAGATATCGTGTTAATATAAAGTAGGCTGCAGCGTGCCTGCAGGGAACGCACACGAAACAAGAAAATGCGCTCACACACCGTCATGATCAGTAGTCTCTCCCTCTCTCACTTTCACAAAGTCTCACATACACACCGGGTCTCTCTCTCTCTCACACACACACACACACACACACACACACACGTGCGTGCTCGGTCTGTCGCTCACCTCTTTTATCCTGAACTTTGACGCTGATCTCCACCAGAGGCTCCGTCTCTCGGTCCAGTCTCCGTAATATGACTATATCCCCACTGTCCCTGCTCACGCTGACCGGTGAGCTCTCCACGTCGGGCTCCACCAGCTCAAACGCAGCCGACTGAAACCTCACCGGGTTCAGGTTCATCACCACAGAACCGATCCCCGCATCCTCGGACACGTTGATGAAAACGGGGCTATCTGATTCCATTACTGACCTGGACCTTCGCTCTGGTACTTTAGTTTGCAATCTAGGTTTCCGTTTCTCCTGTTGAAGGTTCGGCGAGGGCGCCATGGGCCACTGCCGTGGGTTGATCTCAACTGCCACACTCTGGCTCGTGCGCGGTGGCCACCCGCGGTCCCGGGCAAACACTTCAAACTTAATCGGTTCATCTAGACCGAGGATGGAATCCACCAGGAGGATGTCTCCAGTTTTGGGCACCGCGTAGAAACTCCCGTTTTTGGGCAGCGCGAAGTAGATGAGCTCCGCGTTCTTGCCGCTGTCATCGTCCCGCGCGGTGACCGTGTAGATAGACGTGCGGAGCGCAGTGGCATCATCCAGGCTCAGTTTCACATCGGTATTGGGGAAGGTGGGCTGGTGGTCGTTGGTGTCCAGAACGTCCACCTTGATGGACGCCACTTCAGCGACTACCGGAGACTCGTGCTCCTCTTCCCGGGAGAGTCCCGCGCATTGCCCGCAACACAAACCAAGACCCAGTGCGTATTCAGCCCGCTCCTCCCGGTCCAGAACCCCAGAAGTCTTCAATAAAACATGACCCCGTTTGTTGTGCGCAAACACACGGAAATTCTCACTCCCGTCTCCCATGAGTTTGAAGTGTGCTGCCGCTGTGCCGGGCTCCCCGGTACCGCACAGCCTCTGCGAGTTGAGCCGCTTTAACGGGACGCTCAGTCCGTTGACCCGGGAACCCGGAGACGAGTTCTCAAACACATGCCCGTGAAAGAACGGCACCTGCTCCACGGTCCTGTTCCCGAGGGCGCACGAAACTAAAACGAGTAAAAACGCGACCCAAATCATGACTGGATATCTCACTGACTCCACTGCACTAAAGCGCTCGTGCCACGCCGAAATCCATGGGTGCTCTCGTTCCCTGGGGATATTTCTCCTTTCCCGTTATGACCCAAAACTTCCATTAAATGAGAACGCAGATATTTGTTGGCACCACACTTCATCTCGAAGCAGGAGAACTTTGTGGGTTTTTTTTTTATTATTTGTGCGTCCTCCTCCTCTCCCGCTCTCCTCTGTTTGCCGTCTCACCAGCAGCGCTGCCTGTCTGTGCGCGTCCCAGGAAAAAAATGCTTCTTACAGCTCGAGTGCGCGCTTAACTCCGTTCCCTTCCTCGCTCTCTTTTTTGCGTGCGTTGTTTCCGACCGATCTCACACGGGGATCAATTTTAATCCATCCCGCGTTTGAGTTGCTGCAAAGTGTGCGCAAGGCATACACCGGCGTCCTTTTACAATGGATCAGACCTCTTATTACAAGGATCCGTTTTGTTTGCTACTCCAATGTACTGATGAGACGTGGCATATCACGAGGGCATCACACAGAACCAACTGCTTTACGCATGCATTGCCAAACCACCCAGCGCAGTGCATCTGTAACAGTGATGCAGCGGTAACAGATTCTCTCACCGGAACTTCTCTGCAAAGGAGCTGCGAGTCGAATCAACTCGTGCTCGTGCGCATGCACAAACACCCACACTGTCACAGCCAACTGCGCGCAAATGTGTGTGCGTGCCTGTTCGTGTGTGTCAGGGCGGTCCTCTGGGAAACAACCCGACCTCCCTTCTCCCTGTGATCAATGTCCAGTCTTGCACGTCCAGATCCATCACTCCTCTTTCCAATAACACGTCAGGCCATTGGATTAAAATAATGTAAAAATCGATCAATTTAAAACGCCTCCGGGGGCGGGGGGCGACGAGAAAAATAAAGGCTCGCAAGTCCAGAGAGGGTTTTCACAGAGCTGTCTTTATGTCACAGAGAAGTGCCCTATGTGAACACGTTCATCATCCGCTCTGTTTTATTTTGGAGTTGTGCTCTCCAGGGTTCTGTGAAAGTTTCAGGCAGGTCCTCAGCAAAATGAAGAGCAGACTCAAATGTAATAAAACAGATATTCACTTTCATTTATCAGCTTTCACTTTCATATCTCCTCCCTGCATGTAGACAGAATTCAATGCCAAATCGACGAGGCCCACAATCTCTCCATATGGATCCATGTTAATAAACCTGAGACTGTTCGTGGATCCATAGCATGCAGCATGGCCGTTATCTCCTCCAAAGCACCCAAAGTCTCCACTGTGCTTGTGCGCTGTTTGAACTCCTACTCAGTGAAACAGTGCAACCTGTGCAGTTTTAAAGTTTAAAATCAGCAGTCCTTGGATAACACAAGTTTCAGCTTTACACCGAAACTGTTCATATATTCAGTAGAAAGTTTGGTTTTGCGTGGGAGTGAATTTTCATCGGTGTTTAGCATAACATTTAAAATCATTATGTGAAGGTGAGTTCTCTCTGCAGTGTTTGAGAGGTGAATAAAACTGTTTTATGTCCAGGGATACATCATATTATGAAATCATAGACCGTTTTTTTTTTTTTCAAAAATGTTCCGCAGAGATGATGTGGGGGAAAATTGAGCCATTATCTTGACTTAAAATCTCACCATTAGACACCACGGACATTCACATGCTTGTGTACGAACAAATGGCTATAAATAGGCTGTATGGTGCAGCTTGTATTCTTGACTGAACTCGATGTTTTTCCCTCTTAAGACCATAAAATACACAAGAGATCTGTAATCATTGTAATGTAAGGCTTCATCTGCTGTGAGAAATGTTCTTCCATGCAGACCAGGTTGAAATCACATCACTGCCTATTACCAATTATCTTAGCGGAAGATCCCCTCCCCCTGTTTGAAAATCTAAGACAATCTTAAGGAGTATTTAATAAAACACATTTTAATTACACCATGCAGACTTCAGAAAACTATTTACCGTCAGATTGTTTCCCTGTCAGGGGAGTTGGTACACAAAACGTTATCTCTAAACAGCGCACTTAATTACTTTTCATGTCAATATTTTTCACACAAAACAGACGATCATTTGAAGAAATATGATGCATTACTATTGAGCAGTTAACATGAGCTCCAGCTTGACCAACTACAACATTTTATGTCTATATATATATATATGACATCAAGTATTTTACAGTGTGGTATAGCAACCTTTAAATAAATGATGAATAGCCTACTTCTTCCCCCCCTGCCAGTTTTATACACTTTCTTTCTGCACTACTTATTTGACTTTAAAAAGTACAAAAACAACTGCAAAAAATGAAGGGAAAATGGCTCTGGCATGAGCCAAGTCTCTGGAAGCCCCGGGATCCAAAATGTATTTGAAAAGCTGTTATTTACATCCAAAATCTTCGCTAGCAGCTGAGCTCAAAGTCATAGTGCGCACCCTGTCTGAAGTGGGCACACCAGCTGGACCCTGTGCCCAGGGTGTAGATAAGGTCTTTTCAAAACAATTTTGAATCTGGGGGCATCCAGAGACTGGGATTACAACGATGACCTTTATGTAGCCATTTGTTTTTTGTGTTGTTGTTGTTGTTTTTAACATTTTAAAACAAGTCCCCATCTACCTCAGTTGTTTAGGAAAATGTTGCAACACTGTTTTGCTGTGAAGCTCCAGAAATGTTTTGTGGACTTTAAAAATTCACCTGACTTTCCATCAGCATGGGGGTGATTAAAGTGAATTTTCATTTTCGGTTGAACTAATCCTTTAAGTCAGTTCTATTGATTTTTACATCTTATTGGCTCTTAAGGCCTAATTTATCATAGCTGACTGGTAGAATTATGTAATGAATTTATTATCAATCAAAGAAAAGCAATTGACTCTATGAATATGACTTAGGACCCGATGTCCTTTATTTTTGTGCAAGAGGTTTGTGTTGTACCTTTATCCCTTGTGTTGTATTTTATTGCGTTGTGCAGAACTTAACACCAGTGTGCTGTTTTGCATGGATTTGTCCTTTGTCCTATTCAAATTCAAACTCTATTAATAGACAAAATATAAAGGCTGATATTTCTCAGTAATATCATATCTGTCATACAAAGCGCATCATCATAAACAAATTTTCAAAGCCAAAGGAAGCAGAGGGAGAAAAAGAGAGCGACAGACAGCGATAGATTTGGTCAGCTGTAAAGCCTGACTGTGGAGTAATATTCCCCACTGTGGCAGTGACAATGGCCAAGTGAGCACCAGACTGAATCATGTCTTCCTCTCATCTCTTTCTATTTATGTGTGCATCTTCGTCGGATTTAGAATAAAGCTCAATATGTATAAATCATCCCCCGTAACTGTTTGCTTATTCATATTGCAGTCCTGACACTGTCACTATTACAGACAGCTTTTCAGCTGATCGTGTCTCTGAAAAACATAAAACAGTCCACAAGCTGATGGACATTTGAATATACAAATACTGAATTCATATGATAAACAGCCCTGTTACACACTAGCTGCTAAAATGGACTTTTTCAAGCATTCTCCATGCTGAAATGAGATTGGGTGAAGCAATATGATTGCAGTACCACTTACTTCAGCACAAGGAGGTTTGGCAGAAAGAGCAATGTTCAGACCAGGGCCAAAACACTTGTGGCATTAAGTGTAGGTAACTGAGTCGACCAGGCAGAATTCTGTGCTACAAACACAGAAAGAGCACAACAACAGAAAACATGATACCCACATAAAGTGTTCCAAAAACTGACCAGTCTGATAAATTATCTTTGCCAAAGATAGGATTAACAACACATATTTACAATTTGATCAATACATGATCTTTTAAAGGGCAAACATATTCCTTATTCAATACTTTTTATGATTGTCACCAAATCCACTGAAAAGAACAAAGTAGCCAATGTGTGAGTCTGTTTCTCGATACTTTCCGGCTTTCTTATCCTATCTGTGGCACCAAGCCAGAATCCCATTGGCTCCTATAGTCAACATATAAAACGGGCACCCACTATAGTTTTTTGCAAACAATACTCAAACAGCAATAATAGTTCCATTGTTGCCAGCTGCGACAGCATGGCTGGTATTGTGTGTATGTGTCATCATGAAAAGATGTGGTCCTGGAGAGGCCTATTGTAGCGGGTTCTAACATGGTAGGGTTTTTAAGTACCTTGCTAGGTGTTTATATGTCTGTCCGTGCTAGATGCAGTCACCAAACTTTACAGGTAGGAAGGATGAGATCAAAAAAAAAAAAAAAACTGGGTTCAAAGATGGGCATGGTTCGAGTGATGGTGGTGAAGGGATAGGAAGAGGGAAGGGGGTAATGAAGGGACATGTCGCCAATGAGACCAATGCTGTGGCTCATCAATGGGTTTTTTTTAATCATTTTTATCCAACAGTGGAGACCTATGGTACAGAGGAAAAATCTATACTGTTCAAAGACAGTGCTTGCACATTACAATAAATTGTAAAATTAATATGTCTCTAGAAGTGCGATGTGGAACACTGTACACTATAAAACTATAGACAAACTAAAACTCAGTTCCTCAGATCATTTTATTCAGTCTGTTATGATTCAGAGTTAGCACTGCTTGTATTCAGTCCGGTGCATTTATACATTGCTTAGTAATATGTTAGAATAATATGTTTACTTTTTTTTAGTTACAAAGAGGGTAAGGATTACAATTTTAAATTCTCTAGTGACATTTGAAAGTCCCAGAAGAGATCTGTTATTTTGACATATGGAACTTTCATGTTTTCTGTCTTTCTGGGAATTATATGGGACAGTTGGCACTTGAAGTGAACATACAGTCAACTAACTCCAAGGTTGTATTATTTGCATCTTGTGCATTCTTAGTTGGCTTTCTAATGTTAGCCACTGGGAAGCCAACATTCAGGAATTACCTCCATCAGAGAATAGCATTGATTATATAAACATGGACAACATGACAGCTCCCCAAAAGTGAATCCAGTGTAAGTCATAACCCCCCTCTCCCCCTCCCATGTCAGCAAAGGGGGCATGGGCCAAACTAAAAACTCAAAAACACATCAAATACATTTTTCCCAAACATGATTTCTGCCATTTTTCATTTTCTGTTAGGTTTAGCTATAATAACTTATATGATGCTATAAAAGGTGAGGCGAGGCATCATGATTGACAGCTGAGTCCAGCTTGCGATTGAGTGGGGGGTGCATGGGTAGGAACTCAATACAGCAGCTCTGCAGGTGTCAGAAATAGGACAACAACTGTATTTCATGCCAGTCAGTGGACAGACAAATACTGGCTCTGTTCTGAATTATCAGTCATATAATGTATTTTAACTTTCTGCTTCATCGCCAGGTATTTTTCACTTTCAGTAGTTAAGATTGTAGATTGCGGGTCAACAACAACAACACAGTATGTCACTGCTTTGTGAGACCCGAGTGGCAGCAAAAGGACGGGAAATCCTTAATGACGTAGCACACCCTCTCTATGATGAATATGAATATATGGAGGTATAAGGTACCCCATTGCGGACTTCCCATGCCCGTAGATCCTTTATACCTTCCAGTATAGCAGTGTTAAACAAATCCCTGTGTTATGAGGTGTGTGCCACTTTCATTTTGTTTTGTTGTATTCTTTATTGTTGGTGATGATATGAAGCACTTTGTTGTAAAATGTCTGTCTTTTATTGTAATTGTTTTAATGTAGTTGTTTTTGTTTAACAATTGCCACTGACACAAAAAATATTTCTAAAAGAATAATTAATGAAACTATTCAGCATATTTTGGCTTTATCTTTGTACAGTCGGAGGAAGAGGAGATGCGTCGCCCATCTTTATAAAAGTAAGTGGTGAATACCATGAACAGTTGACTGCTTTTTAAAACACAACCTCACATTTTTAATTCCATGTGTTAAATACAGAGGCCAAGCAGAGAAACATAAAGTATATTATTAATTATGTTTGCAAATGAGTAACAAGCACGTAATTACTTCTTCTGTAAGTCGTAAGTAGTAGTAGTAAGCATACTTGCTTATTTGCAACTTATGATCCATTTGATAAGGTTCCTTCGTATCTCAGCAACAATGTTGAGATAAGGATAAAAGTTGTTCAAAAGTACATCATGCTACATTGTAACATCATATCTACTGAGACGCCATCATACTCATCTCTGTCTAATCATGAGTCTGGCCCACCAATATTGTCAAATTTAGATCTCTTGGCTGCCCTTGTCATAAAGTTTGGCCGCCTCAGACAGTGCGCAGCACACTGAGAATGGTTGGCACTGAACCTGTCATCTTCCATTCATTATCGTGACAACTGACAGACTGCGCTGAGGATCATTCAAATCCATGCAGACCCCCTAAATCTCAATAAAGTGGAACGTCAATCTGGCTCTGGCGCTACCGAGCAGTTTTCACGTCTGGGGTTTGTCCCCCAAGAACAAGAACAAGCTGTTAGATTGACACAACACACATTCCCCTAACTGCTATTGATTATTCTGCCCGCCCATTTTAACAACCTGCCCAGTCTTAATTCTCATTCTATCTTTGTTTGTCCTCCTCTCGCACTGTTTGTCTCATTGCAAAACCAAATTTCAATTAGTGGATTATCAGCTGTGGAACACAGTTGTCCCCCAGATCAGGTTTCCTTTTTTTTTTTTTTTTTTTTTTTACAAATTAAGTATCAGCTTCAAGCTTGTTGAACATGCACACACATAGGGGTGGAAGAACAAATATAACATTACCGTGGTTTAAAAAGAGCTTGGCAGAGAAAAAGGAGCAGGGTGTGAGTTCATTATCCAGACATACAATTTCTCTCTCACCCACCTGCAACAGGCTAGCCATCAGGGGAAATATCTTGATAGGACGATAAAGAAAACAGAGACAGGGAATATGCTCAATAGCGCTTTGGAGAGGCGCCAATTGGACTTTGCTGCAAACACAATCTGGAGATCCACTGGGCTGTAAATTGGCTGGGTATAATGTCAGTGTGTGCGCTTGTGTATGTTGTGTGTGGGTTTGTCAGATAGTGGATTGGCACATTTGGGAATGCTAGCCTGGAGCATTAAGTCTACTAACGAAACAAACAAACAAACACATATATAGTGTACAGTTTCGGATTCAAATCCTCATCATTTGTGAACATGAGGCTTTGTTACACTTGGTTTTCATCTGACATGTTGGATTTTTAAATTTTACTCCACAAGATTTTTGCTTCCATGCAGGGGTTAAACATACCAGCAAAATCATTCAAAAGAAAAATAATTGGCCATTATTGGTCAAATGTAATTTTATGTTTAGCATTAAAATGCAAACAACATTACAGCCAGCAAGACTAAAAAATATTGAATTTTTCATTTTCACTTTAATTGCAAATTCTGTCCTATTAATGGCTATAGTGGTCAGTTTAGTTCATAAATTCATTATTCATGAACCTATATGCAGTTGAAACAGTAAAGTAAATAAAGTACTGATAATATATAAATACAGTAAGATCAGATCTGCTTCCTTGTGGTCATATGTTCTAACTAGGGCCGGGACTTTAACGCGTTAATTAAGATGAATTAATTACACAAAAATTAACGCGTTAAAAAAATTAACGCATTTTAATCGCACTTATTTTTGCACCGCGGAACGTTTCTCACTGGATGAGTTTCAGGCGTACCGATTATACTGGAGCACAATTATTTAACGAGCTAAAAAGCCGCCGACACTGATCACTGCCCATGGATCTATAAAGTTTTAATGTAGCCTAAACGCAGCTCAAACCGACCAGGTGCCTCGGCACTGCGACCAAGCTTTGATAAACACAGCGGATCTGTGCCAGTTTACAGTTTCCTCCCGTAGTTTAGCCCGTCGCTACTGTTTAAAAAGCGCTCGTCGCAGTGGAGCTGAGAACAGCGGAGTTTCCTCTGCTGCAGCTGAACAGCTGACATGTGGTCAAGACGTACTGTAGCATACAGACCTGTCACTGTCTCACGGTGCATAAGACATCACACAGGGAAAACATAGAGCTGCCTGTGTTTTATTAATGTTTACATCAGGCTGAGTTCAACAAATCAGTTTATGCTACTGTGATTTAAGTAGTTAAATACAGTAATCATCATAGTGCAGTGGCAGGAGAGACCATTTACCAAATAACGTGTTACTTAAACATTTTTCATTGTGCTGTGCTCTAAAAAAAACAAACAAACTAGTGTAGAGTCCTGTATAAGGAATGTTCAGCTTAAATTTTCCCCTTAAATTTAGGTTCTCAGGAAAATCGCATCTTATCAGGTAATCGTTAATCGATCGATTAGGTCCATCAACTAATGATTAATGAATTAATCGATAATTTGCATCCCTACTCTGTTGGTCTTGGTTAAGTACCACCTTGAAAAAGAATAAACAATGTTTTGTTGCTTAAGCTTGTGTTTTCAGTCATTATTCAATGGTATACTAAAACCCATATGAAAAAAATTGCTTCTCACTGTTCTCAGGTCAAATATTTATATGCGATTAAAAATGCCAATAATTTTGATTAATTAATTACAAAGCCTCTAATTAATTAGATTATTTTTTTTAATCGAGTCCCGGCCCTAGTTCTAACAGGACAGACTTAAGGTGCGTTCACACCGGACCTTTTATTTTTGTCGCTGTCGCTCATGTCGCTCCAAAAAAATCGCTCGGTTGCTCAGCTGCAGTCGCTCGTCGGCACAATTCAACAGATCGCTCTGATAACGTCATTCAAGCGATTCCAGTGAATTTCACGTCGCTCGGAGGCGCTCATTTCTTCCCGTTTTCAACGGTATACGCGGCTGACAACGGCCCAGTTTGACGAGCTGTTGGCGAGAATCGGAGGCAGGAATTGCCCGGTTGGACACCAACTACAGGCGCTCCATCCCAGAGCGCCTGGCCATTTGTCTCCGGTGTTTGTGTGTGTCAACGTAAAGCCGGCTTTGCTCTTCCGGACCGGTGGAGTTGTATTACGTTTACATGGTTTCAGTAGTTGTCATAATTAGGCCTACATATAGATTACGGCAGCCAGTCAGCGCTGAGCGACAAGCGACTGACGGCCAGAGAGTTGGGGTTTCTCAACTCGAGCGACAGAGCGTTTTTTCGCTCCGTCGCTCGGACGCTGTCGCTCAGAGCCCCAGCGACATTTCGCCTGAGCGATTAATCGCTCAGTCGCTCGTTTGCATTAACTTAATATGTAAACTTGTCGCCAGCGACAAAAATAAAAGGTCCGGTGTGAACGCACCTTTAATTACATCCAGATTGCCTGTTAGAGTCTGATATCATCATCTTTAAAATCATTCCTGCATCTTTTGAAATGTCACTTCACCTACCAGTGAAGTGGAAACAGAAATTCTGCTACCTTGGTAACAGTTGTACCTTTGCATCATCCTGCTCAATCCTGCCCACTGGACAGGACACTCCAGGTTCACTTGACAGCACTGACGCAGCAAAGCCAGGAAGCGGCAGTGTAGAGGTCATGTCACTGCTCAAATCATGAAGAATATCAGTTGTCACATCCTTGGGTCTCACTTTACCTCAGCCTGGTCAGTCTCAAGGGGCTCTCTCATCACATTCACCTGCCTCACTGGATGCATTGGATGGCAACTAACAAAAGTACTGTAGACCAAAGACTGTATAAATAGTGGATAGAGCTTGAGGAGTCTGAAGTGAAGCTCATGCAAAAGTGCCTTAAACTTTGCCTTAAGCATTTTTTTCTAACAGGGGGCAACTCCACTGGTTGCATAAACAAATCAATTTTTTTATAAGCTTATGGGAAAATGACTCTACTTCTCACTTTATTACCTCAGTGAAAACTTCCCTAATGAGTTATGGTCTCAATTGTTACTTTTAAGTCCGAAAGCATGAGGTTCATTTTGGTGAATTGTGGTCCCCTTTAGAGTAAAAAATTACAGGTTCTTACCACGGTGATCCACAAGTTCGCAGTCATATCCAATTAGGATAGAGGAGTAGAATCAGTATCCTCCCCAGCTCCACCCTCTTGTCCAAATATGGTTAATTCCAATAAAAACAAGATGGTGACAGCCACAATGCCAAACTCGAGGCTTACAGCATGTTTGACCTCACTAAAATCAGTGCTGTTCTTTAAATGGTGACAATCATTGTGAAGCTTAAGGGGACATCAATATGCAAGACAACTGCCTGGCCAAAGGCAAAGAGCGCACAGGATGTCAGAAAGCACAATCCTGGCCTTTCCAGTCACAAACATTGAACAGAGCGACTGTTGGTCCATCTGCAGATGGTCAAGGTAGCCTCATTAGTGACTAGCTTGATTCAAAAGCGTCCCAAAACAAGACCAATTGCTTTTGCAACGGGCGGCTATGGCTCAGGGGTAGAGCCAGCGTCTTGTTATCGGGAGGTCGCTGTTTCGATTTCCCTGGTCTGCATGTCCAAGTGTCCTTGGGCAAGATCCTAAACCCTTAACTGCTCCTGATGTGCTGGTCGGCACCTTGCATGGCAGCCACCGCCATCAGTGAATGAATGTATGAATTACTGTAAGTCGCTTTGGACAAAAGTGTCTGCTAAATGGAAATGCAATGAGACTTGAACATCAGAGCATGACTTGTGCTGTCTTTCTTGGAAAACATGAGTTAGTAAAGACAAATGAAAACAGGTGACACTTTCTAGAGGTCTCATCTCATCTCATTTTCTTTCCGCTTTTTCCCTATTGGGGTCGCGGGGTGTTGCCGCTTTTATCCCCCCTTTCGGGGGGTTGCGGGGCTACTGGGGCCAAATCCAGCTCACAGGGCGAAGGCCAGGGTGCACCCCTGAATGAGACGCCAGTTCATCCAGGGCCCTCTGATGGCAGAGGCTGCCTTGCATCTTGCAAGGTGCCAACTGCACATCAGGAGCAGTGTAGGGGTTCAGCATCTTGCTCAAGGATGCTTCGGCATGTAGCTCAGTTCCGCCCAGAGGAGCCCGGGTTTGAACCAGCAACCTTCTGGTGGCTGGTCACCTGCTCTACCCACTGAGCTACAGCCGCCCCACTTTCTAGAGGTCTGCACTCAATAATGTATGAATCATCTTTGACTAGTGCAACCCAAAACTCAAGGTTTCATGCAAACATCCAGACTTCAATTTCCATTTTCCCTGATCATGAGCCAGCCAGTCTACTGATTGGCCATTTCCTCAGACTGGGTAGGACAATATCACCCAAAGCAAAGTCATTTTTCCAAGAGAAGTGCTTGTCAGGATTTCAGACAGCATTTAAAACTTCGAAGGACTGGGTTTGACAAAGTTTTAAAACTTTAAAACTCAACATTCATAGCCACTTCACAAAGTGATCTGTCGGATGTGTGGAGCAATGACGGTTGACAGGATGTGGAGTTTTGTCTGAAGTTTTCTTTTTCATTCTTTACACAACTACTTTTGTCACTTTCCAAGCCAGTGTATCACTATTAATGCCTTTTAGGAAAGATTAGGCAATAGTCCGCACCATTATTCCCATTTAAACAATACTCTTCCGCTCTATTATGGCAGGATTTTCATCCCATCTTCTTAGGTGGCTTATCATTTTAAATGCGGTGCAGTGACACGTCATACAAACTAGTTTGCTTTGAGCATAACGCGGCTTTTGATCAGCACCCATATGCTTGCACATCCCGAGCTTAATGTAGCCCAGAGACGACCAACCGTCAGTTGTTAATCAATTCATACATTTGTGGTCCCCTGTCGCAGACCTCTAACTTGATAGATCAATCAATGAGCTCACTGGGAAGGTCACATATTTACCAGGCTTTCATGCAAGACTGTGCACCACTCAGAACCTTAACACCAAGATTGTGAATTTGGTGTGTTGGGGAGCAAGCAGGAAATGTCTGGTTGCCCCCACCTCAGGTTCGATATCTATAAGCATGATCTGACAGTATGGACATGAGAAGTAGAGGGTTGCACCATCCCCCTAAACGAGGAATCATAAAAACCATCAAATCGAGGAAAAAGGTTTAATGCCCCTATGTGGACGAGCGAGAAACAGGGAGCATGAGAATAGGAACAGAAGTGTCCACATTATATGAAACCTTTCTTTAATCATAAAGCTTAATATTACCCTGCAATTATGTGGTTTATCAGTGAGGTGTATGAACTATACTGCTGACTGGAGTTTCTGTTTACAGTGACGAACAGGCAGATCAGCGTATATGCTTGTCTCTTCTTAACGTCTGTGTCCTCACTGCACTGTGCTTTTGGTCATCCGACACCTTGTCACTTCACACCCAGCGTAAACGTACTGTACACTGTGGATAAGAAATAGCTTAATGTATAACCATTGCCAAATTTACAAGAAGGCCCAAACAATTAAGAATTTGTCATAGACAGCTTTTCATAGAGTTTATTAAGCTCCTTCTTCGTTAGCAACTCAGATAATTCAGTGTTTTTATGAGGGAGTCTAGGGAATTTCTGTCCCTCTTCATCTTCCTGCTGTTGTCAACTGTTGCTGCTGTGGCTGCTTTGAACTATGTTTGTTTTCAAGTTTGCATTTAAATGAATATAAAAACATTAATGTCAAGCCCCATTTACTATAGGGGTCGCCAACATGGTCACTGTGGGTGCTTGGTCACCCACAGTAAGCATATGACTCAGCCCCTGGGCAACTTAAACCTAGACTGTCTCCTAATACATGTAACCTATTAAATGTATAACAGTCTTTCCCACACAGACTTTACTTTTTTTAGCTTTTAGCAGACTTTACCATTTTAGCGTTTTACACATTTATTTTTCTTGTCCGTTTGAGATAACAACGGCATCCTACTTGACTTTGTAGACAGAGAGAGAGAGACACTCTCAGATTACATTCCTCCTGTAAACGCACAAACTGTGATGCAACCTTCTATCTAATGTAGGCCTACTTATGCACTTGTTTTGTACGAACCTACAAGTGCATCTGTGTGTTTCGATGTAATTTGGTGCATGTTGGTTTGGTTGGCCACATAATGAACAACGAGCTTCCTCCCCACACGTCTCACATGCTGTTATGCCAACGGAATCGCTGGTGAAAAAAATCCAAAACATGAGGTGTGTGTTTTGGGTGGCTTTAAACAACTCTTACAGCAATTCTAAATAAAGATAGTTATAGTTGAGTTTTGAGTGTCATTCTCGGGTGGTCAAAAATACCAAAATTGATATTAATAATGGAAATGGAAACTAAGCAAATTTATATAATTTTGAAAAATTCCATATTACTCTCTCTCCTTGAGGTAGCTCTCTGTCTCAAATAGGTTGGTGACCTCTCAGCACCCAACTGTGACTGACTGCACACGTCCCTGTCTGACAGCTGTAAACACTGCCACTGAACCTCGAGAGGGCAAGATCCACTGTCATTGATCCCTGAAATCAAGTGAAGCAAAGATGGCAGAAGAAAGATCTGGATACGGGAAACCTGCTCAAACACAAACCTCATGCGTCATCAAACCTCAAGTAAAGTTGGCCAGGCTTGTATCTATTCATTGTGACATATCGCTCTCCATTATTGTGTGTTAAAATGACACATTTATGAGAAAGTGAAGAACTTGAGAGCAATCAGTCAGAAAACTCTCCCCCACTCAAACTGCCTGGTCCACTCAAGAGTGCACATTTACAGGCAAAACCAATCATCATCATACAGTGTCAAGCTGCTGTAATACACAGACTCACCTGTGCTCAGCTCTCCATCAGGGTGCTACTTCTGCTGCCATTCTGTGCTGTCATGCGAGTCTTAATGCTTTATTCAGCCACTTTCTCCCAAGCTCCACCTGCTATGTTCTCCCTTTATGTACCACAGGGGGGTTATGCACTCCTGGTCAAAGTCTAACGCAAGTGCTGCATAAAAGCAGAACTAGCCATCCCTATTGCTGTGTTTCCACCATTAATAAAACTTTAAATATTAAAATATGCACATGTGCATGTAGCGGTTGCTTTCATGAGCTGTTTCATGAGTCACCATGTTTCTAAAGGCATCGTCACCAACATCAATGAAGAATTAAATCATAACAAATGAGTCATCATAATGTAGCACCTAATGGAACCTAAGAAGACCTTAAGAGCATCAGCCTGGAAAGCTATAAAAATGAACTGTACTGCCTGTCAGATTCACTGGGCAGGATGTGAAAACTTAAAGCTCTCTGAACGGCTCTGACTACTAATAGAGAATCATAATTCCAAACTCCCCGTCCTCTCACTTTGGAGAATAGAACAGAAACACAGTGGATACAATTCTGTTTTTACTTCTTTTTAATAATGCATGAAAGCGAATAGATTCATTTTCCCCCTCTGTTCAATATTTAAGTGCACAAGGCTACCACTGATCCTTAGTGGATCTCTGCTGCTGCTTATACTGCACTGGGTACCTGTTCGGTAAGTGTCCCAATATCTCACTCTTGCTTCTGAGACACCATTGAGGTGGAGGAGTTATATTGTATAGATTCCTGAGTAAAAGGAACCCATACATCAAGGGGACTGGGCCAGCAGATAATTTCCTCAAGCTGTGCTATAGAGGATCATCCAACAGTGGTGTTAGGGAAGGCTAAGTTAGGCTGGTGAATTGAACTCCATTATAGCTGGATCAAGTCTCCTGCAACCTTTTTCTCTGTCTAGAGTGTCTATGCTGTTAAATATTTTAGTCCACCTGCCTTGTGTGCCTTTATTCCTAATAAGACATTAGGAACTCATATCAGTTAACACTTTCACATTATGAATGCAAATGCAGCATTATGTGTGATCACATTAAACCGGTGGCCTCTTTAGGGGAATGGATAGTGTTTCAGTTAAGGAGTATATAGAAATCTTGAGTAGTTCATGAACAGAAAAATGAAAAAACAGAAGATTAAAAATAATCTATGACAATATGCTTATTAAAACCCTTTCAAAGATAATAAGAAATGTTAATGCTTCCTTTTGTGTTGATATATTATGTAGTTGTCTCTGCACACAACAGCCCAACACGGATGGCAAAGAGGAAACATGTATACAGAGGAGGTGATGTGAAAGTGCAAGATATAATATGTAGCATTTCCACATTGAAATGTCTAAAAGCAGACCTTTCTTTTATATTTTTTGAAGTTGTGTACAGTGTGTTTAATTTGGTCACTTGTTATAAAATATTACCTTGTCCGTCAACATTTCTGCCTGAGTCCCGTCAGAGAGATTTTTGTCGTTGATGGTGGTTATACTGTCTAACGAGGACAACAACTCTCATGATCCCACTTGGCATAATGTCATCAAACTACATCTTTTGTTTTCATTGTTTTGATATAGAGACCCCTGAAGGCAAAAGTTACATACTGTTCATTTAATAATGGAGCTGGATAGAAGTAAGACTGAGTCAGGAATGTCGTATTCACATTTAATCATGTTCATAGTGGGAAAAAAGAAGACTGTTCCTTGTCGCTGTTTGTGATTTCATGTCTTCATTTGACCCTTCCCACCTAGTAAATGACCATGGTTTGTGTCACAAGCATTTTACCAAAATTTGACAGCACAGTGGTTGGCACTGTTGCCTCACAGAAAGAAGGTGTTGTTCAAACCTGAGTTTAAATCCCACTGGGGCAGGGCCTATGCTGAGTTTGCATGTTCTCCCCGTGCTTGCCTGGGTTTCCTCCAGGTGACCGGTTTTTCCCCATCATCAAAACATGAAGTAGGTTAATTCTCCGGTCAGTGCCCTTGACACTGGAGTAGAGTGGTACCCGGGTGCAAACGCTGCCCACTACTCCCTCTTAGAGTAGTGGGTTACTGGTTAGTACTGGTTAGATGCAGAGTACCAGTTTCACAATGTTGTACATTGTATGTGATCAAAATAAAGATTCTTCTTTTTCTTCTTAACCCATTTAAGGTTGCGCTGTTGCGCATTTCTACCTTTGAGGCCGGGAAAGCGGATACGTCATGTTGTAGTTCTCAGTACATTTCATCTAAGGATTTCATCTCATAATAAGGAGGGTGATTCTTACATGTGCTTCCGGCAGATTGTAAACAATGGCGGAGACAGAGAGCTTTACCGGAGGAGAAAAAGATGTCAGCGAGGGCAGTGATATTGCCGGTGGCGGTGGCGATGATGGCATTGCCGACCCAGATTTTGAAATTCCTGGGCCAATTGAGAAAGATGTATGGATGAGCGAGATGTTCTTAGAAGATGACGAAGATGAAGAAGAAGATTTTGAAGGCTTCGCGTCTGAGTGGAAGACGGACAACTATCACCGTGTCACCGCACCACTGTTTACCCGGACACCAGGCGTGAAGATAAACATACCTGCAAACGCAACTCCATTGCAGGTATTTGAAAAGATTTTTACAGAGGAGCTCTGGTCCCGTCTTGTGACACAGACCAACACATACTCTGAGCAGATGAGAAATGAAACCCCACCCAGGGCCAAGTCGGCAAAGTGGGATCCGGTGACTCTCACTGAGATGAAAAGTTTCATCGGACTTTGCGTAGCGATGGGGCTAATGGTGCTGCCTGTTAGACGAGACTACTGGAGGAGAAATAAGGATCTGTTCAAGACCAGCTTCTCTAAACACATGTCCCGGGACAGATTCGTGGCAATCTGGAGGTAATAAAAATAATCATAATCATAATAATTGAAATAATAATGTTTTTTTCTGACTGCACTTTGAAACTGGTAAAATGTAAAGTGCAATATATGTTTTATTACTATGATCTATGATAATTATAGGAAATTTTGATGATGATGATGACAGTATACTTATTCTACATCTTAGGTGTAAATGTAACTTTTTTTTCTATTTTTTTATTTGTTGTTACAAACTTTGCGTCTGTTTGACTTGGAAAGTGCTTTGTAAATAAAAAGTTTATTGATAAGAAACAATAACTAGAGAGATTTGTCATTTATTTTATTGGTTTTATTGTATTTTCAACTTTGTAATAGTTTGTGCAATGTTTTAAATATTTTGATAAAGATTTGCACAAATAAAACATTGTTCTTGTCAAAGCCACAGGTGTAAGCTCTCAAATACATTTAGAATTTTGTTTCTATCTCCTACAGAGGCTGAGATATCAGCTTTTTAGTAGACGTTGACACCTGGGTGCTGTTTTCCAGAAAACCTCAGGTTTTAGGGGTTCTTTCCAAAATCGCCCATAGGTTTTACAGGCATTTTTTTTAGGCGTTTTGGGCCTTAATGGGTTAAAACTGTGAAAACTGTGATGACATCATCAGGCTTATTTTCTCAGATTTCAAAAAACCTTTCCCCCAGAGCCAGAGCAGGCTTAAACAGCTGTTTTCAGAGGATAAATAATACTCTCTGTGACAAGCAAAGTGAATCTGATGTGTAAAACTGGTGAAGTGCCACTTTAAAGCAGCTAAAAAGCAGTTGGATATGGTTATGGAAAGATTGTCATTATGGTTAGATTGATTAAAATTAGATCTTGTTTGCATTTTAATTTCAAATCCATTAACCTGATCTAACTTGCATTGCAAGCATCAATGTCAGAATTGGTAGATATTTACAAAAAATAAAATCTAATAGATTTCATTCATCATCATCAAGTAAAATCCTGTGTCAAAATGTTAATATATTTTAGTTTTATAGTTATAACAAAAAACCCAAACACATGCTTGTACTAATTGAAGAGAACTGGAACTTGTTGATTATCAAAAGAGTACCACTTCATCCCGTCATCCCGATGTCATATCACGATGACATTTAATTTATGATGTATTGTTTACCCCTGTGTTTTGTTCTGATTAACGCTGCTCATATCTTTTATTCTATTATCTCTAAAACTTGTGCTATGCAAAATACTACCATTTCTACGACTAACAGTGTTTATTCACAATTTATCAAGTGTTCACTATATTCTTCTTTTTGTACTTTCTACATTCTAACTCTGAAAAGCACGATGTAAATGAGATGTTAGGCGGATGTATAGAGACTAAGACAGTAAGGCAGCCTGACCTTCTGTATGAAAAGAAGAATCTTGTCAGAGAGCAGGTCCTCCACAGAGCAAAGGTAGGGTTGGGTTGACAGTGTCAACTTATTTTAAATTCTATTTGCTGAAGCTGTTTGCTGAGCATGACTGTTCTCAGGAGTGAGGTCAGTGTTAAGATGAACACCGTAGTAGTCAATTGGAAGTTTCCCAACGCTGTGAGAGGTGAATAAAATTTGAAAACAATATTCTTCACATTATTTAAAATGATAATGCTGTATGTGGTAAGTCTGCAAAGCAAGGCAGGAAAAGACAGCATTTGACATCTGTTAATGCAACCTGAGCTGGAAGCAGGATAAATTTTCATTCTTTGCACTGGGTAAACTTTTGGTGCTTTCACTGAGTAAAAGGACCACCATGATTTGGATTTTCCACCCATTGTTTGAAATCAATAGTGTTTAGTCTAAGTCATCCTGATACCTCTGGGTCTCGAGTCGATCTTAATGTTATTGGCTCTTTTTTCAGGGTGCAACACAAAAGACAGTTTGAGTCCAATGGGGACCTTTTTGTATATCTCTATCCAAACACACCCTCATATCAAAAAGACTGAACAGGTTGTTTGTCAGTGACTCCCAAAATGACAACGTCACTGTTTGGTCAGGTTTTGGCAAGAAAACCACTTGGTTAGGTTTAGGAAAAAAAACTACAAACTACATTACACCTGTAACTTCAGTTATACTGTATGTACGTTAGTTATGTAGGGGATGTTAGTTAAAAGAACTTAATGACATGAACAAGTGTTAGGGTTAGGGTTATACTATTTCCCCTCACTTCCTCCTGTGGAACCGCAATAATGACTACAGCCACTAGAGGTCACCACCTAACAAGAACTAAATAAGGGCTGTAACAAGCTGAAATCACTGTCGACCTATATGGCCATTTTTCCAATCCATCTATTATTTGTAACTGCTTATTCCCTGCAGGGGCGCTGGAGTCATCCCAGCTGACATTGGGAAAGGTACACCTTGGACAGATCACCAGTTAATCACAGGGCTGACTCCATTTACACTCACATTCACACCTACAGGCAATTTAGAATCACTAGTTTTGGATTGTGGGAGAAAGCCAGGGCACCAGAGGGGAACCAACACAGACACAGTGAGAATATGCAAACTCCACACAGAAGGGCCAGCACCTTCTTTCTGTGAGGTAGCAGTGCTAACCACTGCAACACCACACTGTGCCACCCCATATCTCTAAATGATCACTTTTTAAAAAAGGTCTGAAAAAGGCATGAGGAACAAACAACCAAAAAAAAAAGAAGAAAAAACTGCACTACTATGTGATCTGTACTCAATACAAGTACAAATCACAAATGTGCTAACATTATTTGGCTGCTGCCTTTATTTTCAGTCTCCTAACTGATGTGTGCATTCATTGAGATTTAGTTTACATCCAATCAAACACCACTGCTGCCAAGAGCACTTTGTTGAAGCTGATTATATGATTACTTTTACAAATAAGTCCTCATAACAATTGTGCTTACATAACTTAGTTGTGGAATTAGTTTTTTCAACAAAGATAATTTGTATGGCTCCACTATTAAAACTGACCAAACCAATTATTGATGCAGCTCTACTTAATCAGATCACATTGCAATTAAAAATCACTTTTGAAAATTGAAAAGGCAATTCCCTATTGCTTGACAAACTGTCAGGAAGGAAATGATGCATGTAGAGACTGTTAATTTTTGGATAAGGATAAAGGCTGTCCTGAGTAATAAAAGGCAGAAAATCTTAAAATGTTTCAAGATTTCACCATCTCTCACCTGATGGTTTGCCCTGCTTACACTATCCTGGGAGATGGACCTCTAACCAGACGTTTGAACCAACCAGAACAGAATGACACTTATTTGTGCGGTTATTCTGCAGCAGCCTGGTGCTGGTTGCACATGATTTCATCAACGTAACCACAGTGGATCATTGCGAGAAATGGCATTTGGCGAAGCACTTTTCAAATTAGAGGCAACAGATGTAACACACGTGTCCTTTAGGGATTTAATCAACAGAAGAAAAAGGAGGCTTTTAAACAGCCTTAAAGTAGTTGTGACAGATACTCAAAAGAGTTCTGTACAGAGTGCTGCACTGACGGTTACAACCCTTCCCCTAATAACTTGACGGAAATATTTGGGGCTGTTAGTTTTAAGTAAGTTTTATATGACCCGCTGTGTTTTACCTCTTATCTCTATTCCACTTTCCCTGACCCTTTTCCATAAAGTGCACCATCTCAACACACCTACAGAATTGAAAATTACAAATGTACTTTCATGCAGACTTATTAAGCATGCAGCCATGACCTTGCACTCCACTTGCGTGTGTCTTTCAAATAGAACCTATAGTGTATGGACTTGGTGATGTCAGTGTGCATTGCTCTTGCAGAGCTATAGCCCCTTTTACATTCTGGAGAGAGAGCAGAGCTGATGCATACTGAGTTAACATTTTGTGTTGGTATGAAGAGTGTTGCTGACTACTGTCTTAAATGTTTTGCACCACAGATCATCTCATACCTGAATTATTGAAAAGGTAGTTTGTCAGCGCTCCTAAAACAACATATATCACAGTTTCCGAAATGACATGACCCTCGCAGCTTACCTGTGACACATGTACTGGACCTTCGTCACACGGTCACAGTTTGGTTAGGTTTAGCCAAGAAGACTACTTGTTTAGGTTTAGGAAAACATCATGTTTTGAGTTACTTCTGTCACTTTCATTACAGACGTATTTACTTTACCTAAGTAACTTACGTCACTTTATGTATGTGACATTACTTCACAACATTACTCAGTTAAAAGAACTCATTGTTGATTTCTGGAGTCACACTGGATATGAACAGCGGTCTCCTATGCTTGTTTAAACCTTTCACCATTCCAGACCTCCTCCCTCTATGGACTTTCCCCCTCTTTATTCTACCTCACCTCACTTCCTTCTTTTCAACTGTAATAATTACGACAGCCAATAGAGCTCGCAGCCTGTCGACAAATATCAATATGACTTGTAATGACCCGCTTAAATTTTCAAACTATGGTTGTGTTTCTCATGAGGATGGGCTCTCTTGCACAGGTCAGATGGCTGTAATGTATTGCAACAGAATACAGAATAAACTGTAGGGCGAGGGTTTCGAGATCCTAACATACAAAACACAAAAACATAAAGAACACACAGAAACACAGAACAGAACAAAACAACAATCAACAATTCAACATCCTACAATTGAGAAAACATTATTATAGATATCAATATATAAACAGAATCTTTCAGAGCAACTCAGAAAACACAAGGTCAGTTAACAGTTAAGTCCTGGTGTTGTGTCAGAAATGTTTAAAAATAAAGGAATATCTCCACTCTGTGCGAACTTAGTGTAATATTTCACATTGTTTTGGAGAGGTGTGAGTGTGTGTCTATGCCATTAACTTGGTCTGAAAAGAAGCAAAAACAAGTGAAAAAAGTAAATCAAAAACATGGAGGATGCTTCTGTCTGCGAAATAGGGTGGTGTCATTTTTATTTATTAATCTGTTTATTTTTTAATGTTTCATTAGTTGCTTGCTGTTCATCCCGACAGTTGTTGCTGATACTGGCTAGCAGCCAGCTTGGAGGATATTTGATTAGCCCACTGGTCAGATCATGAATCTTATATCAACGTGACTGGCTGGGCTGGAATTTATTTCGAGATACTCTCAGGTAACTGGTCAGCTACGATGCTGAGCTTTGCAGTAGATGAAAAATGTGCTCCCATTTTCCAGATTCCTTAAAACGTTTTTATGTTTTATTTTATACTTTTTTTTTCACTTCGTACTGGCATGTATAAAATGATGTGTGTTGTACATAAAACTGAAACTACTTCCTATGGCACAGGAGCCAGCTGCCATAATAAATGTTGGTAATATACATTATATATACAAACCACGGATATGTTGAAACTTTTCATTTGTAGGGACCCACAGATGAAGTCGTTCATTGTGGATTTCAAAATGGACTCTGAACTGAACTCAGTTTCCCAGAATTCCCCAGTCTTCACACCTAGGTGTAAATTCAGCTTTGAGCTACTATTGGTCAGGATGACAGATCCCCCCTGACCAGATAGTCAAAACTCCAGCTCCTTCCTCTGTTCTCTGTCTTCTCCACCTCTCGCCCCACAGGGCTGCCTGCCCTCAAACTCTCTTCTCCGGGATTCTTCTGGGCCTAACAGCTGCTAAGAGTTGTCAGCGTCATTTCCAGCCGGCCCAAATAACTTCCTCACAGCAGCGAAGCGAGGTCCTTACAGCATTTCGGCTTAGTTTGTGCCAGCAGCTGCGACGCAAAGCTTACCAGCTAAATACATAATCCAAGGAACGCAAAGCAAGTTAGCACCGGGCTGCTATCCCTGCAAAGGAAAGGAGAGACCAGTTCCCTCCATCCGCTTTCTTTCATCAGACCTTGCACAGCAAGATCAGCACTGTTCAACATTGGGATTACAACCTTCTCCTGCTTGTCTTATCAGCCAGTGAACCATCAGCACCAAAGACTAAGCACAGGACTTTTAACTCTGGTTGATGTAATGCACATGTGTTCAATGTTTTTGTTCACTGTTATTGGGTGTTATTGTGATCTCAGGTCAGGTTTGCTTTGCTACATGGCTAATTTGACATTAGTTGAATTATGCTTCACACAGACTCAGGGTCTTTGCATGCAACTAACCATCTTCTCTAACTTGGCATCACGTCACACACACACACTCCTTCAGCCTGGACCATTTCACACCCACATGTGATATCAGTGAGCACATGGTTGTTTCTTTGTTCTCTCCCATCAATGAAACAAGTGCTGATCTACCATCTAGTCCAACCCTTCGATCAGCCATCTCGTCATCCCTTTTGATCAGCCATTTTGTTTGTAGTCTTCCTTTGTCCGTGCCGTGCGGCGTGGTACTTTGAACCCTATCCACCATTTTGCTTTTGTTCTTCCCGACACACACACACAGACACACACACCTGTATATAGTACATGTTAGTTAGATTGTGTGTTTTCATCTTTGTGTCAAATAAAAGACTTTTGAACCTACATGCTGTCTATTTAATATTGTACAAGAGTGAATGTGGCCAACCTGTACTCTGTCAAGGACTCCAAATCCTTCCACCATTACAGCTGTTCTGGTAATTTTGGTTGTAGATTTTAGGTTTAGGCACAAAAAGCACTTGCTGGGATTAGGAAATTAGAAAATGTCATGCCTTGAAATACCTGTTTTGGTTGCCAAAAAGAGAGATGTCCCTACTTCTCATTAGAAATATCCAGTGTTTGTCACCATAAATGTGGCTGTCCTGAGGTCTTCTTAAAAGTAACCAGTGGGTTAACACTTACAAATGATGAAACAGTGTTTTGCAGAAACGTTAACTGCCAACATCTTATCTTGGTGACTGTAGGTGAAGGTGGTGACAGCCCTGTTCATATTCTAGAACGAGAGCAGAATTGAGCATGTTGAGGTAACACCAAAACTGATAGACTGAGGAGTTTTGCTGATTGCGGTCATAAGTTATGCACATTTAACAAAATTCAGACAGACAGACAGGTATTAAGGTTGCAATCCTAAATTAAGCGAATAAAAAAGTGAGAACATTAAAATGAAAAGTGCATTCCTGTTACAATCCAACTATTCACAAAAAGTTCCTAATATATTCATAACAGACCACTGATGCATTGCTTCTCATTAAATACAACTTTTCATGATTAGGGGTCATCTGGGCCGCTGGATTGGTTTCTCACGCAGGTCAGGAGGATGCACTGCTTAACAAATGCAAATCAACACATTCTCTCAAGGACGATCACATCACAGTCCTTGAAACTTTTTGCATGTCTGTCTTTTCCCTGCATTTCAACTTTTTTTCCCTGAAGATCACAAAGCATTACTGTTGATTTGGGAGATACATTTTTGAGCCAGTGGGCTCCCAAGTTGTTTCTCTGGGACCATCACCATCGTCATCATCATCATCATCATCATCATCATTGCTGTGATGGGACTGTTGTTCTGCCTAAGTGGCTCCATTTGGCCAATTAGCCCTCACCAGGAAGTGCTCCTCTATTATTTTTCTCCCCTCCACTCTGATGAAACAATGTCAAGCAGAGGCATTTGTTAGCGGATTATACTACCATGACATTCAACCGCATGACTCTGTTTAGAGCGACAAAACCTCATAAAACATGCAGCGGAATGAAAGTCGACAGTCGGTGATAGATTGAGGGAGGGAGGGAGAGAGAGGAGACAGCAAGAGGACTGAGTGCGTTCGCCCTTGGCTCCATGCGGCAGTTTTTACAATAACAATTAGAGTGTGTGAGATATAAAAGCTAATGATCAGGTCTGTCATATTTGCATATGCAAAGAGCAGTGGGCTGATTGCTTGCACGAAACGGCACTTAGAGAGCGTAATTAGAGAAGTCTGGCGGTGGTGATGTCGACAGCCAGAACAGTGGAGAGATTCCCTCTTAATGAGGCTTGTCACGGTACGCTCTGCCTCGAGTCTCTGCTCCGTGATCTGACACACGCATGCACACACACACACACACACACACACACACACACACACACACACACACACACACACACATATTAACCCCTGTCTATAGTCTGTAACCCAGTTTAGAACACATTTTATGGATTTTTACATGAAAGTCTAACAACTCCTCTAACACTCAGAGGATTGCAGTCACACAAGCACGCACGCAAGCACACACACACACACACACACACACACACACATACACTGACACACATCAGTCAAAATCAGGGACACATAACCCATACAGACACATCAGATGCAACTCTGTGGTCTCATCAGGATATTCAGTCTAATTACAGGACAGGCTGACATGAAAGAGAACTCCTTTACTTGACTTTCACTTTCTCCTGATGAAAGAAACTGATGATTTTCTCCTCGTTTTTATGTAGAAAACATATTTTCTCTCATGGCTCTCTTCAGGCGCTAACATTTATTCAGAAATTTCAGAAATTCATAATAATTTTTCCCATTAGACTTTTCTTTGTCTGTTCATCCGTGGTGGCCGCCACTACTCCGGCTGTTTATTCCACACAAACAAGAGACCAAAAACCTGTCACTTCCTCGGCAGCGGAGAATTTTTCTGGCTTCCACACACTGTGGGCCAGAATTGTAATGCTCAGTGGATATTCCCAGCTTAATGACTGTATACACAAAAGCAGAAGTATACACATTCATAACTCCTGTATCTGGAGTATTCTGTGTTATACATCTCAATCATTGTCAAATTTTAGAAACATGCACCAGCTCATTCTTATTCACATTGTTGTCATTTATGGATGTCCATACACAGCATTTTTATCTAGTTTTGACATAATCAGGCTCTCTCTCGTCATTTTGCACTACTTTACAGGTATATGCTATGAAAGAAGGTTAAATTCACCATCTGATGTGCTTCATTCTTATTCAAGACTGTCCTCAGCAGGCAAACAGCAGCACTGGACATTTGTTCCAACACAAACAACGTGTGTTTACCTTTCCCCGACAAGCAACGTCAACCTCTTGTTGTCCTGTGGATAAGGACTGATGTCCCTCCAACCAGAGAAGAACATCAATATTTAGTGATTCCTCAAAGCCCTGCATTAAACTCAATGACAATGTTTTTAAAGCAACATGATGTAGAAGACTGTTGTGGAAAAGAGCATTAATATCAATAATTCTGCATGAATTGTAATACTGCATTATAGATAGATCTGTTAAAGCAGGTCTGACTGCACCTGTTATCATGGATGAATCATAAAAAACTTGCAATTTTATTTAGTTTTTTCTTCATCAGCAAAAAGGCTTACATTTTCTTTCTCCTTACTTATTTGTCTGAGTTAATCTTTCAGGAAAAAAATACAGATACAAAGTCACAGGGATATCATTATTGGTCTTTTAACTTGAAATGCACACCAGACTTACTGTAGCTGTGGTCTTCTTAATACAGTGTAGGCTATATATTTGATTTAGAACAGTTGTAACCATTTTTATTGCTCCTTGGTATCTATTTGTATTATTTCTATCAGTCTCATTATGTGATGCCCTGATGTTTCAATTTATCCATAATCAGTATTGTACTGTATATGAGGTATTCATCTTTTAATCGTTCCTGTGTCTTATTTCTTCACATTTGACAGTTGAGATGCTGAGCCATGTAAGTAATTGCTGTCTCTTCAAAATGACACTGTAGTGGCCGAGGACGTCCCATTTGTAGTAAAGAAGTCCTTCATCCTCACGCCTCTCTCTTGTATTCCGCTGGGAGGAGCTAAGATGCCAGGAAGAGGCGTGAGTGAGGGAAACGAAGAGCTGTGTTTTGTTTGGGTATGTCCCAATTCCCTTAATTGCATCCACATTTCCCTCGCTTGCGTCTTTTCCCTGCACACTGTGAAAAGCCTTTGGTAAAGTTCATATTACCTATTTTATTTTTAAATGTAAATTTGCTCAAATAAATTAATTATAATTCTATTTGTGTTTTCTTCTGTCAAATCTGATAAAAAAAAGTGTCAAGATTTCAGCAACTAATTATGTCCTGAAATTAAATTGCACTTACAAAACTTTGTAATTTGACTTCATAAAGTTGAGTTCATGAAGCTCCATGAAAGTGCTTCAGCCAGAAGTCCTTTTAACGACCACCCTGCAGTGACAGAACCAGTCTGAACTTGTTTTGGCTGTTGGGGTCAGTAATATGAGTCTCCGAGGAATAATACTCAACTTAAGACATGTAAGTACTTCTGCTTTGTTTTAATCCAAGCTGTAGAGATAACACAGTAGAGTGAGCTACAGGCTTGTCAGAGAGAGAGAGACAGTGACTAAGCCCTAGATCCCACTGGGGCCATCACGGCCAAGTTACGGCCGTGATACGGTCACCGGAGCTGATTGCGGCCATTCTAGTCAATGCTCATGTTTCCACCAGCTGCACCTTGGCATGTCTCAGCAGTGTCCTGGAAGCGGCAAGTGTTTTTTTGACGGAGGCAGACTGCAGTTGCATCAAGCTGAACAGAGCAGATCGTGCTGGGCAGGACACACAGGAAGCAGCATAGTGCATCTGGTCAATTCTCAAAATAAAACACCCTGTACCATTTCGGGATCATGTTTCACTTCACTACATCGACATTAGGTCATAGAAGGATTTAAGAACGTAGCCTACTCTCCCATGGAGAGCACAAGCACAAAAATCAAGGACAGTGTGTCGAAATAAGCAAAATCTCAGGGTAGAACCTTATTCTTTCCAAAAGGAAATTATTGTGCCAAGTGTTGCTCAAAGTTTGCATTATTCCAGTAATTTAATTAAACTTTCTATTCATCAACATCTTATCCATAGTACATTTTGGTTTGGACACAGAATAAAAAAAAAAACTATCGAAAAGGCCTTTATAAACTCTCCTTTACTTAAAATCCAGAGTGACTCTCAAACTGATGGGCTTTGGAGGACAAAGAGGGCCACGGTAACATTCCAGACTGGGTTTTGTCACTGTGGAGGGGCACTATTAACTGTGTGCTTACACCTACTGTACTTGATCATTATCTGTGGTATAGTCAATTGGCTTGGAAAAAAAATAGTGTCATTCCAAAGTTCTAACACTTTTCAGTCAATCTGTCATTTCTGTACAATTCAAAAACCTATGTGTAACCAGCAACTACGTTAACAAGGTTCAGAACTTAAAAGTATTGGCCAGAATTGTTGTAATTTGTGTGTGTGTGTGTGTGTGTGTGTGTGTGTGTGTGTGTGTGTATGTTCACAGTTGATTTAAACAAAAAATAGACTGATGACATTCTTGCTGTTCTCAGATTACAACCCAGACGCCAGAATGTTGGAAATGTACGCTTCTGCAAACAAAGGACATGTTGCAACTTAATGTTTCTTTAGGTTTGATTTTCAATCTTCCCTTGTGACAACGCTCTGCTTATGCTCTAGTCAGGTTTAGGCACAAAAACCACTTGGTTAGGGTTAGGAAATGATCATGTTTTGGCTTATAATACCTATGACACGTGCACATGTGAATGCATCAGTGGTTTGCAGAAACGTTAACTGCCAACATTTTATTCAGGCAACTGGGCTCTTTTTAGATAGGTGAATTACATAAAAAGGCCTCCATCTCCAGAGGGTACATATTGTACTTATTCAAAGCAGTTTGTAAAGTTGTGACAATAAAGGCGAGTGGCCTGTTAGCATGCTTGTGATGTTAGCATTGCTCTCAGTGTGGTTGTGTATTGGTGATGTTTTAGGTTACCAAAACCTTCATATATAATACAATACAAACAATTTTACTCATTGCATAAGGGGCAATTTGTTTAGAGCTGATTGTTGCAAACAAAACAAAGTAATGGACAAACCAAAGGAATGATACAAGAGGGCTGACTGTGGAATAGAATCTATGCACAATATAGGTAAATAGGTCAGACAAAACACTGACAATCGCTTAGTCTTCAATTTGCAGCGTCAATGAACTATTCAGAATTAAAACATGAACCCTGATGGCAACAGAGACATTTCACTTGCAAGAACATGTCTGGAAGAGGCCAAGCACTTGTTGCTTTCAGGATGATTTGTTGGATGCAAAAAGAATTCAGATGTCTTTGTTTCACTGTGATCTTTGAAGAGATTTTAACAATGCTGTTCAGGCTGTTTCTGCCTTTTACTGAGACTGTGAAACTAACAGATGAAAGAAGAACTCTCTAGACTCCCAATAAAAGATTGATAAAAACGACAGAGTAGGACAGGGCTGACAGAAAAGGAATTTACTATGTGCAGAACGTGAAGTCTTTATTGCCCCTATTTCACAAAAGCCTTGGTGTTCACATCTAGTTTAAAGGAGCAAAAAGCGAAATCATTCCACCGCTAGGTTTGCTGTTGAGCACTGCCTGTAGACCAAAACAAAGTGTGCCATTAGCCACACCTCCCTCTGCCTCTGCTCGACAATGACAAATGACAATGACAATATTTCCTTCTTAGCAACGACTTTTTAGCAAACCCCCAGCTGGATTGGAGGTTCAGTGATCAAGTTGTTAGAGCTGGTAGAAGCACTGCATAGCTGTGAGTTGCTCCAGTTGCCGATCGCAGCTGACTGCTATCGGCTGATTGGGCTAGAGCCATGGCCGGATCCTGGCTAGTGCTAGCACCGGGAGCTAATGCTAACGTTCCTACTCTTCTCCGTGAGTGAGACCGATGTTTCAGCCTGGTGTGACAGCCCGTGAGCCCCCCAGGTTGTCCGCCAGGCAAAATTTTACAATGCTAATTGAAATGTTAGCTGCCTGTCGGGCTACTCACCAAACACAACCGTAATGCCTGACCCATTGCTGAGGACCGAGCTGGTAACAACTCCAGCTCCGGACATTAACCCATGCTACATACTCATGCAATATATAGCGGCAAGTGTGTAAAGTTACTGTAACACAGACAATAAAACAGACATTTGACTTTATGGTGTTACTTGCCTGTCAAGAAGAAGAAGAGCCAGCTCCGAGTCCGACTGTAGCCCCTTTAGCTCTCGTAGCTCCCTCCACCTCGGAAACGCCAGGCCAATGTTAATTCTGCTTTTATCCCTTTCTTTATCGGACAATTTCTTTGCCAATGACCGTTTTTTTTTTAGTCTGCTCCTGCTCGTCTTCATTGGAAGGTTTTGTTCCGCTGTCTGCCATTGCAGTTCGAAAATGCTGCCGCTGCCGCTGTCACTACTCACTGGCTGTCGCGTTTTACAGGGAGGGAGGAGGCGGAGTTTCACATGAACGCACATGAACGCACATGAATGCGCGGCCGGACCGGCTTGTAAACATGAGGCTGGAGATCAACACAGAGAGCGGGTGTGTGACGTCATCCTATACTCCAGATGAAATTACACCTCTCGTTCTCCATGTAGCGATTTTTTAATTCCTTCAGTCTTAAATAATGCATTTCCGCTTATTGCTCCTTTAAGGTGATCATTGAAAATAGCACTGGAATACTTGTATTATGTAACCATTTCTACACTGTCATCATGTATGATACACTGTGTGCATCTTTGTTATAAAATCAATAAGTTTCTTGGTTTTAGATACTTGTTATCTAAAACCAGTTGCTTGGAGTTGTTATCACACTAAGAAAAATTAATCAGAGAGAACATTCCTGTGGTCTGATGATTGAAAAAGTGTACAAACACATGTCGTCATAAATTTGACCAAGCGTGTAAGCTGGCAAATCTGTTTTCTGTCAGCATTTCATTGTTTTTACAGTTTGCTCTTGTCACTTCCAGATGGAATTGTAAAACTCTTAAATTCTTTGTAAACTCTTGATTCTTAAAAGGTTTGGACACTGTGTAAAACATAAGCAAAAACAGAATGCAATCATTTCGTCAAAAATCACAAAACCCTTTTCAACCTATTCATTTAAAATGAATACAAAAACAAAATATCAAACTTTCAAATGAAACTCAATTGTTTTTGTAAATATACATTCATTATGAATTTTAAGCCTGCTTTCAATAAGTTGGTACAGGGGCAGCAAGAGCCTGGGGAAGTTGTGGAATGCTCCAAAAGCACCTGTTTGGAACATTCCACAGGTTAAAGGATAACTACCGTTTTTTACAACCTTGACCTTATTTCTAGCATAAAATACGATGCTTTACTCACCCAGATAACTTTGGTGTCATTTGGAGTTGTTCGGACGAAATTAGATCCAGTGGAGCGCCGCGTATTTCCATATAATGCGAGTGATCCGGGCACCGAAGCGTAGCCTCTATGAGCATTATCTGCCGCGAAACTAGTTCATTTCACCAATATTTTGTTATGATACGCTAGCGCTATTCCCCTCTGAGTCCGGGCAACGTCTATTGTCAACATCCGGGGTCTGTAGGTTGACCTACTACCTCTGACCTTGAAGATGTCGTCTCTGAGCTGCGCGCACACCCGCGACAGCCGGCTTGTTTACCTGTAGCTGCTACTGCTAGTTTGACCCCGGATGTTGATAACAGATGAGCCCGGACTCAGAGGGGAATAGCACTAGCGTATCATGACAAAATATTGGTGAAATGAACTAGTTTCGTGGCAGATAATGCGTTATATAGAGGCTGTGTGTCGGTGCCCCATCACTCGCATTATATGGATATACCGGCGCTACACTGGATCTAATTTCGTCCGACGACTTCAAATGACACCAAAGCTATCTGGGTGAGTAAATGATAATATTTTATGCTAGAAATAAGGTCCAGGTTGTGAAAAACGGTAGTTATCCTTTAAAGCTCTGGTCTACGATCTGAGAAAGGTTTGAAAAAAGCATCACCCCACACACGCACCCCTCCCCTCTGTGCTCCTTAACCCCTCCCCGCCGAGCTCGTATCGCTCTCCCCTCGGAGTCCCGCGACACACCCCCTCCGGCTACAAGCTTTTTTTTTCTCTTCAACGAACTTCATACGTCCTGCAACAAGCACCAAGAGCAACAAGCCGGCAGAAACCAAATACAGCCCAGCTTTGAATGCGGAGTAACGATGTCGGATTCACAGATAAAGTTACTACAATGCACTTTGTTGAAACTCACGCAAATCTTGTAAGTCATTACAATGTCCACAGCTAAGCTCCACAGCCAAGCTAGCGTAACGTCATTAGCATGCTACAGCTACGTTACCTTACAGCTACGTAATCAGCTACAACAGCTAAGTTAGCCACTTCTAAAAGTTATTGAGGGCCAAGAGACTAACAGATGCTGCCGTCAGCTTTCATCACAACGATCGCTTCCACATTGTGGCTGAAAAACAAACCCGTGTGAGTTTCGGAGCAACTGTGTGTGTCCCAGCTGCTGTCTGAGTAGCACCAGACAGCAGCTAGGACACACACAGCTGCTCCGAGACACAAATGTGTCCGTAAACAGTAATCTCTTGTTTATGACAGATAAGACACACAAATACACACATCGTAACGCCTATATGATAATCCATCATATTGATTTAGCAAAGGCTTCGTTGAAAACAAACGGACAAGACCGGGAGGAGGGTTAGCAAAACAGTTGAGTAGTGACCGGGCGAGAGGTTGTTATGGAGAAATAAATCCGGACAAATAAGATAAAAATCCGGAAAAATAAATCCGAAACCCCTCCGCTTCGCGTTGGGGTTTCATCCATCCCTTCATTCATCTTACTTGCTGCTTCATTTAGCTGCCACGAGCAAATAAATAGGCTGATTTGGTGTAAACATGTCAGCAATGTTAGCTTGTTGTTAGCTTACAATGCTAGCATAGAGGCTAACGTCTCTGTCGAGCAAGTAAACAAGTGTTGACAACACTGCAGAGACAGACACCATCTAATAACACAGAAACAAACTAACGGCAGCTTTCACAGTCATCAGCAGCATCGGCATGAAAGTTATCTGTGTCACAACATCCACAATAGAGACGAAGGTTACCTGCTCAACAGAAACGCCGCTGTATCAGCACCGGGTCCATATCTTCACGGACCTTTCGCCACCGTTCAAACGATGACCCAATGTTTATTCGGTTTGAGCCCTCTTTGTTTCACATGTCCGGTTTGTGTCTTTTCAGTGACAGACTTTCTCTCTTTGACTCTTTGTCGGTGGGGCGAGCAGAGGCAGCTGAACTGCTCAGGGCAAAACAAACCTCTTGTCCGCTTGTAGTTTCAAATGCGGAAGTGGGTCGGGACCAGACGTGAGCAGGAGCAGGAGAGTGAGCGAGGATTGGATCGGAAAATTGATCCAATAGGAGCCATCCGGGCCGGATGGTTCCTATTGGATCAATTTCTTTTCAGTTTTACAGACACTAGAGAGAATTGATTTTTTTGGTTCCTTTTACTCTCCACATTGTGTGGGTGGTACTATTGGGTCATAACCACCATCTAAATGATGTTATTAATAATAGCAAACCTTTTAAATCGTAGACCATAGCTTTAACAGATTCATTGGTAACAGATGATTGTATCATGAAAAACCTCTCTATGCACATTTGCAGTGAATTTAGGGACTTCACCATCTAGAATTTATGACAATCAAAAGATTCAGGGAATCCAAAGAACTGTCTGGACATAAATGTCAAGGCTTGACACCAACACTGAATGCCTTTAACCTTCCATCCCTCAGATAGCACTGTAAAGTGTTAAAGTCTGTCCACATTTCATGTTGGTTTTGGAAATCAAGGGCGTCCTCAGGGCTACAGGAGAAAAGGACCATCCAAATTATTATGTATGTGTATTTGTATTTGTATTTGTGATTGTATTATACCATAATTATTGTTGGCTGTGTTAAACAACATGGCACAGGTAACGTTCAAATATGTGAAGGCACTATTGATGTTGAAAGGTACATACATGTTGTGGAGCAACAGATGCTGCATGCAGAGCTTGAAAAGCAGCAGGCACTGATCCAAGACAATAGAGTGATCTTGGAAGTTGCACAGGTGACATACTATTCATACGTTTTCAGTGACTTATCTTTTATGTTGGTCAACTCTGCGGTAAGCTGAGTCGCTGAAGAGACATGGAGAAGGCAGCGCAGATTAATGTAAACAAGGGGGAAGAAAAGCTCTGAAAACTCCCTCCTGTGGTAGCTTTTGAAGGCTTGTAGTGTTGATTTACCAGTATACACACTTACTGTTTATTTACACTTATTAAACACACATTTGTAATAATCACACCTAGTTATCACCATAAAACTCAGTATGTTTTAATATGTTTGCACTGTTTGACAAAAATCTGTACATTTTTTTAAAAACCTGCATGTTTATACTGTGCTCAGATTACAAAAAAATGGTGTGTAAATGTACTTCACTGATTGATTTCAAGGTCAAGTTTGGAGCCATCAAATTAGGGAATTGGCATGTACCCCTCTGTCTCTCCTGCATGCTAATCTCTGTCCAGACAATCAGTTCATGCTTCCCACCTTTGGGCACCAGGTCTGACCCTAAATGGCCAGTTAGAAGCTGAGTGGCCCATCACCAGTGGGAGCTTTGAGCGTTTAAAGCTGGGCTCAGACTACAGGAGCTTTTAAAATCCAAACTGATTTTGAAATTGGGTTGCATTGTGCAGATAAGGAGAAACTTAACAGATGTTCTTCTCTCTAATCTCAAAGATGGTCACGCTACAGGATATTATTAAGATTATTGTGCCACCTGACGTGATCTCTTGGGGTAGCAGATGCAAACAAAATGAAGACTAACGTGCAACAACTCGCTGTAGGAATGCTTTGCAGTGAGAAAGAAACAAAAGCAGACTGTTCTGATAAGCAATTGTTTAGAAGATATGTTCAACTTGATTTCTCTGCTCTACAGCAAGGTGAGATTTAGTAATCAGTTTTACAGTAATATCTGTCAACAATAGTATGTTAGCTAAAGTTAGCCTCAAAGGCTAGAATGCATATTGATGTTTGGTTCCACCATCAGCTGCTCCAGTACTAATGATTAACATTCATTAATTACTCAGAAAGTACTGACCTAATCATCCAGGCTTCACACCAGTAAAATAAATATCAAACACTTTTGAATAATCTTGGCAGCCCCAATGAGTTTGCGAGCAGGATAGATCTGTAAACCCCTCACATTACCAGATAATCTAGGTTGAACATTTTAACTGACCAAGGTCCCAGATTTATCCTCCAATTGTTGGGAGGGGAGAATTGTCCCAAAAACATCTGTCGACTGAACCCAGTTTAATACAGCTGTCTCTATGTTTCCTTAGCTGTATTTTTTGCTTAGGAAGAAGTTAGTAACCAACTATGCTGCGGAGGATGTGAGGCCACAGGATTCTCAACTAATTAGAGAGATAACAGTGTAATTTGTCTCCTCATAAAAGGTGCAACAAAGGGGATGTCAGTCAAATAGTCTGACCAATCAAAAACATGGACAAGTCTGCTGACAGCAAAGCGGAATACATTATCAATGAAGAGAAAACTATTAGACCAATAGAAGAAGAACATTATTCAGGCTAAAAACACACAGTTACAGGAAGAACAGCTGAGAAAAAATCATGAACTCCGTGAATGCGTCAATTTATAGACTTATAATATCATGTCTCATCATTAGAGCACCAGTAGATCTGACTATAATTACATTTGTGCATTCCATTAAATTAATTAATGAATGTCACTTAGATGTATCTTATGACGTGTGTATGACGGTTTTAGCCTTATTTATTCAGCTGTAACCCCCACGGTGCCAGATGAAGAAAATAAAAAAATAAACATAAAAGCAAATTTCAAAGTGGTATTTTCATAACTCACAGCATGTACAGGGCCTTAGTGCTTCAATCAGTCTCTACTGTAGGATGATATCAGCATAAAAAGGCACAATAAAAAAGATATTGACACTGCTTGCAGCCAACAGGAAAAGAAAGAGTTGAATAATGCCATGTTCCAGAGAATTCAGTAGGTGATGATCCGGAGCAGGTTAGGTGTGCAGCATAAGTTACCATGGTGATGTTCCCCAGTAAGAAGTGAACCAGCGTTGTAACACTGAAAAGCCTGAGTTAACCATGAAGTGACGTCAGCCTCAACCACTAATCCTGCTTCGTGGTACAGGCCTCTAAAGAGGTCTTTCCAGCCAGGATAAGTGTAATCAGTTGTGTGGGTGCGCTGCAGATATACAGGGGCTTTCAGAGGAACTTATTAATTTTTGCACACACAGATTTATTTTTGTTAGATTACACTAGTGCTCTGTGTCTCCTCAGTTATAGTTTTGAAGTATTTTTGTAGTAAAGGTTAGATTGATTTGATGTTAATTGTTTTTACCTGCCTAGACAGAGAAACATCTACTGCAGAGAAAAAAAAAACTCATCAACATTCACAGCTGTCGAGGATTGATAGAACATCTGCAGATACGAACATTGGAAAATATGCCAAAGAGACAAGACAAAGCAACCAAACCAGTGACACTGTCATTTTTGCATAAGATTTGCTTGTGAATTCAGACAGAAACTTTGGCTGTTGACCTTTAAAGATGAATGACTTCAACCCTTTACGAAGCACAGAAGTACCTCTTCCTGTAAGCAAAGAAAACCAATGGTACTCTAGGAACTTTATCCTCTAGGGGGCATATCCTCGCCACAAGATCGATTTCTCTCTCTCCCTTTACCTTTATCAATCTGTCTCTCCCACCCTTTGCGCCCCGTCGTCCTCTCAATCCATCTCTCTCTCTCTCCTACCTTCCCATTTATTCTGCCTTCCCTCAATCTATCTCTCTCTGTCTCTTTTACTACCATTTATCTCTCCTTCCTCCCCTCCATATATCTCGCTGCCTCCTCCATATCTCTGTCTCTCGCTGTATTAAAATGCCTCATTTGGATCTCAGCTCCCACACCGCAGCTTTCGTTGCCTCGGTCAAAACTAAGAGACCATCTCATCAGCATTGTGAAGATCAATTTGCCTCTCCTTTCTTTCCTCTGTTTGCCTCAGTAGAGAGATTACCAGATTATCCCTCCCTCCCACTGAAGAATGTCTGTTTGTCATGTTAAGTCAAGACAAGATGTGAAGGGAGAGCATATTTGGGGTGTTAATAGTGTAGGAGCCAGTAGAAGTGGGGTGAAAAACTTTAAAATGAGTTTGTAGGAGGCTGCAACAATTCTGAAGATGCACAATTTCCCACTTTTTTCTGTTGTGGTCTACCACTTTCAAGTCAGGCTACCCAAGCAGCAGAAAAAAAACAATGTAATGTGTAACAATTCAAAGACAAAAACTATGACACAACATTTCCATATGTTTATTGATTATTTTTTTTATTCTGTTATCTCCTCTTCATTTTGACCTATGTCTCATTATTCATTTCAGCCTGACAGCATGTCAAGTTTAATATTCACAGATCGTAGATGGCTGGTAAATTGTTCTTTTCATACACAGTCTGTATTTTGAGAGAAAGTGCTTTCACTAAATGGCAGCCTGGAGATTGTAGGAACAATTGATTACTTGAATTTCATAGCCTTCACCAAGAATGCCTAATCAATGTGCTTACTTGACAAATGTTGTATTAATTGTTGTTACAGATTGGTATCAGGCACTAAAGGGTGTAAGCTAAATAAAAAGCTAGTTCGGTCCCCAAGACAGTCGTAGTTTAAGGTCATAGTTGGGATCTTTTGTTGTGGGGCCGTATGAGGTGTTTGTGTATTACCTGCAAAAGATGACCGTCAGCTCTCCCCCTGTGTGGAGAAGCAATGCGGGAAGCAGAGCATTGCACCACTAAATGGTCCTGGCAGCAAGATGTATTTTAGGCACCATAACAAAGACACACCACAAAAATATATTTATGTTTTAGTGTACGCTATATTTTGAACATTTTTGGAGCTTTTCAGTGTAGTCAGACAGCCCTTTCCTTTGCCACTACATTCCCTCAACTGTACCTCAAACATCCATATTCCTATGCACAAGTGCAGCTGTGCCTGCAATGCACTGTATTACGCCACTGATCAGCTGTTTGTGTCTGACTTTCAGCGGCTGTCTGACGGCAATGTAAAGCACCGAAAATGTTGAAAATATAGCGTACACATAAAGGGATATATTTCTTTTTAGGTGGGCCTTCTTTTCGGTGGCCGCTTCTCCACACGCGGACAGAGCTTACGGTCATCTGCTGCAGGTAATACACTGACTAGGGATAAGTACCTCATACAGCCCTGCATCAAAAGACCCGCACCACCACTTTAATCAGTACAAGGGTGGATGCTCCTTGAGGATGCTTGTAAATATGTTAACTAACCTGTGATTGATACCAGGAGAGGGAAGGAGACTGGCTAAAGAAGGACACAGGCATTGAGGACTAAGCGGCGATGTATCACCAGGCTGCTGCTCTGGTAGCTGCAGAAGCAAAAGCTTTGATGTGAGGGTGACTGTTGCATGTTTTTTTGTATCAATAACTTGTTGACTTAGGAGGGAAACCAGGCCAAATGCCCAGACAGTGACAAGTGTGATATTTGATACTGACATCATCACAAGATGTGAAGTAGCATTCAGAAGAATCCTTACCCATTCATCTTATCAGGACTAAGGTCATAGTGACTAACACTGAGTCTACACAGGTTGCAGGATGAAGCCAGCACGTCAGCAGAGGAGCAGCCTCTGTCCTCTTTTAGTACTTACACAGGATGTGCTCAGCCACAGTACTGCTGTGTAGGTGTTTCGCATTTTGGCAGTTTTGGCAGTGATACGAGCCCACTATGAGTTACTGTAGTTTACTAAGATATAAGAAAAAAGACCTGAAGCCTAAAATTAAGGTGAGGGTTGCAGTAAGACACAAGCTGCTACACACCTTGGATCGAAAACTCTTGGGCCCGGTGTCTACATAACATTTCTTTCTAGCAGAAAAGTGCTGGCAGTGCACTTGGGATTGCTGGGTTAAAGTGCTTGTGTGAATGAAGAAGAAGAACGCTGCATGCTGGCTTTGATCGACATTAGCTAAAGCTACAGAGGGCTGACTACACAGCTAACTACAAGCTTACAGCTTGTAGGGTGATAAATACACATCACTAACCAGCAACATTAATTGTCCAGATGATCTGCTCCCACAAATCAGCTTTTCTGTCTCTGTTGTGCTATTTTCTGTCTGATGAAACTCTGATAACTCTAAGAAATAGACAGACACAACAAGCTTCTCCACCATGTTCTTGGTTACCAGGGTGACAGATGATGAGTCCTGCCCATTCTAAAATATGATTGTTTGCCTTAAAAAGATGGTGATGACCCCAGAAGCTTTCTGAGAAGTTAAGGGATTTTCTTTCAACCAGAAGCTCTCTGAAGGGCCGCATTCAATCTCTCCTTGATGCTGGTGCTAAGCAAAAAGCATTATACGAACATATCTGTTCTGTCAGACGACTGGAAAACACGGCTGAAATGCATTCTATGCAGAGAAGTCTTTCTATGTGCAGTAGTTGGAGGGTTCCTCTGTCCTCAGCGAATTACCTGTAAGTGCTTATGACCTGAATGTTAGACCAGATTTTTACCCTCAAACTCCCTTATTTGTATTGACATGAGATCTTTGTCTGGATATCTTCTCTGGATATGGAAAAACTCAAATGTTCATGTGAGAAAAATGAATAGTATAATCAGAATGTGATTTTCAGGCTGTGGTGTGGCCTTCATTGTGATTCTATAAAAGGCGATCTGTACATGTTTGCTCGTATCTGAGAAAAGAAATCCAAAAAATTGAAAGGTCACCTAATTCTGCTTCTTTCAGCTATCTCAAGAAGCCTGGCAAAGGATAAAGGATTTATACAACACTGTTTCTTTGGCAAAGCAAAAATAAGTACAGAAGTACTGTAGAACCCACTACAACATGCAAAACAAGAGTCATGTAATTTACTGTGGGACCTAGTGCTAGCAAGCATCTCCCATATCTCTGATTGCCTTCTTACAGTATCCACTTTATTCCTAGCCCAATGATACCATGTGTGTATTATGGGTGCAACTTTCAGGTATCTACTCCTCTCTCATAGATTTTGGGGAAAAAAATACATGTAAACACAGCCTGTCAAACCTTAAACAGGAAAATGTAATCACATCTGCCATCACTGAGAAAGGGGTGGGAGGGTGGTGTGAAGAAGGGGCTTTGGTAGTGTACAGTAGCATATTTAGCTACTTTGTTGATTTAGTTGTTACTGGTGTGATGGACAAACTAAAAAGCACAGAAATACAGTACTCTGAGGAGTCAAGGGCATTTTATTGAAGGAGGTGGGACAGAACCTTATCTATTTTAAAGCAGACAGAGCCTCAAAGTCCCACATCCTCACATCACTTACAACGCTAAGCTAAATTAAGTTGTTGTTACTATCCAAGGGCACTTCTTCAGGTCCCAGTCCCATTCCTCTGTAGTTAGACATCATACTATTTAAAGAGAAAATTAGACAGTTTGAAATAAGCTTCTTTGTTTTCTTGATTTCTAGCACCTCTAAAGCTTACAAATTAGCTTCTTCCAATCTTTGTTCTGAGTTAAGCTGTCTGGCTGCTCTGGGTGGCATCTTATTTACCATATAGACACGAGAGTGGCATCAATTCAGTATAATGAAACTAGAAATTGCAATTGCATTGGCCTTATTTGAGAATGTAACATATTTGTTGACAAAGCAGCCAGCTCACAGTATTTAGCAAATGAAGCTCACCATTATTCTGAGTCAACTTTGGGATATTTTTGGGTTTGAACGTTGTTGGAAGCATTTGGGATAATGTAAGTACAAAACTCATTAAACTATATAACAAAGGTCTAGTTGGATTTAGTGTTTTAATGTGGACATGATAGATATATCTTTAATGCTAGGTATAAATACAGAGTTCCATTATAAGATGCCTTCTTTCAGATAACACATCCAGATGGGCTACAGTTCACGTGTTAAAATACAAGGTGTAAATGGAACTCAGGATTCAGGAGCTCAGAGGGCAGATTCTTCTCTGGTTGCAGAACAGAGGCTGAGCTTTTTATACTCCTGTATTTAATTTGAGGTCATTTCGGCATGTTGCACCTCTACTGTCAACCTGTTGCCTGGGGCCTGCTAGGTGCTGCTGTAGAAGTAGTCATTCAATCAGCATACCATTACAAAATGGGCTGTGTTTGTATTCTACACAGTCAAGCACCATCAAATTGACGGTGTTGGTTCTACCTTACTGCAGACAATTTGAACATGGAGATGTGTTGTCTTGATTATTCATGAAAGCGCTGCGCTACTGCTCTGCAATGCAGCGGACTGTGAGGCCACATGACCATGCAATCATGTGAACTACATCGAGCAAATGAAATGTAGCCTAATCAAATGTTTTATCAGAGACTCTTGTCCCATCAAGATATGAAAAAATGAATTTGGTCTAATCAGTGGGCTTGCAAAGTACAGAGTTGCCACATTTTTATTTTGCATTATGAATAGCTGCAAGTGTCTCCATAATATGAGGTTGTTTGCTGCTTCCCAGTCAGATTGACACAAACAAGAATGTCTTTTAAATTCCATCATAACCTAGAGATGTATAAAGCAGGGTCTCTGAATCTATATTCGTGTTGACCTCTTGTATAACAGTATTCAATATTGAATTTTGTTTACAAGCCATCCAATTCACCGACTGCCTTCTCCTCTTTTAAGTCAAGTTTTCTGCCGTGCTGTCTCCCTTTATGCTCTGCTTGGTTCTTTGACCGATGAGCTTTTGAAATTTGCTACACATCTAACCCATCCCAGCAGCTTTGGCTTGCTTGGTGCTGCATGAAAACTCTTGTCACACATTAATGGACTATAAAGGCCAGATTTTTTCCTCTCTGTTGGACTGTAGTTTTCTTCTAATTCTGGGCATGCTTTGAAAATGTAGGTTGGGATGTTTTACACTTGGAACATGTCTGTGAGATTTGCTGATTGGTGCTGGGCACAGCTGGTAACTGTGTTGGCTACATTTGGATTGATAGAGAGCATAGTCTTAATTAGGTGCACCCACTTCAACCTGTGGGAACACAGTTGTTGTAGATTTGTTTCATTCATGAGAATTGTTATGTTTTTATCTTCTTATAACCTTTATTGATGGCATGATCAGCTGCTGGTGTTGAAACTAAATTAAAATACAGGATATGACAATAGTCATTGAATACGAGGCTATCTGAGAGTGATCCAGCAATATGATGGGCTTTGATTTAAATATACGACTAGTGCTTCATTGTGCAAGGCAACTGTAGATTTCTGTTCAGTTTTTTTTTTTTGTCGCAGTGTCAAAAACAAATCAGAATAACATTAGTTTAACATCAAAGGAAATGTATATCTGTTAAAACATACGAAAATGTTGCCCAATAATAAGACAACATGTAATCATGAGTCATTCCTCCTCATCAAAGAGAATTCTCTAGAAATGTCTAAATTTGCAGTACATATTATATATTTACATAATTCTGTATGGTGATTGTGGGAGCTTAACAGACTGCAGCTTAAGAAAACATGCAAATTAAGAAAACATTTTCATGTATTTGACATCACATGTGCAGCATTAAGAAAAAGCCACAATTTCTAAAAGAAACTGCTTGGTTTTTTATTTTTTATAATTCACAACTTTTTATAAACTGTTATTGGACATAAAAAACCTTTGGAATACTGATGCTGTGTTTGGTATTTTTGTAACAAGAACACACTCTTGGTAGGCAAGTGGTTTTCATTTATGCAGTGGAAATAGTTTTCAGAGGCTTGCAGTAGCTCTCTATATAAAAGCTTTAACATGCAACTTTAGGAAAGTTTCTATTCTTCACCTTGACCTTACGGCGCCTCAGCTGGCCTCTGTGAGGTGTGTGTGTGTGTCTGTGTGTGTTTGTGTTTGTGCTTGTGTGTGTGTGTGTGTGTGTGTGTGTGTGTGTGTGTGTGTCTGACACACACACACGCTCATACATGCATGCATGCTTTACACCATGCACACACAGACTGAGTGTAAAATACTGCAGCAATACAAACGAATAGAAGATGCCTTAATTTTCTAATACATCATACAGTATCTCTCAACGGTCTCTACTCTTATTAGCATTTATTGATATGTGCATTGATATGCTTCTTCAATAAGACTTCATCAAGATAGTTGAACTGATTGTTAACTAAATTATTAGAATTTTGAAATTTTGGACCAAGACAAGGCCTCATACCTAAACAAGAAAAAGGGCTGTTTTTATATTACCTTTCAAAATAGCTCATACAGTGTGAGCACTTTCTGATGCAGCGCCCCAAGAGTGAAAGAGTTTGCAGCCTATCACAGACTTGCACTTAAGGTCTGCCTTTTGATTAAATGGTAAATAGACTGAATTCATATAGTGCTTTTGTAGTCTACCACTCAAAGTGCTTCATACAACACATGCCACATTCACCCATTCAAATGCACTTCTTCAAATACACTGGCTGCCATGCAAGGTGTCAACCTGCACATACATAGTGATACAGCTGTCTGCACCCCATGATATTTCTATTCACCCATTCTCTCGCTTTCTCTCTCTGTCTCTGTCTGTCTCTCTCTCACACACGCACACACACACACACACACACACACACACACACACACACACACACACACACACACACACACAACTGGACCAGCCAGCCACCAGGATTGAACTACCAACTGTCTGATTAGTGCATGATCTGCTTTCATACAGATGCCTGTATTTTCCCATATGTCCCTGACACACCGGGCTGATAGTCGGCAGTCGGCCAATGTCAGAGGCTTTTTGAGTGTTGTCAAAAACTGGTGCTTTAACATAACGGTTTGTATATCTGTAGCACCGAGTCTTATGCTTTCCTTTTTAAATGACTAATACAAACCACTGCTACCTGGTGGTAGGGAGAGGACGTACGGGCTAGTTGTCTGTCAGCTGTAGTTTTTGCAGTGTTTTCAAGTGCAGTGTTTTAGCGGAGAGACAGGTGACGTGAGGCAACCTAATTTCCCCTCAGGGATTATTAAGTCTATCTATCTATCTATCTATCTATCTATCTATCTATCTATCTATCTGTCTGTCTGTCTGTCTGTCTGTCTGTGTCTGTCTGTCTGTCTGTCTGTCTGTCTAGCTATCTAGCTATCTATCTATCGCCAGTGGTTCTTTGACGTTAGTTTGTTGTGTCTTGGCCCAAACCCTGTTGTTTTCTAACCTTAACCAAGTAGTTTTTGTGCCTAAACTTTTCCAAACCACAACCATAAAGTTGCCAGTCATACCAATAATTCAAGTGTTTTGGAAGTCACTGGCAAACAGTGTATTCCTGATGACAGGGATGACTGATCTGAAAATTACCATTTTGGTTGTTTCAAAAGGCATTGACAAAGGATATATTGGTGATATCGATGGGCCAGTATCTACGTTTCAATAAAAGGGCAACATCAGACTGTTGTATTGGCAAAGCAATTAAACACTAAACCTCTCTGTAGCCCATGCTTTTCAGGACACCCAAAACACCTGCAACTTTTTTCTAATTTTATGAAACTGTTTTTCAGCCTGCTGCTGAGTAAGGACAGTATAATAGGATGGTTGGAAAACTGTAGCATTTGCCATTTTTCAAGTTGAGCCATTCCAATATTTAATCTGGTTTTTGTTATTATAAGTGAAAGCAACCATCGAACAGTGTCAGGATGTATTCTAAAGCAGTGGACCATTGACGCTCTCGGCTCTTGGATGGTCAAGTGGCCTCAGGGCATCCAAGGGGTCACATTCTCACTTGAAGCTGTGGGGGGAGGGGTCATCAGGGGCACATGATAAATATCCCCCTTTTGCAGATCATGAAGCCATGATTACACACAGGAATTCTGCAACAGACAACAATCTCACTATACAATGTTTCAGAAACTAATGCACAGCCCGTCAGAGGCAGAGCCTGGAACTGCCCCCTTGGTCTTCAGGGCTGATCACCAGTCAGCCCTGCCCTCTCCTTCACCCAGAAATATGTGTTTGTTTGTGCCTGGTGGCCTGGCAGATGCAACAGCACAGCTGCTGTGATTTCTTTCTCTTTTTTGTAGAGTGCTATGTGGATATATATGAACTTTTGAGGCACAGATCAGCTAACTGCAACACTTGACGAATCATTGCAGTGGTGTCCCAGCCACCAAAGCTGCACACCCACCTACTCTGTGACAACACTTGTCTCTCTGCTGCTCCATCTGCCCGTTTCAGCAACAAAGCTGCAGCCGCATCTTCCTTTCGTCAAGCTCTTAGCTGTCGACAGCGACCTAGGATTTTTAGAAACCGCTGTTACTCAAAAGAATTAGAAGGCTTGGTGTAAATCTCCAATGTCAAAACCTTTATTTCCCTTTCTCAATTTTACTTGCTCCCTTTATCTTGTTCCCTACTCCCTCTCTTTTTACTTATATAAACATACAGCGATGACACAAAATGATACAACATTACACATGCACAATACACACATATCATCATACAGTTCAGAAAAGAGCCAACACAAACACCCCCACAACATAAAGCTGATATACAATAGGCAGCTCTTTAGTACAGGCAATATTTGTCACTTCCTATTTCACCGCTGCTCTGTTAATCTTGGCCTGAGGTGCCAAATGTATTAAATCCACTAGAATTTACTCTCACATGCATTGCTGTGTTTCTCCAACACACAAACAGGAGGGACATTTTCATATGTGTAGGCTGTGTAGGCTGTGTAGGCGAGCCTCTCTACACGTATTTCTCATTGTGGAAACATGAGCACAGGGCTCCCTGACAATCAGTGTACTATCCAGAGTCACACTGGTAAAAACTGTTTTTGATCTCAAGGTTCCTGAGTATGGCTGATGAAAATGTACATCCTCAGTAGGTGAATCATTAAATCATATGTACTTTCTAATTGAATATAATATTCATCATTAGTGTATAATCAGCTGAAACTAAGAATCTTTGTGTTTTTTATTACCTTAGAATGGGCTTTTCATATCTACAGAGGGAGCAGGTCCTCTTACTGGCAGGTCCTTATTACAATAATCTAATTGGCTAATTATGAAGACATGATTAACAGTTTACAGATGTTTGTTAGATATAAATTGTCTCATCCCAGAAATATTACTGAGATGGTGAAAACCAGATTGAACCATTCAATGAAAGGGGCTCTGTGGAACGTAAGCTACCGTTGCTTTCTGTTAGTGGAGCAGAGGGAGGCACTGAGTCAAGGCACTTGAGAATGTACATTAAGTCACATCATTCTCAGTCCGACCTGAGACCTTCACAGAGAAATCCACAGTTCAGCCACATTACAGTTTTTCTCAGTCGCTTTGGTACATTTCTTGAATCATCCTCGACATTTGCATAACAGTAAGTGCATTTCTCAACACAATTCGTACAAATAGCAAAACACCATGGATTACCTGCAAAAGCCAGTCTTTTGCTCCTTGTGTCATTGTGTACGGATAAGACAGTCAAATTGCTTAGTCATGTTGTCAATATAACAGTGTACTCTGGAGGGGTGTTCTGATGTAAACTATGGCTAAAGTTCTGATGACAATTATTGTAAATTGTAAGTTACACCTTAGTGTATGTGGGAGATTGATTGCAAGAGACTGGACAAGATTCACATTTACGCTTTTACTGTTTGTACTGTAATTTGTTGACAGACCATGTCATTGCAATACAGAAAGGAAAAGACAGCACTGCATAGCACAAAGAAAAAAACAAAAAAACAAAAGTAGAAATGTGAACATAGGACATTTTCCTTAGGGAAAACTGTACATGCAGTGCTGTAGGAATTACAGTGCAGTCTTCCTACACCTCCTGACGTTCCTGTCTGTTGGGCCACAAATTCTCATCCACATCACAACGTATATCTTCTCTTGCGATGCAGCGTGGAAAGAATCTTTTAGAGTCTTATCCAGTGTCTTATCCATCCATGGCAGCCAGAAGGGTCATCTGTGTATGTGGCTGGGGATCATATACTTTCCATCTCCATGCTGAGAAAAATTCCTCAATGGGGTTAAGGAATGGGGAGTAGGTTGAGAGGAACTCCATCAGCATCCTGTTGTGGGTCGCAAACCATTGCTTGATGATGTTGGAGCGATGGAAATTGACATTGTCCCAAACTATCACGTACTTTGGCAAGTCATCTCCAATCTGACCCCTCTTTTGTTCAGGGATGAGATTCCTGTAGAGAGTGTCTACAAAGGTGACAAAACGCTCTGTATTGTATGGCCCAATAATGGGAATAGGTGTTAGCACACCATTCTCATTTATAGCAGCACCCATGGTTATGTTCCCGCCCCGTTGGCCTGGCACATCAACTGTAGCTATGTGGCAGATTATATTTCGACCACGCCTTCTGCGTTTTGTTAGGTTGAAGCCAGCCTCATCCATGTAGATGAAGTTGTGCGGTGGTTCACTTGTTTCCAGTTCCATTATAAGCTATATTCAGAAGACACAAAATGAGTTTTATGAATTACATGCATTTTCATTTTGGACAAGATACAGTTACAACAAATGTATGCAGCACATATTGCACCTTCTTTTCTACAGCCATAGCAAATGTGTAAAGGTCACACTTACTGTACTGTATATCACTATACGATGTTGTACTGTTTACTGTGAGGTACAGTTACTGCATGCTCATACATGTTTTACCTGTACATACTGGTAGCACAGCTCCTTCACTCTTTCACCATTTCTTTCAAATGGAACAGTGTACAGCTGCTTCATATTCATTTGGTGTCTTTTCAGCACCCTGTCAATGGTTGAGATGCTGACTGTTTGGATGTTTTCAAAGATGTTGTTGTCCTCTATAATGGCACTCTTTATCTCCCTTAGTCTTATGGCATTGTTTTCTACAACCATGGTGCAAATAGCCTCCTCCTGTTCAGGTGTGAAAAGGGGCCCTCTGCCACCCTTGTGAAGTTTTCTTGCAGTCCTACAGTATGTGGCAAAAATATAGTAACGCAAAACACAAAACACAAAATTGAGTAAGATAAAATGTCACTGTATAAAGTATACTTACTGTATATTGTAAAATGCAAGTGGAATACTGTAGTATTGTATGAAGCATTACAGAAAATATGCAGTATTACAGTACAGTGCCTATTGTTAGATTACATACCTGTTCTGTCGACGAAAAGTCTGAATGATTGAGGGCACAGTTGTTCTCCCAACATTTGGCTGCACCCTTTGAGCAGCATTGGCCATTGTAAGCCCATGATTGAGAACGTGGTCTACAAGTGTGGCTCTTATCTCATCAGGAACGCGCATATGTCCTCTGCCTCTTCTGCCTCTTCCTCTGTTTTGCCTCCCAGCTCCTCCGCCATGCAGCGTCACTCCTCTTCCTCTTCTTCTTCTCTCTGGCTGTTGACCCCGTCCAATTCCTTGTCCTTCCACTGTCAGACATTGTAACATTGTGTTGTGCTCCGGCTATATATATACTTGCGAGTTGATGGTTCATGAGATGCACCTTTGAGCTATTTCAGAAAATTGGTTGATCATTGGTTGATCTAATGCTTCACACATTTCCCTTGTTAGAGCTAGTCAAAGATTCACCTTTGACAACTTGTTCAACCATTTTGCATGTAAAATGAACTAATGCCTAAATGTCGTGGGGGGTGAGACTATTCAACTGAGACCCATTATAATACATTTTGATCAACATGACATAAGCAATTGATAATGTAGGAAACAGCAGAGAATTGTACATAATCATTTCATTGGATGTACCAAAGCATTTGCAACTTATTAAAGAAATGAGAAACTGCTTTTTTGATGTGCACAAGTGACACAATAATGTGAAGATTGAACAAGTAGTTTTGAGAATTTCAACTCTGATCTGAGAAATGTACTGTACCAAAGCGACTGAGAAAAACTGTAAAATACTTAAACAAATCATCAACAGGCTTATATAGGCAACCGGTGGAAACAAGGAAAGTCTAAGTTTTCACATCACATTACAATCCGCTTGCAAATGGCCGATGAAAAAGTGATTAATATATGTAAATTGCTACAAATTGTTACATAGAGCCCCATTAACATGTTTGTATAAGCTGAGATTTTCATCCAAAATGATACAGAGATTTTGGCAATGCTGAATTTTAGATTGGGACAGAGAACCAAGGCTTTTAGATATTGACAGGACAGAAGATAATGCCGTACAATCATTATCTCTGTCTTATCGGCATGTCGCTGCATCCTACACAGTGCTCTATTAAGTCAAAGCATCATGTGCTGCGGGTAGTAGTAAAAATATTTTCAACATTCCTTCAGCCTGGTTTCTCCTGCTGGGAAAACAAAATCCAACTTTCAATATATTAATTCAGTTATTGTTCACAAAATAGAAACAGAATGAGACATTTGTAAAAATGTCTATTTCACTGCATTCAGATTTGATGGTTTTTATTTTGGAATTAAATTTCTCTTAGCCTTTCTGTCAATATATCTTGGCAGTAAGTCAGACACAACATGCTATTATGAGTGAATGAGTGACAGCTAGAGAAGCTAATAAACATAATTGTGCTCTATCTGGTGCTCTCAACACCGCAGGGTTTAAGGTGATTGAGAGTGTTGTCAGAGTGTTAGTTACCACCTTGGCTTTCAGCACACAACCTCACACTTCGAGGGCACTATCAGCTCATTATCCACACATATGCACACACACATATGCACACACACACACACACACACACACACACACACACACACACACACTCCATCCTCCATTGGCATTGGAGGTAGTATACTGATAGCATTGTACAGAGAACTAATGAGAACATTCTTCAAGTCTATAACCTTTACCTGAAAAACTGTGTATATTTGTATGTGAGCATTCGTGCACATGTGCATGTGTATGCGAGTGTGTGCCCCTTACCGGTGCCCGATATCTTGACAGGTAGAGAATAGGTTGTCATTCAAAAAGAAAAATAACAATAGGTGTTTGTGGTTTGTCAGCAAATTGAATCTGTCGTGGAATGTTCAAAAAAAGAAAAAGGAAGCAGATGCTTTTTTTCTTTTTGTACTGGGGCTGCTATGTGATGAATATTGTTACCACCTCATCAAGCAGACCTGGTGCAATATAGTAATTAATGTCACAATTAAATTGGCTGGTTGACATGTCATTATCTGAAATAAACAGGTATCCCATCAACAAAATTCTGTATCTGTTCAGTCAACAGTGGTTTTCTTTTGTTTTCCTCTCACTTCCTCTGCACAGATCCATACTTTTACTAACTTTTGATTAAAGATTTTTTCCTGTTAGGTGCATATTTTGAAGTAATCAAGTGCAAACCTGATGTTCCAGTCACCTGCTGTGTTGCTTTGTGTTCTAAAAATCATCTGAGAACATCATATACCACAAGCACTGTATCCTATCTTCATGTTTTGTTTGTTGTGGTTTAATGAACCTGTACTTAAACCACAGTTTAAGTAAATGCTATATGACACACGTGGGTGCCCACAAATTCAACATAAAGTAGCATTGGGTTGAATATGAACTATATCTTATAGTTATATGAACTATATCTTATAGATATCTTTCTCTAACCGTGACCACTATCTGTCCCTACCATGGAATTAGTTAGGTGGAAAGGGTTTAAAATTATATTTAAAAAAAAAATGTATCATGAAATAAACAATCAAATTGATAAATACTGACAATACATCTAAAATAACCCCTGAAATAACTCAGCTCATTTGTATGAGGCAATTTGCTCATTGGTTGTCTGCTTGGAAACCAGCCACTCACATACCTGGCTCTGCATTCTCCAGCTTGAATGACAAACCTTTTTGATGAAAATGGCATGATGAGTCACATGAAAGAAAACTGTATGACAAAATAAAAACAACCTTTCAAAAAACAAACAGACAACTAAAAATCTTTTTGATTGTTTAAAAAATGTATTCATGTTCTGTGTTCTTCTGCATACAAAAAGTCACACACACACACACACACACACACACACACAGTCCAGATTCATACAGTGAAATTGTTTGGAGTAAAACAGCTGTCTTCCTGATAAATCCTGAGCTCCATCAGAGCTTCATAACTTAGCAAGCTTTTATATTTTCTGCTTACATTTGCCACTATATTTGCTGATATAAAAGTAGATATTTTTTTTTATTCTTTGAAAAAAGAATATTCTAATAACACAGTGATCACAAGGCAATGACAAAAATATCTGTCACAAACTAAGGGGAAGACTTCAGCACTGGACAGCGCCCATGCTGCCACATTTAATAACAACAAAGCATATTCAAAATGCCACAATAAAATGTGCATTTGTTCTCTAAGCAAAGTCAAACAATTATGCATTCATAATGATGTTTTAGATGGAATGGCTATAATCAGAAACAAAATCAGTAATATCCAAGGTGCAGCCACAATGAGAAGTGCAATGCAACTGTTCACACATCTGTAAAACAAATTAGATTTACAATGGTTATGTTTTTATAGCAAACAAAAATGGGTCCTGGTGTACGTGGTTATAATGTTACAAATGAAACGTCGTTCACAACATCTGAAATTAAAGGAATAATATCAACAGTCCAGCTACAACGTCAAGTGTTTACCCTGTGCCTAAAAGGTGTGAAACAAGTTGGCTATCAGCACAATCATAGCATTTACACATTTATTTCAATTTCAAAAATACTTGTAGACCAAGACTGGCTGACCCTTTACATGCATCGTGGCAACACATCCTCATTCCTAAAATGAGTAGTTCAATGTCTGCGCATCTCCAAAACAATCACTGTTCCAAAAACAACATGGCCATTGCAGCTTTACTGCGATACATGTACCAGACTTTCATTATAATGTTGCAGTTTGGATACATTTTGGCAAGAAAAGTAGTTAGTAAATGGTAGGGAACATAAACACTTGGTTAGGGTTAGGCAAGAGGAATACTTTACTTCACTATGTTGATTTTTGGTTTCCTGAATGAAAGTGAAAGTGCTTGTTTAATTCCTCCACCATCCCAGAACCCACCCCACATTGCGTTGTCTCTCTTTATTCTATTTCAAATCAAATCAAATCAAATCAAATTTTATTTGTATAGCCCAAATTCACAAATCACAGTTTGCCTCAGAGGGCTTTACAATCTGTACAGAGACGACACCCTCTGTCCTTCGACCCTCGATTCGAGTGAGGAAAAACTTGCCCCAAAAAAGGCCCTTTTAACAGGGAAAAAATGCGGAAGAAACCTCAGGGAGAGCCACAGAGGAGGGATCCCTCTCCCAGGACGGACAGACGTGCAATAGATGTCGCATGTACAGAGCAGATCAACGAGATCACAATGTATTCAATTATAAGCGATGGTTGACAGGAGTGAAAGTACACAAAGATGTATTACAGCAATAATGATGAAATGCACATGGAAATGTGATTACTAGTGATAACAGTAGTAATGATCAATGGCAAGGATGGTATGTAGCAATGCAGTACGATAATAGTAGTGGAACGTATGTAACAGAGATGTGACTAATATTAGCGACAGTAGTGGTGGGTGTCAGGCAGGGTCATGGCAGTAGGTGCATCCACGATCAGGCAGGGCCATAGCAGTAGGCGCATCCACGATCAGGCAGGGCCATAGCAGTGGGTGCATCCACGATCAGGCAGGGCCATAGCAGTGGGCGCATCCACGATCCACGACCCGGGCGCGGCCAGGATCCTATTTCCCTTCCCTTCCTCCTCTACAGCTAGAAGGAATACTCCAGCCACCGGAAGATTCTATAGCGTATTGGTTCTAAAGCCTGAATGACCGATTGGTAAAACAACTTTGACTTGATTTATGTTAACAGAAAAAAAAAAAAAAAATTATATATATATACATATATATTTATATATATATATATATATATATATATGTGACGTGAATAACATTGATCATCTCATCACAATGCGATGTTTTGCTGGGACACCTTGGGTGCTGGCATTCACATGACTCGCACCACCCATCCAAACACTGTTGTGGACCAAGTACACCCCTCGTCACAACAACACTACCCGATGGCAGTGCCCCCCCAGCAGACAATGTGCCCTGACACACCGCAAACACTGCTCAGGAACAGCTCGAGGAACACAATAAAGGGCCCAAGGGGTTGACCGGGCCTCCAAATTCCCCAGATATATATATATATATATATATATATATATATATATATATTTATATGCTGCTCACCGTCCTCCTGTTTTTCTCCTGACTGCTCATTTTCCTCCTGTCTCCCTCCTGTCTTCCTCCTGCCTGCTGACTGTCCCTCCTGTCTTCCTCTTGCATGCTCACTGTCCTCCTCTCTTCCTCCTGCCTGCTCACCATCCCCCTGTCTTCCTCCTGCCTGCTCACCATCCTCCTGTCTTCCTCCTGCCTGCTCACCATCCTCCTGTCTTCCTCCTGCCCGCTCACGGATCTCCTGTCTTCCTCTTGCCTGCTCATTGTCCACCTGTCTCCCTCCTGTCTTGCTCCTGCCTGCTGACTGACCCTCCTGTCTTCCTCCTGCATGCTCACTGTCCTCCTCTCTTCCTCCTGCCTGCTCACCATCCTCCTGTCTTCCTCCTGCCCGCTCACCGATCTCCTGTCTTCCTCCTGCATGCTCACCATCCTCCTGTCTTCCTCCTGCCCACTCACCGATTCCCTGCTTTCCTCCTGCCTGCTCATCGTCCTCCTGTCTCCCTCCTGTCTTCCTCCTGCCTGCCCATCATACTACTGTCTTCCTCCTGCCTACTCACTGTCCCCATGTCTTCCTCCTGCCTGCTCACTGCCACTCTGACCTCCCTCTGCTTCCTTAATACAACAACACATACATGTAAAACTCACCATTACCCATACTATCACATTTTGTCCAGGTGAAGAAAGCTGTGAACTACTGCTGGTGAGTAAGGAGAAATTGTACATTCAGTGTTTAGGCATTCTGTGAGGAAATTTTGTTGAAATATTTAATCTTGTCTAGATACTCTTTGTATCAATTGTTGTGAAACTGTTGAAGCTGAGTAGCTATCAGTGAGTTTCTGCCAAGTCAGGTGTGTTGAATAGGCTTGATTGCAGGGCAGAGCTAAGCCTGCATGAGGTTAACCTAGCACATATGGGCTAGTCACTACAGCGTCAGCTGCAGCGTCAGGACAGCCGAACGAAGACTTAAGGAGACTCTCTCTGGGAGTCTATTGAGGAAGTCCAAGTAACTCACTGTCCACCACAGATCGCAGCCATGAGTCCCAGCCAATTCCAGTCAGGACATCTAACTGGAGAAGATTTCACTGGAGACCCATTACTCGAGGCTGTAACCCAGCCAATCTCTGTTACCCGAAATTCTCCACCGGTACTGAACTTGAAGTACTAGGGGGGCTATGGAATTGCCAGTCTGCAGTCAAGAAGGCGGGCACCATTTCAGCCTATGGCTCCCTGCAGACTCTCCACTTCCTGGCCCTTATGGAGACCTGGATCACTCCAGAAAACACTGCCACTCCAGCTGTCTTCTCAACTGCCTACTCATTCTCACACTCCCCAAGACTAACAGGTCGAGGAGGAGGAACTGGAATCCTCATCTCACCCACGTGGTCTTTACCAGGTCCTTACCCTCTACCACCTACCCAGATCTGCATTTGAATTCCATGCTGTCTCTGTCACCCTTCCTTTCAAGCTCAACATTGTGGTGATCTATCATCCTCCCGGTCCTCTCTGTGACTTCTTTGATGAGATGGATGCCCTCCTAAGCTGCTCCCCTGACGATGGGACACCGATCGTCGTCCTGGGTGACTTCAACATCCCCCCAAGAGCAGCTGCACTCATCTGAATTCATCGGCTTCTTCTCCACATTTGACCTCACACTCTCTCCCTCTTCACCCACCCACCGGGCCGGGAACCAACTTGACCTTGTCTTCACAAGGTCCTGTAGTACCTCAGCACTCTCTGTTACCCCGCTCACTGTGTCCGACCACTACTTTGTCACTTTCTCTCTCCCCTTGAAGTCCACAAATTTCCTCGCCCCTACACCTCGCACCGTCACCACCCACTGCAACCTGAGATCCCTCTCTCCCTCCACTCTCTCCTCAACTGCTCTTTCCTCACTACCATCCATAAAACAATGCTCTCTAATGTCCACCGAGGAAGCCTCCTCCACTCTGTTATCCTCCCTCTTCTCCTCTTTAAACGCTCTCTGTCCCCACACCTACTGACCAGCACGATCATCTCCCCCCCCTCCCTGGCTGTCTGAATTGCTGCGAACCAACAGATCCGTGCTACGAGCAGCAGAGAGAAAATGGAAAAAAATCACATCATCCTGATGACCTTGCTCACTACCACCACCTCCTCTCTGTCACGGTATCACCTTCATCGACTGTGAGGAACCTGGGCGTAATCCTCGACGACTGACTATCCTGCACCCCCAACATCACCACGGTGGCCCGATCCTGCAGATTTGCCCTCTACAACATCTGCAGGATCCGGTCTTTCCTCAGAAAGGACGCAACGCAACTCCTGGTCCAAATGCTGGTCATCTCCCGCCTGGACTACTGCAACTCGCTCTTGGTTGGACTCCCAGCCTCTGCGACCAAACCGTTGCAACATATCCAGAACGCTGCAGCAGGCCTCGTTTTCAATCTACCCAAATTCTCCCGTGTGACCCCCCTCCTCCGTGACCTCCACTGACTTCCTGTTGGGGTCCGCATCTGATTCAAGGCCATGGTGCTGGCCTTCAAGGCCGTCAACGGAACTGCACCCATCTACCTCCAAACACTGGTCAGACCACACGCCCCAGCGCGAGCACTTCGCTCTACTTCATCAGCTGGCCGGCTGGTACCGCCATCGCTAAGAGCAAACAAAGACCGCTCAGCGAAGTCACGACTCTTCTCTGCTCTGGCACCCCAGTGGTGGTCAGGACAGCAGAGTCAAAAAAATGTTTTAAAAAAGCACTGTTTTTTTTGCCTTGAAAAAGTGCCTGATATCTCCTACTCTCCTCTCCCTCATTTTGTGAATGAAATCCAATCTGAGTTCAATAAAGAGTCATACATTTGAACTAATACAATTACTCAGCTTTCAGCACATACGGATTTTAACATTGTTTAACTATCCAATCAGGTAAAACTCCTGTATTCATTAGATTTGAAAACAAATGGGATTCTATTATAAAAGCTAATATCAAAAAAGGCAAAAGACTAACTCAACCATCACAGCCACACAGAAGATTATTAAAATGAAATAATGAAGTCTACATTCAATGGTGGAAAGTTACTAAGTACATCTACTCATATACTGCACTTAAGTACAATTTTAAGGTTGTAATATACTTGATGATTGTTATATGCTGCTTTATACTTCCACTCAACTACATTTATTTGACAGCGTTATATTGCTTAGATAAATAACTGTTTGAGGCCCAAAGAGGTAAAACTCATCAATATTTCACACAAATGCAAAGAATAATTTTGAAAAATGAATCCAAATATATGTAGCAGAACTTCACGACCCCGCAGATTTATCCTGTGAATCTTTCAAAGCAGTTCAAACTAACTCCACCTCAAGCACCTACAACAATAAAATGCTGCATGCACTGAGTCCTTAGTATTAAATATGTTCTCTGTTAAATGTTTTTAATACATCAGTCACAGCATGATTTACTGCAAAATGAATACTTTTAATTAAATAATTCATACTACTAACTTAATACTTTAGGAACACTTTTATATTTTTACTTAAGTAGGATTTTTAATGCAGGACTTTTAATTGTAATTAAGTATGTTTACTTTGTGGTATTGATACTTTTACTTAGTAAAGGATCTGAGTACTTCTTCCACCACTGTCTATACTGATGTCAAAACATATCTCTATGTCTGACTGCACCTGGCGCACTTGAATGCTTGAAAGTCGTACATTTCACACTGTTTCCAGAAGAGTCCCCAGCGTGAAAAACAAAAGAAAGGACCAGCGACAGCATACAGTGTTGCATTCATCCAATCAAATGTAGAAATTATACATTTTGATATGTTTCAAGTTCATTTTATCCACACCATTATTCATTTTGCAATGTTAGTTATAGCTAACTAAGCATTTATATTTGACGACCTGAGAATGAGACTCAAAACTCAATCAGAAATTAAAAGAGTTTGCCTACAGTAACCTTACAGTGTTGCTTTAATTGTCCACCTTGATGCCGCACACTGGCCTGCCTCTCCTTTCTGTTTTGTCCCTACCAGCAACATTATCGGCTTTCTTCATCAGCAGTTCATTTATAAAGTAGGCCAAAAAACACACCATGTGTTTAGGATTTTTTCACCTGCGTTTCCGTGGCCATATGGTAACAGCAGGTGAGCCACGTGTGGAAGAAGCTTGTTAATGATATAGCCGATCAAGACCAACATGCACTGAACAACATCTTGACAACCAGGTGCACTTACAAGTTTGTACAGAACAACAGCATAAGAAGGCCTACATTAAAAAGGGGAGGTTGCATCACAATCACGTTTAAAGGAGGGATGTGATAACAGAGAGCGTCTCTCTCTATCTGCAGAGCATGTGATGTAGACGGGAGATGAAAAGCGATGGCAGATTGTCCAAGAGTTAATTGATCACAGATGGCGTCCATTTCTTGGAAGGATAAAAACACAAATAAAAGTATAAAATACTAAAATGGGTCACCAAATATACTTGGGTGGCCATTAATATATCTGGGTGTACCGCCCAGGTAAAATATGTGTGGGAAACACTGGTCTTTCTATGTAGTACACTTATGACACGACAAATCCCACAGACTTTTTCTCTCAGGTTACCTTGCTTGGTCGGTCTACTCCATAGCAATGAACTGTCAATTCATCATAGCAGAGGACAGTGATCTTGTAAAGAGGTGTGACACATTCCCCTGTATCATATTGGTTTCCTCCTAATCTCAACCTGTGTTTAAGAACACTGGATACACCTGGATAACCTTCGGCCAAAAGTGCACTCTGCACATTTCATCTCTTTTACAAATAATATTCTTTATTTAGTCATGTTAGTCTAAAGTGTTTCTTCAATTGAGAAACAGAGAGAGAAACGAGTCCAAGCAGTGCTAGCTCCTCTTAGTCCTTTTCATGGGAATTTATCTTAAGGCTGCGCTACCTCCACTCACAGCAGGAGAGCTAACAACTGATTTGTATGCTGCTGTGATCTATCAGTTATTTAATTTGGAGGATCAACAGAACAGCCTTGTCGTACAACAAATTTGGTGCTAAAGGAGAGCAGGTTTAGGAGACTGACAAGAGAAATGGAATAAATGGTGTGAGAGGGCCACAAATCGTTTACTAAATCATTATGTAAGGATCACAAGTTAAAGACTGGGCCCAACTGGAGCTGTAGCATTTCAGCTCTCCTGGCTTGAAACATCTAGCTTACATGTTTGAAACTGAATGCTACCAATGATAGCTGCCTAATTTACTATTTATTAACGATGGCCGATGGTGACAACTGGGTTGGAGACTTGCCCATTTTTGACCCAATTAATGTGTATCCCAAGCAATGGAGGGTGCAAATGCAGGGGGGGGGGGTTTAAATGAACCTTTCCTGTTGATTTATGAAACAAAAATCTGCATAATTGCCCAGTGTTTTTAAAAGCCAGCGGAGGTATCGCTTTGAGTAAAGCATAGCTGCTGGGTTAGTGGTTCACAGGCAACAACAGGCAGCAAAATAATATAATCAGAAAAAGATCCAACAATAAATGAGCAGTTGTTCAATCCCGAAATTCATTTGCAAAGATCAGAAGATCAAAAGGAAGTATATCCTTCCAAGTCACACTAAATTATCAAGATTCAGAGGCAGACTAGGATAATAATTCAGCCAGGAAGCTATATCATCAGTCCAGGTCAATCTCCATTCTCACTTTATTCACAGGTCAAGTATACTGTAAGCCTTTTGTTAATTTTTTTTTCTTTTCCTTTAAGTTAAAAAACAGACAATATTAAATGAAGCCTTCAGTTTCATGAGTTAGTCAATTGCATTTCTATAATCAAGCCAACAGGAATGAATATCCATATATATAATTTTTGTGCACTTTTGGAGTGACTGTTCTGCTGCTGGCGTTTCCTCAGAGCTTTGACTAGACTAGATGTTTATCACCATGAAGTGCTAGCAGCTCTGAGTAACTGCAGATATTTCAACCCTACAGAAAAGAAATACAGGTTTCCAGATTATTTCTATGCATACGCATGTTTTGCTTACATTGCATTTAAAATACAGAATTAACTCAGGAAAGGAAGTGATTTGTTATGATTGTGATAATACATGCTGAAAGTGGCCCTGCTGGTATGTTATTTCTTACCCTGCTTGAAGATATCTGTAATTTTACAGCTTTTAGCAGCACTATCCTCACAGGCTTTTTTCCTTTCAATGCACTCCCTCTACCATACCTTTTCTCAGTCTCTCCCGTTTCATGTGATGTCCATTTTTTCTTCACACTGTTTGGTCATGCACTCCACGCACTGATTGAACGTTCTCTTAATGTGTATGCGTGTGCTACCAATCATGTGTGATGACAGACAGATCATACCAAGTTAAAAGCAGGCATGGGAGGACGATGGTCTACAGTTCTGAGGGACTATAGCTGACTTTTGTGGTTGTCTCTTTGATTCACTCATTTCATTTAGCATTTTTAACACTGGCCCGACACTCTGAGCTAATCAGCTTGCCAGACCATGACAGGGAATTAGCTCGGTACCCCCAATAGCCAATTTGTCTGGATGTAAAACTTTAGTTATATTTTGGACCAGGAAGAGCCATCCAACACCTGTTTTGATTATTTTTGTTTCAGGTTTGAATGTCCAGATCTGTCCCTCAGCTTCTGTTGGAAATTGCAGTGTGTCTGTTATTTTAAGAGCACTACTGTGTCATGTGGGCTAATGTGGTATATGGTCTTACCTCAGGTAGGTTGTACAAGTAGTCTTTATAGATCAAGGGTACACTCTTTTCAAGGACACATGGGCATTAAATAGACGGTGTGCTGAGGCATTCCACAACATCTTGTGTTTCACCCCACAGTAAAACATTTGATGTATCTTGTTGATAAGAATAACATTTACTGACAAACGTACAAGTAAATGCAGATGTCCTGAAGACAAAATGGCTACAAAAACACTGCTGATCTTTTTACTTTCCCCTGCTAAGATGTTAGCTCATGGTTTCAACATTTGGTAAAAGCCCAGTGGTCCCTGCAAGCGAACTTGCTAAGTAAAAAATACAAAACACCCAGAGGACAAAGTATGAGCTCCTTCTTTGGAGGTTCAATTTAGTGCACTGTATGTAACTGATCAGCTGACTGACAACTACTTGACAAATAATAACTTGAAACCTCACATATCAAAGCAGAAATAGACAATTTATCAGCTTTCCCTCCCCCAAGGCATTCCTTGTGATATTACTGGTGATTCCACTGTCGCACAGACAGCAACATGGCTACAGATACTGTAGCAGCCTGGCTGCTGTCCAGAGCAAAAAAAACTGTAAGAAACCTAATTTGACCTAGAAACCCTGATCCCAGTGCTACAAAAAGACAGCGAGACACCTGGTTGTATTAATAAGTAGGCAGGTTTTGTTACTTACTGTTGTTGAGGAAAAAATGTTGGTTTTGAACTGTTTCAGGTCGCAGTGGTAAGGGGGACACATATCTGTGGGGGAAAAGACTTTTCACAAAGAGACTCCGAATTATTGCTGCAACAAAGGCTCGCCTTTGTTTGTTCACACTGAACCAAGCAGCGCTCCAGTCTGTCATTTCATACAGCATGCCGGGTTGCGGATCCAAAAGAGGCGTGACGGTACAAATAACGTTGACATCTGTGTGGTTTTTTTAACGTGTTTCTCCTGGTTTCCACCTGTAAATCTAATCATGTATCCATGACTGTTCATAGTCATATGAATGCTGTTACAATGTGTTGTGATTGAGATCCTGACCCACCATGCATTGTGGAAAGTGACAAAGATAATTTTTTGCTCTAAATGACATCACACAATCGCCATCAGTGAATAGCAGATACTGTCGGGCACTCACTCCTAGGGAGGGATGCTGTCTTCTGTGGGAAAGTTCACTGAAGTCTCGGTCTTGGTGATATTTTTCAATAGTTCCCAGAGACAGTGACTACAACAACACAATAGTGGAAGGCGACAAAGACATAGTGAGTACAGTTTTTTGCTCTAAACCTCTATAACCTATACCTCCGGTGGCGGGTCAGAAGCGTAACGAAACTGACCCCCCTCTCCGCATCTGTAACTATCACACAGACGGTGAGGCGGAATATTGGCACAAGATTCCTGCCTTGAAAGACGGCAGAGACGGGCCCTCTCCATCAAGTGAATGCCTGTCTGTTCACACCATTACATGGGGATACAGTAGCAACTTGGAAAAACCATGCGTCTTCCTCCTCCCATTCTCCCTGCTATGGCTGACGTGCCTCCTTCCTGTGTCATAATTCGACCACTGTTTTTCCAGGAAGAATCGACCCCAGTTGCAGACCAAATAGCACAGTTAAATCAAAGTTCATAGGGAGCCAATCTATACACGGATGGTGTCATTATTCTACAGCCATTACACTGTGAAATCAGTATTTTTTTTATAATGATAAGTTAAAGCAAAAAGGTTGTCTAATGCAAGTTTAAATATAAAACATTAATGTTTCATAAACCTGTTAAAACCCTTGCAATGTAAGGAATTGGATGAGACATAAATCTTGTTTTGATCACTGCTCCACCTTTTCCAACTGAGGGAGGGGATATTACTCACGATGAGTAGCCACACTCTGAGATGAAATGCATTTAACACAGACACATCTTTTTATAAAGACAGCTGCATGTCAGCTCTAATTCTTCTGTGTGATAGTGATGTAGAGAAACTGTAGGTGCAAACTTCTGGGTCAGGAGATTCTGCCCCTCAATGAGAGCTGACATTCTTCACTGTTATGATATTAAAAGAATCATTGTGTAAACTTTACACTGCAGCTGCTGCTCTGTCCAACCTGTTAAGTGCAGATTCCTTTCATTTGTTCAGAGACATGTCAGTTTACATATGAGAATCTGACACAACAGACTCACTCCAGCCTTTTTTAATATAACCTCTAATAAATGTGAATTTCCAGTTAAAAATTAATTTGTGATGTGTATTTCTGTGCTTGAGCCAGAATCATTGCCCTAATCCCTACTTTCTGATAACTGCCCATGTCAGTGGAATTTTCAATATTTATTCATTTTGATTATATAAATATATTAAATATATTTTATTACTTAATGACAGACGTCTCCAGTGAGTACAGGATTAATCTATAATCAATCACATATCAAAGTTTGCTATGCGTTGCTACAAAGTGAATACAAAAGCAAACTGATAGAATAATTCTCTGATCAAATTCTCTCATCTGAATTCTTCTCAAGGAGCAGTAATGGCACATTTGCAATATACATATCTAAAGAACAAGTACTAATTTATATGCTCAGACGCGTTTAATCTTTAATGCATCAATCATGGTAACAGATCATCACTGTAAGCAAGCCTGTGATGCTGTGATATTTCACTTCTTACTGGAAGATTCATCTGTTTCCGCTACGCGACCACAATCCAACAACTGCTCATCTAAAGAGCAAACTATCACAGCATGAAGATAAATAAAACAGAAAGCATTTCCAGCTGCATTATTTCACAAGTTCGCTATTTGCATTTATTTCAAAGTGCTGAACTTGACGTTTTAGAAAGTCAGTGGCTGGCGAGTCTTGCTAGGTTGTCTCTCATGCTCACAATGTGATTTGTAATGGCAATTTGACTTTCCTCACCATCTGGTTCCTGTTTAACGACCCCAAGCACATAGCACTGACAGGATTTTTATTGTGATGGAAGATATGCTCAAAAAAATGAAAAGACAATGACATGTTAATTGATAAGAGTTTTGTTAAACATGTTGGCAGAGCAGCGTTCTAGTTTCAGTACTTTTGTGAAATGATAGAAGAGAGAACGAGCTCCTTCAGTTCAAACAGGTTTATAGAAGAGACATATTTTGTTTTCTTTCATTTATTTCAGCAAAAAGCAGTGCAATTTCTCAGTTTGTGTTTGGTCTTCCCAAACAACATACTGATTATTATAATTTCAAAATAACTACCAATGCAATAACGGTAATGATCAAGATACAGATTTATTTTTGCAATAACAAAACACTGCAGCAAAACAATTCAGTATACAGTACTATGTACCATGGCTGTGAAAAGCAAATCACAACGGCAATAGGACAACACAACAATAAATAGAAAAACCCAACGACAAACTGGAAAGTTTGTGAAGTTCAGCTCATAGTAGCCGTCTTACAGTCAAACTAAACTTCTGACAGAGATTTTTAGTGGCCCTGGTGGTCTGCTGGACAACAAGAATGAGGGAAATTAACTACCTGGGTGCCCTGCACAACCAGAGGGAGGAAGGGAGGCCATTGGGCCACGATGAGTTTCCTGTTGATCACACCCGGTGGCCTGTCCACTCTGCCTAGCCAAGAACGGTCAGCAGGTGGCAGCGAAGAACAATGCAGGAGGATGAGTGACCCTAAGAGGAGCAGCAACAGAAGGAGGCTGACGAGGTTTGTGTGTTTACCAGGGAGTCTACAGCTCATAAGCCGCCGTCTCAGAAGTGCAAGAAAAACAGACATTACCTGAGTTAACTTTTTGAGTCAGGAGTGGTTAACTGCAGGACAATGGCTTATTTCCTTCCTTCTGAGACTGTCTATCCATCCAATCGGCAGAAATTCATGTTGTTGTCATGGTTTCAGCTTTTGGTTTAGTTATTTCTGGTTTTATTTTGTAGTTCTCTCCTCATGTTTCATGTTTCACTTTCCACTTCCTCACTTCGTCTCTTTTCAGCACTTTTTCTGTGTGCACCTGTGTCTCATTAGTTACTCACCCACTGTGCATTAAAGTTGTTTTTTGTTTTGTTGGTTTGTTTGTGAAACGTCTTTGAGTATTTTAAAAAATGCTATATAAGTTAAATGTATTATTATTATTATTATTATTATTATTAAAGCCAGGGTTTTGCTCTCACTCTTTGTTGGGTCACCTGTGTTGCCCATGTGTTTCCTGTTGCCCGGTCCTGTCTCTGATCTCTGATTTGTTGTTGTGTTTTCTCTTTTGTTAATCTGATTTTTATTTGTTGTTGGGTTTCTCTATTTGCTGTTGTGAGGAGATGGTAGTGTCGTCACAGCACTTCGGGGCCACCACCTTCCTCCCAATACAATAAGTCAGAATTAATGAAAATATGAGGTCAGTCTGATGGCTTTGGAGACCCACAGTTGGTGTTCATACTTTTTCTTATCCTTCTATTTTAAGATATCTTCCATTTGTAAGATATTAACTACTGACTTTACAGGCTTGGGGTTTCCTCCTACCTTGATGAATTAAGCTTGATGAACAATACACTTCCAAAGCACTTAAAGGTTCATTTTGTTGGGGATCTACCTGAAACTGAATTGTTTATCTGTTGTTGTTGTTGTGTTTTCGTTGTCTAGAATGAGCACTTTATAACTGTAGAGTCATATTTGGGCCATATGTTTCAGGAGCCCAGAACAGACAAAGCAAACACTGGCTTCAGAGACGCCCTTTTGTTTTTGTTTTGTTTTTTGCTTTTTTTGCGTCCACCGCAGGGGAAGCTTGATGCTACTAAATTTCACACACTAGGCATTTACAACATGATGTACCAATCTGTTGGTATGAGTTTTCAGATATATATTTGTCACTCACAAATTCAGGTTTGACTGTCATGTTCTGCTTTCCAATATTTTCAATAAAACTTACTTCTTCCTTGCACCCGTGTTGCATAGTAAAATCCTTCCAGTTCATGTAAAGGGCCTAATCTCTCATTCCCTATGGTAGGATTTTAATGAGAAACATCTGCATCTGCTGAGTTGTTATATTTACAGTAGCTTAACGACAAACAAGAGCAGCAAAGGAGCTGTAGTGAAAGAAAACACTTTCTGTTTTATTTAATTGTTACTAAATGTAGAACAACAGATTTGGACTGATGAAGTGAGTGCTGTAGAAAAGTATATAATGCACATTGTGCCCTTGTTTTCATCCTAACTGCCAGAATAAATAATGGCAAAGTACATTTTGGCAAACAGATATGTTGAAACTTTACATTTCATTTTGTTTCTTTAGGTTCAATTTTAAAGGTTATGTTGTGACAATGCTGTGCCACCTGGGCAAGGGTCAGGGAAAGATCATGTTTTGGCTTAACTGTTTCTGTCACTACCAGCTGGGCTCGATAACATCCCAACGTCGCCACAGTACTGAAACACTGGCTTAAGCAGCGGTCTTTCCCTTGGCAGCCATATTGCCTTGCAGTTACGACATCACCATCTTCTCCACCTTCCAACATTAAAGTCAACGAGAAAAAACTGAAACGTGCAAAAAATAATTTGACTGGATCCATGGTTTGCAGAAGTTTGCAAGAGTGTAAAATGCTTTGTAATAGTGTAATAGTTTTTTCAGTAATTTTTTTGAATACCGTTTTTTGTCATACAATTTTGAAATCTTGAAAGAGGTGAATCCTGGCAATGATGGATTGAGAAGTTAGGGTTAGGCTGAGGAATTTGTTTCCCTGTCAACAATCGCAGAAGTTCTTCTCACCTAGCGGTAGAGTATTACCCCCACCAGCCTGATTATTTATTTGTGAAGTGTGCTTCTGTTTCATCAGTCTTTGTTTGGAGTTTGTTGTTTGTCTTTTTCGTGTCTGTAAATATTTTTACAAAACCTTGATGGAGAACTTTTGTTCAGAGGCTTAGACCTCTAACACAGCCATTCTCTCATTCAGTGCATGCTGGGAATTCATAAGTGTTTCATTCCAGCAAGCCTAACTGATCGATTCTAATAACTTCTCATATGGTTTCTCCCACATAAATTGTGATTCTTCCTCTGTTGTACTATTAGTAATGGATTATAGGAATGAAAGTCAGTGGAGCTCTGGGAAACTTGATATTCCATCTGTGTCCCAATTGCCCCCTCTTGAAAGGGGCTTTAAATTGAGAGTTCATGATATATGCTATATTGAAGTAACTGCCAGCCTCTTCAGAAAGTCACCAGTCGGGGAAGTATGGTATGGATGTGAAACGTAAACACCATGATGAATGTTAAAAAGTCCCGGAGAGCTAACTGTTCAATCATATGTGTGTTTATACATCCATTGCTCTGCCAAGCTTCATCTCACACGTACGTGACTGTTGTTTCAAGAAATTCAAACAGTATGTGCGGAGAGTTTTGAATTGTTGTTGTGTGCGTGATTTAGAAGACGGGAAGTTTGGGTTCTTTGTAAATTCAGGGCACATTTAACCAACATATCCACCAGGACATTTTGTGAGTCTTTATCAGTCTTCCTATGTCCTCACTGTGTTTGTTTGTGAGTGTGCTGCAGTCATTACCATTTCACTGTTTGTCCGGAGTTTGTTGTTTTGCTCTCACTGTTTCCATATCAAATCTCCATGTCAAAGAGAAATATCGTCATGTAATTACTCGCTCCTGCTTACACGCACACACACAAACATGGACTTTGATTACAACCTCTATCAGCCTCGTTTTACCTAGCGTTTGCTTGCTGGTTAACAAATAGTTTATCCACACCTCACTTCCCCCAACCACGGTGTCCTGCTATGGGCAAACATTTTTCTCCCTCTCTCTCCCATGTCTGCCTTTCCGTCTCTGCGTGTGTTTGTTTCCAAAAGACACACATACCGTGCAGCTGTAAAAATTGATGTCCTCTCCCAAACAAACTGTGATGTACTGAGTCACAAGAAATGTAAATCGAAACGACAACTTTGGAATAAATAAAGTCTCAATTTCACACAAGACAGTCAATAAAAGACTTTCTGTAGAATGTAAATAGGTTGGAAATACATCTGTTGACATGGCTCACTAAATGGCACAGTTTCTTTGTCATGCAGTGTGTAAGTGGATTTGGATATTTCCAAAGGTTAACACAAAAGGTTATCACACTCACAGAAATACAATATCCATTGTTTCTCTGCTGGTCATATGATGATTAGCTGCTGCAATACAATACAATAGCTGGCTCCATTTTGGATCCAGTTCCAGGTTAGAACAACAACTGATTTCTGAGAAGTTGACACATTTCTTATTGAATCTTGTATTTTTCTCTGCTCTTTTTATTTTGCAAAGCAACATTCAGGAAGCAGACATTTCATTATCAGCCAGCACTGTTGTCTGTTTATGATGTTTGAATTGAGAACTTTTCCAGCTTAATCAATATTGGGTATCTGGTTTGATCATTTACTGAAATATTGGTATGTATCTGACACATTGAATTAACAGCCGTAGCTACTAAATTTGACACACCATACTTTTTACAAGCCACTTGACCTAAAAGCTGGGGGTTATGGTTAAAAAAACATTACATATAAGCTTAAATTATTGATTGGATATGAATGATAGATTGACTGGAGAATGCTGCTCCTCAAACTGAAGTGACACGATCAGTGAGAGAGAAGACATATCTCACTGTTGGAGTTGTTAGAACTATCTACCTTATTTATTAGCCTCCATGGTATATTGTGTAAATTATGGGCGCATCTTATCTGTCACTTATCCCCACTTAAAGACCTTGACAGCCACGGGCAGCTAAAAGTGGCTATAGTTTTAAAATATTAATAACTTTTGAACCGCTAATCCTATGCATATGCTTTAAAAACTAATGTAAAGCAGATTTTATCATCTCATGATGTATGGCACTTGATGTTAGAGTAGATTATGAAAAACAAAATAAATATAGGAGTGTCAGGCTCCCCCAACATTTTTCTAGGTCTTTTGGGATTAATCGGACCTGGCGTTTTCCATGGAAACAGGACAGTGATCCTTGTTCTTAGAGCTATTGGTACAGCGTATGATTCCTTCATGAAGATCTAGGTTAGCGACTTTATCATGTGATTACAACCCTAACACTGTTATTATTGCTTGCTTCTATATTAACATTTGTAAAGCCCTGAAAATGCTGCTGATGTGTCAGTTATTATCATACTTTATTACTTACGCTAGTCCTGCTTGGGACTGGAAATATCACAGATAATCTTTCCCCAGTAACCTCCCCAACATCTTCCCCAGGAAACCCATGGATAGAAACACTTGTGAATGTACAATGGTGTTACAGAGTGGAGGTTCCTCCCTCACAATCTTTGGCCATGTACAGACAGCGACTTGCTGAAAGCACACAAACCTCAAAACAACCAAATTGAATTTTGGCTTGTTATTAAGTTACTCATGAAAGTAACATTAATTAGCAACAGCTGGTACAATCTGCTGCCAGTGACGTCTCATTTTAACCAGCCACAGCAACGGTCTGTACTGGCTGGAAAAAAGAAGCTGCCTCCTGAATGTTTTGCACTCCTACCTCATGGTAATTAGTGTCGGAGCTAAGGAAATGTATTTTGAATGTGTGTTTTGCTCACCTCATTCACCGATGCACCGTAATAATTTTTCACACACTCTTATTTTCACTCACATATGTTGGGGATTGATCACACTGTGGAGCTGGAAAAGTCAGACACCTATTTGTGAAACCACTACAATACCAAAATGGTGTGAAGTGCACAGACAGTGTGGCAACAAATTGATCTGGCTGCCTCCTGTTTTAAAGAGCGATGGCTGACTGTGTGCTGTATGAGTTGGTTTATGCTACTCCTGCAGTATAACAGTGTGGTGATAATGGTGCACTGGAATAATCTCTTGACTTTCAATTATTTTCTCACAATGGTATAAGTTCAAACCCTGTATCAAAATGTTTTTTTTAAGTTTTAAAGTGTTGAATAGTTCGAAATGGCATGTTTGCTCAAACAGGCTCCAAAGATCAATAGGTGAACTTAAAAAATGTATTATTAAACATTCAGGGGAAGAGAAACTGACTCTGTTCCTGTTTCAATCCGATAGGCCAAGGTGATTCCAATTTCAGAAAGTGTTATCAAATGCCGACTCTAAGTCCTGTGCTTAATTTGTAAGTCAGGAGGTCCCGGAGCACAGAGAGGGTCCTGCTCCGGTGGGTCAGGGGGGGAGAAGAAGTCATGAATGCATCAATACTCTACAGTGCCTGAAGCAAAATGGCCTAGGTGCTAGCTGTTAAAACTAATCAGAACATTTACAATAATCACTCAAAATCAGCAGCTGTTTGTCTCTTTCTCTCCTTGGCTGTGCTTCACTTCCCTGTAGATTCCCTTCTGTCTGTGGATTGCTACAATGGGGGGACCTCTGATTACGGCCGATAGTTCTATTTATTTATTCAAGAAACCGAACTAAGCGACATGTTTTGTCGTCTGTCAATCTCGTCTGCTGCATTTCAGTACTGTGGACAGCACCGCACCTACACACACCCCCTAATTCAGCTGTATCGTCATTTATTCATTTCACAGCACAAATGCCCACTTGCTTGTTGGGCTTACGTGTACTTCGGTCCAGGTGATAACATGGATGTAACTACAATTTCACTGAACTTTGTCTTTAGTCCATCTGCCAGTCAGTTAGAGATGAAGCTAATGAGGCAGTACTTTATTAGACGGATATGAGTGGCTTTATTAAGTGACCTGTGTGGCCTTTGGTTTGAGTTTGACCTCGCTTTTATTTAAACAAAGAAGAAACACCAAGCCATGGCAGTGGTAGGCAGGAAGCAACAGATGTACTTTGAGTTATTATATTTTGTGAATCTAACATTTGTAAGTATGTTATCCATTATTTTGTTTGTACTACTGATTGATATGCTATTATCAAAACATTGGCTATTGTCACGCTTCACTGGTTGCCAGCCTAATCTGTTTATGTTTGAAGTTTCCCACCTTGGCAATAATTACTTCTCGCCAATACCAGCTTCTTTGAATTGTAAATTAAACAGACAAAGAGCGAACAAGGGAGGCTAAATATGAATAGAGACAGAGGAGGCGTGGGTGAGTAGAGGAGAGAAAAGGGAGAACCGACAGGTATGGAGAGAGAAAGAGCAAAGGCTGAAGAGAGGCAGGGGAAAGTGGCGTGTGGAGGGTTTGGGTTTGATGGAGATGGAAAAAGAAAAAAGGAGGCAGTTTCAGGGAGAGTGATTGCACTGTGAGAGGAGGAGGGGTTTACCCAGCCAATAGAGCACACGAGGGGAAAGCAAACTACTCTGCAGCTGCAAAAACAGCAATAAGCCTTTCTTCATCACGCAGCAGTGTTTTTCTGCAACTGTTGGTAGCCTATATTAGTGCTCTGGGTAATACTGGAGCTGAATGAGTCATCTCAGAGCTCAACCTTTCACGTGCTCACCGGACCATAGTCTAGCTATCAGGTGGAACATTTCTGAAACCTTTATTGTTCCAGGAAATATTAAGCTATTGTGGAGCTCCATACTGTTTTACTTTCATTCACTTCACAAACATCCACACCTGTACTTTACCATGTATGAACACAGCAACCTTTCTGCACAATATGTCCAAGATCTCCAAGATGTCAAGGGAAAATCACTGTGTATCTCTTAAAAATATAGTCCCTAAATCAGTTTTGGTTAATTTGGGGACCAGTTTCAATGGTAGAGATCAATTCAAAATTGCTTGTATATTAATGACTGGGGACATCAAACATGCCTTGATGGACTGATTTGTTAGAAATGCAACAGAAGAAAGTATGTGTGCTGAAATTATTAGTCACATCACGCTGTTCCAAGCATGAAGACCAAACAACACTCAACATTGAAGATGGTAATACTGAACTATTGATCAAATGTTGTCATCAACTAAAGTGTGCACAATTATCTGCTTCATTTCCTGTGTATTCTTTGAACTGTAGGGAAAAATTGATTCACATAAACATCACAATTATCTTCTCTGCTATGATTCTGAATGAATAAAGTTAGCAGCCTGGTCAGTGGCCCTATGGTTTGACGCTGTAGGTACCCCTGTAGTGCAGCAGCATTAAGAGCGGGAAAAGGCAGAGTCCAGGGGCGCAAGAGCACAGCGTGACCTTGTAGGATGTCTCGAAAATATACAGACATTTATGTTCATTTTGGATTTAATAACCTGGTCCACAGGTTGTTTCATTTCAAAAGATGTGTGGGCAAACAGCATTTAAGATAACAATGGCTGTCTCTGGTACCAAGGTTGCAGCGGAGAGGCTGCAGTCCACTGCTCGAGTTATACCGTTAATAATAGCACAGCTGAGCTCTGCCCATATTCCCTTTTTACCCACAGAACACACACACCAATCTCCGTTTCTAGTTTCTAGTTTCTGTTGATCTGTAAATTACATGTTCATTTCATTATTCTCATACCACACTGTAGTTTTGTCACTCCAGACATCTTTCACATGAAACATTGATCATGAAAAATGTGTGGTTGCTACAGCTTTATACTGAAGTTAGGCATGAAAAGTCCTATGGGGTTTTCATATTTTAGATAAATAAGAGGTGATCTGGATAACTAATTTACTTTCTTTAGTTCTTCATCCGCCATTTGACATAAGCTATTTCAAAATGTCATGTATAAAAAACACAGGTTACTACTCATACTCATTTTTAGTTCTTCATATTGAAGGGCAGGATAAGCAGTTATATATTTACATTCAGCCAGCCCAGGACTCAGTGGGGAAGTTTGTTTGGTCGAGGTGAAGGAAATCTTTTTTTTTTTTTGTGTGGGACCACTATCTTCAACAGTCTTAGTTTGTCCATCTACAGGTACAGTATCTGTAAGTGTTAATCATTTAATGGACTGGTGCTGTGTTTCTGTGCCTTTCACTGAATTCTTGCTATAGAATCTAATAGGCTCCAGCCCTCCCCACAAAGTAAGAAAATTAATGGATAGGCATTTTCATTAGCAACAAAGCTTACAATTAACAAGCGTGTAGCTAGTGTTCAGCTAATTTTATATTGCTTTTCCAAAAAAATTAATTGTTTAATTAAACAGGCAACTAATTAAAGACTAAATTCTCTTGCTAACGATCCGTTTTTGCAGGCCGGTCTCAGTGCCTCTTGTGAAAACAGTGTCTACATTTGCTATTAAGTAAGTTCCTGACACACTGTGCTGACGGCAGCAATCATTTTGTGAAGAATGCATAGAAATTCCCGGCGGTCTTTAATCTAAAATGGTCAGATGCCCCAATCATTCACTCCCCCTGCTCCGTGTTGTCGGACTCCTTGATTCTGTAAGCGACAGCTGCCACACTACACACACTTTATCTCTCACTATGTGTTCTCCTCATCTCCAGAGAGCAACGTTCTGTCACTTCCTTCCCGCAGCCAGCCTTTTCATCTTTTCTGCTCACATCTTTGCCACACTCACTCTGCTCTGTCTCATTTTTTTTCGTTGCATGTCTCTCTTTCATCTTTGACCCTCTCCCTTCATTGGGTCATTGATCTTTCTGGCTCTCACCTTGCTCTCAGCTGAGCTCTCCTCTCCTAAACTCCTCCATCTCTCTTCTTTTCCCTGCTCTGCCTTTCTTATCTGTTTTTTGCCTCTGCCTCGTGTTCGTTAAAGAATATCAAAAAGTCAGCGTCTCTGCCGTTTTTGATTCTATCTTGTCTGGCCTCTGTGTCGTTCCCTTTCTCTCTGTCTACGTCTCTCTCTGCCCTACAGATCATCCAGTTGGGCCGTCTGCCAGTTTATACTAAACCTTTGCCAGCCAGGTGGCACTCATAGATAAAGAACCCCTGTGTGCATGTAAGTGTGTGTGTGTCTGTACTTCTAGGTCTCCTCAATTGTGTTTGTGTGTGTGTGTCTTCCTCTGTGCGTATGTATTTTTGTTTGCATTTGTGAATATGTGTGTGTGTGTGTGTGAGAAAGAGAAAACACACTGCGAGAGAGCTTTGATTCCACTGCATTTCTCTCCTCAAGGCATTTGCTACCTTCTCCCAATCTCTCTGTTTATCAAGCTAAGAGGCTCAGCGAGAGGCTGCTGAGGCAACTAGATAACCCCCCCAACATGCACACATACACGCTTTCCCCATCCTCCAACCATCCCTCTTCCCAGCATCCCTCTTAACAGCCCAGCCCAATAATATACAGAACAGCACACAAACACGCAAAAAACACAAACACTCATGCCTCTTCACCTACACTCCCTCCCTCAGACGCCCGCTGCGTGCTGTGCTATCCTGAGGCGGTGTGGCAGGCACACACCGAGGCTTAAGATATGAAAGGAAAGGTAAAAAAAGGAGGAGACATAATAACAGACTCTATCATCAGACATCCACCCTCCCTTCGCTTGTCATTCAAACTCTGTCTACCAGAGGACCTAAGGTTTTCACTCCGAGAGACTCTAACACTTTCAGCTGCCAAATTGGGTTTGCGCCTCAGTTTAAGAAGGGAAGCAGCTGCCAAATTCTGCAGAATTGGCTCCCAATCAAAAAGAAAGAAGCATGATGTTGTCAAAAGATGCACAGTTCTGACTAATTTAAGGAGGAATGTGTGCAGAACAGGATAAGAATTGCTATGTGTCTACATGCCAGGATGACTGTCAGAATATTGATTGTGCCTGAAATAACAGTAGTGGCACTGGTCGCATTTCAAAACGAACTGAAAATTGAAATTTTGAACCAGCAGCATCTGTGAACTAAGAAAAATCACGGCAGACTAGAAAATTCAATTCAAACAATACTGTCCAACTGGCCTTAAATCTGGTAATTATCTCTAAATTTGTTGATTTGTTTTAGAATTTTATAAACATGCCAATCAGGGTAGTAAACAAGCAAAACAGCATGTTGAGTCATACCACAGACAGATATCTTCGAGTGTGTTCCCACAGCAAAATGATTGCACTCTGCACAGATTTGACTGTATCTCCCTCCTGTAAAACTAAACATATTGACCAAAGCAAAGTGAAGCCACAGTGAGTTAATGAAACACATTCTGAACCCGAATACCAACTTGACTCTTTGATGTGTGCTGAAAGAAAAGGTTGACAGCACAAGTTATTTCAGCGCTCATTGATCAAACTGCTTCAGTGTGTCCATTTTCTTTATGCGTGTGTGCTTGTGAGCAGGTTTATGTGTGTCTCCGTTGAGTTCATGTAGGTATAGCAGGTATAACGGTGACGTTCCAATCCTAATGCACTGCAAATCTATGAAAGCATGACAAATTCAATTAGTCAAATACAAATATTCTCATCATACAGTATATGGCCAAAAGTATGTGGACAACTCTCTTCATCTGACAATAATAACAAGACATTTTATTTAGAGAGTGCTTCGCAATATACTCAAAGAGACTTTTAATGACATATTAAATAAGTAATAAAAACCAGAGCAGTGTAGGAAATAGAAATCAATTATTTTGAAAAGCCTCTTGAACATAGCAAGATCAGAGCAGCCATGTGCTTTAGTGATGGGAATTCCGGTTCTTTGTAGCGAGTTAGATCATTTGGCTTAGCTCAGCATGAAGAACCGCCTCTTTCGGCTCCCAAACGGCTTTTCATTTAGTACCTCTTTTGGCTTTTTATAATTAAGCCAAATTTAGTAATATTATGACCCTATGGTGGGAATGTGTAAACACACTGTATATCAATTACATTAGTCAGTGTCATTATACTAAACCTCATAATTTCCGAGTATTGGAATTCTGCATATGATTGGTATAAAAACCTAAAATTATGTAAAAACATCAAACAGTAATATGTGTGTTCAATGTTTTATTTATATTGAACTGTGTTTTGTATGTTGGCAACCAGCGTAACATACAAAAATCTAATAATGCTTGAGTCCTAAAGGGGCCCTATGTAGTTTTAAAGAGAGTTTTCGAACTCCAAATTTTAATATTTACAATATCAATGAGGTAATAATACAAACTCGAATATTTGTTTTGTCCATAATTGAATGAACAAGCTGTCAGAGGAAAATTTAAAAAAAGATGCTGCTAAAAAGATGGCAGAAATGGTGAGTACGGGTAATTCAGTTTATTCAGTCATGAAAACAAAAAGATTTTGTGTATTTAGTTTGTTTAGGAATTAAAAAAACAGCCAATGAAGCTCTTTCTCTTAAGATTAATATTTCTTCCCCAAAACTACATACTATAGTGTAACTTTAATTTTACCAGTCAGATGTATCAGGAACTTACTTAGAAAATGTGTTCATCACTCTATTTTTATTATTATTATTATTATTTTATTTCAAATAAACAAAGAAACAAAAAAAACACTGTCAAACAGAAGCTGGCTCCCATCGTTCAATTAAATGACCTGATTCGTACAACTGGCTCGTTCACAACCAACACATCACTAATGTGCTTGCGGAGAGGGAGTGACTATTGGGAGGTCCCTGTCAGGTTTGGTGTTTAATCCTAAATAGAGGGGACAAGAAGCTGGTGTCAAAGGAATAGAAGCCGTGGAGGTGTGTGCAGGAGCTGACAGGGTCTGTAACACAGGAGGAGGCCTGTTTGTTGGGCTCTGAGGTTAAATTCAATCTGTTGTGGGATAAGAAGGCAGTGGAGGTTCTTCAGGACAGGAGTGATGTGGTCACAAGAGTGGGAGTGCGTGAAGAGGGAAGCAGCAGAGTTCTGGATGTACAGGAGTTTATTGAGGACTTTGAGGGATGGACCACAGAGAATGCTCTTGCAGTAGTCAAATCTCAATGGGATGAAGGCAAAGAGAATGTTTGTAGCAGAAAGGGAGAGGAAAATATTTTTTTTTTTTTTAAGTTGAAAAAGCTGTTTTAGTAACTGTAAAACAGTAAGCTGTTTTATGACAGCATACTTTCAAATAGGGCTGCACAATTAATTGAAACATTATCATAGTGGCAATACTACCAAGTGCAATATCCAAATCATAGAAGCTTTAATTTTTTGATAAAGGTAAACAGTGTGAAAAACAGCATTATAATGAAATACTGTAGGGCTGCAGAGATGTCCTGACCAAATCTTGTTCTCCAGATCTAAGAAAACATGTTTGTTTGGTACAGACCCCAAGAAATGACACACCATCCTGATTTTTATATTTTTTCAGTGAAAATTAAAATATGATACAGAAATAATCATTCCTACTAATCGTTAATGATATTGCAATTGTAATATCTGTCAATGTAATTGCTATAAGACGTTTATACCACATTGTACTGCGTGCAACCTAAACCCAAGGGTACTCCAAGGTTGTGGATGTGTGCAGAGGGAGATGGAGGGGAGCTGTCTAAGGTGAAGTGGTGTGTGGTTTAGGTGAGAGCTTTAGGATCAATGGTGATCACAGCAGATTTATCACAGTTTACTTTGAGAAAGTTGGCTTGCAACCAGACAGTTGGTCAGGGTGGAGTGAGTTGCTGGATTTAGAGGATATGTGGAATTGGAAAGCACATACTTTTGTCTACTTTTGGCCTGGGGATGTTTTTCATGGTTTTGGCTAGAACCCTTAGTTCCGGTGAGAGGAAATCTTAATGCTATGTAATACACTGTTATTTTAAAGAATAGTTTGCTTTGTGGCAGCAGTTTGTGTTTCAACATTACATGCCCTGTGCACAAATCAAGGTTCCCATCGAGAAATTTTCCAGACTGATATGAAACACCCAGAATGGCCAACCCTGACCTTGAACCCATTTTAGATGAACTGGACATAAGTGACCAACCTTACTGCCACCTCCCAGAAAGAAAGTCCGGAGTTTCAGCAGCCCTACTCCCAAACACATCAAATACAGCTGCCTGGTCAGTGACCATATGCTGACCAGCTTTGATGCTGTAGTTACCCTTCTAGCATCACTTCTTGAAGCAGCCTGCAAGAACAGTAGTAGAAAGAGTGAGAAAAATCTGAGTCAGGGCTCGTCGCGGTGGTTGGATGGTCATACTGGATGTTCCCCCATGAGAGCATGGAGAGTTTGACCTAGAGTTAAGATTGATTGTTTATTTAATTTATGTTGAGTAAGTTAGTTAACATATGTAAATGATGTAACTTGTGTAATGTAAGTGATGTACTTGTCAAACCGCCGCGTCGGCTGCACCGTCCCTCTTCCTTTGCTCCCAACACGCTCCGCCCTCTCGACCTCCACCATTCTCAGGAATAAAGTTACCCTTTTATGGACCATGTCAGGCGACGATGTAAGTACATTAGGCAAGCGAGAGGATGTACATATTGGCTATTATTTTCTTCAGCAACTAACAGAGTTGTAAACGAGAGGTGGTGCCAGCAGGCAGAGAGTAAAGGCCTGTCGTGTGTATGTGTGTGTGATCGGAGAGTCAAGACCACGGATTTTGGCTTGCTCTTGCTTTCTATAAACGGGGCGGTGAAGCGGTTCCGAAGGGAGGGGGTACACATGCACGCGCAACCAGACTGGCTATCCAAAACAAAAAAACAGAGAAGTGTGTGACATCATACTCATTTGAACTGTTTGCCAGCAAGCATTAATTTGTCTGTGTTTTGTCTTTTCCGGTTCCTTTAAGTCTAGTCGGAAGTTTCAAGTAGTTTTTGTGCTTATACTTAACGTCATGCTTTGAAGCTTAAGGCCACTGACCAAGCTGCTGTATTCTACTGTTTGGGAGTAAGAACATGTTGGCGTGAGATCCACTAAGCTTAACTGTATGTAGTTAAATGAACTGTAGGTAAGTGAACTAGAGACTTGATACTCTTAATTAAAGCCTACCACCAGTTCCTGACAACTCTGAATAAAATAAGCAGTGAAGAAAATTGATGGATGGATGCTTAAAAGTTACAAGTGAAGAGACTCATAATCAATAGTGTAAATACCCTAGCCCTGGAAAATGACTTTTACCAGCAATATCAATGTTTTTATTATCTACTGGTAATCCTATTTTGAAAAGCTCAGCCAATCAAACCCTGCCTTTTCATCACAGATTGTGCCTTTAAGGAAAATCATTCCAATGATTCTGTTGCATATTCTTCTAGTGGAAAACACACCGCTGCACACACACTCAAACACAGACACACACACAGGTACTGTGTATGACAGGTACACTGACACCACAAGCACAATCTGGAGGCAGACGAGGTGTGCAAGCGGTGCAGAGTGGGAGCGACTTTTTTGAAAGTCACCGTGTTGATGTTCTCTTTCACTCCAACATACAGCCCTGTATCACAAGCAAGTCAGGGGCAGATGTACAATAGCAGACCCTCGTCTAGCCATTGCTTCAAATTTGACATTTCTTTTTAGCCACCAACAGCCAAAGGAGGAGCTCCCTGATTGACTGTAGGATTGCATACAAACTGCGATTGTTTGTGTATGAAGTGTGTATGTATACTTGCTTGTTATCCTTGTGTGTGACAGCTCAGACTGACTTTCACCATGAGCTGAAGTGGTTTCTCTTGCTGTATATGTAAGTCAATAACTCATTACTAAAACACAATATGAAATAATGGATTTTTTTTTTTTACCATTTGTGCCACCTGTGCAGCAAATCTGAGTCTGTTCGTCTGACCTTCCCACCTCCGAATTATTTTTTGTTGTTTTGTGTACAGACTGAATGGGATTCAATTAGTTTTCTATGGAGCAACCAAGTGAGTTTCCCTCACCGTGAGTGCAAAGAGACTGGCAGATAGAAAACCTGAGAATAGAAGTGACCTGAAACTACAGACCTGTATCTCTTCTTTCATTCCTCCCTAAAACCCTGGAACACGCCGTTTACAACCAACTGTCCTCCTATCTCTCACAAAACAAACTCCTTGACCCAAATCAGTCAGGCTTCAGGACTGCTCACTCCCTCCTCACAATGACTGAGTCCCTCCGTGCCGCCAGAGCCTCGTCCCACTCATTCTCCTCGACCTATCTGCTGCGTTTGACACAGTCAATCACCAAATCCTCCTCTCCACTCTGGCTGAACTTGGCATCACTGACTCTGCTCTAACCTGGATCACATCATACCTGACAAATTGCACCTTTCAGGTCATATGGAATAGCTCCTCGTCCAAACCCTGCTTTCTGAAAACTGGTGTCCCTCAAGGCTCAGTATTAGGACCACTTCTGTTTTCACTATACACTAGACCACTAGGCTCTGCAATCACATCACATGGATTATTTTACCACTGTTATGCAGACGACAACCAACTGTTCCTCTCTTGGTCCCCCATCCTCCGACACCCACGTTGCAACGCGCATCTCGGAATGTCTGGCAGACATCTCCGCTTGGACAACTGCGCATCACCTCAAGCTCAACCTTAGTAAAACTGAACTCCTCTTCATCCCGGAAAGACTGCCCTCACATGGACCTGTCAGACACTGTCAAGGTACCGCCTTCATCGACTGTGAGGAACCTGGGCGTAATCCTTGACAACAGACTATCCTGCACCCCCAACATCACTGCTGTGGCCAGATCCTGCAGATTTGCTGCAGTGCGCCTCATTTTCAATCTACCCAAATTCTCCCATGTGACCCCCGTCCTCCGTGACCTCCACTGGCTTCCTGTTGCAGCCTGGATCCGATTCGAGATGATGGTACTGGCCTTCAAGGCAGTCAACGGAACTGCACCCATCTTCCTCCAAACACTGGTCAGACCACATGGCCCAGCGCGAGCACTTCGCCCTTCTACATCAGCTGGCCAGCTGGTACCGCCATCACTGAGAGCAAACAAAGGTCGCTCAGCGAAGTCACGACTCTTCTCTGTTCTGGCGCCTCAGTGGTGGAACGAACTCCCGACCAATGTCAGGACAGCAGAGTAACTCGCCATCTTCTGCAAAAGACTCAAGACTCACTTGTTCAGACTTCACCTCAACCCTGCATAGCATGACCATAGCATTTTGCCTCTGTAATCAAAAGATTCTTGTAGCAGTAGTAAACTAGTAATAGTAGTAGTAGTAAAGTGTATTTGTGCACATGAACATTAAATGTTTGTGCCAGTGTAGATATTGACTTGTACTGACATAAAGGGAAGAGGCAATCATCAATAGCTCTTACTCAAGACTCATTGACCTATGTTTGTCTATTTGTATTTTATATTTAAGTTCCGCCCATTTTACAGGATAAAATGACGGTTCTGTTTTATCGAAATCAACTGGAAATGTGGAAAGTAACTCAATAGTCAGTTGTCTATGGCTTCCAACCAGGATTCAAATAATTTGCCCTGTAAAGTGCCAATCAACTGGACATATTTTTCTGTATTAAAAAAAAGGATCTTGTGCAAACTCTTCTAAATGCATATGTGTATGTGCGTGCACAGCAGATAATGTGAGCCGACAGGCTAAAAACAAACTATATGAATAAAACATGGAAGATAGTCTTTTCATCTTCGCTCTGCTTTTCTAATGCTCATTACTTTGGCTGCAGTCTCTTTCTGTGTCTGTTTTTTTGCCTCCGCCTCTGTCTCTCTCTCTGACTTCCCCTATATCTCTTTGTTGCTCCCTCTGTTTTTGCTCCTAACTTCTGTTCAGTCACACTAGGCCCAAGGGCACAACCTTGAAACCTTGGCAAACTGTACATTCATTAGAAAGTTTTTATAGACAAATAATATGACTTTAAAACAGCTTATTAGTTAGGCATTGTTTCCATTAATCTTTTTAATGTATTATTTATTTAAAAAGGACAGTTTTAATATCAAAACAGCTTTAATATCCTCAGAGTGAAAAAAAAGTTTAAAGTAAATCTAGACAAATTTTGATTTAGGTATTATTTTTCCTTTATGAACAAATAAACAAACTAGAAAGCACTCAGAGAGCACATTCATCTGCCAAGGCTGCACAATCCTCCAATTTTGTTATTTTATTAATGGGAAATGTTTTGTTTTTGGTTTGCATTTGGATTCTCATTAAAATATCCGTGGTAATACAATGATGTTTTGGAGAATAGCTAAATCCTGTAAACATTGGTGCTGTTACAAGAACAAATTATGCAATTTTTTTTGTGGCTGAGAAAGTATGGACATAGTCAGAGTAGAAGTTTGTCAATATTGATATTTGTATGTCAATGACATGCGGTGAGATTTTTGTCCAGGATAGGCCGTGACATTGTTGTGACATATGTCTACATTCAATTAATGCAGCAGCCCGAATTCACATCACCCTGTAGACAAAATATAGTCTACATTAGTCAGTCAGTCAAATGTGGTGGTAATGCACATTCAAACCTAATCAACGGACACATATATTGTAGCTTACAATGTGTTTTTACACCGTGGAACTATACAATGCAATAAATTCCAATAAAGAAAGAGGGAATCATTGTGAAGGAAATGCGGAAAATTAATTCTGATGCATGTTTAACATAGAAAATATCAGAGGTGGAAGAAATACCCAGACTTTTTCTTTAAAGGTCCAATTTGGAAGAAGGTTTATTTTTGAGTCTTGTTCCCAACTCAAATACTGACACTTTGCTATTGTAAGGTGGGTCAGCCAGTATTTGATGAGGAAACGTGGTAGCAAACAGTGTTTATACAAACATATCTAGAGACTCATAGTGAGAAGTGTTAGGCTGTAGTGGACATTTTGTGCACTGCATGAATATGATAGGACATTGTGAGACTGAATGAGCCCATGATGGTGAAGCATGAATGAAACAGCTGATGTCAATCAGTTAATAGTAGCATGACTGCCGTGCTCTGCCTGAACTAAAACAATACTTAATTTCAGGTTTTATATCAACCATAGATCAAATAAATATTATGGCTCAATCCCATTTCCAATGTTTACCACGGCCACTCATTTTTGAGTAGTCCCTTGCCACTCAGAACTAAGGGTAGTGGTAGTGGTTAAGACATGCACAATATTTTATCAGTTGTTTGTCGGTCTTTATGTTAAGTCATTTCCAGTCCAGCTGTGGTGACTTCTCTTGTATTACTGTGGCAATCCTGTTATTATCATAATGCCATTTTACCTAATGGAGATAGAAAAGCATGGACACTTGCAATTCATTTACAACTGCTAAAGTCATCAAATAAAAAAACAATACAGCTTTATAACCTGGCCACTATAGTGTTGCTTTATAGGCTAACATTAGCAAACTGTGCTCCTACCCTGCCAGTCTGCACTGATATTAGGAGAGCGGTACCAGTTATATTTAGGGCATCGTATACCATCAAAGGGTGGGAATGCAACAAAATGACGGACTGTCATGCAAATATCAGAAATAACAATGTAATGTTAGCTGGCTAGCTAGTTAGCTAGTTAGCTACTGAGACCTCAGCAAACTAATAGCCTAGTGATTGCGCATGCTTGTTATAAAGAAAAGGACTATAATACATTGAAATGAACATTGTTACATTGTCCTGAAAAATCTGCTTTCGGAGGACCATGTAGCCATAACACTTAGCCCTACCCCTCTATCTCAACAAGAATTGGGATAGGCATGAACGTGCAAACTGGGGGGGTTGAGTTAAGTGGTAGGGACAAGACATATATTGGGATTGAGCGTAAAACTCTTAAATTTGAAGAAGTAAACTTGCCCATTCATCTATGCATCCACCCAACCATCAAATTTCAAGTTGCTTATCTTGGACAAACAAGGTCATGATGGCCAAGCAGGGCATCTGAAATATCCCAGCAACTATAACTCGATCCTCATAGGAATTCCTAAGCACTCTGGCCAACTCAAAGATATTTGTACCACTGGCATAGCCTGCAAAGACAACACATTATTTTTTCCGATGGTTGTGTCTGAAACACCAAAGGTACAAGGGAGTATCCTTACACTATTGGCTCCCAAAAATATTTCAACTGGTCCAGTGTCCACATAGGAGTTACTCCCGCAGCTGATTTCCTCAGTCCATAGCAGACATGGATAAGGTCATGGAGGTACTGGTGCAAGGACAACAGTCCAGACATGCCCACAATTTTCTCTAGTTAACCCCAGGCTATAGGACTCTGGACAACTTCTTATTAAAAGATGCACTGGCCCAACTTTTTCACTCCTGATACCTATTCAACTCAGGGTATTTTTCAGTACCAAGTACTGATCCTATATCAGTGCTTTATTTTTCTCAAACTTGAAATGTGTAAACCCCGGTATGTGGAACTCATTGAAAATAATTTTATGTAAGGGAAAAAAGAGGCCAGGGGTTGTTATGGAACTTAAAGTAAGTCGGCAGCCTGCTGTGACTGAATATTAATACTGTAGCAGAAACACTGAACTTTATAATGTTATTGACAGTGAGACTTTATTAAATGTGGATCAGTCATGTCAGGTTCAATACCTCACAACAGGATTAATCAGGTCAGTATCAGAAAGAATTACCTATTTGCTGTTGTATTCAGGATTAGCCTTTAGAGACCCTTGTCGGTCAATTCTTGCGTGATGAGACAAGGGGTAGATCAACAAGTGGCAACGAGTGTTAGATTACTTAATTTAGGAAATGCTAGTATCGACTACGCCACTAAGGGGAATTCAGGAACTGCACAGCAGCCACCCCAACACTACACTATACTATACTATAATGGTTAAATTGACCACATAAAATACACATTAAGCTACTAATCAAAATAAAAGACACACATGCACAGAATAAAGGCATATTAATAATAAACATAACAAAATACAAACAACCAAATAATTAAGAATAAACAAACCAAACATAAAAAACAGTAAAAAGAAATAGTAATAATCAAATCAAATAATTAGTGTAATAATAATTATTGTTACTGTTAAGAGTAACTGAGTGAATCCCAAAAAGGTAAAATAAAAAAAAAGACACACAACATTTATATTGTTGCGAAAAGAATCCATTTACACTCCCTGCCCTATTGATCAGCTGCGGTTCATTCTTTTTGGAGGCAAGCACAGACCAGGACACAAGGCCTAACCAGTAGCAGTATGAGCAAAAACAGCAGTATAAAATGAACCAAATGGATGGTAAACGCCTCCTGTTTTGCGGAGCAAGGCCAGTCAGCAAACAACAACACAAACAACACAGCAATCATTTCAGAGAGTGGCGGCCAGCACACAGTCAGGCCAAGAGACGTGCCTGAAAAGGGCTACACTGCTGACATGCCAAGCTGTGGGCTCCACCACCACATGAAACCCAGGCTCAAGGAAAAGGAAGGAAGCACACTTTTGAGGAGCAACTCCATGACTAGATAAAGCCTTTGGTGGCACCGCTTGGTCATTGGGGTGAGCAAGTATCCTTAAACCTAGCCATGTGACAATTAAGCAGGCAGGGGCAGGTGCAGTATCCCGCCACACTTGGTTGATCTGAACTGGCTGATCATGCATCGACTAATAATGTGTGCATCCATATTACACAAAACTGCCAAAAAAAGAAGAGATCATTCTCCCTCCCTCAGACAAAGCTGTTCTCTCTCCAGTCTAAATCCCCTTTATGTTCGCTGCCATTGTTGCTCCATCATGTTTACAACATCTGCTGATACCATACTCCCCATGTAGTGTTGTTGGTTAATGCATCAAAGCCAGGATTCTGCACTATGGGTTTCAAGTCCTGGTTTGAACTTGAAGCAGCTGCAGAGGGAAAGATTTTGTCAGCTCTGAAGTCACACAAACCCAATGGGAGATAATACCGGGAGCCAGATGAAAACCTACAACTGAAAAATGTATTTGTTAGGTTTGCCCTTAACCATTACAGGGAATCTCTCATATTGTGTTGTCTGTGTCTGCTTTTCCTCTGCCGTGTTTCTGTAATAAATGCAAAGGTAACACTGTTAGAATCACAGAAAATGCATAATCTTACATTTTCGGAATAGGATTGAAGATAGCAGTTTGCATCAGGACAGCTCTTTAAAAGTCTTAATGCATTGCACCTTAAGGGTTTATCTGCAGGGAACCTCTGAGAAAGCCTCATCTGTGCTAAGTAGTAGTCTACCTTTATAGAATATATTTTTGTATTTATAGTTCTCTCTTGCTCTGTGTGTGTGTGTGTGTGTGTGTGTGTGTGTGTGTGTGTGTGTGTGTGTGTGTGTATGTGTGTGTGTTTGTGTGAGAGAGAGAGAGAGAGATAAATAATTTAGTTGAATCAATGCTCATTGGGATAGAGGCAGCAGGGTATCAGGGGCAGAGGTTAGAAAACGCACATATATCAAAGACATGGACACTGAACTTACTTTCTCTGGCTTTATTGATAACCTGTGTTCGATACATAAGACCAAGAAGTGCTGCCTCCTCTTTCACATATATCCCACACACACAGACACACGTGCAAGCATATAAGGCTCTTTGCTGTTTTGCTTAGAAAATGTTGTCTTGTGTAGGCATGGGAATGTGTATGCATGTGTTTGTGAGAGAGGACATTAAGTTAAAACACACACTCACACACACACACACACACACACTGATATGACAATGATTTAAAGAGCACAGGGTTCATCCGGATTTGATTGCACTCCAATATATCTTGCATTCTTTTTACCACAACAGGATTTGAGCACCTTTTGTGCATCCCTTGCTGGGTTTACCTTTATATGAAACAACGAGGAAGTGTAATCTGTAGACCATGCTCTAATATTTTTCATCACAAACATGCATACATATGTGGTTATCACCACACAAAGGCAAAACTAAAGGTGGTGTCATGTGCCTCTGCTCAGAGACATTGGCATACCAGTTTGTCTCTCAAACTTGTATGCATTTTGGGTTTAAAGTTAGCATGTCCAATTCACTTCATGTGTTCTGTTTAATTTGAAAGAGAGAAGGGTTGTAGGTTAGTTTGTTTGACCCTGACTTTTCAAACAAACTGATTTACCACCCTTCACTGCATCGATCCACCAAGATGTTTTACATGCACCAAAGGATTTATGTGTAAAACAAGCACATGGTAGATGGAATGCAGAGTTTTGGTATAACATGCAGCAATAAGTAGATCAACACAACATTTATTTAACATTCAAATATACTTTGAGAATCAATCTTCACATAAAAATATTGTTTCCAAGTTGGTTTCAGCTAACATAGCAGACAGAACACAGTTGGTAATACAGCACAGTAGAGAGACAATAATTAAGCTTTCTGTCAAAGTTTGATGTAAACTATGATTCAAATAAGGATTTTATTTATTTTTATATTTTAGGATGTATTAAGCCAAACCGCAGAAATGTTAAACAAAAGATGATTTCAACAGCAACTAAACATTAAACACATCCTACACTGTTGATTTATGTAATTGTAATTTGTGTACTGCTCCTTTGGCAAGTGCAACAGTATCCAGCCAATCAGTGTAGCTACAGGCTGCGTACTGGTGAGAGAGGAAAAATAGAGAGCGTAAACAATAGCTGTTAGAGACAGCGACAAGAAAGTGGATACCAGCAAAGCATTGTGAAGCTAAATGCAGCATGCATGGCCAAGGTTAGTTTGTTATTAACGTGGGGTGAACATTGTCACCATTTTAGGGTAAATTCAGATCAGACCGGCTTGTGCAGCGGTATGGTCACTTCATGGTCTGTGTGTGTGACACACTTTCTGAAAGTTGAGTCGGGTTGAGTCGAGTTCAATTTTATCGGGTTGAAGTTTTTTTCAGAGCCCCCTGCGACCAGCACTGTCCCAGCCAAAACGTACTACCCTCATGAAAATGAATGGGGGAACCTTTGTTTTCATCTGAATGTACCCTACCCTGTACCTGTAACAAGTAACCTGTATTTCAGTGCTAGTTCTACACAAGACCAACCTACAACCCTAGGATAAGGGCCCTGATTGATACACGTGAGATGCAGTAGGACTAAAGTAGGGATGCGCCGATCCGATATTCAGTATCGGTATCGGTCCAATATTGGCCAAAATCACTGGATCGGATATTTGAGAGGGGAAAATGTAAGATCTGATCAAAGTTATTAGCCTAAATGCTCCTTTAAATGCTTAAACAATGGGCCACATGCCGTAAAGAGAGCAGCATGTGTAACGTGACTACAGTGGGTACTAGTTTCATTTGGAGGATTTCACGCGAGATTCACGCGTGAGTCACGGGAGAGTCACGCGGATTTTTTTTGGGGGGGGGGTCAAGCGGGGAGGGGAGGATCCTTGTACCTGGGTTACTGTTACCAAGGATACGGAAATAAAAGTAGCGAAGCTCCGGACAGAGTTGCCGTGATTGTATCCACTTTATGATAGGCTTTTATTTAATTTAGAACAAACCTTATGCTCAGCAAAAATGGAAAATATATAGTCTATATAGTTTACAATATATAAAACTGTTTGGAGTTCTGAATGGAGGCTGTATGTTCAGCTCCCCTTACATGTGAAATTTATTACATGAAACACGACGAAATTTCTTCTCTTTTTCCCATCGGCTTCTGTGTACATTTTTGTCCTCCGGCTTACGACACTTATGAACTGAAAAGTGTGAGGAGAGCTAATGTAGGAACCGTTTTTTCTGTTCAAAGCTGAGTCAGATCTGGGGACACACTCTGCTTTAAATTACCTACTGTATATCATACTGCACTGTTCTGTATACCTGTCGATTTTTTAAATAAAAATGTTTTATTTGAAGCACGTAGGCTACCATGTATATATCTTATATTTTTGGGAAGTCTGAATTCCAGTCACTACACATCTTATGAACGTGATGTAAAGTAATAACTTTATTTTTTTTATATATTTTTTTTAAATGCAGCCTCTAAAACTAGAATGAAAAATATTTTACTATGTTCCACCTTCTCGGCTCTATTGAAAGTAATGAGCTTAATAGACATATTAGCGCCTCCATTTATCTCTGACCAATAGTGTGCTTGTAATAATTGCTGTGACGACAGCTGGACACAATGTAACACATTAGCGACACATTAGCATCCTCCATTTATCTCTGACCAATGGGTGTGTTTGTGGATACTTCACTCAACTACATTGTCAGACAAAAGTCCTGCCCCCCACAGTACTTCACACAGCTGTTTGCTTTGAACAGAAAAACCGGTTCCTACAGTAGCTCTCCTCACACTTTTCAGTTCATAAGTGAAGAAATTTCGTCGTGTTTCATGTAATAAATTTCACATGTAAGGGGAGCTGAACATACAGCCTCCATTCAGAACTCCAAGACACATGTGCCAGACGCACAAAGGCATGCGTAAAACACAGATTGAGACCACTTCATGATGTTTAGTTATTTTTTTTAGTTCATTTTGGTTTCTTTTGGATTTTTGTGCGTATTACTGAGCCGTTTTGATCCATGTTTGTAAGCCTTTTTTCCCCTGGATTATATTTTCTAAAGTTGCAACAATATAGTAATATAATAAATATTGTTTTCGTTTCATTTCGTTAAGTAAAAATCAATCAATCCATTTTCTTTGAAACTATGAGATTGTAGAGCACCTAAAAACCAAAGCACCAGTTCACTGTGGCGATTTTCATACACCAGAGGCGATTGCTCTAATACTGCAAGGGAAGCTCAGCTTCCCCTAAAATGTCACCCAAAAAAAAAAAAAAAAGGGGTGAAATATGTACTGCTGTGTGTACATTTCATTGACTAAATACGCGCTAGAAAGCCTTCATCTTTTGTTCAGAATCAACTACTTATCACAGGTAACCGGCGCAACAACTGGCGTTGTGTTTGGCGACTCTGTTCTGTCACTCTGCGGTTTCTTTCCCCAACGAGCAGCGGCAGCTGCGGAGCTTCTCCCCCCGTCACGATCACTCACACTCACAGGCGGTCACACTTCACAGTAGCCTAAAAATGAGCGTCCCCTCCTTGAAAGACCAGCAGCCGCCACTGTCATACACACACCCAGTCTCACTTTCAATAAAACACACTCGCATTCTATTACAATCAGTGAAATATATGAAAACACAATTTAAAAAATGACAGTTGTTGTTGCTCTAGTTTTTTGTTTGGATAAGCTTCATATTTAAAAGCGCAATGTTCAGCTGTCAGAAATTAAAAGCAGCCTCCTCTTGTTATATTTGCAGCAACACTGTTGCTTCAGGCTGTGATCAGCTTTTTTGTACCTATCGCTCGTAGCCTACTTTCCATTAAAACAACCTGATGCTCTTGGCTGAAATCAGCCCGTTGTGGCTCCATTCTACGATTAAAGTGTAACCTTGTAAATAAATAGACAATAGAATAAAAAGCACTCATTTTATGTATTTTTTATTTATTGTTTGTTTTCTTATTTTCTGTATATTTTGTGCATATTTTGGTTTAAGAAGAGTGTAAGAATAATAGTTTAATGTGAAATTATATATTGGTTTAAGTTTTATTTATCTGAGGTAATCCCGCGAGATCGCGAGGGTGTGAGAGGTCACCTGAATGCGGAAGGAGAGACGCAGGAGAGACGCAAGCGAGGAGTTGCATGGCGGAGCGGAGCTACGGCCCGAAAAGACATTGAAAGACGTTGGTTAAGGAAGGGTTACGAGATAATCGGACTGAGAGTCTCGTTGTGACTGTTCATTGGACTTAACCTATTGTCGAGTTGAAACGAGGCGGACTTCGGACATAAAGGTTTATTTTCATTTAATTAGTAAGAGTGCCGGCTTTAGTTGTGATATTTCAGGTGTTTGTTTTTATATTGAATGGTTAATTTTGGACACTGAAGAGACATTTGTGTTTACCTGAACTGTCAAAGATATTTGTTGTTTTGGGTTATTGACTGAAACTTACCTTAAACAGGAGGACTTGAAATTTAATTATTGTTTGTTTATTTTTCCATGATTTAAATATTGTTGCTTATACTTGTATTTGACCTAAAAGTGTTAAGAGGGAGAATTACAAGTTAAAGGGTACATTAGGAAGAAAGTTAAGTGATTAATGTCATTTAGGAACCATAGTGATTAAAAAACATTCATAGAAGTGAAACATAACCAGTGGTAAAACGCATTTTGATCAGTTAAAACCTTATAAATGACAGTTGATAATAAACAAGGTGTTACAGTGTACTTTCCCTATTGCATTAATTAGCTAACTAATAAAGAGGTTGTAAGATAACATAACAAACTTGGGGAGCGCACCTCGTTAAAATAGATCTGACGTCTAGAGGGCGCTACAAAAGTAGCATCAACAAAGTCACTGTTAACAAAATCAACATCTAAGCTGTCCCTTCAAATTGTGTGTTTGGAGCAGCTGCGGACAGATGTGCATTAATGCTCCGCTCGTGAGTCCAGCCGCATCGGGTCCAGGCTGCTGGCACGAACGAAGCAGCTTAGAAACTGTTTAAACGAGCGATCGTGGGCTCTAAGTGGATTGTTACATTCACGAGAACTTGCAGAAAATAGATATGAGACAATTTGCTCAAACTTGGAGCCAGACCCGGTCAGGCTACAGGAGAGATCAAAAATATGGAGGGGGCCAGGACCCCCATGAGAACCACTGATCCTGTTGAACGTAACCACTGTGAAACAATAAAAAACAACATTGATCTGATTCACCGGTGTAGCGGTCCCTCTCTCCATTCACTCTCTAGCTCTCTCGACCACAACTGCAAATGAAGTAGCCTATGGCCTATGAACAGCGCCACTCTCCATTGCAGCTACGTTGTGGTCAAACGTGGAATTATCCCAAAATCTTTTGAGCTGCATTTCAGTACGATGCTTCCACCTAGTGGCTACAATGTGACCTACAATTTCAAGCAACGCGTGAATCACGCTTTCCGTGAGGGAAACCTCCATTTGAAACTAGTACCCACTGTAGGTGTAGGAAGCTAGAGTGAGACTTTCATCCGTTTTTCCACTAGCACATTTGGCAATGCCAAGTCAAACCGAGCCACGTTAATTTGCTTTTCCATCACCAGTTGAGTTTAGTTGAGCCGAGCTATGCCCACTATGGAACTGCTCTGGAGCAGGACCAACCTGAACTCTCCCTGCACTAACAAAGCCTGGTAAACAAAGGAAAGTGCACCAAGCCTAGTGTTCCATAGGTGGCGCAGATTGTCACAGTCACATCGTCAGTTCCGCGCAGTGACTGGATACACGGAGAAGATAAAAACAGCTACACGCCCGTTTCACAGCAGGCCCATTGTAACGTGTTGCTGGAAGCGTCAGATTTCCGCGCAGCTGTTACTAAAAGGGAACACACAAATTTGGATTTTACCTGCCTAGGCTGCAGTCTTTGACCTTGCTGGATGGGCCAAGACTGCCCTGTGTTTACCAAACATGTTCTGGATCCAGAGGAGAGCTTTGCAACCCCAGTCTCTCATCCCTGCAAAATGAGGTTTCCCCTCAGAAAACAGCCACATTGAGCCGTTTTCTTTGCCCACGTTGACTCCGTTGGTTGAACAGACATCGCAGGACACTGCAACGCCTTTAATCCATGCCGAGGAAGTGAGCTGGATAAAAAAAGACACACTATCACAAGTGAGGCTTAATTAGTGTCGGGGCAGATACTAGAAATTAGCATGTATTGTATGTATGCATTGCTTGTGAGTTTGTGGACCGCAGAGTCCTATTTGCTGTTAGTTTTACACTGTAAAACACTGTTTGTTGCTTGTTTTTCTTTGTGCTCATCACAAGCTGATTTGAGCCTCTCTACTCTGCGGAGCTAAAGTGTTAGCTTTGCCGCCTTGTGAGCGTACAATAAGCCACGTTTCTATCAAGGATCAGCCGAAGGTTCAGTTTGTTCGCCGGCCACTGAGTGATAGAAAGGCGAGTATTGCGTCTCCACAACCGTTTCTCCCTCCTTGCTGCACTCCCAGCGTCAGCTCTTTTTGTCTCTCTCTCTCTCCACTAGCCCACAAGTACACACACACACATATGTTTGGGTGAACGCACACATGTAGTCTCATGAGCAGCTTGTTGAAAAGTAGTTGTAAATGACCCCGCCATAACATCAGACACGTGTGTCGTGTGGTAGCACCTACACCAATTTGGAACATCAGAGTCCAGCTCTGTCCAATCCACACTGCCTTTAAAGGCACATGATAGGTCAACAGACACTGTTCTGTCATTGTTTGTCTAAGCCTCCTGCGGTCACCTCCATTGACCAGCCTTTGGTGTGACGGCGACACGTCCACCATCTTGAACACTCCGTGACGTCATCTTCCAAGAGATCGCGTTGACCATCTTGGCTCTCTCTCTCTCTCTCTCTCTCCACATCCGCCATCTTGGCTGTCTCTCTCCCTCTTTGTATCTCTGACTCTCTCTCACACACACACACACACACACACACACACACACACACACACCACATGCTTGTTTGTTGTTTGTTGCTTGAGTTTGTCTTAGTGTTTTAGTTTCATAGTATAGCTGCTGTACTTGAATGTTAGATGTTTGTTGATTGAAGTATAGATTTTTGATCAATTTGCTATAAATTCTACTATATTGTACAGAGCAGTTTCCTGTGCTTATATGCGTTTTGTGGTAACAGCTGGTTGTAATGGTCAGTTATCTGATTCATTTCCTTCACTGTTCCTTTAATTCTAAATATTTTTCAAATATTTAGATTTAAAGTGAACTCTGCTTTTGATAATAATTTGATTAATAATTTTGATAATTAATTTTTAATAATTACTTTTGTAAGTATTCATTTCTTGTCAATGTCAAAGACGTCTGTGCACTGTGTTGCAGAGATGTCTACTGAAGTTAGCATGCTAGCCAGCTAGCCTGTCTCGTAACACCTCTTTGTACCTCAAGGCGATAGTCTGTACGCTACTTAGTCTAATACCGCTTTTCCACCAAAATTAGCTAGTCCACACAGGTAAAAATCGCCTATTGACCCCATCCTCACCTGCAGGAAAGGCAATCTGTCTGTGATTTTTATCTGAAGTGTCACGTTGTACGTCACTGACATCACATTTCACGTCACGAATGTGTCGGAAACAGTGATTTGTTTCACTATCATAATTTGAGTCATTTGGGCTAATAACATTTGGAAAATCTAGAAGAGCCACACAATTAATTATTTTATCCCTGTTCAGGGTTATCCAGGCGCTAAACTGGAAGTCGGCTGGCTTGGTCAGTCATCCAGGAATTTTCACCGGGAAGTCAAGTTTTTTTGGCTTCAAAACACCACTGAGCAGCTTTCATAGGAATGAACGGGGCTCCACTGTGTCCAGTAATAAAACGTCCTCGGATTGATGCATCCCAAATTGCTACTTTATTTACGCGCCATTGTCATCAAACTGGCATCCATCAGTCTTGGAGGCTGTATTCAGTTGCAGTCCGGTGTCCACTCATGTCCAATGGCAGGCTGCTGAGCCCAGTTAAGCTGTACCCTCTTGGCCGCTCTGTTTCCCCATGATCAAAGGTGGCAGTCCAGGCAGGCAGACAGACTCCAGTCAGCTATTAAGGCCACTTAGTTGCATGGCTAACTAGCTAATGGAAGCTAGTTGTTATAGCCAAAGATTGCTACAGTAAAGCGTATAGTGAGCAACAATTAGGCATTGAAAATTGCGAGTACCAGACAAATAACAGCAAGCAGCCAAGAACAAGACAATGAGGCTATTTACTCTCCTCTTGGGAAAAAATCAGTGTGGAAATATTTTGGACTTTAGAGAAAATACAAATTCAACAGACAAACAGGGCATCTCACTCAGCAGTCCTGTAATCATCTTCTCTATCATCCCTAATACACCCCATGATGGCTGTGTCATCTGCGAACTTCTGGACGTGACACAGCTCAGAGCTGTAGCAGAAGTCTGAGGTGTATAGTGTGAAGAGAAGAGGGGCCAGCACCGTCCCCTGAGGAGCTCCTGTGCTGCTGACCACAGTGTCAGACGTGATGTCCTTCAGCCTGACATACTGTGGTCTACCGGTGAGATAGTCTGAGATCCAGGACACCAGGCAGGGGTCCACTTGCATCCTCAGCAGTTTGTCCTGGAGGATAAGGGGCTGGATGGTGTTAAAGGCACTTGAGAAGTCCAGAAAGAGGATCCTCACTGTGCCACTTCCCTTATCCAGATGTGAGTGGGCATGATGTAGGAGATAGAGGATAGCATCCTCAACACCAACATTATTCCTGTAGGCAAACTGTAGGGGGTCCTGGGCATGGTGCACTTGGGGCCTGAGGAGATTGAGGAAGAGCCGCTCCAGCGTCTTCATCAGCTGTGATGTGAGCGCCACCGGTCGAAAGTCGTTCAGCTCGCTGGGCCGGTTCTTTTTTGGAACTGGAACGATGCAGGACGTTTTCCATAAGGTGGGCACTTTTCCTAGCTGAAGGCTGAGGTTGAAAACATGTTGGAGTGGCTCCCCCAGTTCAGCAGCGCAGGTCTTAAGCAATCGAGGAGACACTTTGCAGTTATGCAGGGAGGAGGCTGAGGTGAGAGGAGGGGGGAGGAGGGAACAGCACTGTTGTTGTTGTTGTTGTTGGGGATCAGTGGTGAGAAGGGGGGGAGAAGGGGAGGAGGAAGGAGGGGAAGGAGGGGAAAACTCTACAAGCCACTAGGCTAATTTTTACAATGTAAAATGCCATAGACTTGAGCTAATAATGGTGGCTAGCAAAAAAATCAATTGTTTAGTCTCTTTGACATTGAGATGAATTTTATACTTTTGTCAACTGTTCTTGTTGTTAAGCCATGTTTCATGTGTGTTAGTGGAGTCAGATTAAAGTCAATTTTACTACACTAAACTGTTCACAACTATTTATTTATGTGTTGTTTTTTTATGGCCAAAAGCAGAAAAGTAAGTGGTGGCAACTGATAGTGTCAAATTGGCCGATTATATCAACTGAAATCCATTGCAGGCCCCTGAATTGAATCAAATCAAAATTGTACCATGGTCTACTGTGATATGGGAAAATTTACAGCAGTCCCCTAGACCTAGCGGTAAGTGGATTTATGCTGCCCCTTATAGTTTTGTACCTTCAACAGGTGGCCACTTTACACCTTTTAGCTATCTACCAGAAACATAAACTTGCATATAAATATTTGGCCAATGCAATGGGTTTCTTGCAGACATTGCATTGCATTGTAGTAAAAGTGGAGCTTGGTTAAACTTTTGTGATGTGCAACCCAATATTTTTTCTGTCGGGACCATGTGTGTTGGCACTGTGTTTTCATGCAGAGCTAATGACAGAACATGAACATGGCCTGACTTATTAAGTGAAGACATGTTAAGTAATTGCTTTTGGTGAGAGGAGTTTCATCTTTAGTAGTTAATAGGCCTATTGATATTGGATTGAAATAGGAGAGATAGTGCCATTGCTAATGAAAAGAGCTGTAAGTCCATGTTTCTTGGACTTTGTTCCCTCAGTTTAACCTGTCATGTGCTGTGCTGCAATTTCATTTAATTGTCAGACAATCTTAAGGCATAGACCAGACAGGTAAACAATGGAAGAAAAACATTATTAATTTGAGAGAAATCAGAGGAGATCTCAAAACAAGTTCTGGAATTTAGGAAAATCAAAGGCCTGCAGCACAAAAAATATCTGTCAGGCCAAGCCTTTTTGTTTCTCCACAAGTTATTTTTCTGCCAGGGTGAGTGGAGAATACACAGAGAGGATCTGTTGAAATAATGAGGCAGTCTAATGTATGGTAAGCCAAGCAGGAGGCTCATTTCAAGAGTATTTGAAAAGAGATCAGTGTGAGAGCCATTTCTCAGATTGATAATCACTCCAAAGAATAGAGCATCTGCAGCTGTCCAGGGTATGCAGGCCAAACAAACAAGTTGAGAGAAAGTAAAACCAATATTTATGAGCCTGTTGCACGTACAGACTCAAACAGAGGGACTGACACCTGTCTTTTAATGACAGAGAGAGAGGTAGAGAAAGGGGGGAAGAAAGACAGAGCCGCAGAGCAGAGAAAATTACATCTAATTTGTTTTGCAGATAAATTAAGAGGAAGTCTTATCTTTATTGTTACATGACTCATTGACTGGCCTCAGACTCAAAACCCCATTTCAATTAAGAAGGACATGTTTTTTCTTTAATTTATTATTTCCTTTGTTTGTTCTTTCCTTCAGTGATTCTATTTCTGCTTTATTATATAACAGTAGTGATGTAATGAATGGAAAACATGGGGTCATTTTTCCTTCCATCGTCTTTCTAAGGACAAAGTATATCAGTCAGACAGAGGGGCAGACTTTTTATTGTGGCATAGATACATGGAAAGTGTTGGCCAAGACACATCATACTCTCCTGTGGATGTTTACTGAAAAACAAATGAATGTGTTTCAGTATCAGCGGCTCTTCAGGGCAATGTCACGTCATGGCTGCTCTTTGAATGATAACAGATTCATGTTGGCATGTTATTGTTGTGGCACTGGAGACTGGCACTGAGTCCAGACATCCTGACCATGATGCCAGCATTCATGTCCAGATTTGTGGAAGGATCCATGAGGGTCAGAGACAAGGGAAAGACAATGATGAGATGGATTGGGTCATGAGGTGCAGGCTGGTGCATGTGTGTCAGTGGTTTTCCAGTTCCACTTATAGGCAAAGTATGCACACTAGTACATTGGAGGATTTATCAGAGTGGCATACCTGCCTAGTAAATAGGTTATTTTTGAACAACAACACATTTATCTCTCTGTGAAGACGTATACTTAACCTACTGGACTGACAGGGAAATGAAACTCGCAATAACAACTTTTTGTGCTGCTTTTAAGCAAGCTGCTGAACTCCCCTGGCCGCTTCAGTGGAGCTGTTCAGTGCCCAACAGTAGAAGAGTATGATTGTACTAAGCAGCTGTGAGGCTGGGCATTGCCACAACAGTTCTTTGTCAGCCCTCTCTATAAAGTCTAAAAATAGTTGGCATTTTAGTCTAAAACTTAAAATGCTGGTGTGTACATTGACTTTCACTTAACTGGAACACAAGCTGCCTGTGAGTACAGAAGCATATAATTGTGTATAGCGCAGTCTGTTTGTACAAGAGAACTTCACTCTGAAGTGCAGACCCTTAACAGAAGTTGGGTTACTTTTGTTGAGAAACTTTCCTCAGTAAACCAACTGGCTAAAAAAAATATGTGTGATGTTGTTAATATGCAGAATGTCAATCAAACATGCAACTTTTTGAGGTGACCCTAACTCCACTCCTGTTAGGTAAGTCACCTGTTGTCATATTAGTTAGTGTCTGTGGTGTCATATGGCCATGGCTGTCTGTGCTGATTGTGTTAAATGAGTGGAGTAGAGCAGCAGCAGCACATTCAGTCAACCAATCAGCTGCCAGGCAGAAATGTGAATGAGATGTGAATGTGTGTACTTGACAAGCAATCACTGATTCCCATTATTTGTCCAGGGTAGCTCTCTTGGTCTTTGATTGTATTCTAAATTATTAACTTAACTATTTACTATATCAATCTTTTCTAAGAAATACACAGACTAAACAAAACTGAGTTATCAGAATCAGTTTGTGTTACAGCTGCTCCCATTTAAAGTTCAGAATATGCAGAAATAATAATAATAATAATAATATCAATATCAACAAAAACAAAAACAAAAACAAAACAAAAATACAAGAAATGTACATACAGAGCAATATTGCCACACTCAGAGCAAGGAATTTAACAGGTTGATGGCCACAGGCAGGAATGATTTCCTATGGCGCTCTGTGGTGCATCTTGGTGGGATCAGTCTAGTGCTGAATGTACTCCTGTGGCTGACCACCACGTCATGGAGTGGATGAGAGCCACTGTCCAAGATGACATGTAACTTGGACAGCATCCTCCTCTCTGACACCACCGTCAGAGAGTCCAGCTCCACTCCCACAACATCACTGGCCTTGCGGATCAGTCTGTTCAACCTTTTTGCGTCCGCTACCCTCAGCCTGCTGCCCCAGCACACAACAGCATAGAGTTTAGCACTGGCCACCACAGACTCATAAAACATCCTGAGCATAGTCCGGCAGATGTTGAATGACCTCAATCGTCTCAGAAAATAGAGACGACTCTGTCCCTTCCTGTAGAGGCCGTTAGTGTTCTGAACCCAGTCCAGTTTATTATCAATGTGGACCCCCAGATACTTATAATCCTCCACAATGTCCACGCTGAACCCCTGGATGGAAACATGGGTCAATGGTACCTTGGTCCTCCCCAGGTCCACAACCAGTTCCTTGGTCTTTGTCACATTGAACTGTAGATGGTTCCGCTCACACCATGTGACAAAGTTGTCCACAGTAGTCCTGTACTCATCCTCAGCACCTTTACTGATACATCCAGCTATTGCTGAGCCATCCGAGAACTTGTGTAGATGACAGGTCTCTGTGCAGTAGTTGAAGTCCGTGGTGTAGAGGTTGAAGAGGAAGGGAGAGAGGACAGTCCCTTGTGGGGCCCCGGTGTTGCTGACCACTCTGTCTGATACACAGTGTTGTAAGTCCACATACTGTGGTCTGCCAGTCAGATTGTCAATAATCCAGGTCACAAGGGGGGAATCGCATTCATTGCTGTCAGCTTCTCACCCAGTAGAGCCGGACGGACGGTGTTGAATGCACTGGAGAAGTCAAAAAACATGACTCTTACAGTGCTTGCTGGTTTGTCCAAGTGGGCGTAGACACGGTTAAGCAGGTATATGATGGCATCCTCAACTCCAAGTTTGGGCTGATAGGTGAACTGTAGGGGGTCCGAGAGTGGTTTGACCAAGGTCCGGAGCTGCTCCAAGACGGGTCTTCATGATGTGGGAGGTCAGTGCCACAGGTCTGTAGTCCTTGAAGCCACAGGGATGCGTTGTCTTTGGCACAGGGACAAGGTAGGATATCTTCCAAAACCAGGGACCCTCTGTAGACTCAGGCTCATGCTGAAGACATGGTGAAGTACTCCACATAGCTGGGGGGCACAGGCTTTGAGCACCTTGGGGCTGACACCATCACGATCCACAGCCTTGCCTGAATGGAGTCTCACCAGCTGTCTCCTAACGTGGTCAGTTGTGATGTTCACTGTAGAGGTGATAGGTAGGGGAGGGGGAGGTGTAGAGTCAATTGGTTGTAGTGTGTAGTGAGTTTGGAGATCAGGGGAGGAGGAGTGGGGAGGGATCTCACAGGAGGACAAAAGGCTGTAAGGAGGAGGAGGGGTGAAGGTGGTAGTTGGTAAACAACAGTGGGATTGATGATGGTGTTATCAGGGGATGCTGGGGTCTCAGTATCAAATCTGTTATTATCTGTATTCCAGGGTCTCAATCCTCTGTATCCCTTGCACATAAGTGCCACACCACAGTCTTTAAAATAGCTTTCATTGAAAAGATTTTGAAATCAAAGGTTCACTTCTATTTTAAATTGATGAGATTATAGCATTTTAAAAATGGCTTATGAAAACGCTAATGAGAGTAAGTTAAATTAAACAAGCAGGCTGTTGCAAGTTTCCAATGAAAATAGTTGGCAACACTGGGCTACCAAGCTTTGGATTGCTCCAAATGATTAAGCGATGTGCATGGCCTTTGCAAGACCAAAAAACACATACCTGCCAACATTAGGCGGTGACAACGAGAGAACTATTCTGGGGTACTTGCAAATGACCTACCCACAATACAAGTGCAAACATTGTGTGTGTTTGTGTGTGTGTTGACTAGCCATCATTGCCAGGTAGACCTTCAAAATGAAGAAGAGGAAGGATAAAATGATGCAGGATTACAGTCAGGGTGGGACAAGAGGACAGGCAAGTGACATAGAAGGCAAATGTCCTTAAAGTGTCCTGCATATTTCCATCAAGTTAAATAACATTTGTAAATGCATTTCTTCATCTTGGGACCTGTTTCATCCATTTTCTGCAGCAAACTGAGCAGAGAGGAGGCTTGAGCGAGCAAAGTGATGAGTGATGCACGTCAGGCAGGGATGTTTGCACGCTGCATGCTCACCCCTGCCTCTGGGTTGGGTTGCCAGACACTACGACACACATCCCACACAGAAACATAGGGGGGCACGGCTAAGCATGCAGTCAGTTTTATCCATGAATGTATTATTTAGACCTGGATACGGTGGTGGTGTTGCTCAGCCTTGCCCAAGGCAATTGCTGTGAAAAATTCCCCTGCGGCGCAATAAACATTTTCCCCATAGACCCCCATTATAAAAGATGTATGTAAAACTGTTGACAGGACACCTTGAACAGCAAATATGGTCAATTAGGACTCCTTCTATTATGAATATTTGATCTATGGTGGTTTTATATTTGTAGAACTTTTCTGGATCCGAGAAAATTGATTTCAAAATCTCTGATGTCATCACAATATAAAGTATATGGGTTGGGCGGGAAGAACACTACTGTGCATGTTCAGTAGGCTGCATACCCAGGATGTATACCCAGGAGCTGGAAACATTTCACATTGGACTGAATTGGCACCGTCTTTGGGTCCAGTATTGAGTTGTATAATACATCCATGGTTATATCACCTTACATATGGGATTAGAATGGGGGCATGCTGGTAAAGTTATCCTCGTTACTACATTATGTCAAAACCATATAGATTAAACTGTCTATGTTTTATAGCATGTTCATATTTCATATCCAAATTTGTTGTTAACTTTGCTGTCTCCAAAATATTACCATTCTGCCATGCCCGAGTAAGGCACGATAATTTATGGAAATTTACCCTTTTAAAAACACAACAATGATCCTGTTTTCATCCTGAGTCATGCTTCAGTTTTATGCATAACACCTTGTTTGTGTTACACACTCTTTATCCTCTTTTATCCTTTCATATTAAAAGGTAAAAACATCTCAGTAACTGCTGCATCATTTTCTGGTGAGCCATCTCTATCCCTAGTTCTGGTTATTACCTGATTTGTTATGTCCTGAAATGATCATAAGTAATTTGATTGGACAAGCGGCATTCCATGAGTACTGTCATGGAAATGACATAGATGGATATATTTCCACACATTTGAGTAAAATTATGACTGGTCCTCAAAGGAAGACGAGGTGAAAGAAAGAGACCCAGATACTAAAGCGAAAACCTCCAGGTGTGGTCATCTGACATCAGCCAACCTTGACAAATTAGAAAGGAGCAAAAATGAAGCTCACACTGTAAGGCAGAGAACATGAACTGCTTTCAGACTTGGCTAAATCTCAACAATATAACCAATGACTACTAGTCCATTAAGAAGATTGATCTGAATACATTCTTGAGGCAGTTATATGGATCCATCCAGACAACTAAAGGGAAGCTCTACAGCATCAGCAGCTACCTTGTGCTCCAGGCTGGTTTAAACATTCTATCAACAAACCTCTGGAATTTAATACAGGACCCAGAATTCACATCAGCACATGAAAGGTGTTTGCGAACGAGCTTAGAAGGGCAGGGAAAGACAAAACAATACGCTAAAAAAGTATTTTACCATAGCTTTCGATTAAGAAACAAAAAATCATTGAGACCCACTGGAGACAGACAGAAAGAATTGTAGGGTTGCTATGTTTGATCTGCGAGGAAATCCCCTTTGCCTGATGGCATCGCTTGAAAACTACCTCAGCAAAATTCCTCCTGATGCAATAGTCCTCTCTGCTCTCTCCTCTTTCCTATCTGCAGTCCAGGAGGGTAACAGCTACGACAGACAGCTTGTGGTATATACCACCATTCACCTGGGAGTGAACCAGCTGTCACAGATGTTACCCAGGAAGTGCAAAGAGGCAGGGACACGCATGTCTTACACCAACCACAGCCTGAGAGCCACCGTCATTCAGACACTGTCTGAAGCAGGACTCGAGGCGCAATAGATAATGGCAGTGAGTGGGCACAGGTGAGATGTTTTATATACAGAGAATATAGCTACAGAGATTATGTTGTGAATTGTGTTTATAAATTGCAGAATGTAAAACAATATCTTAAAAACTTGTATGTCTCTCAGGTATGAAAAGGTTGCTTAAAAGTTAAAAAAAAGAGCAGGAAGCAATTGAGCCTCCGGTCTGTTCAAGCTGTTGCCTCCAAAGTGACTGTCAACAGACTCAGACTCTTATTTCTCTGGTTGCACAATTAATGGAAACATACAGATAAATCTAATGATACAAAATAGATTGGCCTGCAGTAGTATGGAACGTCAGACACTAGTGCTGGTGCTAGTGTTCCAGATATTATAATAATATTATGCTTTGACTGGCAATAGTCCAGTCCAGTTGCGGCACTATTTGTGTTGGCAGAGTCTAATAAATGATTAACAAATCATAATCTGTTGTCGCTAATTACTGTCAGCTAAAACATGGTGCGTGTAGAACTGTTGTATAAAAGCAATATCACCCTTGAGGTCGTTATGTTGTACTAAATATCAGCACGGCTGTGATTAACTTTAGCACTCGACCTGCAGCCTCCGGCCTTCACCCAACTCACAGCCGTGCTGATATCCAGTACATCAATTCCTCTTGTGCGATTTGCTTAATTAGCTTGTGCAGTACATATTTCTACTGTGCTGTTGTAAGTTTAAAGCCTCTTTTTGCAAGTAATTTCCTCTAATCTAATCAATGTCCAGGAGCTAGGCCACGACTCCACCTTTATAGACACGCACTATATACTGTACATCCTTCACTCTTTTCAGTTCAGTTTGGTTTTTTTTCTGTGCCACCTCCAACCTGCCTCTCATTTTGTGGCGTGTTGTGCCTTGGAATCACGTCAGAAGTCCTGATGCTTCTCCACACTGCTCTCAGCCTAACACTAAAGCCGCGATCACACCTAATTTATCCTTTTGTTTAGTCTTTTAAATGTACAGTTTCACAGTATCATAATATCATGTGCTCCTGTTGGATGAACAGTATCAAGGCGAAAAATCTCCACTATTAAAAGCATGTTTAATATCCGCTGATACTATCCATGCATTTGTACTAAATGTGCTAAAAAAAAACCTGTACTTCTAGGTACATACACACATGATGACTTGAATGACTGTCTGTTTTTATTTTGATGGTTGAAGTTTTTTTTATTAGTTTTTTTTCCTGGCTGTCAGTATTTCACTGTTTAATGTAATAAGTGATGGGCAAGTAATTCTGTATGATTTAAAAAAATATATATATTACATTAACACCAATTATTATCATCCAAATTTAATGTATTTTCATACTTTTTGAATAGGTTAGACTAAATGGCCGATAATATCATTATTTGACAGGTACCAATACATTGTCTTTTCTTTTTATCAAGACCGGATACTTCAGGTAAGACTGCTGTATTCTTGCTTGAGACACATGTCTACCATAAATTGGTTCTCTAAAACTAAACTAAAATGCTTTATTGTTGTAAAGAAAAAAGTTACATGTATACATGTAAGGCAAGGCAAGTTTATTTGTATAGCACAATTCAGACACAATGCAACTCAAAGTGCTTTACAGGGGCATAAAATTACATTAAAAGAAATTAAAAATTGCATTTAAAATACATTAAAACAAAACATTAAAACAAGTTAAGAAATTGGAAAGTAGGCTAAAATAGAATAGGTTTAAAAGAGACAAGAATAGAAAATAAGTCACAGTGTAGTTCAAAGCCTTAAAATTGCTTCAGCGAAAGGCTGTGGCAAACAGAAAGGTCTTCAGCCTTGATTTAAAAGAGGTGAGAGTAGACCTGCAGTTTTCTGGGAGTTTGTTCCAGATATGTGGTGCATAATAAGTGAATGCTGCTTCTCCATGTTTAGGTTTTACTCTAGGGACTGAAAGCAGACCTGTACCTGACGACCTAAGAGGTCTGGATGGTTCTCAACGTGGCAGCAGATCAGAAATGTATTTTGGCCCGAAAACATTCAGTTTTATAAACCAACAGCAGGATTTTGAAATCTATTCTTTGACTGATATGAAGCCAGTGTAAAGATCTGAGAACTGGAATGATGTGATCTACTTTTTTAGTTCTTGGTAGGACTCGAACAGCAGCGTTCTGAATCAGCTGCAGCTGTCTGATGAATATTTTAGAGAGTCCTGTAAAGACACCGTTACAGTAGTCCCGTCTGCTGAAGATAAATGCATGGACAAGTTTTTCCAAATCCTGCTGAGACGTAAGTCCTTTTATCCTGGATATATTTTTAAGATGGTAGTAGGCCGACTTTGTAATTGACTTAATGTGGCTGCTGAAATTCAGGTCCATGATTACACCGAGGTTTCTGGCTTGGTTTGTATTTTTCAACATTACAGATTGAAGCTGAGCAGAGACTACTAGTGTTCTTCCTTCGCTCCAAAAACAATTATTTCAGTCTTTGTTTAACTGAAGAAAGCTCTGACACATCCAATCATTGATTTGTTCAATGCATCTACTCAGCCTTTGCCTGGGATTATAGTAGGGATTATAATAGTTTGTTGTTTTCCATTATCTGAGCTAGAGGAGGCTCAATAAATGTTCTATAGTAGAGGCCCCAGAATGGAGGCCTGGGGTACTCCGCTTGTCATTTTCATCCGCTCAGATGTGTAATTACCAATAGACACAAAGTAGTCTCTATCATTTAGATAGAATTTAAACCAATTTAGTGCTGTACCAGAGAGTCCCACCCAGTTTTCTAGTCGGTCCAGTAGTATGTTGTGGTCGACCATGTCAAACGCAGCACTGAGATCCAGTAATATTAAGACTGAAATTTTGCCATTGTCTGTATTTAAATGAATCTTATTGAGGACTATGACTATGTAGGCATTTTTTTAAACCTAAAAACAACCCCACATAGTTGAAACAGTTGCAATACCTTAACCTCCTCAGATATATCCCCCAACTTGCTATGCACTGTGGAGTTGGGGAATGTAACCTAAAAATGGATCCTTCACAGTAACATATAAATCCAAAACAAATGACAGAAAATTCCACTTCTTCATATTCCCACAGTTCCAAGCCTGTGGCGGTGAAGCCAGCCTGCTGTTGTGATATCACACTGATATTTGACAAAGTCACAGACACAGAGACACATCGTTCTGCACTGTATGACTGTCATTAATATTCAGTGGAGAGGTTCCTCTCTACTTCTACCTGATGCCCACCCTCTATACTTAAATCCTTTTTATTTCCATAGTAACACACATTAAAAAACATCCCAGTGCCCTTTGGGGAAAATGTGGACCCTTCAATGGACCCTTCACATAAACTCTCTCAGCCTCTCTGTCTCACACAAATGCACACATACATTCAGTCAAACACACACTGGGGACTCCTGATGTATTTTTTTGTGAGGGTGTGTTATTACAGAGCCTGTGTGTGTGTGTGTGTGTGTGTGTGTGTGTGTGTTTGTGTGAGCACAATTCCTGCATTATTCATTAATCTCATTGTTTTTACGGGTCCTCCCATCAGACCACCAGTCTACATGCATTAAGATAAGACTAAGACAGACTTGCATACACACACTACTCACACGCACACTCAGCAGGTATACATCTAAATCCTGGTTTCATTAGACAGTTCCTAATAGTTGTGGTGAAGGCACAGTAATTAATTGCCTCTGGTGCGAGCACATGCCTAAGGGTGCTATGTGTACCGCCTGCTGCCATTCAGTTCACTATCAGCAACATACTGTAGGTGTTTGTTACTGATAAAACACCAGCGTCCCAAACCACAATGATGAAACCTGGAACTCAGCTCCCTTTCGTGAGCTGCAGGTTAATGTTTAGGTTTTGAGCTACTTTAATTTGGAGCTTCACACTAACATGAGATGTTTGTGTGTCAACATTTTATGCAAGTCAGGTATAATGTTAGTTAGCTGCGGTACACAGGTACAAGGCCATCCAAAGCAGACGCAAGCCATTAGCAGTAAATTGGGTTACCAATTAACCTCACATGCTTCCATCCATCACCATCATTGCATTAGTGCATACCTGCATAGGACTCACTGGAAATAAGTTTGCTTTATAATCCTCAAGGGTTGACTTCAGAAGGAACGAGTGGGATAGTCATCCTGGACCTTAGACCTCCAGGGTCCAAGCAGAGTGTGCTATCAATCATGGAGCAATTATATTTATAAGTAATAAGCAGAGCCCAAATGTTACATTTGGCTATGACTCCTGGGAAAACTAATATCTCAATGACAGATGGTTCCCTTCTCCCTTCCTCTAGTGTGCTGTGGCATACACATCTGCCCAAGTTCCAGTTTAGAATGACTCCACATTAATGAGCAGCAATCAACACACCTGAGTGTTGCAGACAATGTGCCATACTGTACACATGCATAGGCATTATTAGGCCAGGGTGTCTGAGGCTACAGCCCTGATCTCAAAGAAAAAAATGTATACTAAAAATGTAACCTTAGATCTATTCACTGAAAATAATGTGGTATTATTGATTAGATACAAGCATTATTTGGGTTTACTATGTGTCATTCAAGCAGCAGAGAGTGTGAAGTAGTCACACTACTGGGCACATGTTGGAGTGTGCAAAAGAGAAAGAAGGAGGACAAGAGAAAGCACACCAAGGCTTTTCATTGTTGGCATCTGGTGGTAGCTAGCTATCTAATTCAAGACTTGAAGGCTATTTTTCTTCTTCATAGAAACATGACACTTGGTACAGTTGTACAGTTTGGGGCCCTGAACATTTTCAGATATGGAGCCATTGCAAAAATATCTTGTGACTGTCATTATGCCCTTTTACTTTCCACCATAACTGAAATATGTATTTTGTATCATAGCTCCTCAACCAAACATGACAATGATGATGATGTAATGTGTTCATAGGCCGACATATCACCTGGCAAAGTACTCAAAACAGCTTCTGTGACTGGTTCCCACTACAGTAGGTGTACAGGACCCCTTATTACCATGATGACACACACACACTGATCGACAAGTTTCTGCCTCAGTGTGTTGGTAGGTTTAAAGTGAACCGGGATATGATGTTTGCTGAAGATCCTCCTGAGTTTCTCAGATGTTCCTGCGACATAAGGAATGACAATGCTGTTTCGTTGTTCTCTCTCTTGTCTCCTCCTCTCTGTCTGCTCTGGATCTTTAAGAGGTTTTGACAAAGGTCCAGTTTGGGTAGCCCCGGGTTTTAAGTTCTCCCCCGATGTGCTTCTGTTCCCTCTCCTTCCCCTCTTTCTCTTGTGGGCATGGTCTCAGCCCGATGGTTTAGGGTTCTGATGAGCCCCAGCAGTGCCGGCCCAGACCAATTTGGTGCCCTAGGCAAGATTTTAGCTGGCGCCCCCTTGCATCGCATACACTCACACAGAAACTGCATGTATGTATTCAATATTTTAAAAGTGCATCTGAAGACAGAAGAGAAGTATATGTGACCACTGGATGTTACATTTTAATAAAAAACAGATGCTCGGTGTGTGCTTTACATATGACTAATATAGACTAATAATGAAAATATGATGAGATTCATTCAACATTATCGTCATTGCAATGCAATTCAGTCTAACCAGAGTGCAAAAAGCAGTAAAGTGCAGTGAAATTAATATATATATATATATATATATTTATATATATATATATATATATCCTATGAATGATATGGGAAAGCTAAGGTACGGAGTATTAACAGTAATACACTTTAACTGCACTTTAACACTGATGTAAACTTTAACAAACAAACTGTGACACAATAAACCAAAGGCTTACAACTACCCTGTTACTTATAAAGGGGATGGAAAACTAATAGCATTTTAACTGACATACACGCAGGAAAACACAGCTAGCAGGTTAAAATAACACCTGAACAGGCCTGACATTAACTTTCCAAATGTCCCTGATGAATTTAAGGTGGAGTAACATTAACTTACATCGACTCTGCTATTTACTGATTATTAAACAATGCTACTATCGTCCGGCATAAGCTAGCAAGTTAACACTCTGCTCCAACAATGGTAACTACGATGCATTGAACTATTCATTTCATTCACTTCGTCACATTGACGTTACTGTACCTCTTTGTTTTTCATGTTTTTCTTCCTCTTCTTTCCTTCTTTTCTTTCCCTGGGCGCCGGATGGTTTCAGTCTTTTGGACATTGTGATTCTGCTACAGTATCAATAAATCTCCTTCTTGGTCTTGAGGTCACAGTCAGGTCAGATTCAGGCAACTCGCCTCTCGACCCCGCCCCCCACCCTCACAGAGGCAGGTACAGTGCAACGAGCCAGCCAGGAACCCAGGAAAAAGGCCTCTCCATTATTTAATAGGCTTTGCTATGAAGTTATGTTTCTGTGGGTTTATATAATATTTCAAAATAATAGTAGTAATAGCACTTTTTTTTTTTTTTTCTCCCCCCGTTTGCGGCGCCCCCCGTGGATGATGGCGCCCTTAGCATTCGCCTGTACAGCCTATGCCGAGGGCCGGCTCTGACCCCCAGCTTGGGCTCCAGTGGGTGATGAGAGTCGAACAGCAAGTACTGATCTGTGTGTGTAGGTTTGCTGTACACTTAAATGTTGAGGCTTCTGTCTTCTTCAATGTGTACTGCACAGTCCAAGAAGGGCACACTGTCGCCTCTGACATCTTCCCGTGTGAACTTGATGTTATTGTCCACAGCATTTATATGTTCTGTGAAGGCTTCCCACTTCCCTCACTCTGATTTTGACCCAGATGTCGTCCACATACCTGAACCAGTGGCTAAGAGCAGTTCCTGTGAAGGTAATCAAGGCTCTGCTCTCAACAGTTCCTGTGAAGGTAATCAACATGGAAGAAGTTGAGAGCAGAGCCTTGATTCAGTTATGGAACATAACTAAGTACATTCACTCATGTACTGTACAATTTTAAGGTGTTTGTTCTTAACTTTCTGAATCATGCTTTTTTATTTACTCTGCTACATTGCAGGGGGAATCATACTTTTTACTTCACTACATTTATTTGACAGCTTTAGTTATTGGATACTTTGCAGATTTAGATTGTTAATACAAAATATAAATCAACTTATAAAGTATGATATATTGTTGGACTGGACTGAAGCACCCAGCAGTAAATAAAGCAAATGAAATTATTTACAACTTTCCCAGCTATTACATTAGTGATGCTTACACATAAATGCATCACTAATAAGATAATATATATTTCTCTGAACTAAGCCGCTCTGCATAACGAATACTTACTTTTGGCAATGCTAATACTTATGTAGGCTTTTACTAAAGTAAGATTTTAAATGCCAGATTTTTACTACATTAATTACACTGTGGTGTCACCAGTTTTAATTATGTAAAAAATTGGAATACTTTTTTTTGTTACTGATTATAGTGGTGTAATTTATACCTGGCCAGCTCCCAAAACACACCAGTGTGGGGCACACAGTTTGAGAATCACTGGTCTTGCTCATTTGTACTCACTGTGATATGAATGTAGAACTTTGTAAAGAAACACAGTAAGAATAAAGGATTACCTTAACCTTTTCATTATGTACAGGACAGAACAGACAGAGGATCAGATCAGATAAGGTACAGAGTTAACACAGTTTGTCACTATTCAAATATGTCAGAGCACAGTGTCTCAGAGCTTATATTCATTTTACTCAGTTGCAACAAAGATACATTTCCCCTCACATGATTTCAGATAAATAACTGTTTGAGGCCCAAAGAGGTTAAACTCATCAATATTTCACACAAATGCAAAGAATAATTTTGAAAAATGAATCCATATATATGTAGCAGAACTTCACGACCCCTCAGATTTATCCTGTGAGTCTTTCAAAGCAGTTCAAACTAACTCTAACAAACTAGGATTTTGAAATGCAGGACGTTTATTTGTAATTAAGTATTTTTACATTGTGGTATTGATACTTTTACTTAGTAAAGGATCTGAGTACTTCTTCCACCACTGTCTATACTGATGTCAAAACATATCTCCGTAACTAATCCTCCATTGTCTCACTGCACCTGACTGAGCACCAGTTTTAGCTAACATTAGATGACAGTTTATATTGAAATGCAAAGCCATAGACGCACATTGGCATTAGACCCTTGAAACAGTGTAATTCAGAAAATAATGAAGGTAAGAAAGTAAAGTGTATTAAATCTAGCTGGATAACAGCGTTTTGTGCACTACGCTTGAACAAGGGCCAGCAACTGACGCAGGCAGATGAGACATTCACATAAGGTAAGGTTAAGAAATGGTACGGTCAACTTTAGGGGTGTCTGAAATTGTATTAAAAGATTTTTCTTGGCATGAATATGGGAAATAAATAGTAATGTTTGTGATTACAGGTAAGAAGGATAAATGTTTAAGTTAAAAAACACAACAGCAAGTCAGAAAACACAATTGTCTGTTGGTCACTTGTCACAAATGTACCTGTAAAAGACAAACGTAAAACAGAGTGTTTGTTCAGACACAAGGTATAAGTACTAATCTACAGCAAGCAACATTATGTGACAGGGACAAATAAATAACATTAGCAATATTTACCTGAGCAAAATGTCACAGAAAACTTTGATATTGTTTGCTATGCTGCTCATGAGATTCCTGCTTGAACATCTGTGGTTGTGAAGTTAGTGAGTTAGTTTATAAACAGTTATTGTGGTGAAATTTACAGTAGAAATGCAGCTAACTGGGTTCAATCACAATGGTGTGGCTGCTGAATTTCCCCTTGCTAGCACTAAACCGAAAGGACAAACACAATTGCGTTGGAACCAGAAGAGGGAAAATGGGCCCTCTCACTTCAAACGCTTCTTCTTCAGTATAATTTCTGGTCATCGTGGACCTCTGCGCATTTCCCACTGTTATTGACACTGATCTGCCCAATCAGATTCAACAAGTCCCGCCCTTTCCGGTTGACACAATTCTGATGTGATTTCTGGTTAATGTTGTGTTTTTTAACTTGACATTGTCATTCGTATTTGCTGTTGTGATTTGCACCTGTTGGCCAACCGTACCAAGCTGTTGTTTGTACCTCTTTTGGGGGTTCAAGTCTTAATTAACCCATCACCCCCACAATTCAAAAATTCTAACTAAAGAGTTACAGATTCACGGTTTCTAATGGACAGTGATGACATGATATTCTACTTTTTTTCATTTAAAGGACATAAATGTAATAAAATGCCACAATAAACTGCCTTTAAAGGGAACATAATATTTGCTTATAATTAGGGCCGGGACTTTAACGCGTTAATTAAGATTAATTAATTACACAAAAATTAACGCGTTAAAAAAATTTACGCATTTTAATCGCACTTATATTTGCACCGCGGAACGTTTCTCACTGGATGAGTTTCAGGCGTACCGATTATACTGGAGCACAATTATTTAACGAGTTATAAAAAGCCACCGACACTTGGGGTGCGTCTCAGCTCGGGTCAGTAAAATTAACAGGCTGACAGTGACAATCACGTGAAACTGAGGCGAACTCATTCATGGTTGCCTCTGATTATACTGATAATAGCCTACCTATTAGCTTCCAATGTAGACGCGCGACATGCGCGCTCACAACCCCAAGCGGCGCGTAGCCGCGTGCATTCGGTGCGATGGCGATGCCGTTTTTCCCCCGTGCATGTCCGTGGAGCTGTGCGGCGCGGACGTGCACGGTTCCCTACGTTGCTGTGTCAGGCAGGTGTTTCCCACGGAGCTCTGCCCCGTTTCAAAGGTGAAGGAAGCCCTAAGTGGAAAGACGTCGCCTCCGCAATGTAGAATGTGTTTTATAGAAGAGAAACAGACATTTCAGGAGCTGACTTGTATCATCAAAACAGACAAATGTAAACACAGAAAGCTGAAAATCACTGGACATGTCTGTTGGGATTATACAAATCAACAGTGTAAAGTAGAGCTGTCAAGATGTATGCAGTAGTTAATTATTGCATATCTTACTGTACCTATCACTCCTATTGTTTCTGATGTACAGGTGCATTAGAATGTCATGGGAGAGTTTATTAAGGCCTATGTCACTAATTCAATTCAAAAAGTGAAACTAATACATTATATATATGTCCATTACACACCGAATGAAACATCCCATGTCTTTATTTATTCAGTTTATTTTAATAGTAATAATTATGGCTAACATTCAATGAAGACCTAAAATTCAGTATCCCCAAAAATGTAAATATTACAAAGGAACTTTCTTTTTTTCATGTCATTATTCAATGGTATAATAAAACCTATATGAAAAAAATTGCTTCTCACTGTTCTCAGGTCAAATATTTATATGCGATTAAAAATGCGATTAATTTTGATTAATTAATTACAAAGCCTCTAATTAATTAGATTAATTTTTTTAATCGAGTCCCAGCCCTACTTATAATATAATTAAAACATAGGGCCGTGCACATAAGCCAGTTAAATGCATGGTATTTTATGCATTTAAAACTAGTAACTGGTAACACTAAAATGTATAGTCACAAGGGGAATCTCATACTAGAAGCAGAATATAAATGCAAATCAAAGTTCTAGTTTCCGTAAGAGAAATAAGCCCTTGTGGTTTGAATGTCTGTATTAGTTTATAAGACTTAAAGGGCTTTTCAAAATTGTGCTCATGGAAGTCAGAGGTATTACTGTGACAAGCCTGTATTTATGCATTGCTCAAATCACTGATGAGTCATTGATGTTAACACAGCAGCAAAACAGCCACAGCAAAACATTGGACATTGCATATATAAACCCTCTTTATTGCACTTAAAATAGTATCATCCATCTGAGACCTTTTCATAGGTCTGCACTAGTTACTTTTGTTTTTTCAGAGCATTCTGGCATCTCAAGCACTGTCACCGTGAAGAGTACCTCCGGTCTCACTCTGCACAAAAATACATCTAGGACTACCTCTCTTGACATTCTGCCAGGTGCTGTTCGTCTTTCATTCATTGTTTCCAATCCAACCCTCTGAAAGTTGTTTTACAATGGACATTATTCATCGTGGACATATTAACTTGCAGGAACTAGTTTAGTGTGTGCCAGCAGCACAGTGGACGCCCAAACATCTTCTTGTTGTTGATATTGTAAATTGAGTTCAATTGTTCTAAATGGCCCAGTTGTAATGTGTTTTTATATATCTGAAAATAATAAACATTCCCTTAATTACAAACAAATCAATAGGATATTGTGTAAACCTAATTTTTATTTCATAGGCTGCATGAGTTAAACATGCTGCCTAAGAATAAGTTTAGAGAATAACATTAAGAATAACATTCTGTTATTGTGTCAAACCCCATTCATAACAAGCACTGTTAGGATTTTGATTTAAAATGCAATTTATGTTCTGTCTGGATAAGGTTCAAATGGCCACCCTGGAGTCAGGATTTCATACTAAGATTACACATGATGGATACTGCTGCATACAGATTTGACTAAGATGACAAGTGACAGAGAGGGAGAGAGCATGAGGTGGAAATAGTACACAAAGATAAATAACCTCTATTCTTAACCGGAGACAGGAAAGACAAATAATAATAAATTGCTTGTTGATTAATTGAATGTGATTTTATGATCTTGTGTTCCTCGATGATTTATCATTTTTCAATTTGCCCCCATGTTCTTTGGCAAACAGATGCTGAAATATTTCATGCTGATGAAGCTCATTTAAATTTGAGAAGCAGAGACGGAGTGAAGCCAAGGGTTATCCAACATCTGCAGTGTCTCTGATTTTTAAACAAACACAGATCAACAGATCAGCCAGATGAAACAAACGTAAAAAAGATTCAGTCACTGCCTGTGTGTGTGTGTGTGTGTGTGTGTGTATGCGTGTGCATTTTTGTATCCACTTATCTTGCTTATGTGCGAACCAACTCGAAGCGCGTTCTGCTGAATCCCCATTTTCCTTTAATCTTCAGTCGCAGTTTATGCTGAGATGAAACATAATGCACATCAATCAGAAACACACACACACCAATGCATATATCAAAGATAAAATTAATGATATCAAACAGAGTCATAAATATGTAGATTATGTTCTTACCCGTTGCAGTCTGGAAACAAACACACGCCATGTTTGCAATCACAACAAAACACATTTTGACACCAGCACAAACTCTGAGACAAGAATCAAATCACATAGTTTTGAGCACTACTTGAGCTAGAGCAGACTTTCTGCTTCATGTCCAGTGAAGTCCATTACTGCAGGATTAAATGTGTGTCATTTTATTTTTGTGATGTCTGTGTTTTTTTTTTCTCCAAAACTCGAGTTTGTAAAACATCCTGTTCTCAATGTACATTGTTGTAAAATATCTATTATTAGCTGGTACCTGAGTTTGCATAAAACAGCATTCCTGTGAATTATTCTTGCACTATTATAGACATGGCAGATTTATTTAGGGATACTACTACCTTGCTTTGAATAGAGAAGACGAAACCTTTACTTAGAAATCAGAGTATCGTACAAAGTGCTTGAAGATGTTCCCTGTGTGCACTGCATGGCGATGCTGGGGCCGTTTGAATGGAGTGTATTTATAAAGTCTCACTTACACTTTCTCATCCTCTCTCACACATACACACACATATTATGCCTGCCTTTACAAGGACACAGCTCAGAGCAGCCTCCACTGTAAAATCCCAGTGAGCTCTTACAATAGCTTAAAATGGGCTTCATAATTTAAGGTTGTGGGTTTTTTAAACTGAGCTGGGTCCAAAAAATTTGGTAGTGGAGCAGAGCTCATAAAATCTACCAGCTCCGACACAACAGAGGATATTAAAACAGTTATTGCAGTTCGTCTTGGGTGTTGTACTCTCTCATATTTAAGGGAATCCTTGAACAAATAGAAGACTGCTTATGTGACAAGACTGCAAGATGCTTGGGGAATGATGAAAAGTCACAGTGCATGTGAAGAAGGGAAGTGAGTTAAGAGATTTGCACAGCCATACCATTTTGAATTGGAAGAAGTTTTTTGTGTGTGCATGTGTTGTTGTTGTGAAAAGTCTGACAACAAAATTTGAGGTAATTGAGAAATACAAGCAGTTGAGCGAGACCTTTTACAACCATTGGAATCTTTCCCTGAGTTGACATACAAGTACAACACTATTCATTAAAGGTTAGTGAGAATAAGAAAATGCATGTTTTTTAATCATCTGTCTCACATTCATCTACAGAAAAGATATGCTTTAATTTTAATCATTACAGCTGTCTTCACAGGCTGCATAACGTCGTTTTACCCTGCCTGACGCACACTGCTGCGACCAGAGGGATATTCATACCCTTCAAGTCTTTTCTTCTCCATTTTAAACAACTAACTCCAGTTTGTGTGTCGAGCTCAGAGCACTGCCAAAACACAAATACTGTGCCTGAGCGCATCCTGTGTAGACACTGGTGGAGGACCGAAGCTGCTGCTCTGCTGATGGTCTGCTTTCACTGCACAGCATGTGAAAACATTGTGTCATGGTAGCATGCAATGCTAAACTAGCTAGCCTGTGCAGCAATCTCAGCTTTTGTCTCTTTTGGCATTCACTAGTATGTTTCTGACTAACAAACAAGTTGGCACTTTTATGGAAAAAACACAACTTTTTTCCTTTACACAGAACAGGCTCGACTTCTTAAGGTTAAAGTTTGGTGCAAAGTTCTTATCAGCATTTACAGAGGAGCAAAAGAGAGCATCCTGACACAAATAAATTAACCCTGAACCTTGATCCTTAACATAGCATCGTTTCCTGACTAATGCTGCATTTGCACAATGGCAGAATGTGAAGATTTCTCTCATTTCAATTTGAAATAACTGATTCACATTTTCAGGATGCTGCTACCCTTGTAGCCACACCAGATAAATAAATATATAAAAAATAAACTGTAAATGAGTTATTTGCAATGTGTTAGATATTTGTAGAGGTTTGTTCATGAGTGGTACCAGATTCAGTGTATTGATTAGTTGGTATTCTGATGAATGCCTTTTCTCATAGTGTAAGTTAGTTAGCATTTTAGTCATTTTAGTTCCCTCATCTCAAAGTCAATGGGTTTTTTGGTTAGATGCTTGAAATAAGGCATGTGATTAACACAAGAGAGATTTTCACATTTTGCTCAGTGACATAACATATGTATAACATTTTTACATTTACATTTTTACATTAATTTTAACATTAATTATAAAGCATTTATGCGTCTTTAAAAGGCAGTTGCTAACAAGAGGCTAAATGAGACTAGAGAACAGAGGTTGTCGGGAAGATTAAAGCCCCCCTCCAGAGTATTTTGGTATTTTTATGATATTTTATAATTTTTCCTTCCCTGGCAATGTTGATGAGCCACACTGTTTGCCAAATATTTTTTGACAAATATATTAATTTTGTACTCAAAGTCTATGGAATAATGGAAGGTATGACAATCTGGGAGTAATGCGTCATCCTCCAAGCTTGGCTTATATAGTCGCATGGCTTGTTTAAGAAATAGGTCAGTGCGTACTGTGTGACTGGTAGGGTGAGAAAAAGTGAGAGAGCTATGTGCTCATAGCAGACCAGTGTTACCCACTGCTACTTCTGGCAGTTCATTTACACTTCAACAGTGGTGTTCATCTGTGAAGATTATCTTGTTGAACAAAACAACAAGTATCATATACTTGCTAGTTTATTTTATGTAATAATCCAAAATCCAAATGAAAAATCCCTTTGGCCTTTTGTCGAGGGAACAAGGCTGATTCTAACTTCTACGTTACTCTACAGAACTCGGTCATCTCTGCTGCACTGTGAATTGGTGGATTTTATTTTGATGGCACTATGAGAGGTGGCAGCTTCACAGCTATTTTAACACAGGCATGTTGACACTTGACTTGTCATTTCTGCCACATATTGAGGTATCATTGTAGGAAAAGAGCAGGTGTTACTATTCACATTAACACTGCATTTATTCTATTGAATATCCCCCATTCCCCATATTTTCAACTCAGAAACTAGGTGGCTGATTAAGCCAGTTGTCCAACTTGCCACCGGTCCCTATGATCTTGACAACATGACATAAATGTGGCCTTGCATTACTCAATTTCAAAGCCAAGATGGACCTCAGTATGACATGATCCTTCAATGGCATATTGAAGCGCTGTCTGTCAGCATTCGACCAATACAGTATGTGTCACAGGACTCTCAGAGGCCATCTGGCTGAACAGAATGGGCACAGAAGTGAGTGACTCCACGGATGCTTTTCGTGAGTTAAGTCAGTTTGTCCATATAAAAACACCAAGTCAACTCGACACAAGTGATGTCTCAGCCCACTAACTGATTCACTTGTTTTTAGAAAGGAAGATTTTTTAACCCAGTACAAAAATGAATACACTAATGCACTGATGGATGTTTGAAGATGAAGGTTAGCCTTGCCTGTGCATGTATGTGTGCATGTTATGTCTTCCCCCAGGCACATCGACAAGCCGATCCAAATTGAGAGGGTGTTCCATAAGCAGATGGTATTGGTAGCTCAGGCTTTGGCCTTCTGGGACTCTGTTTGGACCATAATTGGACCAATTAGTTTGAGCCACAAAATATTATCATGCTGTACAAATCCACTCACAAAAAACACAAATTAGAACTGACACATAGACAACATAAAGCTAGAGGTAGAGGTAGATGCACACACACCCAGAGGCAGCTGAGAGAAGTGGCCTTGTTGATTAAACTTTCTGGTTTGTGTGAACAGACTGTATTGAAGAAATGTTTGCTGCAATTTTTTAAATTTATTTATTTATTTATTAGTATTATTATTTTTATTTTTATTTTTCAAGGAAGGCCATTACCACAAAGAAAATATAGGATGATAGTGAGGATGAGCTAATTGAGTCCTGACACTAGAAACCAGGGTTTGTGTCCCAGCTTCTACCATTTGATTAGGTTCAGGCTGCTTAAACATTTGAGTCAAGGTTAAGAAAAGACTTAAAGGAAAAGGTTGTAGTTTGTTTTAATATTTAAAATTCAGACAAGCTTGATTTTTGTTTAAAATTGGTAAAATTGGTGTGGCTGGGTATTTCGATCCCCCGCCACTGCAGTGCACATGTAAGTGTCCTTGGGCAAGATACTGAACCCCAAATTGCTCCTTGTGGATCATCTATCGGTGTGTGAGTGTGTATGAATGTTTATTACTCCTGATGAGCAGGTGGCGCCTTGCACGCTGGTGGCCTCTACCACCAGCGTCTGAACAGATGAATGCTGACTTGTGTTGTAAAGCACTGAGTGGTTGATAAGACTAGAGAAACACTATATAAATGCAGTCCACTTGCCATTGTATCTTTGCAAATAATTTCAATAATAACATTTCCTCCTTATGCTGATAACACATTTTAATGGGACAACTTTACATTTCTTTATGTTATTGCTGTTGCAAATTAGTAGTACAAAAAAGGATTCAAAGAGACAGATGGAAAGTGTTCGTATCATTCTTTGATATGTCCTTAATACAAAGAAAGTAAGGCTGTTCTCAACAGATATGATTATCTCAACTGTATTAATATGCATTTTTGCATCTGGCTTGATGAGGAATGTATATTCAATCATATAAAAAACTGTTAGTCGTAGTGTTTAGCAGAGACAGATGCTTCCCTTGGAGTAAAAAGAAGGGAATTATTGAAGCAGTTCTGAGTTCTCCATTATGTGGATGTTATTTATCGAACAAACTGTTGCTTCCATCTGACATTCTGTTTACTGTCGCACCCTGAAGATAGATACACCATTCACCACATGTAATATGATGAGATACGTTGGCTTTTTCTGACTGAGGGATGTCACAGTAGATGGTATTATGTTATTTTTTCTGATCGTTTTACATCAGAATAATCAGCAGATCTGTCTAAAACACTTTTAGAGCCCTGTTTCTTGATTTTTGTATATCTGTTCCCTTTGAAGGTATTTACAGTAACTTCCTTACTCTTGCACTGTCACATTGTATAATCAATTTGCATATGTTTATTGCCTTTTTTTGGGAAGAATCAACCTCCCTTATTTACTTTGGTTTGTGATTTTTGACATTTCCCATGGTGCCTTGTGGCTACCCCCTAGAGAACGTGCCCCCTTCAGCTAGATTTTAGAGGAAAAGTTTGTATTCCCCCCCTCAACGCACCACTCAAGACCCAATATAGTATGTCTTAGTATGTCTTGTTTCTTCAATGAAGCCGTCTCTATTAAGGCTGCTGTCGGTGGAGGAGCCTTTTATTTTTCTCCCTGTATGTATGTTGTCATGTAGTGTCAGGGATTTTATTTAGTGACTGGACACGAATGCAGACGCAATGAGGCTGAAACAGATGGTAAGGTTAAAGAGATTTTAATGAAAAGGAGTGAAGGGCTGCAGCTCAACAGGAGAAGTTCAGCAGGTGGCAGGGGAGGACGGACTGGAAACCAAAAGGAGCAAGCAGGTTGCAGAAATAGACTGAAAAATGCTGTCTGGAGACTGGTGAGTACTTTGTGGAGTGGAGGAATACTACACACAAAGACTGCAGGTGACGGATGAGTATAGGCTGCAATGATAGGCTGAAACCTCATTTCAACAGGATTTGTATTATCGAAGTGGATAATAAATAATTTTTTGGCCACTTGGTGCCACTGGAAGCAAGCTGTAGACACAACACTGACATATAAAATTGATAAAGTAAACACGTTTCTAATTTAAACAATTATTTATTTTTTTTTACCAATTTTACAGTTTTCTGGTCATCTGACACATTTAGATCATGAATTCACTATACTAAGAACTCAGGTTTTGGTCTCCACCTACTAGTAAAAACTTGACTTTTCTTTTTGTTGTAACCTCATCAGAATCAGAATCAGTATTCCTTTATTGTCCCACAACGGGGAAATTTGTTTGCATGTACCTCATGTCTTTAGGTTCATTTTTCTATTTTATGTTCTGACTGATAAGCTTATGCTCTGGTTAGGTTTAGTTAAAATACCTGGCTTGTCGCCACAAAGCAGGGGGGACATCTTCCAATGTTTTTTGTCGCCACAAACAAAGCTGGAAATTGTCTCGAGGTCTCCTTACAAATATCCAGTTATTTCACACTTACAAATGTGAAATAAAGTTTCAAACTGCGGTCACTGGCTGAAAGGCCTTGTCATTTATATTTAACTGATCTGATCTATTACAGAACTACAATGTCTAAAACAGAAACCATGTGACCTTCATTTTTAATATTATTCCAATTGTGTGTGTGCATGTGTGTGTGTATCATCCTGCCAAATTAAAATCACCGACTAGGGACTGAAAATATTAACACAACTAAACATCCCTTGGAGAAAATCCAGTCCAAAAGGGGCTCCAAACAGGTTAGAAGCTGACATTGTCAGGGAAACAGAGGACAGTCAGTCCAAAAAACTTGGGTTAAACACACTGTAAATCTGTAAATCAGATCTTCTGGCTGTCAGACTCACAGGACAACATGCTAGACTGGCTGAGGGTGGAGAGAGACACTGCTTGTGACACGCAGAAGCCTTGAGAAGCAGCTGGAAAGTAATCATGGAGATGCAGATGCAGCTGGGGTTGAGACATCTCAGGGCAGACTCAGACACTGTAAGTAGAGGCAGAGAGCATGACATGGCCATAGTAAATGTTAAAAAACAACTCTTGCCCTTTACAATCTCAAGAGAAGACACTGCATGCTGAGGGCTGTCTCTGTTAGCAAATTTCATCATAGCTATTCTGTCCACATTTGAGCATGTATACCACAAAATATTGCCATGTTAAATGCTGTATATGAGCTATTTAAACTACAAAATAAATTACATGGTAAGATTCAGAAGACTAGAAACAATCTGAAAAGACAGGGTGTGACTTTTTTTAAAATGACAGCTCTGTCTATGGTGCGTGTGTGTGTGTGTGTCTGGTAGCGGAGTGAAATATTTCTATTCTATTACTTTCAACTGTTGTATATGTAATAAAAGGCATGTTTAATAATTACTGAAGTCCAACAGTTCCAGCATACAATTATTGTGCTATGTGACTCAGACACTCAACTATGAAACAAAAACAGGAACTTTAGAGGAACTCACCCGCTGCTTTTAATTTAGTTGCTAACACAGGAAGATGAGACGGACGAGGAGAAGTTGGTCCGTTTGTTTCACCTGCTCCTTTTGATTTGGGAGCCAACACAGACAGACAAGACACCCTTCTCCTCAGTGGAGGTGCTCCAGGAGGAGGGGTTGGTCTGTGTGTTGTGACCTCATCAGGGGTTCTGATCAGAGAAATGTCCCTCAGCTCAGTGGGTGTGTTGTTGTCCACAGAGCTCAGGCTTGACTCGGATCCGATGGAAGCTGTTCGGCCCCCGAGAAGCTCTGTGATTCAGATGAAGTTGTCCTCCTCATCCTGACTCAAACATTCAGCACTCCTCTGGTTCTGGTGGATGTCCTCCATGTTAGAGTGAGGTACATCCAACAGAGGGCTGAGTGTCCTTCCCCAAGAAGTATCTTGCACTTCTTGTGGGAAGATCTGAGGGTTGAGGTGAACAGAGAGTGTCTCTAGAACAGCATCAGTCCTCTTAGCCCTCTCAGCTCTCTGTATGTCCAGGATCCTGGAGTCAGTGGACCCAGTGTGCAATCATTTTAATCACAGCAAAAACTGTTATCTTTACTTGATGTAACCTACTTTTGACAGGCTTTGTTTATTTTCCCTTCCAGAGTGGATAGATGTCAAAATTGCCCAACCATCATTAGTGAAACTGCTCCTGCAGCAGGGTTATAAAGTAGCCCTTCTTGTGATGTGTGTGTATGTGTTTTTTGAAGACAAAGTTTCATGTCAAAAAGATGTAACATTGTTTTTAATGCAGTATTTGCATATGCAAGAGATTTGTGGAGTATTGGGTCTTTTGTGAGCTTTTTGTATTTGTATTAAAGGATAACTACCGTTTTTTACAACCTGGACCTTATTTCTAGCAAAATATATGATCATTTACTCACCCAGATAACTTTGGTGTCATTTGAAGTCGTTCGGACAAAATTAGATCCAGTGTAGCGCCGGTATATCCATATAATGCGAGTGACGGGGCACTGAAGCGCAGCCTCTATGAGCATGATCTGCCGCGAAACTAGTTCATTTCACCAATATTTTGGTGCTAGTGCTATTCCCCTCTGAGTCCAGGCTCGTCTGTTGTCAACATCCGGGGTCTGTAGGTTGCCCTACTACCTCTGACCTGGAAGATGTCGTCTCTGAGCTGCACGCACACCCGCCACAGCCGGCTTGTTTACCTGTAGCTGCTACTGCTAGTTTGACCCCGGATGTTGATAACAGACGAGCCCGGACTCACAGGGGAATAGCACTAGCGTATCATGCAGATAATGCTCATAGAAGCTGCGCTTCAGTGCCTGGATCACTCGCATTATATGGATATGTGCGGCGCTCCACTGGATCTAAGTTATCTAGGTGAGTAAATGATAATATTTTATGCTAGAAATAAGGTCCAGGTTGTAAAAAACGGTAGTTATCCTTTAAAGTCCCCATGATGTCAAAATCACTGTTTAAGTGTTTTTTATCATGTTTTGCTCCATATTTCACCTATAGACCAGTAACAGGCCCAGTAGTGGCAAAAAAGCAGTTTTGTAGGTATTTTGAAAAGTATTCTAGAGCTGAAACTTCCCGGTGTATATACATTTTTTGTCCCATAAACACACCTTTATTAGCACCTGCAAATCCCCATGAAATCCCATTTTCTGATAAAGTGGGTTTCAACCTCACAAAAAGGTGGCAATGGGGACAGAACATCATCAACCAACATGCCACTGTTGATGTTCCTAAACGGCAATGGAGGAATATAACCATTCAACCCCTTGGCCTTACAGTACTTCCATCTCATCAGTTTCCTGGACACTTGTCTCCAGCCAAGCAGATGAATGTCTCAGAGCAGCCCAGGTACGTTCACATCTGGGACACACAAGTTTCCACTGGGCTGCTCTTGTCCACAACTGGTTCAGTGAACCTACTGATTATTTATGTTTGTCATCACCCTGTATTATATGACAAAGGACACAAAATTATAAAGACAATATGACAAAGGTGACCTGGGAGGAGTGACCTTGATTGCTCCCTGCACAGACAGACTGCTGTAAATGTAGGATTTACCCAACAAGGAACTAAAGGTGTTTCCTCCATCTAAGCTGTCTTTAAATCACCAGACTACTTACAATTTTACTGCAGAACATGGGCGCAGATCTATTGCTGCCTTGATCGGATCCTTTGTTTGTAACTTTGAGGTTTTAACGTATTAATGCATCATTACAAACTGGACTGGAGCCTCGGGACAGTCAGCTGAGATGACCTGGCTGATGCGACCTCTCTACCTGTCAGTGCAACCCCAAAGATCCCCTGGACCCTCTTGGAGCTCTGCAAGCTGGGGCTGATTTTCTACCAGTACCTACCCTGCTTGTCTGCGGTAAGTTTAATTTTAATGTGATAAAACACAGAAAATTGCATATTGGAGCACACTATGGAGAGTATTTCACACATTCATGTAGTTTATACCTCACGTTCCAGGGGCGTAGATGCCTTAACAATGGAAATTCTATTGAGATCATCATAATGGTGTTTGCTCTCATCGTAGTGTTTTCCACTGAGCACATCAGTGTTTAATTAGTTTTTTATTAAAGTTTATCCATTTGATGGCGTGTGTGTGTGTGTGTGTGTGTGTGTGTGTGTGTTTGAGAGAGAGAGAGAGAGAGAGAGAGAAATAGAAGGTAAGGTCAGGCATTATGTAGCTTAATCTTAGGGGGAGCTGGTGTGTCTAAAGTATTTATTTTTAGATTTCTTTCATCTTGTTTTGTTCTGACATGATTTAAAAAGGAAAAGGAACTGTCAGTCTCTCATCTCATCCTCCTTGTCTACATTCCTGTTTCTCTTTTTTAAAATTACAAGGGCAATTCCACTGGACTATATCTGAAATTCATTTTCTTACATTTTACACAAACACTTCAACTACATACTTGATTGAAATGAGATGGATGTTAAAATATAGAACCACTCACTTGTCATGGTGTATCTGATATCACCTAGTGGTGTTGTTCCAGGACCATCATTGCAACTGTCCTATCATGTTGTTGCGATGTCATAACTTTTCTTGTGTTGTTGTTGTTTTTGGAACATCACAGTTAATGTTGCTCCAGCACCATCATTTCAACTTATGAAACAGTAATGAAAATATACAAAATATCTGGAGTAAGATATTTAGGCTGAGTGGCTAGGAGGACTCGTGTACTTCACTTCACACACTTGGGGCAGCTGTAGCTCAGCAGGTAGAGCGGATCGTCTAGCAATTGGAAGGACACTGGTTCGAATCCCGGCTCCCCTCCTTCCATGGCAGCCTCCGCCATCAATGGGTGAATTTGGCAAGTATTGTAAAGCGCTTTGAACTGTCAATAGACTGGAAAAGAGCCACAGAAATGCAAAACCATTTACTTATTATTTTCCATTTCTTTACAGTTTTCTGTCCCACATTGATTGAGCTTCATAACAGACCCATAAACACAAACAACTTTATACATCTGATGTAAAAAATGAGCAACCTTGTGTTTTCTCTGGGCAAACAGAGTTTTAGTCTTAAACCTAACATAAACCTTACTGAAAAGGAGCAATTTGTAAGCTATGGCAAGATTGTTTGCTTTAAAACAAAAAAATGAACTGACATTATGAATAAAATCCCAGTGTTTATGTGTACTGTGTTGCAGAGATGTCTACGGAACCAGCTAGCCCCAGCAGGTCCTGTAATGCCACTTTATACTGGCAAGAGGCGAAGGCGAAGAGTCTGATAGCGCCCATAATTTGCGCTGGCAGATATATGCCAGCTGTTTATGTAATAAATGAACAAAATAAACTCAGGAAATGTCAAGAAATGAAATATTCTTACTTCTTACTGAAATACAACCATAGACCTTCTGAACTCAACATAAACATTAAACAAAGCTCACCAACACAGTCTTGGTTTGTTTTTTTCACAATCACCTCTGGTTTGCTTTCACCTCAATTCACTGAGTAAGCTGTGGAAATATTCCAGCTCCACATGCTGTTTCCACCTGCTGCTGATGTCTGACTGCCTGATGCTTCTCTGCTGCTGTACACCTCACCCATCCCTGCCTGCTGTGTCTTGTTGTCCAGGAAGTCATTGTTGAGTTCAGAGCTGCTGTACATCACCTCTGCACTGCAAACTGACCTCAGTCGGTCTTAGAGGCTGTCTTCAGTCCTGGTTCAGTGTCCAGCTAGATTCACTCTCACCTCATTCTGTCAGATCCAGTTGAGCTGGGCTTCACTGGGCTGGGTTTCATTGCCGGCGGTGATCCGAGGTCTTGGTTCACACAAACTCTAGGGCTACTGGCTTCATGACTAACTCCGCCATGAGCTACTTACCTAACACTAGCTAGCAAAGAGCAGCAGTTGTCTGTTACTCTGGTGATATGCTGCCCCCTTTGTTTTTGGAGCCAATTTAAAATCTAGCCGTATTCTAGATATTAAACCTCCTTAGCTTCCCGTTATGTTAACCTTAACTACCTTTGCAGCTTTGAGCTGCCTCATCCAGTCTTTACTTTTTTCAGAGGACACAGTCATTAAACAACCGTCAAACAAACTTGGCTCATAAATCTTCACTAACCATAGCTATAGCACAGTAAACGATCAGTCTAATACTGTGTTAAACAAGTATTAGCTCCAGTATATTTAATGCCACATTATGAAAACAGTAATGAAAGACTGAAAGGTTGAATACTGATCAGTATTCATAACACACTGACCCTGTAATCAAACACAAATTAACTGATTAATGAGAACCAATTAACAACAAAATGGTCAATGTTTGTGCCATGCTAACTTGCAAGCCAACCATAACTGCTGAGTAAATCCCCTCTGTGATGATAACAAATAGCTCACATCATGTCCGCTCATGCGTGCATAAAGAAAGTTGTTCAGGAAGAATGTTGTATAGCTGACCTTGTGAACTCATAGTAGAGGGGCAAGTTTCTAAAAGGGGTCATTCAAGTACATTTTAATTCACTGTAGAATTGAATTAGTCAACTTTGTGAGCTGGTGCTTAGAAAGTCCCTCAACACCTCTGATTTTGTAGATGTCACATTTTCTTAGCTCTCTTTTCATCTCATGTATTCTTGTGATCTTACTTCAATCACTTCTGTAAATTTCAACATTTCTATCCTGAGGTTATGGACCCAGAAACACGAGGTCTTTCTGTGTAGTGTCATTAAAAAAGGGGGGGGCTTCATTAAATGAGGAATCATGGCCGGTGTGCTCTAACACAGATCGGGGAATATATCCTTTTAGCTGTCACTTCAACAGAGCATGACATTTGTCAAGCGTAGAATTGATCTGACATGCTCTCTCTGTCTAATGTGTCTTTGTCCTTTGTTGTGCCACCATCTTTATTCATTTTTAGCGTTCGTCATGCCTTCTGGTTGGATTGTTTGTAAAATTATCAGACTGAATTGCTATTTAATTTTGCATATTTTTTTTTGACTCACATCATATTTGTTTCAGCTGTTTTCTGAAACCAATCAGCAGTGATTGATGTATCCGTCCCGCCTCATCATTTCAGTCGACACACAAGCATGTCAATTAAAGAAAAATGCTGATTTAAGAGTTGTCATTTCTGGATCTGGCACACGAAGGTGATGTCCTTTTTAATCCTGCCTACAAAGCTCCGATTGGCTCAGTTGTTTTTCCAAGACCAGATCTATTTAAAATTCTGAAAAAAGTCAGACATGTTGGCAGCAATTCAGAGGTCTGGAACCAGGTTGTGTTCCCGATCATTCTTTATAGCTTTATTTTATTCTTTATTTTATTCTTTAAAGCAAAATATAGTGACTGAGGCAACTAATACAAGTAAAGTTAAAGGAAAAGTGAGTGACAGTGATAGGCCTCTTCAACAACAGGAACTACTTTTATTACCTCTGATTTAACATTTAGCCATTATCACTTTATGGGTGGCTGGTGTTGCTTTTAAAGGTATAGTTGGTAATGTTGGATTTGAAAGTGGCACCTTGTCTAAGCTCCACCCCCTTCTCCCCCTCCCATCAGTGCTCCGTCCAAAGCCCCGCCCCCACAAACTTGAACCTGCATCAGACAGTCCGTCAGCAGGGCAGAGGAGAGCTGTTAGCATTGGGCTAATACAAGCTACAAAAGTTGGCTAACGTTACATATTTCATGAAAATAACAAATCCCCCCGAAGCAAAACAAATAATTACCTGTCCAACAGAAAGACAACAACCTCTGCATCACTTCTGGAAGTGCTACTTTAGCTGCATTTTCTCTGCCACTGTTCTCTCTTGCTAACTGTGCTAACTCTTCTTCTTCTACTGCTGTTTTATGGCTGTTGGCAAACAACTTTTAGGTGTGCATTACCGCCACCTTCTGACCTGGAGTGTGTATCTCCTGCTAACTCCATATGGAGTGTGCTGAATATATCCGGCAACGGTGACACGTGATGAGTGCGCACAGGGAGGAGGGGGGGACAGAGGGGGGTGCAGGCAGGACGAGACATGAAGGCATCTGACTGGTTCTTTCAACTCGGACCGAGAGGGAGGGATTGGTCAGAGTTTTTACAGGCCTGCAGCTGCCACAGAGGTCTGATTTATTTCCTTCCTTTTTCTGAACACATTATGTATGGACTACTCTCAGGGTGGGAAGACCATTTCACCCAGTATAACAAAAAGTGTTTCTGAACAGGATTACCAACTATACCTTTAAATGGCATATATCTCAGGCTTTTTTATGCCATTTCAGTAATTTACACTCCCATTCAAAAATTGGGAGTCACCTGCTAAAAACGCTTGTAACGCATGCTGCTTGTATTCAGCATGATTCAGTGCAGTTGGATAGCTGAGAGGACTTCTTTATATTTTTTAATGGTCTTTCATGCTTTTAGGATGTAGAAAGTCCTCTTTACAAATACATTTTATTGCAAAAAAGTTATGTTTTTTGTACATGGAGAAGAAAATGCTGTACAATGGTTCAACCAGACTGACAATTGAATAGGCATAAAGAGTCAGAGTTACCTCTTGGCGATAGTTAAATAAAATCATAATCATCAGTCATTTCTAAATATAAATACAAGCTACAAGTTTTGATACAAGTATCAAAATCTGTAAAGTTATTTTGAAGATACAGGCTCAAATGCACAGTACTGCCTGTAACAAGCTGGATGTAAAAGAGCTCTGTGGAACTTCTGTGTTGTGCTGAAAGCTGGTTGTTAGTTTATGCTGGCAGATTCCTTTTCTAAACTAACGTTAGCTACTGTTGCTCTCCTTTAGTGAAGCAGAGAGAGAGACTGAGACAAGGCACCTAAGAGTCACTAGAAAATCTGACCTGAGTCCTCCACTAGGAAATCCACAGTCCAGTAGCATTAAACAACTTAAACAAATCGTCTTCAATCCACATTGCAATCCACTTACATATGGAAAAAGAAAAAGTGATTCATACATGTAAATTGCTACAAGTTGTTACATACTGTAAAGCCCCTTTAACAGGTATGTTGCTTTATCTGTTATTCTTACAACTTCAAAATGGAAATAGGTCAGTCCATCATCACAGGATGTCAGCTTAACATACGACTGACAAATCAAAGTTTGCAACTCTTCAAACCTAATCTGATGTAATTGCACCACTGTGCTTCAGTAATGATCTGGTGTCACTTGTGCATTTCTACGCTGGAAAATGAATTCAAAATCAAAGGTTTTCCTTCCTTGTCATGCAACAATGTGGGACATCTATTAAATGGAAGTTTTAATCATTTAAACTAAACTATTTCAAATGTAAATAATACATGTGGTGTCTGTTTTTGCTCTGTGATCAAATAGCCATTATTGAAGGAAAGAAGAAAAGAAAGCGAGTCACACAACAACAAGTTGTTTTTCTCTACTTCAGTGGCTTTTAGGGAGGAAAAGAATAGCTACAATTTAGATACATCTATAGTTTGGTGGGTTGTTAGAAGTTTTTTTTTTTTTTTCAGTTTTTCTTCTCCTTTTGAAAATTACAACATGCCCCCAGCCGCCCAGTAAGAATATTTTCAAGAATATTTGGTATATTTCCATCTTTCCAGAGTGACTTTCTACAATCAATTTACAGCCCACCCAATGTGGGGATATTACTCTGTAACATGTAAGCCCACTCTACATTAGCACAGTGCAAAACAGCGCTCATTAAAAAAGTTAGACTGCTGCTGTCCCACCATCACATATTGTGAAATGCCAGTAATGTCAGCATGTAGAAATGCTAGTTCCTTATTCAGAGCTGAGCCCACAGGTCGTTAATATAGCTGCCAGTTTCTGCCTGCCAAATCCTGGTTTACGCATAATAACCTATGTATGATTAGCACACATGCAAGTTTCCTGCTGTGCGATCTCCATCTACTGCCAGCGGTTGGTGTCTATCATCCAATTGTTTTACATGGGGGTGTAGCATGTAATCAGAAGCATGACAGCCTGAATTTATGAATTTAGCATATTGAGATCCCAAGCCAGCAACAAACATAAACACACATAGTTATTAAATTATAAATGTCTTATTTGAATATGAATGCCTTAAGTGCACAAACACACCTCTCATCTAAATTGACACTCAGTTCCATTCGAGGCTGGTCTGTTTCTGTGCTGTGGCTCTGAGTGGAGCTGAAAAGAGGTTGCATCCTGACCTTGTGTGTGTATGTGTGACCACTTAACCCTTAAAGATTCAATAAATGGGTGAAATACTAAGTAGGTGCTCTTCCTCTCTGTCTGCATCTTCATCTGTTGATTTCCCCAGTGAGTGATTACAGGCAGATGAAGATGATGTGCATCACTAGTCACCTTCTCTGAAGCCAATTGCCAGCTTAACCACCCTCTAACTGCATTCTCAATATTGATCAATAATAAGAGTGCTGCACCATCACGCATGGTTTGAAACACAGAGAGCATGTGTGCATCTTTAGGGTCAAAGAAGAAACAGAGATTGAGGATAAAGTGAACAAACAGTGTTGATGGTGACAGAAGGATTGTTTATGCCTCCTCAGTCTGTGTGCATCAGGGTGTTTGTGCGAGGTACACTGGACATAATTTACTGCAGCACTGCAGTGGTCGAGTGGGGAGTTGCTCTGAGGGCAGCCATCTCACCTCGCTCATTAGCGGGAGTAATGAATCGCTGACTATAGATCAGTGTCAAGGGGCTACTCCGCTCTGCCCACTGAATCAATTTACATTGTAGGTGTGCATATTTCATGGATGTATTTGTGTTTGCGTCTGTCAATATTTGCGCATGTCAGCATGTTTGAGTGTTTGAGTGGATGAATGTGTGTGTGTGTGTGTGTGTGTGTGTGTGTGTGTGTGTGTGTACTCTCTTGTTTGTGTGTTATATGTGAATAAAATAAAAGCAATTTAAAAGCAAAAGTACAAAAAAATATAACAACTTTCACATGATCCCCTCGGTAAACTGTGTTGCATATTCTGAAACAAAGAATAAGCATTGTCCTGAAGAGGAACTTCTTTTTTCTTCCCACACCCAAATATGTCATGCACTTTTTATGAGCTTGATTCTTCTTTCATGACTTGTCCTCCCTTGCTGCATCGTTTTTGCCATAAAGCCCTGATCTGTCTGATTTGGATCGGGGTTAGGGTCTACAGGCTGAAACTATCTACTGTCACAATATGCTGATATTTATGATAATCATGAAATTTAAAAAACAAATATCGATATTGTGTTAATATTGTGTAAATAATCCAGTGCCTCTTAAATCATTTTCTTTGCTTTCAATTCCCACATTTTTGTATTCAGTGGTGGCGGTGGTGGTTGTACATCGTAACTCTGGCTGCCACCCACCATAAATCGTAATGATGAAGAAGATGACGCAGTAATTAGCTAGCTAACCGCTACCACACTGTGTGGCTACTCCTGCCTCACAAAATCATGTGGGAGGAGATGACAGATGAGAGCACTCAACCCTCTAGACATCACAGCAATATTGTTATTGTGAATTTGGCCACGATAATCATGCAGTGAAAATCTGATATCACGCCAGCTCCAGCTGAGAGGTACTTCTCTGGGCTGCGTATAGAAAATCGTGCACAGGGGTCATTCATTCATGCTGTTTTCAAACCTGCATCCTGACAGGAGTTGGCAAAATTAAACAATTTTTAATGATGCACAGGTTTGCACAATGCATTGTTTGAGATTTTGGAAATATGGTGTACCCCGTGATACTACTGTCAGTGTCTTGTTCAGCTCGCTTTATTTCTGCATATTTGACCAATTCAAGGTTTTTGAACTTTTTGAACTTACCAACCATACAGTTTTATTTCGGAAAAAGTTAAATAAAAATCTTAAGATTTTTCAGACAAGCTTTTCAATTTGTACCACCAATAATACATTTCATTGTTATTATTTTCATTTTCTTTTTATTCCTTTTGCTTGAAATCTCCCTATCAGAACACGCCTTGACACAGGGCCTCATGCATCAACAGGTTTGTTCTCAGTCGAACATATGAGGGAATTCAAGATTCAAGAATCAAATTGTAACCCTGTTAAAAATCCTTACTCATAAAATGAATAATGAATAAGTGTCAAGTTCTATAGAGACAATAGTTAAAGGAGTATTCTATATATTTTTGGGGAAGTTTAAAGTGTTCTATTTAACTAGAAAGGTATTTTTGGTAACTTTGAGTGTTAAGCTAATTTTGGTTAAGGTTATAACTGACAGTGAATCAGATCTTTTCATGATCTAGCCTAAGTGTTGTGATAATAAAAGGAGACAACAGATAATTTACTTTAAACCTATTGTCAGTAAAAATGTATTTGTGTTTTGTTGAATGCATTTACTTGAAGTAAATCATTGATTTTGTTAATTCTCTAAAAAAGAGTCTTGTTGTATTTCCTTTGCCAGAGTTAAAAGGTGAATTCATTTAGGTGTATCATTTGAGTGTGCATTAAAAACGAAATCCAAATTACTTGTGAAAAATTACTTAAAAATTAGGGTTAAAAATACAGTAGATGAACCCAGAAGCCTGCCCTTAGTAAGAGGTATATTGAGGGGAGTGCTACAAAATTAATTTAATTTTCATTATATAACACAAGACTGTATGATGAAAACTGCAGTTGTAGCTCCCAATGCCTGACAAATCCACACACACACACACACACACACACACACACCCACACACACACACACACACACACACACACAGACAGTGTACAATTGACTGCAATTTTTTGGGAGAATTTAAGTTTTTAACGAGTGAAGCAATTCTTCACGCTCAAACTGTCTTAACAGCTCTTCTGTTCAGGTGATTCTAATATGTCTTGGGTTAAACAAACCCCTTTTACAAAACTCTTTAAATTATTTCTTTAAAACATGCACTGTTTTCAATCAGCAACACATCATCGGTAATGGCAGTTAAAGGCTTAAAAATTGAATATCTTCTTTAGACCAAAATGAACATTTCTGCCAATACGACAGGCTGATGAGATGATGCCTTAATTAAGTGAAAGCAACACGAAATACTGAATTCATAACAGGAGAGGCTTGATGTTCTCTGTAATTAGGTTAAAAAAAAATAATGTGCATATATTGGCATCAGTAATCGGCCAAACACAGTTGGAAAATATAGGCATTTTTTTTATATTAGAAAAAATCCAATATATTCCTGCATTTTCTTGATTGTCAAAGCACTTTGTAAACTCTCTTTTAAATGTGCTCTATAAATGAAGTTTATTATTAATGTTATTATTAGGGCCGGGACTTTAACGCGTTAATTAGATTAATTAATTACACAAAAATTAACGCGTTAAAAAAATTAACGCATTTTAATCGCACTTATTTTTGCACCGCGGAACGTTTCTCACTGGATGAGTTTCAGGCGTACCGATTATACTGGAGCACAATTATTTAACAAGTTAAAAAGCCGCCGACACTGATCACTGCCCATGGATCTATAAAGTTTTAATGTAGCCTGAACGCAGCTCAAACCGACCCGGTGCCTCAGCACTGCCGGTTTACAGTATCCTTCCGTAGTTTAGCCCGTCGCTACTGTTTAAAAAGCGCTCGTCGCAGTGGAGCTGAGAACAGCGGAGTTTCCTCTGCTGCACCGGAACAGCTGACATGTGGTCAAGACGTAGGTACTGTAGCATACAGACCTGTCACTGTCTCACGGTGCACATCACACAGGGAAAACATAGCGCTGCCTGTGTTTTATTAATGTTTACATCAAGCTGAGTTCAACAAATCAGTTTATGCTATCGTGATTTAAGTAGTTAAATACAGTAATCATCATAGTGTAGTGGCAGGAAAGACCATTTACCAAATAACGTGTTACTTAAACATTTTTCATTGTGCTGTGCTCTAAAAATAAACTAACAAACTAGTGTAGAGTCCTGTATAAGGAATGTTCAGCTTGAATTAATTAATGAATTAATCGATAATTTGCATCCCTAGTCTGTTGGTCTTGGTTACGTACCACCTTGAAAAAAAATAAACAATGTTTTGTTGCTAAAGCTTATGTATTCAGTCATTATTCAATGGTATACCAAAACCCATATGAAAAAAATTGCTTCTCACTGTTCTCAGGTCAAATATTTATATGCGATTAAAAATGTGATTAATTTCGATTAATTAATTACAAAGCCTCTAATTAATTAGAGATTTTTTTTTAAATCGAGTCCCGGCCCTAGTTATTATTGATGATGATGATAACCTTAACTTTGAATTGACATATTAGCCGTCTCCTTCTGAGCAGGTTAGCATGCTGAAATTTCAGTTTTCATTATTGAATGAATTTTATGTCCCTCTTGATGAGGATATTTGACAGACCGTGTTGACAGTGTGCAAAACATGAAATACCACTTGAGGGGCAAAATTTGTTCCCACCTCAACAGAGACAATGTCCTACATTTTACATACAAATCACAATAGTGAAACACTCTCACAGTTAAATGTTTAACCATTCACATCTTCAAAAGTATAACACAAATGAACATTTTATGGTATTTCAATACCCCCTTCTCATATAACACTGTTTAGTTGACTAATTAGCAGCATTAACATTACCATTTTGCTTGCTATTAGCAGCTAGGCAGCTAGCATCGACCAACTCAATAGCAGGCAGGCTACTTGACATAGCATACACTGTTAGCAACATTAGCACAACACTGCTATCTTACCGAGATCGACCGAGGAAAAACCCAGACTTTCCCACTCTGGACCGTCCCCGGATAGTTCACCTATCTTCTATATTGATTCACTGGCGTGCATAAACTATAGGTTTTAGCAACTATGAACTTGATAATTCGCTTCTCTTTATAATGCTCAGTTCGCTATGAGTACGTCTCCTTTCTTCCACACATCTGATCATACAGGTGCGTCATGATCTGTCAATCACGCCCAGACAGAGGCGGGACTTGACGAACTCTGTATTCGGACTGGCCTGTCATCGCTCACTTTCTCAGCATAGAAATAGTACATCTAGATCAGCATATCATTACTTTTTAACCTGTTTTCTTTTCACTGGGTTACAAAGCCATCTTATTTCTTCCACTTCTTTGGTTTCCTCAGTCCCAGAAAGTGACGGGCTCTTTTCCAGATACTCTTTTTTCTTTTGCCTGGGAGAGTCTCCTCAGAGACTTGGGTCACCTCTAGGAGTTCGGTGGCCGGTGCAGTCGCAATGGACAGCTGCCCGCACGGCTTCTCCTCGGGAACTTGAGTCACCTCGAGAAGTTCAGGGGCCGGTGGAGTAGGGATGGAATCCTGTTGATCGCACGGCTTCGCCTCAGGGACTTCAGTGTCTTTCAGGGCCTTAAGCTCTGTGGAGAGCTCAAGGTTGAGAGAGATCTGAAGGTCAAGCGGAGTTTTCAGCTCCTCCAGATATCTCTCATAACATCCCTCCTTCTCCAAGGTGTTTTGCTGCAGTTTGTCGATTTCCTCGGTCATCCTGTGACGGAGGTCGTCCTGTTCAGCCCTCAAGTAGGTAATCATCTGCAAGCCTTTCGACACTGTGTCGGAGTGAGACTTGACTTCCGTCTCAAGCTCCTGCTGCAGAGTATCAGCCTGCTGTCTCACAGTGATGACTTCAGTTTCAAACCTTTGGCTGGTCTCTTGCTGTGAAGCGCTGATCTTGTCCAGTTTGTCTTGGAGAAGGTTGTTCTTCTGCTTCTCCACTTGGAGCTCGGCAGTCAACTTCTCGTGGCTGGATGTTTGGGCCTTTTTCAGCTCCTCATGTTCTTGTTGAGGGAGGTTTCTTTGCTGGACTTCCTTCTGAAGCTGATGTTGAAGAGTCTCAGCATGCTGTCTGACAGTGTTGACATCAGCTCTATACCTTTGGCTGATCTTGTCCAGTTCTTCGTGGAGAAGCTTGTTCTTCTGCTCCTCCACCTGGAGCTTGGCTGTGAAGTTGTCCTGGCTGAGTACATGTGCCATTTGCAGCTCTGCATACTGTTTTTCAACAGTTGTCTTCTGCTGCATTTCCTTCACAAGATCATGCTGAAGGGTGTCAACTAGGGGTGTGCAGAGCAGCTGATATTTGTATCTGTATTTGTATTTGTTGAGGGGGGAAAGTATTTGTATTTGTATTCGAGTAAAATTCAAAATGGGCGTAAAAATATATTTTTTTTTAGTTACACTTCTAATTTTCGTTATAGTGTAAGTATTCTTTAATTATCCATTATAATAATTATGGATATGCAATATTGGTTGATGGTTTTCCCATAAATCCAGCAATGAACATGTAACAAGGGACGTCATTGAAAAGAAAATAACATAACAGCCATTACCTCATCCATGGTTGAACCAACAACTAATAAAATATCATTGTGAACATTATGAACCCCACCACCACCTGTCCTTGTTGGAGGATGTTGAACAGACAGAATAAAAACATAATAGTACTTAATAGTCAGCTGCAAATATGGTTTGACCCGGAAAAAATTCTAACAAAAGGGTTCAGTGGTTTACAGTATCAGATGTACTTAAAAACATACTAAAAGTTTACCAAAGTTTGACTCCAAGAAAGGCCCTATTTTCAAAATGGCTGCTGTCAGGTCCTTAAAATGACCATTACTCCTTTGTATTCCTCCTAGACCAGGAACACTGGTGCCTGATACATGCTTTGGCCATGTAATATTCTAATTAGCATATTTGCATGATAGATAAGTGATTACAAGTACAATTATATATTAAAGCAATTGGTTACAAGCATATTTATGGGAAAAATAAGTACAATTTTCCTTAAGTAATTGCATATTTCTCCTTTCTCATATCGTTTTGCCTAGTGTTGGTGGTTTCTGTGGTTCATAACCATTCTTTTGATGCCAATAAAGAATAAATTCATTAGAACTGTGTTGTACTGTAAAATTAGTCAAAACAGGGCTGCCATGCAAAGGCTCAGTACCGCTTATTTTTTTGTGTTTTATTTTTTTTATATATTTTTTAAATATTTTTTATAATGTTTTTAGCTTTTTTTGCCTTTTGTTTTTTATAATTTTTTTTATACTTTTCTTATTTATACATATCTTTTTCTATTTTCTTCAGTTGTTTCCTCTTATTCTGGTTTAATTTTTTTATACTTTTTTGCACTGTGACCTTCATTAGATTTACCATTAGTCATCACACTCTTCTTCCCATTGAGGTTGATTATAGTGATTCTCACAATTCCCAACTTGACATGGTCCACAAGCAGGCATGCATGGTAGTCCATATGCCCTGCAACTGCACTGTTGTGTTCGGCAGGCAGTTGTGCAATTACAGTGGATCATCTGCAGGAGGCTTTCTGGGGCAGCAGTCTTACTGGTCATAACTGTCAGGAACCGGTTGTCTACCAGTTTCCATCCCCAATCCACTGTGTTCATGTCAACTTCCTTTCCAATCCACATCATGATCTGGAAGTAAACTCTTTGGCAGTGGTATTTGGTTGAGGACTCAGTTGGAGGCAGACGTTCTGGGGTAACAAACGATTTTCTTGCTAAAAAGGTTGTAGCGCAAAGAGGCAAGTGAATAGGTACTCTTCCGCCAAACAACACTGCCATTGCCTCGGTCCCATGGTCCTCTATGACATTCCTTGCTTGATGTGGGAGCAGAAACACATTTGCACAGGACTGGACGGTTGATTCACCATTCACAAGTTTCTGGAAAGCTGTCTGTTTGCCAACACTAAAAATGCGTGAAGTTGTATCACATCCTGTGAAGGCGTGAATAAACAGCAACTGGGAACACAAGTCACTACCCAGGACTTGTTTCATCTCACTGATGTTGTACACCTTAGTAGCTTTGGACTTGTCTGAACGAAAATAGAAGCCTCTGTTGTTCGTCCCAGCATAGTAGAGGAGAAGAATGAGTAAGTCTGTATCCTCCCCTATCAAGGTTGTTGGCTGACGTTCTGAGGACTTGACTGCAGCTTTGACAATGTCCACTTCTGCATCACCTGATGCATTGATAACGGTGCAGCCCTTCTTCTCCAGCTCCTCAGGTCATAAGATTGATAAGTCCTTGCTTGTTGCAAGATCTGGAAAGGAAATCATCCTTTCTTCCCACAAACTCAGTCTCTGCATTGAAGTTAACGATGGGGTGAGTGTTTTCACCACGTCTCTGATGCGTATTGTCTTTGATGGAAGGACCTTCGCTATAACGACTGTTGCTTTACCATAATGGTGTATGGTAAAGTCTGCATATGACTGTGCAATGGCAACGTAACTGTCACCCTTTTTCCATGCCAAGCGGTGAACCAGGGAGCCACCATCAAGGACATAATGCTCAGTTGGTGGGATGGAATCCAGGACAGTTTTGTTAGATTTTTTGCTTGAGAACTCAGTGACTGCCTGCGCTAGTTGGGGCTTGTTGGCCTTTACGGAAGATTTCCTTGCCTTCGAACAGGGCTGCAGGAAATGAGCAGAGCTCATAGCTCATTACATCTTCCAGTGAAAACTGTCCAGTTTTCGACATAATCAGGAAACGTTGGAACAGCAAAGCAGGATCAATGGTCCGGTCTTGGGCAACTTTGATGGTGGAGTCATCTGCAAGGGTTTTTGCCCGGTCTTTCCGTTTGAAGGATATTCCAAAAACGGGTTTTCCAATCATCTTTTCAATGATTTCATTGCCAACAGTCTCAAACTGATGCACATTCACCTCCTCTTTGGCAACAACGCCAGTAACAATGTTTCTCAGAGATGGGTCTGGAGAGAATGGTGTGCAAATGCGTAACTTTTCCTTGATCTTTTCTAGATCAGAGTGATCTCTTTTCATCCTTGCTTCTGAGGATTCTCGGTGCTGCTCGCTGGTCGTGTAGGTGAGGTCATTGAATTCCTGCATGGCGTTGTTGTATTCAGATGTGATGGGTGGTCCACAATGCTCGCATTTCTTCAGTCATTCCACTTGCATGGGTCAAGCCTCCACTGCTTTTCAAGGATCGCATTAATGTCTGCTCGATGACAAGGTCAGAGCTAAGGCCTGCCCAGTACTGGTTACTGCGGCGGATCACATGAGAAACCCCTGGAAAACTTGTAATGTACATCAGGGTGTCTGGTCTCGAGTTGGCACATTTCTTGGAAGTAGAAATATGCCGATTTCAGGTAGTTGTAGTGCCCAGCTGTGGCAAATATTGGCAGACAGTCCAACATTGCGCGCAAGTGCATCTTCCAAGATCCTGTACGATCTGCTATGATCAGAGCTCGTGCTGTCAGCAACATCTTCTGATAGTTTACCCACAGCTGGCTGGTTTTTGACCTTGTGCTAAGGTCTGCCCTCTTCGTGTCCACCTTTTCTTTGATTTCGTTCAGCATATCTGATGCTGCAGCACTCTCGAAAGTTGTTTCTTTCGTTACCATAGGTGAGTACATCTCTCCAGCTTGGTTCACCAGTGACTCAAACTGTGAGTCATCCTCCTGCAGCTCTGACACAACCAGGTGATTGAGACATCTGTCCACCAGCAAATGTCCACGAAAAGCTCTTTGCACTGACTTTCCAGTCATCATGTGCTGGACAGCATTTGATCCATAGACAACTTCCATAATGTTTCTGAGTCCTGTGCCTTCCATCAGTGTGCCTATTGCACCAAGTAGGTTCATAAAAGTATGAAAACCTCCAAGCATTAACCCTCTAGGCGCCAAAGTCGCATTATTGCGACAGGCAACATTGCTGAATAAAACAGCCCATATCTTTAAATCTACTGCCCTGTGCTGTTACTGCTTGCTACCACTAGATGGCCACTAGATTCAGCTTCAATCCTGACGTCATTTGTGGGTGTGTTTCTATGCAAAATACCTGAGAAAAAAAAGTTTGAAACCAGACACCGGCTGTCAGAGCGGCACCGGCTAAGCGGCAGAGTGGGAGAGGAGAGAGCCGCGGAGTGGTGGCAGAAGTGTGCTGGACAGATAGAGACACAGATAGCGATTTTTGTAATAAAAAACAAAATGCCCCAAAGACTTTAGCACCTCATCCGCACTGGATGAGGTGCTTGCACAGATCTTTGCTGATCGCGATTCAGAAAGGGACGATCTGCCCTCTGATGACGATCGCTCATCAGAGACGAGTGACTCTGATCATGCTGCAGCTGCACACACTGTCACACAAGCAACACGCACTGATCACGGCGAGAGTGAGTGATTAGGAAATTGACTCCTATCAGATTCCTGTTCATTTACTCTGAGAATGAGAGGATGAAAAAAATCTATGAAAAAATGAAATGAAATGAAAAAAAATCTACTGTGTAAATATGTTCAGAATTCCGTTTTACTGAATTTTACCTGGTGATATACAAATTAGATTAGTAAATTTACTCCACTCAAACTTCTGTTCCTTTATTTTGAAGATGAGATGACAATATAAATATTTTTTTTCTGTGTAAATATGTTCAAAAATGAGTTTTACTGAAAGTTACATCCAGTCACCTGGTGACGTCACAATATGCAAATTAGATGAGTAAATTTACTCCCATCACAAACTTTAGGTCATTATTATGAATATTTTTCTCATTTACAGTATGGATTTATCTCTCACCACTTCCAAGCTACAGCCTTTTGAAATCTTAAAGTCCAAACGGAATATATTGCTAAATAAACTCTGGCGCCTAGAGGGTTAAGACTATGCTTTTCAGGGGACTACTCTGTGGTGCATCAGTGATGATCTCTGCTGCTTTCCAGTACAGTGGCTGATCAAACGTAATAATGGGTGGAGCATTGTGTTTGATAGCCAGGTCACAAACAAAATCCAAGGTGGACAAAATACATGTTTTGTCTCCAGAGTACAGGTCAATCATTGGCAGGAACACCACTGCTGATTGGCCTGGATGTTCTAGTCCTTGATGAATGATATGCATCATTCTCTGCCACCCTGGGGTTTCTTGTTTGAAGCTCAGTGAGAGCTCCCACAGGAAATCAACTGTTCTGTCACAGTTGATCAGTGCTGGGAGGTCATTGAACACGATGGTGTGGCGCACATGTTTCGCAAAGCGATATTCGATGACTAGGATTTTACTTTGCACTGCAAAATCTAGGTTGGTAATGTGTCTCCTTGGAATGATACGGTCCTTTGTTTGCCCTGGAGTGATTGCTGCTATGATTCCCATTCCATGGAAGGTCCCCTTACCATCAATAGTAAGAATGTTGTGGTCAACATTGTCCTCAGCAAAAAGAAGTGCCATGTCCAGCACATCTATGTCATCCGCTATTGTATCTGGGGCAACTGAATCTGCTGCATTCTTTTCAAAACGCAAAACTTCCTTGTATGATAAGCAAATCCCATTCCATGAAGGGTATCCACCAGGAATTGTGACCGATACATATGATGTGCCTGCACTGCAAGGCCAAGTTGTAATGGAGCTACCACAGCACGTGGTCGTGCTGCCTGGACAATTGCCTGTCCAATTCCTGCAACCTTTCGGCTTGTATCCTTACCCACAAAAAGACCATACAAAAGGGTACGGAGGGTCTCGGGAACAAACGAAAGGGCAGAGTCAAGCTCAAGTGACTTTGTGCTCGGATACTGATCTGTAACGGACGGGACATTGGACTTGATATCACTTTTGATCAATCGCGCAGCTGTTTGAATGATCGCTTGTTTCTGGGATTCCTCATCCTTTTCTTGTTCGCTGAAATAAGATCGTAGTATTTGTGATGTCTTCTCTCTCATTGTCACTATGTCATGGAGGCCGTCCCCTTCAGTGAAATGTACATTGTCCTGGTACTGTTCTCTCAATTTTGTCTTGAGGTATTTATTTACATATGGTTCAGAATCTGGGTTTCTCAGAGATTCCTTCATTTTGTCTCGAAGATGTGTAATTGTCAACTGTTCCTCATCATTACTCTTGAGGTAAGAGCAAACTTTCATGAATGCCTGCTCCTGGTCTTCATTTTTGGGCCGGCCAGACTTTCTGCGCTTTGCCTCTGGGTCTTTCTGGAACTGTATCGGTATGTTATATCCGTTACGAAAACTACTACTGCATAAGTGGTGGTAAACACAGTCTGCAGCATGTAGATCACGGCCATAATACTCAATCCTGCCTTTCACAGTGAAAGCCCATTGATCTGCACGATTGTCACAACACTCAAGAATGGACTCTGTGAGCGTATCAGTCTTAACACTACTTGTGTCTTTACTTCAATGTGTTATTGTAGTCCCACAAAAAAGACAATCGGTTTGGCAGTTGAAAGGACCAGTTGCTACTCTGGCACTTCTTTTTGGTGGCTCAGCTATATTCTCTTGTTGGATTTTAATGTCTTTTTTTATTTATGTACTTCTGTCGACATTTTGAGTGTACTATTTCACCAGCGGAAATGTGTACATCGTCGCCTCTTTGTACACTTGCATTGTTGATTCCATCAGCTCCCTTCTGATGAACCTCAACCACATCAGAGCCATCTCTTAATTTTTGGTAGGAAAGAGGGAGGGGAGGGGAGGCAAAAGGAGAGAGGAGGGAGGACAGAGGAAAGGAGAGGAGGGACAGGAGGGAGGACAGAGGAGAGAGGAGGGAAGAGGGAGGATGGAGGACGAAGGACAAAGGACAAAGGAGAGAGGACAGGGAAACAGGACAGAGGAAAGGAGAGGAGAGGAAGGGAAAGAAGAGAGGAGAGGAGAGGAAAGAAAAGTGTTTTAGCAAAAAAAGGGTATGTGTCCAAAAACACGTACTGAGTAGAAGATACATGACATAGGCTAAATCGTTTAAATTTCTGGTTCACCCCAAACAAAGATAAAACCTTACAGTAATCTCACAAAATCATGTATTCCATAAGTATTGTAGCACCTTTAACCTCAATATTAGAAAGAAACCACATTCTCTAGGTTCAAAAAGTTGGACTCGATGTAGAAGTTGAACAGCGATCATTTATTGCATAAAAAACACCATATTATTTCACTGCACATGGAATAGAAAACCCCCAAAAACAAAATAGCTCTTTAATAAAAATAATAAAAATAAAAAAATAAAACAAAGTTCAAAATAAATTGTCCTTTTCCTTCTTTATCAGAAGACTAAAGTTCAGTTCTGTGTTTGGTGTATGTGTGTCTGTCAGTTCTTCTACTACCCGGGTAGATTTTGTGGTGAACGATCTTATCTGTATCAGAGTGCAATGAGTAGAAGTCTATCTTCGGAGTGGATCCCGTTCTCCTTTCGGTCAATCGCCTGGCTCGCCACTGAACCGGAAGGTTCAGAATTCTTGCTGATCAATCCCTGATCCGGTAGAATATAAAAACCAGTCTACACAAATGGTGTAGAAAACACATTCCATTAATACCATGTTCATATTGACCTTCTACTACTTCTTCTCTAATACTCTGAATATTTATAATCAAATTCAGTACATACACAGTTTAAATCATTATAAATGATAGTGTACACACTCATAGTAGAGTTATTTTAACGCAACTATTCCTTATGAACTCATATTTTTAACATAAATAGACTTAATTGTCTTTTTAAGCAGTATTCATATTTTTAAACAGCTTTTTAAATGAATACTTATCTTTTAACTTCAATATATTTCTCTCTTTTTAACCTTTTAAACCATAAATGAATTTAATTAATTCACTCTTTTTAGTTATCATGAGTAACTAAATAACCACAATGAAATAATTCACAATTTGTACACAAAACAGTACAGTAGCATAACATTCTTGCAACTTATCATTATATCCCATGTATTTCTCTCATTCAACATGGTGGTGGCCCACTAGCTTGGCCGGCTACACCATTAGCAGCTATACTGCCTGCTTGGCAGGCTACCTGAGCTAGCATAGCGAAGCTAGCCGCGATTAGCATTAGCGCGGCCGCTACCGATCTTTTTAAAGTTGTTTTTCTCACATAGAACAATGATATAACAATACCAAAGTGGATAAAAACATTGGATAATAACTCCGACTGGTTTTATTAAAGTGTTTCAGTAAGCAATATCTTCACACGAGCTAATAACAACAGGCTAATACAAAGGCCTAGTATTTTAGCATCTTAGCATGTAGCTCTTAGCTTACCGGAGTCCGAACAAGGGCTTAACACGGTCGTAGCGGCTCCTCTCTCTTTTCCACAACATTCACAGACTCTCTCCTAATAAACGAAAGGTTTATGAGCACACTGTGCGAAGAATAATTGTGAATTCGTGAGTTTTTCATCACTTTCATACCTAGATCCGGCAGCTCACTAGCGGGTGTGTTGTTCTGGGATCGGTGTATCGGCAATGAGTGTGGCTCTGTGTATGGGCGTGAGCAGAGCGTGCTCAACGACAGTGAACATGAACGCGGGGCTGATTCGTCACCTAGTGGCAGGACACGGGAGCTACATTCAAATGACATATATGGGCTTCGTAACCATGTGGGTTACAGTATGTAAACATGTCAGTGCAATTTAGACAAGTCCAATGGCTTCATAGACCCAGAAAACATGGGGTTAGACACCAAGATTACTTGGCTAGGTCAAATAATGAAGGAGTTAGGATATCTTAAAGGATAACTGCCGTTTTTTACAACCTGGACCTTATTTCTAGCAAAATATATGATCATTTACTCACCCAGAAAACTTTGATGTCATTTGAAGTTGTTCGGACGAAATTAGATCCAGTGTAGCGCCGATATATCCATATAATGCGAGTGACGGGGCACCGACACACAGCCTCTATATAACGCATTATCTGCCACGAAGCTAGTTCATTACACCAATATTTTGTCATGATACGCTAGTGCTATTCCCCTCTGAGTCCGGGCTCGTCTGTTATCAACATCCGGGGTCAAACTAGCAGTAGCAGCTGCAGGTAAAGAAGCCGGGCTGTCACGGCTGCGCGCTCAGAGACAACATCTTCCAGGTCAGAGGTAGTAGGTCAACCTACAGACCCCGGATGTTGACAATAGACGAGCCCGGACTCAGAGGGGAATAGCACTAGCGTATCATAACAAAATAATGGTGAAATGAACTAGTTTTGTGGCAGATAATGCTCATAGAGGCTGCGCTTCGGTGCCCCGTCACACACAACTTTAAATGACACCAAAGTTATCTGGGTGAGTAAATGATCATATATTTTGCTAGAAATAAGGTCCAGGTTGTAAAAAACGGTAGTTATCCTTTAAGGGCTTCCTGCCCATCTTGGACGCCATCTTAAAAATTACACCTTTCTAGTGGTCAAACTTTGGTGAACTTTTAGTATGTTATTAAGGACACCTAATACTACAAAAAACAGCTGAGAAACCTTTTGTTAGAATTTTTTCAGGGTTAGGTGTTTTTTTTCCATATATGCAGCCGCCTATAAAAGAAATGTTCTTTCTAATGCACAGAATTCCAAGAACTAAACTTGATTTGTAAATAATATGACATAGTAGCCTATGGCTAACAGTCATTATGCTTCTGGCCTCTACCTGGTCTTTTTACTAAACTTAACCAACTTGTTTCTTCATCGCCTAAAACCCAACCAAAGCACCGAGCAAAGAATTTGTTTTCTCCCCCGGTCTGCTGTCAGCAGGGTCGCCGGCTGCAGCAGCCTCGCGCCCGTGAAGTGGGCTCAGCCGCGTTCAGCCGCGCTCGAGCGGAGCGGGGGAGAGAAACAATGTGTATTTCTTTTACTCTGTGGAAGATCTCCCAACGGAGTGAGGGACAAAGCAAGTGGGACAGATCTGCCCAGTCCCTGAGCAGCGCGCGTTTCACAGACAAGCCACAACGCAGAGTGTAAACAACGTCACCTGGTTCAGCAGCACCATGGACAGCTGCGGGGCGGGGGGGTCGGAACAGCGGTGTTTCGACCCCCCGCCCCCGACTCCTGAACGTCACTCACTCATCCGAGCATGTACTGCGGTCTCATGAGGAAACTTAGCTTTTTGATATGATGTTTTTCTTGTTCCCAAATACAAATATTTTTTAAAGTATTTGTTCGAAGTAAGTATTCGTAAAAAACACATTATTTGTGCCTTTCCGAATACCGTATTCGGGTTCGGCTCCACCCCTAGTGTCAACCTGCTGTCTGACTTTAATGACATCAGTTTCATACCTGAGTCTGATCTCATTGTCCTGACATGTCCTTCTCCGCCTGGAGGCCAGTTTGAAACTTCTTCTCATTGATTAAATGGGCCACTTGGAGCTCTTCATAATCTTTATGAAGGTCCTTCTTCTTCTTCTGCCTGGTGTTATCTCTCACCTGAGTAGCTATCTTCGCGTTGCTGAGAGTTACATCATCGCTGTACTTTCTCAGCCGCTCTAGCTCTCTGGTTGTTTCTTTTCCCCTGTTGATGTACTTTTCTTTCAGGGTTTTCTGCTTTTTCAGTTGCTCCTTTGTCACTTCTAGCTCTTGAAGGAGTCTCTGCTGAGACATGTCTTTGATATTGTGAACATTTCACGCAAACTGATTGTTTTAATACAGTGAAAGGGCATTTCATGTATGCACTGGAGCCAACTGAGACACATACTTAATTCCAAATAGAATAAATTAATGTGTAATTACCTGTTGGAAGGATGAAGTGGATCTCTCACTCACTTCTTGGTCTGCAGAAGGTAGAGTCAGGATCTGAACACTTGGTGTCTGCAACATAACACAACAATACAGTGTCAGACATATTCTGTGCTATAAATCCTGACTAATCAATAAACAAATGATCATACTTGTTTCAGTGAACATAATTCAGGAGGATCTGGGCTCATTATGCCAAACTCTATAGAAACTGCTAACACTGTACAGCATCTGCTACCCAACAACTTCTAACTTCTTCTGTTGTTGTCAAAGAAAGCTCTAGACCCCACACTGATGTGAATTGATCTTGTAACTAGAAATTACCATAAATAATCTTAATTTAATATGTATCTTTTTATCTCCTAATACTTAACAGATCTTTTACTGTATAATCTATGAAAGGGATTTATTCACCAGAGCTTGCCATGGCCACTGAGATTCTCCATAGACATAGGTTATTTCACTCTCTGCTTGGATGTCTTCAACCACATAACAATCATTAACCAGCCGGCCCAGTGAGACATCTTCATGGGAGGCATCAATGCTAAAATTGAACAAGGAAACATCTAAGTTTTCTCCACTAAAACCATGTTGTAAAGAACAACTAATCTTTTATAGGCCTTTACTTACCACCATGAGCTATTGTTCCATTCAAAATCAAACAGGAAAGCATTTTGCTTCTCTGTGTACTTTTTCTGCCGGTTTTCCCGTTCATATTGTGAGATCAACTCCCCACGGTACTCGACCACAAAGGATCACTTTTCAATTGGTGCACAGGCAAATACACCATGTCCTAATACACAAAAGTTCACTGATTAGTGTCAAGTAATACAATCCAAATCAGGTTTACTAACTGCAGCTGATCAGGTATTGACAAAACGCATGCAGAACAAACAAACATAAGACTTTTTAACAGTGAGAAAAAGATCTGAATGATGTTTGGCGATGTCTGGAATTGATGGTTAGGGCTGCAATCGATAAAATCACTTAAAAAATTATTATTAAAATAGATGGCAACAAATTTCATTAGCAATTTGTTGTGTTGTGCGATTATGTCGTCATGATGTCTAGTAACATTCATGCAGTAAACATCGGGAATGATATCTAACATACCTTTATAGTCATTGATCCACTGGACCTTTAAACAAGGCTTGTCACCTCCAGATAAAATAAACTGAGTAGCCTCAGCTTCAGGACGAAATCTGGCTCTTCTTTTTGACATGCTCTTGGCCATGTACTCCTCAACCTGCAAACATCTACATGGGAAGATGACAAAAAGTCAATGAGACAAGTACAAAAAAAGACTAGTAGCCTACTTATTTTGAATCAAATAGGACTTATAAAATGGTATTATTCATAACTCATTTGCTGATCAGGCTAATAGATCAATGCAAACCCTGTGCAAATGTCAAACATTAACAAACTTTAACAAATAATATTAATCTACCAAAGCACCAACAAATCAACTTTGCAGATAAATACTGCTATAAAATCATTATAAAACTGTACTCTACCTGTACTGAATAACTAGTAGGCTATCATCAATTTGTGTTAAATACGAAAACATCATCTAAATTCCAGAAAAAATATCTTGTGCAAAAAAAACAGTTATAAACAACTTTGACTGTCTCTGCAGTTGAAGATGAAAAAGTTTGTTTGGAGAATCGTCCCTTTAACTTTAAGGTTTGCATTGTTATGAGCAGTTATATTTAGCACCAACTTCTACTATCTGTTGTTGAAGATTAAGCTAAAGTAATTAATTACCATTTATGATGCATCCCTTCCAATTTGTTTGAGTCCACTGCCTGTTTGAATTCCGCCAACTTTACCTCATGGTGGGTGTCTAGCATCCACGTCGAAGGATTAAATGTCTCCTGAGCGCTGAAGGTCCTGGATGTAGGGCCCTATGATTTCCGCGATCACGGAATCGCGGACGGAATCCCGGAATTGGCCGATTTAAAACGGAAACTGACTTTTAACGCGGAATATTGCGGAATTTGACATAATTTCACTGAAATGCTGTTTTCGTGTGGAAGAGGAACGTATGTCTGGGGAAAACTGCACAGAGGGAAGCAAATTTGTGTGGCACAACAAGCCCCCTCCACAGACTGAGCCCCTCCCCTTTCAAAACAATGTAAGCATGGCGAAGCGGCCGCCCACGGCTCTGTCTAGGTAGCGGACACAACCAAACAGCTAGTAGCTGGCGCTGCTGTCAGCTTGTTGTGTGTAGCGGCAAGCTACGAACGGTCGCTACTTTCAAATTAAAAGCCCCCTGCTGAGAACCCAGTTCTAAAATCCAATGGGGTGCAATGTAAAGCTCTTATTTTGAAGACAAATTTGTTGTCACTGTTCACTGCCCAACTTCGTGCTTCACGTCACGTCACATGTTTACGCCTACCCCAGTGGCGGCCAAGTGCCGGCTTTTGGAAAAGGAGGAATATTACACCTCCCTTTTAGAAAGACAAGGCAGCAGATTGCCACCTTTTCTATCTAAAAGGGGCTTCTGATAGGTGGGAAACTTGAAGAGAGAGTAGCTCACAAGGACTAACTAGTCCTACAGCTTAAATAACTTGTTTAAGTTAAGTTTAAAATGTTTGGTGGTTGTTTTATGACAAGTCAACTAACATTTCATTACTTGCTGTTTGTTTTTGATGGACTTTAATGTACTGTTCTGGTCAGTATTGAGGAAATGTGTTGTTTGTCACCTCAATAAATTTAAGTTAATTTCTATTTAATTTGTGTATATTTTAGTCATTAATATTAAAACACACTGTTTTTGGTTGTAAAATAAGAGTAAAAGGTAAAAAAAAATGGGTTGGGAAAAAACAGAATTCCCAAAAATTAAAACGGAATTTGGGAAAAAATAAAACGGATTTTATAGGGCCCTACGGATGTGGCGTTCACTGAGAGCTCCGCTGCGGTCGTATCCATTTCAGAGGCTTTGCAATTAGCTTGAGTCTATCGACTAATCAGATGCTGGGTTACACCCCGCTTTTCCGAAACCCTGCTGTTCCATTCATCATAATGGCGTGGTTTCTCATTTTTAGATGAGATAGACCCCGCTATTCCGAAAAGGCTATTGTGGAACCCCTAACCCTAACCATATTGGGAAGTAATTGGAACTTGAAAGTCGGATTCGGAACAGCAGTGTGTTGGAGTGGGGTGTGTCGGAATGGAGGGATTTCGCAATGGAGGTGTTTCGGAACTCAGGCTGTTCCCAGATGCTGCATCACTGACTGACTAACCAACCAACGCTGATCTCAAATGCAATCATTGTGTAAAGCTGGTTGCCAGCCGCAGTTGTATGATCAAACGGAAACAAAACTGAAACCTAGTATAAGACTGAACTGTGTATAGAACTCTAGAGGGCTTTTATTTTGAAAGAAAGAGATACAGGAAGTGGTTAATGCAGGAACTTCACCAGTCACGGACTTTCCTAGTCTTGTTTACAGTCGAAGCTCAGTGGCACGCACCGGAGTTCAGGTAAGAACAATGTTTCTAAGTTGTTGAGAGTTGTCACAACAATGTTTTGCAAACTGCTGTTACAGTTAATTTGGTTTTGTTTGCATGGGAAACTGTTCTTAAACAACACCCTCTAGGCGGCGCCAGAGTTTATTTAGGAAAATATTCTGTTTGGATTTTAAGATTTCAAAAGGCTGTAGCTTGGAAGTGGTGAGCGATAATGTAAATGAGAAAAATATTCATCATGACCTAAAGTTTGTGATGGGAGTAAATTTACTCATCTAATTTGCCTCTTGAAGCTCATCAAGAGAATGCCAAGAGTGTGCGAAGCAGTAATCAAAGCAAAAGGTGGCTACTTTGAAGAACCTAGAATATAAGACATATTTTCAGTTGTTTCACACTTTTTTGTTAAGTATATAATTCCACATGTGTTAATTCATAGTTTTGATGCCTTCAGTGTGAATCTACAATTTTCATAGTCATGAAAATAAAGAAAACTCTTTGAATGAGAAGGTGTGTCCAAACTTTTGGTCTGTACTGTATATATATATGTTCTTTTAATTGTTAATCAAGCAATGTATTTCTCGTGACAATTGCCAACTTACAATGAACACACTTCAACGATGATCTCAGTCGTGGATAACTGGTTTGCTCTGCCCGACTCTGGCTGGATCAGCTGGTTGTCGGGTTTGTGGTGTTCTAAACACGAGTGTTGCCAACAGGGACGTTGTAGAGTGTCCTCTGGTGGACAAACTATGCAACGCCAACACTAACATGGTTGAAGGGTGTTTCATCCCTTTTTATTTTATTTTTTAAATATTCATTTATCGGTCATTATAAATGCCGATACTGATAGTTTGGAAAATGCCTAATATCGGCCAGCCGATATATCGGTCGGGTTCTGTAAAGTCCTCTGGGCATTTTGTTTTTTATTACAAAAATCGCTATCTGTCTCTCTATCTGTCCAGCACGCTCCTGCCACCGCTCTGCTGCTCTCTCCTCTCCAGCTCTGCCGATCTGACAGCTGGTGTCGGGTTTCAAACTTTTTTTTCTCAGATATTTTGCATAGAAACACACCCACAAATGACGTCAGGATTCAAGCTGAATCTAGTGGCCATCTAGTGGTAGCAAGCAGTAACAGCACAAGGCAGATTTAAAGATAAATGTCCTCATTTTTCCCAGTGTCCTGATTGTGCTGTGTTATATAGGTGTGTTGTTTTAAAAATATCCTAATTTGTCATGAAAACAAGAGCAGCACTTCTGGACCTCCAGATGAAAATACAGATGATTTTTTTTTTTTAAAGTAGTATAATGTGTTGTTCTAAAGGATTTTACAGTTGCTCAGTGAATGAAGTAACCTAATTACCCACTTTTAATGACTAAATTAATTACTAAATGAAGCTGGCATTGTGTACTGTGCGGTTTTTAATAGTGTTTTAATAGTTTTTAAACATCTGCACTTTACACAAGGCTATAAGGAAATTTTAATTTAAAATGTAATTAATAAAGTGTTGGCTATGTCAATCAATACTTATTGGTACACAAAGGGCGGAGAGACTGACTGATGATGACCATATTGAACTGGATGACAGCAGCAGCGGCAGGAACCTCCCAGTTCAACCTACTTTTGCTGTACCTAAAGGTTCCTAAGACAGAATACTAATTAACTAAAAATGTTACTAACCCACCATATAGCAATATGTGAATTGCTCTTTTATATTGCTTTGCCTGCTGGAATGTTGTTGTCTCTTAGAACATTTTGGGTGACAACAAGTAAAGCTTGACCACCTCAGTATGTTACTTCAAAGCTGTCAATGCTTAAAGATCCCCTCCAGACATGTTATGAGATTGAATAAAATACTCTACTTTGAAAGGGTAAATTATCTTGTCAAAATTCCTAATTTCATTTTCACAATTTTTGCCTAAATGATATACCTTCTTTTATCCCTGTGGCATCAGGGAGCATCACAGACACAAAACACAAATACTATATTTACATTCCTTTGGAGTATTTTATAAATGTATTTGACAGGGCTGAAGAGCAATACACTTTGACACACTCAAAGGGATTTTGTAAGGCCACACTACTCACAGGATGTCTGTAATCAAGTACAATCTGTGTGAGCACATGCTTCCTGCCTCAACCAGTGCAGTGGACTGTCCTTCATGGTAAACATATTTTCTGGACTGCAATAACTATATAAAATGCATCTTACTTTTTAGAACGTAAACGTTTGAATGCAATAGGAAAAGGCTATGGATATAAACTAGACTTCTCAACGGGCCTGAAAATTACAACCCGACCCGACCCGGCCCGTGGCTTTTAAAGCCCGGACCCGATGTATCCCGACCCCCCTTTTTTTTTTTTTCTCATACACGTATTATCATGACCAGCAGACGTCAGGTCTGCCCCCGCCCCTCTTCATGATGCACGTTGCATGCAGCAGCCAGACTTTCTTTACGGTGAGCAGCAGCGATGATTAATAAATTTATTTATTTTTTTTTAATTTTTTTTTTTTTTCACTGAGCGGAAATAATTAAGCCCGAGGTCCGACCCGACCCGAGTCACTTGCTTATATTTTTGACCCGAACCCGCGGGTCCCGTCGGGTTTGTCGGGCCAACCCGACCCGTTGTGAACTCTAATATAAACAACTGGTACATGCTCGTTTGCTCATGATCATTTACTGGCAAACGTGGTTAAGTACTAGTGGTTCTGTATTTCTGTTCAGTTAAGATATCTTAAGTGCTAAATTTACCATCAATATATTGTTCATGTACAACAGGATGCAATGATTTGCCAATCTCATAAACCGATTGTGGCGCTCTGCTCCCAGTGTTCCCCTACCGTTATATTCTTTCTCTTGAGCAGAGCCATCAGCACTTTACTTTCTTTTCCAACCAATGAACTTTCTTCATAGAGAAGATACTGCAGCACTTTCTGTGTTAATAGATTGCTGGAATCTGTCCCTCAGGAATGTCTTCTGTCAGTTCCAAAACTCGAGCATGATTTTGTGTCCGAGCTGCCCTGAGCAGAGTTCTCCACACTGCATGAAAAGTGGGATATTTGGCAGTAAACAGTAATGTAAATTGCTGTGGAAGGTCACGTTGACAACTCAGCTTCAGACTCCTGGCCAGGAGCAGGCCCGCATTAAAGCACCATGGGCCCTGGGGCTAACCACTTTTTCAAGGCCCTCCCCCCCTCTCCCTCCATGCCACCGCACCATCCTTTCACGCACAAAAACAAACAAGAGTCGACAGACTGATACAATGAACAATGTCTCCCAAAAAAATAGATTAAACTCAATTTTAAACTAGTTGAACTCCAGTTAAACGCTACTGTAGAACCAGTCTAACTCTCCATTTAAACTGTGTTAGACTTGACCAGCACTTTTAAGTCCACGTAAACTCCAGTTAAAACCCAGTTCAACCCTGGTTTAACTTTATTTAAACTCCAGTAAAATAACACTAAAACTTTGTGTTGATGTTTTTGTTAATTACGGTTTGTTTTTGTTAATACGCATGAAATATCAGCCTACCTTTAAAAAAGCTTCCTTCTGGCTTTTCGTGAAGCAAAGTCTTTGATCAAAGAAGTAAAGTCCAGTGATTTAACAATATCACTTTCCAGGGACATCAGTGTGAGGTGGTTCAGTCTCTTTTGTCCCATTGTAGAGCGCAGTCTGTTCTTCACCAGTCCAAATTTTGAGCAGAATTTGAACACATTTTGGATGAATGTGTTCAGTTTGAAGACAGCAGTTTACTGCATTAACTCCAACTAAATTTAGCGTATGGGCGGCACATGGTACCCATTCAGCCAGTGGGTTGATGGTCCGCATTCATGACTGCACGCCTTTATATAGTCCTGACATGTTGCTGGCGTTGTCATAGCACTGACCACGGCAGTTGTCAATATTAATGCCCAATTCGCCCAAAACAGAGAGAATAGCATTAGCAATAGATTCACCTGTGTGACTATTTATGGGCAAGAATTTCACGAAGCATTCCTGTATAGATCCCTCTGGAGACACATAGCACATAATAAATGTGAGCTGATCTGTGTGGGATACGTCTGGTGTAGAATCTACACTAATGGAAAAATATTTGGCTATTTGAATGTTATTGATAATTTCAGACAGAACTTTTTCCCCCATCAAGTGAACAAACTCATCACAGATTGTTGTCGAAAGATATGATGGTGTCCCCTTTCCTGCGTTCCCAAAACGCGCTATGTGCTCTCTTAAAAAGGGGTCGAACTGACTTATTAATTCTAAGCACCCCATATAATTGCCATTATCGGGTGAGCCAAATGTGTGTGTCCCCTCTAAAGGCAAGGCCGCGCTCAGAAAGAAATTTCACAGTGGCTACGACTCTTTTCAACACCTCGGTCCAATACTGGCACTCACCCTCAAACTGTTGACGCAGTCCAAAGTCAATTTGTCCTTTCTCCGTGGTTCTGTTAATCCACACGAGCATATTCTTGCGATGTGCCTCCGAGCCTTCATGCTCAAGAACGCGCTGTCCTGCGTGTTTCCAGTCGTTAAAACCACAGCTGGCAAACTTTGAAGCATTATCACTGTGCCCAAATAAACGGCAAACAAAGCAAAATACACACCCTTTGGACGGCGAGTACAGTAGCCAATCGCGGGGAACAGTTTCACCATTGACAAGTTTTCGGGTGAACAAACTTTTTGAAAAACTTCTGTTTTGATGCTTGTACTGTTGTTCAGATGCTGAAAAATCTGCCTCTCGATTCTGACACTGGATCGGTCCATTCCTAACCCAGTACTCAATTGCATCCTCATTAATTTCTGTTCTGTGTCCAGGGTCTGTGCTGGTGTAAGCAGGTGGTGGGGCCAGGGACGACTCCTCCGGGGTGGCGGCAGGTGGTTCTGGGGCCGGGGGTGGGACTGCTTGCCGCCACTTGGCTTCATTATTTGTGGCTATTGATGTCCCAGTGCTGGTGCTGGATGCCTCTGCAACACTTGCCGTCTGGATTTCAGGGTGTGATTCTGAGGCTCCAGTGTCTTCTTTATCTAGTGTGGGATTTGACAAAGCACCATATTGAAATGAGACAACATGCTAAATTATAACTACATTATTGATAATTAGCTCTACTAAAGACCTAGTCTGCTACCTAACCTGTGGCAGCAGTAGGTGGAAATTTCACCGCTGTCTCCATTGTTGTCTCACTTGCAGGTGGCTCTTCTGTAGCCGATGTGCCCGCTGTTGTTGCCGGTAGCGACTCTTTAGCATCATCAGGCAGCTCGTTACCAGTCCGCATCAGCGTTACGTTAGCTAATGGCGCCGCTCCGCCCTCCTCATCGGGGCTTGGAGCTTTGAAATACCTGGTCAACTTGGGGATTTTTCTCAGCAGCTGTGATTCCCGCTGTAATTTTTCTTTTTGATTTTTACATTTCTGAGCTCCACTTTCAAATTGCTTTCCTGACATTTTTGCATCGTTTTTCATAATTTTCCGCTTCAGCAGACAAGTTCAAAGACCACAACTCATTCATTGGACAGGACAGGCATGTGACAACCCTCAACCAATTGGCTTTTGATGCATTAATCTGCCCACCCTCGCTCCAGGGCCCATCTCTCAACTATACTCAGACAGCCGTCAGAGGAAACTGTTAGCTTGTTTTGGAAATTTGTTTTTCACCCAGTGATTTTTTTTTGCGGTGGGCCCCCTACGTCATCGGGCCCTGGGGCTTAAGCCCCGGTAAGCCCGTGCATTAATACGGGCTTGGCCAGGAGTCAACACTTTGAGGTGAAACCAGCTTATCTCTATCATCAGAGCAGTGGATGATGCACTCCATTTGTGGTTGCTGCGTTGGTGGGCTGTTACCTAGCTTACTTGCTCACTGGTGGCCATGTTCAGTCAGCTTTCAATTGCAACATACAATCAGAAATCATCATTACTTTGATGCGAAATGTGAAATCCTCTGTCAGTACTTTGGTTCCATGCAGATGACAACAGAGAGTTCCACTAAAATCAAACTAATATTAACTAAATTAATTAATCATCGTAACATGTACATGAACAATATATTGAGGGTAAACTGGCACTTTAGATATCTTTACTGAACAGAACCACTAGTACTGTAGTAGTCTGTTTACCAACCGGAGCCTTATGTCACCCTTAACCTAACCAGAGCGCAGAGGTCTGTCTGTGCCCAGTTGAGATGTGGTATCTTGCCTCTGGCGGTTGAAACGGGACGTTTCCATTCAATCCCAGAGGAGAATAGAAAGTGTCACCTGTGTGACCTGAGAGAGGTGGAAAATGAAATGCATTTTTTGTTTTACTGTCCTTTCTACCATAAATGTAGACATAAGCTCTTTCTTAAAATGACCCCGGAATGTCCTGATTTGTTTTCTGTGTCTGATGACTGTAGACTAACATACCTGTTTAGTGAAAAAGTGTTTTATTTAGCTCAATATGTGCTGAATGCTTACCAACAGCGCATGGGTGCGCTTTATGTTTGATTGTGGATTTTGCTTTCTGATGACTGTTGATCCCTGATTAATGTTTGTGGTGATGTTCTTTTGTTTATTGTTCTTTTGTGTATTGTTCTTTATTTCTTATGGTGTGTCTTGTAAGCCCATGAGGGCTGGGCACCTCTTTGGTGTATGACACCGTGAAAATAAAATACAATACAATACATACAATACAGTACTCACTAAGGGTGTCACGATTTCGATTTTAAATCGAAATCGATCGAAATTTATTCACAATCTGGAACTTCGAATTAAAAAATAGAATCGTCGATGCTGCCATGCCCCCATGTCACGTCCAGTCGGCTTGCCAAGGGGAAAAAAAAAACACGTGTTGAAGTGCTGTGAGTCAACCTCCTCTAACTTAGCTACTAGCTAAGCCAGTAGCTATTAGCTACAGCCAGCCAAACGATAGCATGGTGTTACACCATTCCTGTTTGGCTCCCAGACCGTGGTCGGGAAGCACAGGGGAGATGATTTCCTCCAGGGCCGAAGTTTATGTTTACCTTCAGGGTGAACCCCCTCTCACGTGTTAAGCTGGTCGGGAAATAATACCAGGGAGCTTTGCTGTATGTTGAGGAGCCGTCGCCTTTTTTCACAGCCAAACTGCAGCCTATATTGTTCACTTTATTGCTGTCGCTACTGCTGCTACTCCTTTCGCTTCTCTTTCCATTCATTCACTGTCCGCACGTACGCACGCTCCCTCACTCTCGCTCGCCCACTCACACCTTACGCACCTTGTGTCCAACATTGTTCAGAGAAGACTATGGACATAGCTGTTTTATTTTTTTGTTTGTTTTGTCGTGAACTTCAATGTCATCTTTTGTGAAGAAGACTGCAGTTACAAAAGAGAAACTAGATGGCAGGTTATTTTGTTTAAGTTTCCAATTGACTGAAGATAAGTTATTGTTATTATGTTGTTAATAAATGTTTTAAATTTGACAATGTAGTGTGGTACATTGTGAACAAAGGTCAGATATTATATTCAATCGAACCGTGACCTTAGAATCGAATATTAAATCAAATTGAGGATTTGGAGAATCGTGACACCCCTAGTACTTACCTCACCTGCCAGTAAATGACCATGAACAAATAAGCATGTATCAGTTGTTTATATCCATAGCCTTCTCCTATGGCGTTCAAATGCCACATTCTAAAAAGTAAGATACATTTTATATAGTTATTGCAGTCCAGAAAATCTATATGTTTACCATGAAGGACAGTCCACTGCACTCGTTAAGGCAGAAAGCATGTGCTCACACAGGTTGAACTTGATTAGCCCTGTCAAATACAATTACAAAATACTGCAAAGTAATGTAAATACATGTACATGTAAACACATTCAAAATCAAGTAACAGAAGTACTGTGCAGAATGATGTATGTGCAGATTTTGACCCTTGAAGACTGTTCACATACATACACAAGTACATACACAAGCTCAAACATACAGTTGTGGGAACAAGAGGAAAAACACATTTTTGACTTTTGAATTTCAGCATTGATCATGAGGATTAACTTCCACAGAGTCATTTTGAAACTTTTTATATTTCCAGACATTTCTCAAACAAGAGCTGCTGGCCCTGCACAACAGATCCTGAAGACCTTCCCTCGCACTCAGCATGGTCAGCGTATTCAGCTTATACATTCTCACCGTGAAATTGAGAACAATAACAACAATATCCTAGACTCTTAATAAGAATATAGAATGTTGTTGTTATTGTTCTCAATTGCACTGTGAGAATTTGAGTGGTGCTTATTCTGCTTAAGACTGATTACTATTCAGAACACTGAGATGTTTACTGTACAGAGCTGAGCACTAACTACTGAATGAGAGTACAGAATATTGTTGTTCACTGTGAGAATTTATGGTGCTGCTTATTAGGGTTGCAAAATTCCTTAAATTTTCAAAGTTGGAAACTTTTCATGGGAATCAATGGGAATATATTGGAATTTATAGGAATTAAGAGGAATAATGGCAAAATTGCTGGTTAGCCTTTAACAGGGAATTTAAGTGTAGTTAAAAAATATCTTGCTTATATCTTGGTTAAAACAACGAGATTTAATACAAATTCAGTTGAATTACTACCCTGCTCTGTGCATTCCTCAATCACATGCACAGCTTATTTCTAGAATCCTGCACACTACAGCAGGACTTTTGAAGCAATATTACTGCATGCAAGTTTAACAAGCAAATAAAAGTAAATCAGATATGCTAATGTAAGCTAGCTAACATAATTTCATTGACAATTTAAAAGCCTAGCTATCATGGTGCTAGCTAGCTCAACTGTGATGTGTTTCTTCTGCCTTCAGCTGGCCATTTTTCATACAAGAATGTAGGTTATAGTTTGATTTAGCATGCTGATTGAGGAGTGTTCATCTATTCATCTAGCCTTTCTATTCATTTATCCAGCATATGTTTAAAGACCATTCCAATTGTTTAGCTAACTATTTATATATCTGTGCATAGTATTGCATTAGCATTTTTTACAAACTTTTCTCTCATCTTATTCTACAGAACAATGTGGATACATTTTACCCCAGCCAATGCAGAAGGAAAGGCTGTGAACAATTGCATGCATGTCTGCTGATGACAAAAGAAAATGTTTATATTTGTGCTTGCATATGACACAGTTTGTATGAATTACCCAAAATTTCCCATTAATTCCCATGGCAAGTTTCCAACTTGGAATATTCCCAAAATTCCCCAGTTTAACTTCCCATTAAAAGTTTCCAGAAATTTACCAGAAAATTTCCACCGCTTTGCAACCCTACTGCTTACTGTGCGTAACACTTGTTTACTACAGAGTTGAAGAGTATTGACTACAATGATTCAAAATTTAATAATTCTAATAAATATTGCAATATATGATTATTGCCAGTGCTGTAAATAGTGTTGTTCTTGCACAATACATTGCACCCACTTAACCTGCCTTAGGCTACTGTTGGTGAGATTACTTATTGCACCTAAGACCCAGATGTTGATGAGAATTATTATTATTATTATTATTATTATTATTATTTTTATTGTTATTTGACTCTAATTGTATGGAATATGTATATTGCAGTAATGCTTCAAATGTGTTAGTGTGTCTGAACAAAGTGACATATGAGGACCGGCAGAGTGACGTCACTGAAAGTGTGTTAAAAGTGTGTTAAGTTCCAAAACTGGCCACTAGTTGGCGTAATCGAAGATGAGCAGCAATGCTAAACACACTTACACACTTAATTTCCTAAAATTGTGATGTTTCAAGACATTGGGGATTTTTGGTCTGGGAGCATGTTGGGGGGGGTCTAGAACACTGTAGAGAGCTCAGAAAAATGAGGACGTCAAAAATGTCCTAATTTTTCCAAGTGTCCTGATAATGTAGGTGTGTTATCATAAAAATATCCTGATTTGTCATGAAAACAAGAGCACACACACACACACACACACACACACTCAAAAAAGAAGAAAAACATGAATTAATTAATAATAAAGTCATAAAAATAAAGTGTTGAGGATTAATTGAGCAGTCTCAGCCTGAGGAGAGAAGCTGCTCTTTAGTCTGGGGGTAAGGTAGCAGACACTCCGTATCTTTTGTCAGATGGAAGCAGGGTGAACAGACTGTGGCTGGGGTGGCTGTTGTCTTTTTGTATCTTTTGGGCTCTCACTTCACCAGTATCACTGATGCTCTGTAGATGGGTACCAAGAGTTTAAATATGATACAGAAATGAACAGAAGTACAATAAAGCATAAAGCCTAACTAATATTCTGTTCACCAGTTCATTATTATCATGGCTGAGGTGTTGTAGATTTTATGATCCTTATTGGCATACATATTTCTGCACATCAACTCATACACTTAAGCAACTGATAGCAAAAGTCTCTCACTCTGACAGCTGCCTGAGGGTTTTCATGCAGGTCACTGTCCAGTATCATCCTCTAATGCACCCAGCAGTATAACATCACCTACAGCCTAATGTCTCAGGAACTGACACATCCTCTTGACTTCCTCTTAAGAGTCATAGGCTGCTTTGCTTTAGAAAAAAGTTTTGTAATATGTAACTTCATGTCAAAATTCAACTCCTGAAACTTGAACTAAACTTAGCAGTTTAGTCTGCAGGTTTTTGGCAGCAGGACTTTCTTCTACTCTTTGGTAACATACTCTGAATAAAAGTGGGCTATACTTAGCCCTGTATGAACATTTGATCACACTAACCCAGCAATCAATTGCAAGTCAGAAATCCATAGTTCTGAGTCCATATTCCCAACCTCCATTCTAAATGCGTTGTAGTGCATCCACTTGGGAAAACACGGACGCCTGCGGCAACAGCATGTTTGTACAGCAAGTCTCCGAAGTCTCTTCCCAAGCACAGCAGCCGATTTAAAGGATTAGCACATGTAAAGTGCGACAAGATGAGGTGTGGAGCTTGACTGCATGCATGCTGCATGTTGCACAAGAAAAACACTACATGAAGTACAAAGTGATGAAAAAGGTAAGAGTTAATGGTTTGCGTGGTGTCCCACCATACCGCATTCTTGGGGGATCTTGCCTGAGTTTACGGCTCAGAATTCAGACATGGATGACCATTCCTATGCACAATTCCATATTGCACATATTGTCAAAACTGCATTCCAACGTGACGCCATTTCAGAAATTCACTGTCCACACGGAATCTGTTAAATATGCATCTTGTTATGTCCCGTAAACAAACAACATACCTATCGGCTGTGCACTGGAGATCATGTTGGAGCCTTCACCACTCACGTAAAAGATTGGTCAGCTTGCTAAGACAGCATGTCTTCCTGTGTTTGTACTCTGTGAAACAGAAAACACCCCTTTTTATAATGTGATATTTAGATGCTGCTCTACTGGAAATGACATACAATATAGCCAACACTGAGTAGAGATTAGAGATTGTGTGTTTTCTCCCTCCAGCCAGCTGACACTGTATTTAGGTTTTTGTTGTAAAAGTAGACAGTATTATATATGTAACTCCTCATTTAAACTTCATCAATACACTGTTGCTCGCCCATTTACAGTGAGCGACAAGAATGAAAATAGGAATAAGACACAATGAAATCAGGCAGATTTTTTTGTCACTGTTAGATAGGACACGGTGTTGGATATTGTATTTTCCAAGTTTTCTGAGTACAATGGAATGTAGCATAATTATCACACCTCATGAACAGGTGTCATTCATCAGGCTGCAATTTGAATTTCATGACAAGTTTGTGCGGAGAGTTTGGTGAATCTGGCAAACACTGCTTCGGCATGTTGATGAGACCACTGTGTTTGCACAGCAGACAAAAAGTTGGTCCTGGAGCTAAATCTGCTGTAGCACAATGCTGTGTCATCAGGCAGCATACTGGCAAGTCGAGTGTAACCTTTGGGTAAGTGTCAGACTCCCTCCTCCCTCAAACTGTTTGTGCATCTGTCTGTATTGGCATGTGTGTGTGTGCAAATTTTAGGCACACCCATGGGCATGTGTGCAAAATGTCATCGATGCCCAATCACTGAGAATGTTGTCAATTTCATGTATGATCTAAATAAGCTGCTTTTGAGGGCAATCATCATGTCAGCTTCAAAGCTTCTAATAGGTCCTTCTCGCATCAATTCGTGGATTTCACACACATCTCATGAAATGACGGTTTCAGCCGTGAAGAGACATGGAGCTGGAATCAAAGGCATGGATCAATTATCCACAGTTACTACAAGAACACAGCTTCAAAGGGTACATATCAGATCACTATCTCTGAGGGTTGTGCTTTCCCCACCTCCTCTCAGATTTCACAAACACACATACACAAAGAGAGAAAGAGAGTACACACACAAACACAGGCATGAGGTGTGAAAACATAATATTTTTTTGATTTTTTGATATCACGAATGTCATCAGAGACATTAGTGATCAGATGTACGGATGTGATTGATTGTTCACGCTGATGAATCCTCTCGTTCGTAACCACAGACGAAGTATTAAAAGTGGTTCATTGGTTTGTGAATCTGACCCACTTACAGAAGGCAACAGAAAGAGAGGAAATAGGATGCTGCTATGATGAAGCACCCTTGAAACCAAATTAATGAAGCTTGCGGAAGTGAAGACGGTGTCACACATCAACACATGTAAAACTGTGGAATAAAGGAAGGCGCACCTCTGTCTTTGATGGAAATGTGAACTCAAAGCACCAACCTGAGAAAAACAACAACAAAATGAAAGAAAAGACATGAATGGGGCCTGAGCAGTAAGGCGTCGAACTCTGGCTCTCGCTGTGATGCTCCGGTTTCATAGGAGAATTAAACGAGGTTGAGAAAAGTGGGCCTCCAGATGTGACTCCTTGTTCTTACGCCCCCCTTGGCATCATCTTCTGACGGCTGGAATGTGTTCAATTATATTCATAAATATAGGATAGTCTCACAGCTGACAAATATAGACTGGATTTGTATTATTTAAATGCAACCTGGGAGGAAAATTACAGCGTGAATATGCAAATGGGTTAAGAAGATTAAAAAGATCAGCAAAAAGTAGGAGTGTATATGTGGCATGGCAAGGATTCACAATAGTGGGGAGAACAGGAGATGAAAGGAGAGGAAGAGAATGAGTGAAAGAGCGAGGTAAGAAAGAGAGGAAATGAAAGCAGATGAGGGGAGAGAAAGAAAGTAGAGGAGAGGAGAAGGGATCGAAGAGGAGAGGAGATTATGAGAGACATGAGAGGAGAGGTGGGATCAGAGGAGAGGAGACAAAGTAGGACTGTTCGAGAAAGGATCGGCATAGGACAAGAAGGGGTGAATGGAGTGGAAACAGGATGAGAGGAGGAGATAAAGAGGAGCAGAGGTGTTATCTGTAAAGAGAAGTAAGAGCATTATGTGCAGGGAATGATACATACAATGGGGCTGCAAAGCTCTTTTCTTGAAGAGCAGAGTGGGCTGGGCCTGAAGACTGATGCTGATCTGTATTGTCTTTCACTTGGAAGTCTTCAGACTTCAACCACATTACTGGCTCTGCACATACACTGGTTCACTCTGCTCTCCCAGTTAAGTACAATTAATCTCATACTGTCAAACTGAGAATAAAAATAAGAGAGAAAAAAGAAACAAGCGTTTTGGAAAATCTACTGAATAAATCATGACATGAGCAAGACGCCTCCCGCTCTTCCATTGTTTTATGTTTCTGAAAATGAATTTCCTCAAAAAAATTATTTACAACTATTTCTTACAGCTAATATAAGTTGCTATGGCAACAATTAATAAAATTCTTCCCCATCTTCTCTAGGTGTGGCTCCTCATTACCATGGTAATAAACATTGCAGTATCGTCTGGCTGTTATCAGGAAGACAGATCGGTGGGAGCGATATCTATTTTCCAAAAAAGCGGGCGGTTGTGGTGATTGGGGCGGGGGCGGAGGGGTGGTGGGAGTAGGGTTGACAGAAGAACTGAGGATAGACAGCGAGACAAAGGCTGTGGGCAGATGAAGCAGAAGATATGTGAGAAAAGAGAGGAGCTATGATCTTCAAACTGAGGCCTTCAAAGCTTTAAACTGATACGATCTCCATCCAGATGTCAGTCCATTGAGTCTTTTCATTTAAAATATGTTCACCAGGTTCTTCATTCTGCACTGTGGATTCCTTTGGAAGTGTATAAAAGTTAAGAAAACAAAGTCTCTGATATTAAATTTGCATTAAATATTAAAACGGTCTCAAGAGGAGGACTAGATCCATTTTTAAAGTGAAAAACCACTGTTTCACTGTGGTTCTGCAATCCCCCAACCATGTTCATCACACAGAGATGCTTCTTCCAAGCTCACTGTTGCTACAGTTGACCTCTGTGGGCTGATTATAGTACATTTATTTATGCACTTGGAATCAGTTGAGAAAGTTCCAAGTATTTTGAAAATAATTATTTTATAAGTTCTCACTTTCTTTCAGAAAACTACATTGCACAGCCTTCAGCGTCCAACTAGAAAAAATGTTAAAGTCAGGCCCAGACTCTTTTGAAAGCAAAGATCAAGCAAACAGAAATCCCTTCTTCAGAAGAAGCCATGTGATTTTGTCAATACATTACAGGCTGGAGTCTAGAGAGGGTTTTTTCTCCAATTCTCATAATAAATCAATGTGTTGCTTCTTTTAATATTGTGTCAAACGACTAAATTATCCATAGTGTATGGACATCAAGAGAAAATACATCAATCCTGCAAATTATAACTCTCACTTGACTCTGACAGATACCGTATATGAAACAGAACACTACTAAAGCTCTTAAAACGCCGTCTTAATACTGTGATGCTTTTTTTTAAAAAACATAATATTTGTTGGATTTGCTGAAAGTATCCTTTACAAATACCGAAGGCTCAATCGTTATTTACATTTACATTTAGGGCATTTAGCAGATGCTTTTGTACAAAGCAACTTACAATAAGTACATTTGTCAGAAGAAATAAACCACAACATCACCGTCAATAAAGTAAGAATGAAAAAATATGCAGGCAGGTGCTGGGGTTTCTGGCTTTGAAAAAAATCAAATCTTACAAACTTTTTGAAATAAAATCTCCCTGTGCATGGGAACCTCTCCTTCCAATTCCTCCTCTCCACCTAATTGTATTTTTAACTGCTCAGTTATTGAAGATGGTGGGACGAGTGATCAAGGCGGAGTCAAAACTCATTTCAGCAACAAAAGCTCAAAATCTTTTTTTCAAGCCACAACGGCAAATGACGAGAAGCATTTGTGTTTTGACAAATTATCTGCTCAGTGGATATTTGTGGAAGATTTGTGCTCTAATTATTTGGCTTATTTGTTTCTATTGTTAAGCTGGGATTGCATTATTTGTGTCAATGACAGCTGTAAGGAGCTGCAGGGAGAATAGGACTGGTGTGTGTGTGTGTGTGTGAGAGAGAAAGAGAAGTTTATGTTTGAGGTTGTTATTGTGGTCTATTATCAATTGGTCAGTTAATTCTGGGTTCCTGACAAATATATGTGGAGTGTTTTTTTCATCTTAGTGACTCCATACCTGCCAACATTTGGCTGTGAAAGAGATGGAGATTTTCTCATTTATCAGTGAATGGCATACCCTCAACGCCCCTGCTACATGTAACTCTGTGCCACAGATGAATAATACAAGGATTTAAAAGGAAAACCATTTCTCATTAATTCATGGCTCACAGTGAAATAAATATAAAATCATACAAAATGTACCAAAAAACAATCAGGAGTCAACATCAGAAGTTTATGTCACAAAAATATAATGAAGCGCAAACATTGTGAGATTCATCATTGCCAGGGAAACCTTCAGAAAGAAGAAGGATGAAATGATGCAGACTACAGTCTGTAGAGTGGAGACAAGAGGACAAGCCAGTGAGACAGGAGGCAGATGTTAATGAAGAGGAAAGTCTTGCATCAAGTGGAGTGAAATTTGGAAGCGTTTTTGTTCTACTTGGGACCTGTTTCATCGAATTTTTAGATCGGTGTGGAGGGCTTGAGTGAGCACAGTTGCGAAATGGACATCAGGCAGGGTCATTATCGCATGCTCACGTCTGCCTCTGGGTTGGGTTGCCAGGTACCACGACACGTACATCCCCCATAGAAACTGAAAAACACTATTTGATATGATATTAAATCAGGAGGTCATTGGGATAAATAACTGACTGGGAGCACAGTTGAAGTGTTGGCAGGTGTGTGCCTTCTCTTTTGCTTGATGACTCATTCTTAACTTTGTGGTGTATACGTACATGTGTCCAATAAAATGTGATTTGGGGTGACAAAGTATTCCTGCCTATCCTCCTGACACTGCAGCAGAGGGAGGTGAGGGAGTCATCTATGGCTCTACATTTATTTATAACTGCTCTACATAGAGCCAAATTCATAGCTGAACTTCAAGGCTCCATTAAAAAAGTAAGAACACGTCACTCAAAATCACATTATCATTTTTAATAACAGGAATAACAAAAAATCCATTCCAAGATCACAACCTCAGTCAACATTATGTTGTATTGTTCACTCAATATGTTTAGATAACTATCTAGATTAGAAAATATGCAGCAAATGTAATACCTTCCAATGGAATTGCCATAATTACTGTAGTTCATACAAGAGCTAGCTCAAAAAATGGATAAAATGAACTTGCAGACAGCCAGCCTGTCGGCTGTACCTAACAGGCTCGGAGATACGAAAAACTGTTCTGGAGGATGAGTAACCCTAAGCGGAGCAGCAGAAGACTGGGAAAGAAGCCGAATAGGTCGGTCTGTTTACCGCAGAACTACACCTTAAACCACTGGGTCAGAACCGCAAGACAAACAGACATTATCAGAGCTGCACTTTGAGTTAACAGTTTGAAGCACAGAGAATGCAACCAATAAAGCCTGCCAATCACAGGTGGTGTCCTACAAGAAGACTAAGGGATCCTCAAAGCTTGGTGCCTTAAACTGGCACGAGCGTCTAACTCTCGCGGGAGCTAATGACCCTCACATTCATGTTCGTTAGTTGAAAACGCAATTGTTCATTCACCTTCATTGAACGTACTCTTTTAGCCTGTTCATGCACAACACTGATCATGCCAACACTGACTCCTCCATGTTGTAGGATCGGCAGGCCTATAACATGCTTTGGCTGGTGTAATTACACAATTTTTGTTGTGATGAGTTTAAAGGGGAACTACCGTTTTTTACAACCTGGACCTTATTTCTAGCATAAATATGATCATTTACTCACCCAGATAACTTTGGTGTCATTTGAAGTCGTTCGGACGAAATTAGATCCAGTGTAGCGCCGATATATCCATATAATGCGAGTGATCCGGGCACCGAAGCGACCCCGGATGTTGATAACAGACAAGCCCGGACTCAGAGGGGAATAGCACTAGCGTATCGTAACAAAATATTGGTGAAATGAACTAGTTTCGTGGCAGATAATGCTCATAGAGGCTGCGCTTCGGTGCCCCGTCACTCGCATTATATGGACATACACGGCATGAGCTCCACTGGATCTAATTTCGTCCGAACGACGCCAAATGACACCAAAGTTAACTGGGTGAGTAAATGATCATATTTTATGCTAGGTCCAGGTTGTAAAAAACGGCAATTCCCCTTTAATTACCACTTGACAATTCAAGACGATGATCTCAAAACACTTCGTCTCAGTGTGCAGGTGTTTTGACTGAGTATTATTCTTTTAAAACCTTCAAACTCTGCATATTTTCGGGAATCTCAACATCACTCCAATTGAGGGAAACCTCAGTGATTTTCGTGGCTGAAACAAAGGTTTGAATTGAATTTAACTTTGATGAACTCTGCTGACCCTTGAGGGGAAAACAGCTAGCTGGTTCTAAATGGAAGAAGCTATTATAGTTTATTCGGAATGATCAACCATCAAGTTTTACTCAACCCTTCTCTGCCGGAGTATAAACTGCCTAACAACAGAGGAATGGTTTGCAGACAGGTTTGAAACAGGAGTCAATGGTAAATTGCTTGCTTCAGCACTGGAAAATGTTGACGAGGCCAGAGGTGACATCAGTACCTCAACTCTATTGTAATGTATTCACTAAGCCATGCCAATCCAATCAAATTTGAAGGATTTGATGAATTCCCTCTCACACTTTCTGTTTCACAAATATGTCGCATTGTGGAAGGAAACACCCTCTCACTGCTGTCCCACAGTCCACTCCATGTATAAACCCCCTCCTACCTTTGACTGTCAGCCTATTCCAAGAAAACATGTTGCACACTTAAAATGATTCAGGGTTTTGAACCATCTGTAGGGGGTGAGAAATGTTGATGATGTCAGGAAAATACATGGAAAGGTAGTGAAAAGTTCTTCTTTCGTCTGTCATCTGCAGACAAGAACAGAAGTGTCACATTGGGCTTAAAATTATCAGAGTGTGGCTTTAAAGCAATGCAGAACATCTTTGAAAAAATGCCTTGTGTTGTTCGGGACTTAATCTGTTAATTAAGTGTATAATTATGCAACATCGTCAGGTAGAAAATGAAATCCCACCCACCCAAGCTTCCTCATTGAAAGAATCAGTGGAACTGATTGGGGGAGTACATTGCGGGTGAAGGAGCCAAGTGAATTTTCAACCCCCTCCCTCCTCCCAGTAGGCCGTGCACAACTCTCCCCTTTAAATGTTATTGCATTTACAAATCCATTAAAATATGTCCTAATTTTTATCTTTTAAATCAGTAATTGGAGATGCCAGCTCTACACAGTGGCTTCTACTGCACCAGCTAGTTGATATAATTGCAATATACGCGTGACTTGAGTATAATACCAATTAGCTGTGTTACCTCCTTGAAGAGCAAACTGTGTCCAAATAAACACATCTTAATTATGCCCGCAGAGAATAGGAGTTGGAGAACACACAATTAAAGTGGCTAATTAATTCAGTGTTTTATCATCACAGTTTTTTTCCTTTTTTTTTTACCCTTCTTGCTTTACGCCAAGAATCATGCAACTAAAAGATTAATAAACCGTACGTCCTCTCCACAGGATGTTGGGTCAGCCTTTGTAGTTCACTGTCCTGGCAGTCATTAGCCTCTATGGACTTAAGAAAAGGGGACCAGAGAAAAATAAAAAAAATAGAGTGCTACCCTCATTGAATTTTTGCTGTCCTGACCAGACCAATCATGCCACTTGGCTTCTATGCTCCACCAGACTTGAGGGACTCTGTAGCCATAAATCCTTTCAAACTTGACAAAGTTTCATTTTGTTTGAGTTAATTCTTAGAGCTTTATGTTTACTCTTCTCCTTTATTGCCTTCTGTTCTTTCATAACACCACCAACTGGGTTTAAGGAGAGTTTAAAAAAAAAAAAAAAAACTAGTATGGGTATCTGTTCTTTGGCTTTGAGCTCATCCACAGCAGTCCAGCCTTATGCTTAGTCCCTACTGAATTATCAACAGATAGCCTCAGGCACTGAAGCATGCTGCGGACTTGTGACAAGGTATCAGAGTGGCCTCATGAGGAATATAACTCTCACTTCACTTTATCTTGACAGAGTCATTTTAGAGGGTGGCACAGTGGTGCAGTGGTTAGCACTGTTGCAAAAAGAAGGTTCTGGGTTTTGAATCTGCGGGCCTTTCTGTGTAGGGTTTGCTATCTCCCAATGTCTGCCTTGTTGGCCAGGTGTTCTGGTTCCTTCCCACAAACCAAAGATAGGTTTGGCTAATTAGCAACCCTTAATTGCTTGTTGTTTAGCTGTCTGTCTCTATGTATAGGCAATTTGAGAGGAGGGTGAGAGGGAACACCATTCCTCTTGTTTGCAAAATTACCAAAATGTGTCCTTGTTGACCTGCCATCTCTCTCCATCTCCACCAAGATCATTAATAGGCGGACGCTAATCTATCCAGACCGGCAGCTATCACTGATACATTATTGAGAATTATTACATTCGGATGGAGCGTTTGTTTGAACTGGTGCAGCTTTTCTAGCCTTTATGGCAGTAGCAGCCCAGGAAATTCAGAGACCATTTGCACTCAGGTGACGCTACTCTGCCAATTTGTATTGCGTCAAGTGTCATAATTCCAGTCAGACACTCAGACTAGAGACAAGAAGAGACACAACATTTGTAGAAAAAAAGAGCGTTTCCTCTAGAATGCACACCTATATGTTCATTCTTTCCAGTTTAAAATCAGTGTGTTTCATAAAAGCGACACCCCCCTGTTAAAAATCAACAAACCACCTGCCACCTTTGTATCAGCCCTGTGATTGACTGCAGACTTGTCCAGGTTGCATGCCTGCTCTCATCCAATGTCAGCTGAATTTGGCTTCTGCAACCTTTAAGGATAAGCAGGCATATCTAATCGATGGACGGAGTGACTTTAGAGCATTTTCAGGCTAATCCTCTCTACTCCGCAATTACACAACACCTCCTTAATTGGTTAATACAGTATTGACAAAACTTGATTTGACTTGATTATTATAACTCATGTGAGGATAAGCACAATATTAACCAGACATTCCTAAGCAGGAAAAGTCTCTGTCTGAGACTACACGTCTGTGAATAGGCTTACATCAGATCAGATACACTATTCACGGCAGGCCGAGGCTCAACCAGAGCAGTACAAAGTCAGGTTCAAAGTGTCAGTCCCCAGAGTGTCAGCTGTGCTCTTGACATAAGGTTGTGAGGAGAACTGGATCACGTAGTGAGTCGATGAGTCTCAATGGCTTTGTGAAATGGCATAGTAAAAAAAGCTTGCATCAGAAGGAAACTGTATACACAATCTGTGATGCAACATCTTGCATTATTTTATTTCAAACAACAATACAAAGACAATACAAGGAAGCACTACAGACAAACTGAAGCTTCCTTTTTATTCTTTTATGAGACCTTCTTTATCTTCCAATCCTATCCTCCCATCTATCGTAATCTAACGATAAAGCAAGGAATCTCTGTCTGTGTATGATTCTTGCATATCTCGAGAACCAATCACCCGATTTACTTCACACTTGGCAGGTGTGTTGTTGAGGACCCACAGAAGTTTGGTTATTAACTTCCACAGATTTCCTCCAATCTAATCTTAAACATGCACACGCTACAAGATTTTTAAATAATGCCACGTAACCCACTATACATAAGGTTATAGTACCAGAGGGAGAAAAGCACCACCTCAGGTGATCCCTCTCACATGATCTCATGGGGTTGCTGATGTAAACAAAATGTAGATTAGCATGGTGCAACTTGCTTAAGGCATTGCATGAGAAAAAAAAGAAAAAGGTTAAGTAAGTCTGGATGAGTGGGGACACGTGGAAACAGAGGTTTTCTATTCTTCAGCAATAACTGGAGATGAGATTTTAAGGTTCTGTCAACATGCTAGCTCACATGGGTGTAATGCTGCTGGATCACACCAGAGGGCCCATCTGGCCCTTTTTTTCTCCAAGTGAGGAAATAAAATGTTCACAGTTTGCGTAATCTTGTTAAATGTTGTATTGCATGTTTTGAACAAAGGTTAGAATCTTCTTGTCAGAAAAGCTGAACAGCTCTGCATGCACAACACGCTACATTATGATACATATATGTAATGAGCTGGGCACATACATTGTAGACCTGTCATTCAATGTGTGTGTGGGAGGATAATAAAACAAAAGTTTTGTCATTTTGACATGACTTCGACAACAAAACTAAGTTATGGACTTTTAAAATATGCTACCAGAATATTTGGCCTAATCTTCACAGTTCTTCAGCTGCTGTAGTATCTCAAATGAAGACACACAAAGAGACAGTTCATAGTTTTGTTTCTAAGGCTCTGTAGTTCCTGGAACTACAGTATTTGGCCAAAACAATGCTGTAATATTAGCCTTGTTACAAAGTCTACTGTAAAAATAGCCTACAGACATCTCTGTCTCGGATGTTACCCTTGCCTTGCATTTCACAGCCATCCATTGAGTGTATCCAGCATCACCTGTCTTGACCTGACACATCATGTTTGTTGAGAAGTCTGTCAGCTCCATATACTTAATTTACATATTAAGATCTGGTTAAAATGTCAGTAGAATACAGATATCGATAACACTTAATTAATACCAAGTGTAAATGCAAATGTTCAGATGTCATTATCCAGATTACATCTTCAGACACAGATTGAATGTTAATACCAGATGTTAATGGGGTACCTATTGTACCCCTGTTTTCTTGTTTTATGACTAAGCCTCATATGGCACGGCCCAAAGGAGATAAATTATCTGTATGAAACACAAGACTTAATTCTTTAATTACCATAGCCACAAGACACGGCAATAATCTCAGATAAGATATTGAGGGTCTATCTAAATATTGCTCATATGCATGAAGCAGCAATATGTACTAGAGAGATTAGGGAAGGTCACAACATATTTCATGCCACCTGCCACTAACAATAATAATATAAGTAAGTCCATAAAGATGTTGATGAAGGTTCTTAGTCATCCAGGTCATGGTAATTCTAAGTGCTGTATTGTAGGCAACTGGACGTGTTGTGTGAATGGTTGTTAAGCTGTCTGGGGAACAAACTCAGTACTGCACTGTAGGTGGGTGATAAGTAATGTCGTAAGCCACCTCCTCTGTTCAAAGAAATGATTTTACTCCATCAGATGTTAGTGGACAGCAGAGTCTTGATTTGAGGAGTTAGCCCTCCTGTTTTCTGGCCGTACCCACAAAGACAGAGGGGAAGGAGAAGGAACAGAGGCACATCAGGGGAGCACTTCAAACCTGTGGCTACCCAAACTGGACATTTGTCAAAACCTCTAAAAGATCCAGAGCAGACAGAGAGGAGGAGACAGAAAAACATAACAACATTGTCATTCCTAATGTCGCGAGAACATCTGAGAAACTCAGGAAGATCTTCAATAAACATCATATCCTGGTTCACTTCAAATCTAGCAACATGCTGAGACAGAAACTTGTCGATCCTAAGGACAAAACACCCAGGCATAAACAGAGTAATGGAGTTTATGCTGTTCAATGCAGCCAGGACTGCACAGATTTGTAATTTGGGGAGACCAAACAACCTCTCCATAAACAAATGGCACAAAGCCCTCTGATGTTAACTACTCAGGTCATGACCCACAAGTGGCCCTATGACTCTGAAACTCAGGGCTTACACGTGTCCTTAAGGACTCTGTAAGGACACTCCCACATAGAATTTAAAATCCTGCAACTCCCCTCCAGTCAGTTAGAACTGAAGAAGCCTCTTGGATTAGAGGTAAAACGTCTTCAAGAAACTGAAACAAGACCAGTTGCCGACGATACAGCACTTAGAATGAAGTCCATGATGATGTAACTGATTATTTTCTAATCATAGTTTTGAATTCTCTTCTTGACAGAACCTGTATGTTTGCCATCAGTCTGCATTGCCCTTTTTATCCTCTGAGCAGCCTGGCTCTGTGTGGTTGGCCACGGACACAGCATCACGGACAACTCAGCAGCCGGGCAGAGAGAGCGGGAGCCTTTATTGATATGCTAATGCTGTCGTTCATTAGCTGTCTTTAATTAGTGAGTGTGCTGCTGTGGGCTTCTTGCTAACTGCAGCCACCAAGAGAGAAAGCGCCATCATGAAAAATATGCTGATGAGGAGCCGAGGAGAAGGGGGAGGGCAAGAATTTTGAGGAAAAGAAGATAGAGGAATATTGGAAAATCTGGAAAGTGAGAAGGGACTAGAAACAGAAGTGAATTACCTTGTGAGGGAATGACAGTATAGGCCCTGTTTACACCTGGCACTGACATGTATTTTGGGTCATCCGATCGCAAGTGGACAACTTTAAGTACAGGTGTGCATCCACCAAAGACGCATTGAGTATTTATTGAGATCTAATCACTCAGACCACATTGGGAGGTGGTCTGGCACACATATTGTCACATTCTTTTGGCGGTGTGCATGTGATTTCCATTGGGTCCACTGTAATGCACGTGTTTGGGCTTTGATGGAAGATGGAAGAAACCTCAGGAAAAACACCAGAGGAGGATCCCTCTCCCAGGACGGACAGACATGCAATAGATGTTGCATGTACAGAAAGACCAGCAAATCACAGTTTACAAGTTGCAGTGACAGATTATCTGATACAAATTATGATATATGTAAAGTGTGTGGATCCAGGAGATGACTGAGCAGGCCTAGGCATCGCCGGGTAGTGGCCTTGCTAGCTTACTGGAGACTGGACAGACTGAACACAGCCTCTGAAATCAAAAGGTAAGGAAGCAAGGAAAGTAGCTGTAAAAGTATTGTCTTTAGTTAATTCATATTTATTGTTTTTTTATTTTTTAGACTAAGTAGTAAATTTGCCACTCTCCCAGATTAACCTACTGGGGCTATCTGACCGTATCTTGGGGTACAAAGTGGTATTACAGGCAGACAGGCTAACTTCAGTTGACATCTTTGACACACAATGTAAACAATTGTTTCTTCATATTCTGTTGATGTTTATTCACTTTTTGTTCACACTAAATTCTGGCCATATATTAGAAATTGCTCCTTTAAAATACTGTGTACTTTTGACAATTGTTGACATAAAGTGCAAAATGGCTAGATCAAATTTGAATCATTCATGTCTTATTGTAAGAGAGACACATTTTAATCACGGTTGTAATCGAAACACAAGATTCATGTTAATGTTAGGTGTAAACAGCCTCATACATTAAAAATACTACTCTCTCAGTCAGTTATTGGGGAACCCAATGACATTTAATGCAGTGCAGTATCAGCTCTGTATTGGACATGAAAACCTGCGGTGGGTATCAACTAGGTTGAGAACGACACTCTAAACATAGCTTTGTAATTTGCACTGATTTACTACCTTTCCTTCATACTCCTTGCAGTTATTGACCACCAACCCATGTTTGTAAATGTAAATGAGTGCAAAGTATTGATAAAGTGTGTCACGTGCAACAAACATGGGGACAGTATGACCTTAACCACCTAATGATGGTAAGGAAAATCTGGTGCTGCTGCAGGGCTTTTGTCCAAAACTGTGAATATTAGTGAATGTGAGAGTGAAGACAGACAATTTGATTTCCACTTCAGGTCCACAAATGTTGGGTACAGCAAGATCTCTAATTGGCTGTGGTTATAGCCACAACACCTTCTAAACCTAAGGGCTTCACTACAAATGTTCACCTGGAGTTAAAAGTATACAGACATTGTTGATTGAAAATGATGTCATAACTCTTTTTCAAGAGTTTAGTAGTGATTTTTCACATGACTGGTATAATGCTTAGGTGGCCCTGGGGCAAAAATGAGCACTGCCCCCCCCCCCCCCCACTGAAACTCAGTTTCAACCCCTTTTTTCTGTGTTTTGTGTTTTACGCAGGCTACCCAATAACCTTTAGGTGCCCGTTACACACAGCACACATCACAAAAAAAGCATGACCAGCTCCAAGTTTTGCCTGGAGTCCATGTACCTACCGGTTCTCAAATGCTGGAATACCTAGCTCAGGTCTGCTGTGTGTCAGATTACTTAATAATAACTTACTTAACCATAACAACAAATCTACTGAGGCATGGCACCAGTGCAGTAACCTGCTTGCCCGGTAATCCAGACTGGATTGTAGGATATATACACTTGCCACCTGCCAGATAAAGATGTACTTATCGATCACATTAATGGTAGTGCTTGTGCTAGCACCTCTGATGTTAGTATTGGTGTGTTTTTTGTGAGCAGTAATGTTACAATCTTTATGATTTCTGTCCTGGTTAATTTGGCTGTACCTATGGTTACTTATGATCAGTGCTGTTTGATATTACAGCAAAAGCTCCTTAAACTGCTGCTTTGTCAGAAATACAACATATTCTTAAAGGTACCATATTATGCTCATTTTTAGGTTCCTATTTTTATTTTGGTTTTTACAAAAAAAATATTTACTTGTTTTGATGTTAAAAATGTATCAAATTATAAACATTATTGTTTTCATATGGTCCATTGCTGCAGCACCTCTATTCATCCTCTGTCTGACTGCTCTTTGTTAGTACATGCCTGTCTCTTTAAGGCCCCCCTCATGAAAAGCCCAAACTGCTCTGACTGGTCAGCTCTCACAGGCCTGAGCAGGCATTGCCCATGGTGTTTCCACCTCAGCTCTGCCTGTGTTGTTGCAACATGACTGTGCTGGGGCTGTAGCTGAAGCCAGTGATTGTATAGTTGTGACATCACAACATCAGTGACAAATGTGGTATGTTTCCTGTGACAGCTATAAAATAAATGTCAGCCCATATTTTGCCAGTTGAAGGCTTTACAGTAATGTGTACTAGTAAATGCTTGGTTTGTATTAGTCTTAACTTAAAGCTGCGGTTGGTAAGAAGGAAAAACCATCAAGCCCTGGCTAGATTTTGAAAGTATCCAGCCAGAAAATCCCACCACAATGATAAATGCCTTTTATTCACACTTCCAGCATAAACAACCAACTCATTACAGTTCTTACACTTTACGTGATGCACTAATAATAACAAGTGAATTACTTAAGACTCTTGTTTATTCCATTTTTTGGAACACATGTTAATAAATAACACTACAAAAATAATATACCTTTTATCGTTTAGACAATGTACAGTACGATAAGCATAAACGACTATATACAGGAAGGACGTCCAGAGGTTTCTTGACTGATTATGAACACAGGTCAGTGTTGGCTTACAGGTTAGGCTATTGATGTCAGTGCTGGCACCGTCCCCTACTGTTTTGGCATTGATTTGTATCAGATATTCTGTCAATGCAACTTGTAAACTGTGACTTTGTTGTTCTGTTCTGTACATGCAACATCTATTGCATGTCTGTCCGTCCTGTCCGGAGAGGGATCCCTCCTCTGTGACTCTTCCTGAGGTTTCTTCCATGTTTTTTTACCCCTGTAAAACAGTTTTTTTTTTTTTTTCTCAATATCACAAGTTTTTCCTCACTCGAATCAAGGGTCTAAGGACCGATGTCATTCACTGTACAGATTGTAAAAAACCCATTGAGGCAATGAGATTTTTTGGCTATATAAATAAAATTGATTTGATTTGATTTGATTGTCCTGTAGAGAGAATAGCACAATAACTTATCTGACAGTAAATACAGCTTTTCAAGGACCTTGAATTACTTTAAGTTTATTATAACACCACAACTTTGGATGCATTTTATGCAGTGACAAATATTCCTGAAAACAAGCAGAAATAGCCTCTGTTACATCAGAATTGCCCCATTTACAGTAATTTCATATTTACCAAAGTAATAGTAGTACCACAGTAATTAACATAATTTAAAAATGTCCTCCTAATATGTAATAGGCTAACATGTGACTTTTAGGACCAGTAGGCCTACTTGAAGCATTTCCCTGGTGCAGCTAATGAGATGATGCCCTTTTCTTTTGTGTCCCTGCTAAGGAGCACATTCATGCACATAAAGCAAACCAACTTGATATGAAAGACGGACACATGTATATATGAAATGTTTCCATCAGAGATACATATTACATGAATAACAGTGGTCTGATCCATGTTGCTATCAGCATCAAGTTACACTCACCGGTCAGAGAGAGACTCTACAGAAATAGTGGAAACATCAGGACATGGTTCTGCTGTGGACTGACGCTTCTGGAAGTTGATGCGTCCCTCTCATAACTATAGGACACAGAAATAGGCAACATCAGCACATTTGTAAAACGTCCAGTTCAAAGTCTATATGAATGACGTCACATAAATACCATCTAACAAACTCAGCTTACAAATACAATGCAAACCAAATTCACAGATTCACAGATTTGGCCTTTCACACATGTAGCACACAAGACTTAGTCCGCCTCTCACATACAGCTCGTCTGGCTAATGTCCATACAGCCCAGGGTAGCAGTGCATGTGTGAACACTGCTATATGGATTAGATCCACAGGACGTGTAAACTTTGGTCTGCGTGTAAACGGTAACGGTATCGAAATATTTCATTTCATAGTTTCATACGGCAGTAGTCTATCATAGCTGGCTAGCTAACGTTAACTACAAGCTGCTATCATTGGCAGCTGTCCCTGTCCCTGATCACAGGGACAGCTGATCACAGGGTGTTAACGCAGACGTTCATTCACTACGTCACTACGTCGGAAGCCGGAACACAGTCGGAATACAGCTGTTTGTGTGTGGTCGGAGGAACCCCGTCCCGTGTTAACTGCCTGGCCATCGGTTGCCCCCTCTAGCTGCCCTCCCCTTTTACAACCTAGTCCAGCTGTGACCCTCCAATTGCAGTTGGTCTAAACGATGATTGGGTGCCGGCTCGGTGAGGCGGCCCAACCGTCGTCATCATTTCTCGCCTCACTACTGGACACTGGAAACAAGATCATCATCTCAGGCCCCATCCCCACCCACAACAGAGAAATAGAACGATGGTCTAGACTGTTTTCACTCCACACCTGGCTGAAAGACTACTGTGCCGCCACTGGGATCCCCTTCATCAACAACTTCGACCTGTTCTGGGCGAGGCCCATCCTCCTGAAGCGTGATGGCCTCCACCCAAACTGGAGGGGATCCCAGATGTTGTCAGAAAACATGGCCTCGCTCTGAGAGACTGACATGGCGGCACGGTAGGATCTGTTAAGTCACTGTCACTCACTACTGTCTTCCCACCTCCCAGAACTGGTTCGCCTTCTTTTATATCTACCGTCATCTCCTACCGTAGACCCACAGCAGCACGCTCAATATCACAACCCTCCGCTGCAAATCAGAACAATCTAATCCATATCCCCTCACAACCTCTGTTACCCACCACACCTGTCTGTAAACCTGTACATTTTGGTCTTTTAAATATCAGATCCCTAAACAACAAAACCTTTTTATGTCATGATTTTATTACTTTGAATACCCTAGACTTTTTTATTATTACAGAGACATGGTTATCCCAGGGAGACAGCAGCCCTCTCATCGAGGCAACCCCCCCCCAATTTCACACATCTAAATCATGCACGAATGTCAGGCAGGGGAGGGGGGGTTGCTGTCATTTACAGAAATGATTTTAAATGTACCCGTGTTTTATATAATAGTTTTACATCATTTGAACATCTTGCTTTTATTTTACACTCCGAAGTCCCAGTATTAATTCTAATAATCTACAGACCTCCAAACAGTGTTTTTATCCAAGAGTTTGCTGAAATTGTATCCCATTTTATGTCCAAATATGACAAGATTCTTATTCTAGGTGATTTTAACATACATGTCTGCTGCCCTACCCGATCTCTTGTCACAGATTTTATGGAAACTTTTAAATCTTTTAACCTCACTCAGGGAGTATAAGGACCAACACACTCAAAGGGTCACACTCTTGACTTGGTTGTATACTGTGGTCTCAGCCCAGGAAACTTTGAGACAAAGGATATCTGTGTGTCTGATCACAAAGGAATTTTATTCAGTGTGGTTTTATCTCAGGTAGCTATTGAACGCACTACAGCAGCCCGACGTCGGGTTTTTAATTCCATGTCTGCTAGCAAATTTTCGGAGCTTTTTAATTCTGCTTTTTTAACTGCTTTTAATCCAAATTTTAACACTGAAGAGCTTGTCTCTCTTTTTAATCACACCTCCCAGACTGTCCTGGACTCTGTTGCCCCTTACAAAAATAAGAAAGCAAAGAATTCTCCAAAGCCCTGGCTAAACGATCTCACCCAGGATTTAAAGAGAGAATGTAGGAGAAAAGAGCGAAAATGGAAGAAAACAGGACTGCACATTTTTTATGAAATCTGGAAAGAATCTATGAAGACTTATCAAAAAGCAGTTAAAGACGCAAGAACTTCCTTCTTCTCAAATCTCATTTCATCCAATCACTCGAACCCCAAAATTTTATTCCAGGTCACAGACTCCATCATTACTCCCTCCACCAGCCATTTTAGTGACGCCTCAGATGACACATGTGAGATGTTTTTAGACTTTTTTATCAACAAGGTCAATGATATCAAGCAGAAAATAACTCCTCCAGACCGCATCTTACCTGTCAGTAGGGACGTCCACGCACATTTCAGTAATTTTACACCTGTTTTTATGCCTCTTTTATCTGAAATCATGACCAAGATGAAATCAACTACATGCAGTCTTGATATTATTCCAACAAAATTTCTAAAAGATGTCATTGACATAGTTGGGCCTAGTATTTTATTGACTATTAACAGCTCTCTGGAAAATGGCATTTTTCCCTCCAGTTTTAAACATGCTGTGGTCCAGCCTCTTTAAAAGGAAACAAACCTTGATCCGTCTGTTCTTAGTAATTTTAGGCCAATTTCTAGACTCCAGTTTTTATCCAAAGTTTTAGAAAAGGTGGTTTCAACTCAGCTTTTAGCATTTATGTCAAAATGACATCTTTGAGAAGTTTCAATCGGGTTTTAGAGCATTGCATAGTACAGAAACTGCCCTCCTTAAGGTTACCAATGACCTGCTTTTAACAGTCAACAGAGGGGAAAGTCCAATTTTAATGTACACTGTAGATCACGCCATTTTAATTGACCGCCTCAAAACCTGGGTTGGCATCAAGGACACTGCGCTTAGTTGGTTTTATTCTTACCTTTTAGAGAGAACCTTTGCGGTCACCATAGGTAATCATACATCATCTACAGCTCAAATTACCTGTGGTGTACCGCAAGGTTCAGTTTTAGGTCCAATTTTATTTTCTATTTACATGCTTCCACTAGGCCACATCATTCAACAACACAACATCTCTTCCCATTGCTATGCAGACGACACACAGATATACCTTCCGCTGAGACCGCATGACCCAAGAAGCCTAGCTGCTGTCTTAGACTTCCTCAATGATAAAACTGATATAAACTGATATAAACTTTCTTCAACTTAACAAGTCAAAATCAGAAATCAGTCCCCCAAACACAGACACCAGCATCATTGCAAATAGCCTTGGTCCAGTCTCCACTAACATTAAACCCGCTGCTAGAAACTTGGGTGTTATATTTGATTCAGATCTCACCTTCGACAAACACATTAAAAAAGTTGTCCAGTCCTGCTACCTCCAACTCAGAACCATCTCCAAAATCAAATCTATACTTTCACATTCTGACTTGGAAGAAGTTATCCATGCATTCATTTTCTCCAGACTAGACTACTCTAACTCCCTCCTTTCCGGCATACATCACAAGTCCCTCTCTCGCCTCGAACTGGTTCAGAAAGCAGCAGCTAGGCTTCTCACTGGTTTTAACAGACGACATCACATCACCCCAGTCTTAGCTTCGCTTCACTGGCTCCCTGTTCGTTTTAGAATTGTTTTTAAGATTTTACTGATCACTTTTAAAGCTCGCCTTGGTCTGTCTCCAAGCTACATAACTGAAATGTTGATCCCATATGAGCCAATTCGCAGCCTTAGATCCTCAGGTGGGGGCCTGCTGGCGGTTCCAAAGTTGAGGCTTAAATCTAAAGGTGACCGAGCCTTTTCTGTCACAGCCCCTCGACTTTGGAACGACCTACCTGAGGAGATAAGGCTTGCAGAATCAGTAACTTCTTTTAAATCACTTCTTAAAACCCACTTTTATAGACTCGCCTTTTTGTGATGTCGTCTCCTTTTAACTTTTAAGTTTTATTTTATCATTTCTTTATTTATTCATTTATTTTCATCTTCCCAGTCGTTTTTTCCCCTGTATTTTACTCTATGTAATTACTTACTGATGTAACATTTCTTATATGTTTCCATTGTCCTTATATGAAATCTTTTCATTGCTCTTTATTGCTCTGTTTCTGTCTTAATTGTTGCTGAGTATCCTGCTTCTGCTTTGTTTGTCAAAGCACTTTGTAAACCCTGTTTTTAAAGGTGCTATATAAATAAAATTTTTATTATATTATTATTATTATTAGTTGGGCATATATATACGACAGCAACATTAGGAGCTAACGTTAGCTACATTGACTACATAATGCAGGGTAATAATCAATTTCCCCCAGCCAAAACAAACCAGCTCATTACCTGTCCAACAGAGACACAGCTACCATGGCGTCCATTTTCAGGCCTTCGACTCCATCAGTTGTCACCATCGTTGACGCGACTCCAATGTTGACTGTTGTTTCACCTCTTGAGCTCTCCAACTTCTTTTTGTTTGTAGCCTTCTCCAGTTCGGTCTTTCTTTTCTTGCTGTGTTTGGCAGTGCAAGCTGCTGTAGGTACAGCTGCTAATGAAAAGTGTGTCTGTAGTTTCTCTGACATTCTTGTCTGTAACAATTTGCTCACGTCACAGCTGCAGCAGTGCGGTGTGTAGACTCCGGTCACTCGCAATGAGTCAGCGCAGGGTGGGCAGGGAAGGACAGATTGATAGACAGGTAGGCTGTCCGTACAATATCTTCAGGCCGCTAAAGGTGATTGGATTGAGTTTTTACAGCCCTGTTGTTGCCACAGACGATGGATTTTTTTCTTTTTTCCAATTAAGCATTTGATATTTTGATTGCTGTCTGGATTTTAAGAGATTTACCACAAATATAATAATAAATGCTTCTGAACAGAATTACCAACCCCAGCTTTAAAGGACCTGCTATTTGTCAGAAAAGTTGATTTTCACAGTCCAGTTTTCCCAACCTTTAAAAATGTGATGCTTTGGGATTGTAGGACAGCCAGGCCGCCACCCAATGTCAGTTTTTTACGAATTGGGAGTATGATTCAAAAATCAATTTCATTTACAAATAGGACCTTTAATACAGCTCTGATGTATGTATGGCCATAGGAGAGTTAATAGTGAAACTGTTGATAAGATGATAAGATTCATGCTGCATCGTTAAGAGCATATAGAGAGGTCTTTACAAAATAAATAATAAATTGCATCAAAAAGATTGTGATAATGATTGTTAACGTTAATCTGAAGGATTCTAATTTTAAAGACAAACTACATTTTATTGCAACTTAGGTTTGTTTTTTCTGTTCTCACCATCATTTCCAGTAATTATGCCAATATGGTACTCAGTAAGCAAATTCCTTGGAACAGTAAAGTTGCTAAAAATATTTACTAAAGTGCAAGACGCACATGATTAGTTAGATGATCAGAAACTGTGAAACAAACTTCTCCAAGCTGGTCAAACTGATTTGTAAGAGAAAAGACATGAAGTAAAACCATTACCCAAACTGTCCACTGCAAACATCCATTAAAGTTTACAGACTGACTTCATGATTTAACTCTACTACTACTACCTACGTAAATTGTGTGCACTGACCACTTTCCAGTGAAATGAACAATTATTACTTAATTATTAGTGGGCAACCTCACTTCCAGTTTCAACACCAGATAAAGTGGTTCAGATAATCTGGCTAAACTGCCCTCATGTTTTTTTGACCTATTTTTAATGGTGCTGCATTCTGAGACTGTGGAGCTTACTTTGGTGAGTACAGTGTTATCCTAACAGATAGAGCTGATGGCCAGAACTACAAAAGTAAAAACCGAGTTGTAGTAAACTCTTGTTCCCTGTCCTTTAAACATTCTGTATGTTTTTCATAGATGCTGAGGAAAGTCTGAGGAAGTTCTGGTGTGAGTCGGACAAGCTGACCCTCAGATGTCCCTTCAAGGCCAACATACACAAGACTCTTAATTTGAAATATTCTGTCAAATCACCAATGTATCACTGAACACGAGACAGTTTCTATTTTATAATTTATGCATAACTGTAAGTTTGTTGGCATCCCTCTGATCTCACTGTCACTTTTCACAGATGTGTTTTCTGTGTATTGTTTTTCTTTGTCATTCAGTCTGTTGTGGACATGCTGTGAGACTATACAGCACATCATTTACTGAGACAGCCTTTCCTCTGTCAAGCGTCTTCTCTTTCTTCCTCCCTCTGCCACTCCTCCTCGAGGCCACTCTGTATGCAGACAGGACGCTCTTGATGGTTTTTGCTGTGAGTTGAGGTATTCTGTGATTCCTGATTTAACTTCTGCAGCTTCAGACAAAACAGCCGCCATTCTCCCTGAAGCCTGGCAGCCATGTTAGGATATAATGAGAGCCATAAAATGCAGAGAGGACCAACATTTTTCTGTCATCCTCTCAGATGCCCAAATTCCAGACATCCTATTCATCTCCAGCAACCTTGCTTTGTTATTCTCTCTACTGATTATTCCCTTTCTCTTTCTCCCACGCCCTCCCTCTATTTTCAATAATATATACATTTAAACATGAGATCTCCCTGATTCATTGTGAGGTCTCACAGTACGACATCTACCAGTGTGATAATCAAAACATGTCACTCTGTGGCCTTGTTGCTCCACGATTAGAATTTCATTTCATCACAAGCAATACTGGCACTCTTTATTTTCTTTCTTTCTCTTTTTCCGCCTGTTGTCAATTTGTCCTCATGCTGTGTTCACTTTTGAAGTCTAAACCTTCCTAATAAAAGGTCTTGAATGGATGCTTTGAGAGGTTCTTGTCTTTACTGGCCAACAGTTGATATGCATTATTGTAGCTCACAGTAAAATGAGCATTGGCAAGATGTTTAATGAGACAGACAGAAAGAAGAAAAAGATCAACAGAGAAAGAAAGAAAGAAAAAAAGAAAGAAAGAAAGAACGAACATGTCAGACACATTACCAAGATGGTATTAGATAAAGAGAAGCAACCCATAAAAGATGTTTGATGTCTTCTAGAGGCCAGATTCATACCCAGATCAGTGTCAGATTATGTAATTGATTATATATGCAACTGTATGATCTTACAGTCAGATATAGAGGGTCTCCCAATATCAAATTGCCATGGGAACCCAAGCAGAGGCTGAAAATAAGCAATGGATGCTTCAAATAAAATACCAATAACAGATGTTTTCACAGTGCTTGTGTGGAGAGTAATGATTTTATACTGGTGATATGATTTCATCGTTATTTGCATTTGGCATGCCCCATGAGTGGCCGGATACCAACTCTCTGTAAGCACTTTGATTTGCCTTTGTGAGACTGTGTCCAGTTAAACCTGAACCCACAGTGACCAATTTGTGACTGGATAAAGTGGACGTTGGATGCTGTCAGTTTTATGTTATGTAAGGTGCCGTACAAATGGATTAATTGACCAAATGCCTCTCGCAGACCTGCAAACTCCTGAGAGTGAAAAGGTGACAAGGTCCGAAACCAAACCAAGGTAGTCCGGGGGCATCCCCCACCCCCACTAGAATTTCTGTGTGCAAGTAAATACATGGCTCTTGCTCGGCACATAGACAGACATATCACAGATTCCCAGTTAAAGACAGTGCAAATCTCTCATAAAAAAGACGGCTTTGAGAGAATAAGAACACCTCACTTTCTTTCTTATCTTATATTTTTTTATTTTTCTCATTCTAAGAATTTTGCATGCACGTTTGCGCTGCTTTGCAACATGCTTTCTTCTTGCTCGCTGATCCTCTTCAGCCTGCCTTCATCTTGCTTCAGCAGCACTTGTGCATGGCTGGCAGTTAAATTCTCTCCTGTGCTCCATCTCCCTCAGAGCTGCTTGCTGCCTTACCCGCAGATACCACTGGATACGGTACAGCTACGGTACGGCTGCGTAGCCGTAACGCAGCCTTACCGCATCCAGTGGAATCTGCGGGTTAGAGCTTTGTCCTTGGTGCCTGCTGACATGATGTTGTGGCACATCCTCTGGTCCACTGGACCAAACTTGAGGTCTTCTCTTTTGAACATCTCCACTGCGGTCTGCTTCCAAGTCAGCAAGATGTGTTTCACAGTTTGGATGGCATTCAGTGTGGAAATGTTCATGCTGCTACTTCTCAGGTTGATGATGTCGGACATCAGACTAAAAGAGGATTCGACAAGCGGCCCATGGAACACTGACAATGCAGCCCTCAATGCATGGCTGAGACCTGGATATTTTCCGGTCTCAAAGACAGTTGCCTACCATGTTACAGCGTCGTCTCCTTCCTTAAAAGTGGGCAGGCTCTGGTCTACGCCATACTGGAGGACCTAAGATAAGATAAGAACCATTTAATTATCCCACCAGGGGACATTTCATGTCCACAGCAGCAAGTGGACAGGGTTAAAAAATAGTTAGCAACAATAAATAGCAAAAAGCACCCACACAAGACACACAAACAAGCATTACCAGTACTGAAGTTAGGGAAGTACATTATCCATCTAACCTCTTGCTGAGCATCCACATCACCAGGTAAAAACTGGCTCAACATCTCCACAAGATTTCTCAGCTGACATGCGGTCTGTGAGTGCCCCCTTGCAATAGGGTCGACAGCAGACAGGCACTGCAGGGTCTTGCTCTCCAGCGGCAGCTTGCTCTGCATGTATTTTCCACACCCGATGTATGCCTGGAGTACTTGGTCCAGGAATGGCTTCAGCAGCTGAAATAAATATTAACAACAACACACTGGTATAGTTGTGCCCCTTCATTGTTAGTAATAAAATGGCTTTGGTTCAAAAGTTAGGTGACTATATTTTTGAACCACTCATGTGGTGTTGTGGATGCTCCCGTCTGAATCTGTCTGCCATTCGACCCACATACACCTCTCTTGCAGGCAGCAGTTTGTCGCCATTGAGTTCGAGAGCTGCCAGGGTCCTGGGGATTGGTGGCAGGTGTTCTTGCTTCACAAAGCATTCAAGGAAGTTGGTGAAAACCTGCAGCTGCTTATCATGCAACTTGTGCACCAGGGTGTCCCGGCACTGAGGAGGAAGTAATATCGTCTGAGAGATGGATGTGAATTTCCATCATACAATCACAGAGCTAGACGTGGCCATTAGTAATTGTTACACTGGTATTGTATTATAAAAAGACTAATGTTAAAACACCTCAAGGGTAGCATTTCAAACTATCCAAGCTTTATGATACATACTGTAGTTGTCAAACAGTATTTATTTCAACCATACCTGGAACACCATGACATACTTTGCAGCACGCTGAAACGTGGGCACAGGCAATTGCCCTGCCTCCCTCTCTCTTATGGCTTCTGGTTCCTGGGCCTGGGGAACTGCATTCTCCTCAGGAGGTAGAACCGTCCTAGTTATCAAGATGGTAAACAATTTCTCTTTGTGTTTGTCTGTTTGGCAGTGTGACTTTAGGGCCTGCACCCTTGTTGGCGTAGTTGATCTCCTTTGAACACAGGGTGCATTTAGCATGTCCTGCCTTGTCTACTTTCTTGAAGTACATAGAAAGTGGCAATGTATGCTGCACTCCCTCACCTCAATCTTCACCTCCACTTTGAGCCATGCCCAGCTCCACTTACACCTCCCTGCTGAATCTAGCTGCGCTATATATATAGCATCTTCCTCTTTAAGCTCCCTCATTCTGAAAAAAAAATCACAGGATAAATCAGCCCATCTCCTCTGTCTTGTTGAGGCAGTTCAGTCCAACCGGTAGTGCTGAGCGATTAGGGTTTTTTGAGTTTGGTTCAGTTTTGATTCGGTTTTTGAAAATAATCACGGTTTTCAGTTTCGATTTCGGTTATTTCATTCAGAGAATTAGAATAACTATTGAGCCAGAACCTAATCTTCTGGAGATTAACATATTATTAATCAGTAAACAAAGTTCATAAAGTCACTCATGCATATTTAAACTATATTCCCTGTTACAGTAAGTATTAAGCTAGAACCAAAAGAAATGTGTATTAATTATTTCTACTGTATAAATCAAGTGTGTTTGAATGTTTAACCAATTATTATTTTTGAATGTTAATGACTTAATGATTCATGTGATTTGTGTTTAAGACAGTCCACATTAGGCCATGGTGACATTCTGGGAAAGGTGAAACACAATTTGAAACATTAAAATGTTAGTTTAGTTTTAGTTAATTTCTGTGAGTTTTCACACTTATTTACTCTGAGGCAGAAGCTGGCATCCCTGCCCCCAGGCAACGCCTGTTATCAGAGTGGACAAAACAGAGGGACATCTCTCTCTGAACTCACTTCTTCTCTTCTCTTCAACTTCTAAACTTAACTGTTCACTCTTTAACAGTTTTTGAAACTCTTCACTTCAAGCTCTAAGCTCTTTATTTCACGTGCTGTGTTACGACCCCAGAGGTCGTATATATGTTTCTATTGTCTCTCTGCTTAAATAGCCCTCTCTGTTACCCGAGTGTGTGATTGGTTGCAGGTGTGTTTGAGTGATTGTAGCTTGTCCAGGGAGCCGATTGGAGTTTAAAGGCCGGCTCTTCCCAGTTCCTGTGAGCTCTCCTCTCTCAGCCAGACTGCCAGCATGGCTGTTCGTGTGTGAGATGTGTTTTTAAATAAAACCTTTAAAAATGCTTCTCTGCTTGGGTGATGGGAAGAGGGGAGTCTCATTTTCATGTTGCGCCAGGGTTTCCCCAAGGCCCTAGTCGTAACAATTGGGGGCTCGTCCGGGATTCTTTTTGAACTGGTGAAGTTATTGTTGTAGTATATTCTTGTGTAGGTTGTATCTGCTGTGGTCATCTTGGTGAGTACTGTTTTCTTGGTGTTCGTTTTCCAGCCTTGTGTGTGAACAGCTTCCTCAGGTAAGATAGGAGTGTCCAGCTGGGTTTAAACCACCTTTCCCTCGGGCACTCATTTGTTATTTTGTCTTTTTTATTTTCGGAGCAAATCCTGGGGGGATATAATTCTCCAGTGGAGGTAGGCATTTCAGGGCTCTGGCCGCTGATGTATTGCTGTGCACTCGTCTTCCCAGTTTTTTAAATGGGAAGTAAGTTTTCAGTTTGGACCAACCTTTTTTTTGTGCTTGTAGTGGAAATCTATGTTTGTGGTAAGATCTTGTGTGTTAGATCTGTTTTTTTAAATAAAACCTTTAAAAATGCTTCTTTGCTGGTGTTGCTTGGGTGATGGGAAGAGGGGAGTCTCATTTTCATGTTGCGCCAGGGTTTCCCCTAGGCCCTGGTCGTAACATACTGGTTCTTTTATACTTCAAGGTTTTACTCTCTTCAAGACTTCAGTCTTAATTAAAGTTGAAGGTGAAAAATATGTTACAAAATTAACGCGCAAGCAACTTCTCTTAAGTCTTTTCCAGAACAAAGTTCTGTTAATTTTGTTTCATTAAAGTATTGTGACCTGACTTAGGAAAAGTGAACTTTAATTTGAAATCCTCTCCAATTAAGTTAATTAAGGATAACTTGATCGGATGACGTAGCATCCTTCAGATATTTTAGCGAACAAGTTAAATTAGTTTATCAGTCAGAGCCTAAGAACCACCACTCAAAGCAACTGAAGATCATCATCGTCATCCTCTTCTTCAAGACCATCATCATTAACAAAGACGTTACGGCAACCGGCTGTTTAAGAAACTGTGTGAGCAGTTTCCAACAAAAGAGACTCTTTTGCCAGGCCGAACCGGCTCTGCTTTTACCCCCAATGAACCCGAGCGGTGCCACCCGCTTGGTATTGGATTAAGACTGCCACCCTGCAGTTAAAGGAAAGCCAAGGCCGCTGGGGACAACCAACCACAGCTTGCTGACCCTCCAAATGACGCTCCATTCTTTCATCCTACTGGATTCCCACTTATGAAATATGAGTTGGTGTCCCTTTGGCTCTGAATTAGATTCTTTGAGCTTAGGAGAAATTTGGTTAGGGCTCCGATAGCATTAAATTATTCTCTTAATATTTAGATGCTTTCACCCCACCTGCAATTTCACCATCCACACATATTTCATTCAGAAACTCGTTACATTAGTAATTACAGACTCTTTCTGTTAATTGCCTTATTTGCCTTTTCATTTATTATTCATTTAACTATTTAGCCAATATATTTAACTGTATGTCGTCTGTGGAGGTTTGTTTTTTATGTGGAGAACCAATGGTAACTGTGTGTAGAAGTCACTACTTCAGTTATGAGATTGAATAAATTTATCTGAAATTGATTAGAATTGATTGATATTGATTCAAGTTAACCTTGTCTAGTCAAATTTTATTAATTTCCTCCGGATCAGACAAAGAGATAAAAGAACGGAGGTGGTGCCCCTATTTACGAGTGCTTTATTAATCTCAAGTGATTAATAAATTACATTTATTAGTAGTGTATCTCCTACAACTTGAGATTCACATCTTGAACTCTTTAGCTAAAGAGTAACTGGTAACTTACCATTTTGAGCCCTTTGCTATTGCTGCTATCAATTTAAGTTGAAAGTGCTCTGTAGAAATTGTAAGAATTTCAGTTCAGCATTTGAATATCCCGTTGTTACATGCTCCCTCTCTGTGGCCTGGATGTGTCACTGATGGGCCTCTTGCCAGGCCAGGTGACAGCAGTTTGGCTGATTGGTAAAAAGCCAATAAGCGGGGGTAGGGCATGAGGCTCTGATCTCTCTCTCCTGCCCATGCTCCAATCCCATTCCACCTGACGCTGACCAGGGAGGCAGGCAGTCAGCCAGGAGGCTGACTGGGAGTAGTATGGTTATTTGTTCTTGGTTTGTTGTTTATCTGATGGGTCTGGTAGTTTAGTTTTCGCGGCTTTATTTTCAGTAGGTTTAGGTGGCTTCTTTTTAGGGAAGAGGGTTAGTCCCCAGATCTGACGGCCCTGGTGGGTTGGTCTGGGTGGCTGCCCTTCTTTTGTTTATTTTGGCCGGCCCATCAGTTCATTTGTTTTTTGTTTGCTGGTTTCCATAATAAATGTATCTTTCTTTAAACTACCACTTGCTTGTCGTATTGTGTTGGATCTCACTTAAAAGGGGGGGGTCGTAACATAATTGGGGGCTCGTCCTAACAATTCAATGTGGCTTTGTCACGTCTGGTTGGTGGCTTAGTGGCAGTAGGCCTGTGTTGATCTGGATGTTTTGTGGTAATTTGTAGCCTTTCATGCTGTGTTGCCTTTTGTGTTTTGGCAACTTTGTGGACAGTTTGTTTTGGCTTGGTCATGGTACTTCTTGCTGTACTGAGAAATGGCTTGAGTCAAGAGGTTGTAGTTGGTTGAGACCGTTTAGTGTGGCAGTGTTTTCTACTGAGTGTGCAGTAAGTTGCTATAGGTTGTAACCTTTGAGGATGGAGTTTGTATTGGATAAGTTTGTGGACACACCTACTCTCGAAGTGTTTGATCTATGTACTAAGAATGATCTGCTCTTAATTGCTGAGCATTATGATGTAGCGGTGGCAAAACAGACTAGGAAGCATAATATTAAAGTCGACCAATATTTAGTTTTGTTTGAACGGGTGGCCTGTACGATGAAATGGCCGAAAAAAATGTGGGCTCTGTTACTACAAAGTGTCTTGACCAGAAAGGCCAGAAAGTGTACTCGTTAATTCCGGCGGATGACTGTCAAGATTTTGACAAAGTGAAAGCTTCGGTTCTTAGGGCTTACGAACTGGTACCAGAAGCTTACCGCCAGAAGTTCCGTGCATTGAGAAAACCCGAACGTCAGACGTATGTGGAGTTTGCTCGGGAGAAGGAGGCTCTGTTCGATTGCTGGTGCGCAGCTACTGAGGCAGGTACTTTTGAGCAGTTGAAACAATTGGTGCTGATGGAGGAGTTAAAAAACTGTCTCCCGGAGAGGGTGTCCACATACTTATGCGAACATAAAACTGTGGATATATTTAAAGCCGCTGTTTTAGTGGATGAATATGTCCTAACACACAAAGCTGTTTGTCATGGATGGGGTGGTCTCATTGCCAGGTGGCCCTGTTAAAGTTCCTCTCAAAATCCTGTGGGACACTGCAGCTAGCCAGTCTTTTATCTTGGAGGACGTTCTGCCTTTCAGTAAAAAGTCCGCTATTGGTTCAAATATCCCTGTTAAAGATTTTGGCATGAATGACATAGGGGTGCCGCTACATACAGTCTTTGTGGAGTCGGATCTGGTGTCAGGTGAAGTAGTTGTGGGGGTCCGACCTGAGTTCCCGATTAAGGGGGTTTCTTTCTTGATGGGGAATGATTTGGCTGGTGGGAGGGTGTTGGTTACGCCAGATGTAACACCAGTCTCGGTCCAACAGTTCCCAGATGCTTCGGCTCAGAGGTTTCCTAAAGTCTTTGCAGCATGCGCTGTTACTCGAGCTATGGACAAGCGGAATAAGGATGACATGGATTTGAGTGACAGTTTCATGTGTGACCTTGATGAGGATCGCTCTTGTTCCCCATGCACTGCTGATCGGAGTGACGCAAGTAAAAAAACTCTACCAGATCGTACTCATTTGCCCCTGTCTTGTGAACAACTGGTTGCTAATCAGCGGAATGATGTCACTCTGTTCCCTTTGTTTGAAGCTGCAGTAGACGAAGAGGAAGTTAAGACCTTGCCGCTGGGCTATTTTGTTAGCGTCGGTTTGCTGATGCGCAAACGGACCCCACCAAGTGCCTCTGCAGCAGATGACTGGAGTGCAGTAAATCAGATTGTTGTCCCAGCTCCATATCGGACTGAAATTATGAAACTAGCACATGATGGTCCCCTTGCCGGTCACTTGGGGGTAAAAAAAACATATGACCGCATTTTGCTGCACTTTTTCTGGCCTTGTTTAAAGCTTGAAGTGGAGCGATATGTGAAATCTTGTCATATTTGTCAGGTTACTGGGAAGCCAAATCAAACCATCCCTCCTGCTCCACTTTACCCAATTCCGGTTGTTTGTGAGCCATTTGAACGGGTTTTAGTTGACTGTGTGGGCCCGCTTCCACGTACAAAGGCTGGTAGTAAGTTTTTGTTGACAGTGATGTGTGCATCCACTCGGTTTCCCGAGGTGTTCCCCCTGCGTAAGATTACCACGCTCGTGGTGGTTAAAGCGTTGACAAAGTTCTTTTCATTATTTGGTTTGCCAAAGGTGGTACAAACAGACCAGGGCTCAAACTTTATGTCACGCGTGTTTGGCCAGGTGATGAAGCAGTTACAAATTCGACACTGCCATTCTAGTGCATATCATCCTGAGAGCCAAGGTGCACTTGAACGCTTTCACCAGACATTGAAAACCATGCTGCGCACTTACTGTTTGGAGTTTGGAAAGGACCGGGATGAGGGGGTTCACCTGCAAATGTTTGCCATTAGGGAAGTGGTACAGGAGTCTCTTGGTTTTAGTCCTTCGGAGCTGGTGTTTGCCCATAACGTGCGTGGTCCCTTGAAGCTGTTAAGGGAGAAGTGGCTATGTGAAGGGACGGAGAAAAACTTGCTGGAATATGTCAGTAACTTCAGGTTTAAACTGCGTCGAGCCTGTGAGATAGCGAGTGGCAATCTTAAGGCAGCACAGGTCCGGATGAAAAGATGGTGTGACAGAGAGGCTAAAAGTAGAGAGTTTAAACCTGGTGACAAAGTCCTGGTGTTGCTGCCAATTCCTGGTTCTAGCTTGCAGGCTCACTATAGTGGACCCTATTTGGTGCAGAAAAAGGTTGGGGATCCAGACTACCTTGTAGCCACCCCAGATCACCGACGTAGAACCTGCCTCTGTCACGTTAATATGTTGAAGACATACTGTGAGAGGGAGCAGGCTCCATTGGAGGTGAAGTCCAGTTCAGAGACAAATGAGACTTCTGTGACACCTGGGGCGCTGTCTGGTGCTGAAGTAGCACCACCGTCCGTTAGCCTGGTGGTGGGGAAAGTCACAGGGGAGCTGTCCAGTGCTGAAGTCAGTGACGTGGGTTTGTCCGCAGCCTTGACTGAGGGAAAGTTGTCTAACTCTGAGATCTTGAAAGACCTCCCGGCTCATTTGTCTCATCTCCCTGAGCTGCAATGCTCAGATTTGGTTGAGTTAATTGAGTCTAACCGAATATTGTTTGCTGATGTTCCTTCTCAGACCAACCTGTTGAGGCATGATATTGATGTCGGTGATTCACAACCTATAAAACAACATCCATATAGAGTAAATCCAGAAAAACGATGTTGTCTAAAGCAGCAGGTTGAGTATATGGTGCAACATGACATTGCCGAGCCCAGCTGCAGTGCATGGAGCTCTCCATGTCTACTTGCCAAGAAAGCTAATGGTGAAGACCGATTCTGCACAGCTTTTCGCAAGGTTAACGACGTTACAAAGCCTGACTGCTGTCCGCTCCCGCGGATGGAAGATTGTGTGGATCGTGTTGGGGGGGCCAGGTTTGTTACTAAGCTGGACTTATTGAAAGGATATTGGCAAGTTCCGTTAACTAAGCGTGCAAAGGAGATCTCCGCTTTTGTCACCCCCAGTGACTATCACTGATAGCCAAATTTAACCTAAAATCCCCTATAAATGTTGCATGAAGCACTACACACCTAAGAGTTATAAAATAAAGTTTGTTTATAGAGCAGTTATCAAACCAGTGTTGCAAAGCACTCAACAAAAAGAAAAAGCAGCAGAAAACAATGAAAATAAACAATCAAGACAGTACAGAGTAAAAAGACATAAATGATGTTATGTAGTGTCAGGAAATATTAAAGTATTTGAAACACATGAGAATATAGAAATATGATTACAGAGAGAGATCGAGAGACAAACAACAGGTGCCAGTGAAAATAACTCGACATAAATTATAAAACAAAACATGAACACAAAATGAAGTCAAACAAACTTCTGGCACTTGAAAGTGTCAGAACTCGACCAGAGTAGCATGCAGGTGGACCAAGTGGCTAATGTACAGACTGGACTCAGCTCCAATGGATATGCTGTGTAGTTCACTTCCTGTATCTGTGTTGTTCACTTCCTGTATCTGCTCAGGTGCAGGCAATTTTGTGCTTGCTCCTGCTTCTGCTTGCATTTTTTCCACTATTATTTTTTCTTCATTGAGAGATTACAAGCAGTGACTCCTAGATATTTAGGAACCACTGGCACTATAATTAATTGTAGATAAAGTAGGCTGCTGCCTTCTCTTAACATTTTTTCCAAACTCGTCAGTACTTTCTGAACATGGCCCACCAATTAGAACAAGCCTGTTTGCCGCTAAAGCTAACTAGCATCGTTATGCCTCCCTTTACCATGGACGATTTTCAGAAGATCCGTCAGAAAATTGCTGTACTAGAAACCAAAGTCCACCAGAACAGAGTCAGAACAGCAGACAAGAGCCTGCTAACACACAGCTAATTAGCCCGAACGATGACTCGACAGAAACAGGAGGACTTTGCACTGGGTAATAAATCCAGGAATATTATTCCTTGCTGGAACACTCTTGGTGCAAAGCTGAAAGATAAATCGTTTCCCTCGGATATGAAAGAACGAGTAACAGGCAGATCCCTGTGATGCGACTGGTTGGCCTGCACTGTCATCTGAAAGGAGTGCCTCCTCAACCACTGTACCGAGGAGGAACCAGCCGTGGACGGCAGCGAAAACAAAAAGTAAGAGCAAACCTACCCACGTAACAAAGATACATCTGAACAGATTTGCTCCACTCTCACAAGACCTTGGCTCTCTATCCCACGACCTGAAAAACACCTTATCCTCAAAGAACAAGGAAAGGTATGAGACCAAATCTAAAAGTAAAAGGCGACAGAGAGAGCAAATGACTGTGCCTCAAACACCGATTGTGGATGATGGTCCTGTGAAGGAGGTGAAAAGCTTTTGCAGCAAGAAGAACACCAAAGTACTTTGTTTTACCAACAATGTGGTCTCTGACATCTGGATCTGGACATCGTTGCTGAACATCCAACGTTAAAATCTCTCATTTTACACACAGGGGTCTGTGATGTTGTGAAGCAACAATCTGAGGTATTGAAACTAGACTTTATTGATTGATTAAGTCAGATCTCTCCATACTGTGGCGTTTATCAGTGGCCCTCTACTGACTGTCTGAAGACGTGATGAGAGATTCAGCAGGTTGTTGATGTTGAACAGATGGCTCAAAGCTACATGTGCCGCTCAATCAGTGAACTTTATTCACAATTTTAACATTTTCTGGGAACGCAGACACCTCTTTTAAGGCAGATAGATTTTGCCTTAACAAGTCAGGAGTAAGATTGTTCACCTCCAACATATTTTACTCTGCACCACACATCAGTTCCGCCTGCCAAGGACAAGAGGCGAGACAAACCAAAACGACTGATAAGACAGCACTCTGCAGGAGAACTGCTACTGCCTGAGTTAAGCCCTGAACATAGAATGCATCTGAGCCAGGAGGAGGAGTCTTCACGGCCACCATCTTCAACCCCCCAAGAAGAGTGCCCTGCAGTCTCAACATGAGGGGGCTTCCACTCTTCACCCCCCGAACCTGACCCAACTCCCTGCCCTCTCCAGTCAGCCTCTCCCCCTCCTCCCCCTTCTGGATTTCATGGACAAGATGAAAAAGCTTGTCAATGTTGGTAACAAACTCGCACCACATCCAAATCCCCATTCCCCATATTCTCTCCCCTAAATCTCTCTTGCCGCCCAGCCCCCTTTCCGACCACCATGCTTGAAACAACCATCACCGAAACGTCACCGCGCCCCTCCTCCTTCTCAGAATCATCCTCTGTCTCCACAGTCTGATAACAGCACAGTACATCTTGTCTCTGTAGAAAATACAACTACTCTTTCTGATTTGTGCTGGTTCCAGCTACAAAGCTGATATCATTAATGTTATCCTCCCAGAAATGTTCAGTCCAGGTAGCCTCCTCAATTCCAGTGTTGACAGGTAATAGAAAAATGGTGAATCTGCTAAACTAAATCTGCCAATTTATTACATTTAGCTCCCATTCCTCGTCAGCCACAAACTGTCACAAAAAATTGCACAATTGGTTTTGACTCACTAAAATTTGTTATTTTTTTAAACATTAGATTTCTGACAGGAAAATCTTTTTTAATACATGATTTTATCATCAAACACAATCTTAATTTTATGTTTTTAACTGAAACTTGGTCAGACCAGGATAACAGTGCAGCTGTTCACATTGACTCAAGCCCTCCAAACTTCTCTTTCATAAGTGAGACTAGAATGCATAAAAAAGGATGAGGTGTTAGTATTCTGTTTAATGAGTTATTCAAATGCAAGCAGATGTTTTATGGAAATTGTACTTCTTTTGAATATATGGCTCTTCAGTTAAACTCATCTTCTAGGGCTATATTTCTAAATATTTACAGGCCACCTAAACACTGTACAGACTTTTCTGATGACTTTGCTAAGCTACTGTCTCTTATCTGCACTGACTTTGATTGTGTGTTAATTGTTGGTGACTTACCATCCATGTTGACAAACCGGAGGACAGAGGGACTAAAGAACTGTGTTGTGTCCTTGATAACTTTGGACTCACTCAGCATGTGACCCAGCCCACACACAACAGGGGCCACATCCTAGACTTGGTTATCTCCAAGAGTCTGAACATTTCTACGTTTCTGGTATCTGATGTTGCTCTCCCTGATCATTACTGTGTTTTCTTTGAGAGTGATACATCTGTGTACACAAATGTTCAAACTGAGGTTGTCTCAAAATGCTACATTACTGAAAACAACAGTGACATATTCATTCAGGCTTTCTCTTGCACACCTCCCCTCTCCAGGTTCTCTGTCAATAACCTTGTAGATCATTTCATTGCACCCACTATTCACTAAGTGAATGTGGTCTCTAGTAAGAAAAAATTTCCTTGGAGAAATGCCATGTTGGTAAAAAAAAAAAAAAAAGGGGGGGGGGGCACCTGCAGAGTGCAGGTGCCGTAAAACATTTTTTTGACATTTATAAAGAGAGACTTGACATTTTTAATTTAGAGCTGAAAAAGTCAAGGCAGTCCTTCTTCTCAGACATTATCACCAAAAACAATAAGAATGCATGTGCCCTGTTTAGTACTGTCAACAGGCTAAAAAACCCTCCTGTGCCAGTAGCCTCTAAAATTCTATCTACCAGGGCCTGTAATGAATTGGCATCCTTCTTCACTGCCAAAATTCAGAAAATTAGACGAGCGGTGAGTGCCACTGTACCAGGTACAGGAGGTGTGTTGTCCATGTGTCCACCTAAACCAACTCAAACACCATGACACAGTTTGATCCAATCAATGATAAAAACCTGCAAGAAATAATACAACATTTGAAATCTTCCTACTGTTGCCTTGATATACGTATTACCAACACGGTTCTTAAAAAAAAGTTTCAGACTGCATGACTCCAGATCTGCTACAGATTGTCAACGTGTCTCTTCTCTCAGGCGTCTTCCCCCAAGCCATGAAAACATAGTTATAGCAGTTATTAAACCACTCCTGGAGAAGAACAATCTAGACACATCGGTAATGAATAATTATAGGCCCATATCAATCCTCACAAGTTTAGGTCCTGAATCTCATCTAAATAATAGCGACTATTTTGCGTCTGTAGGTAATTACACATCAGAGCGGATGAAAATGACAAGCGGATTACCCCAGGGCTCCATTCTGGGGCCTCTGCTATTCAACATTTACATGCTCCCTCTAGCTCAGATAATGGAAAACAACAACATATGTTACCATAGTTATGCAGCAGCACACAAAGTTACATAACCAGCCCATACAAACACTGAGTAGATACATTGAACAAATCAGTGATTGGATGTGCCTGAGTTTTCTTCAGTTAAACAAACATAAGACTGTTGATTGTTTTCGGAGCTAAGGAGGAAAGACTGAGAGTTTCTGCACAGTTTCAATCTGTAATGTTGAAAACTACAAACCATGCCAAAAACCTTGGTGTAATCATGGACTCAGACCTGAATTTCAGCAACCACATTAAGACAATTACAAAGTCAGCCTACTATCACCTTAAGCATATATCAAGTATTAAAGGACTTACGCCTCAGCAGGATTTGGAAAAACTTGTCCATGCATTTATCTTCAGCAGACTCGACTACTGTAACGGTGTCTTTATAGGACTCTAAAAAAATCCATCAGACAGCTGCAACTGATTCAGAACACTGCTGCTCAACCAAAAAAGTAGATCACATCACTCCAGTTTTCATATCTTTACACTGGCTTTCTGTCTGTCAAATAATAGATTTCAAAATCCTGCAGTTGGTTTATAAAGCACTGAATGGTTTCGGGCCAAAATACATTTCTGATCTGCTGCTATGTTATGAACCATCCAGACCTCTGAGGTTGTCAGGTACAGGTCTGCTTTCAGTCCCTCAAGTCAAAACTAAACATGGAGAAGAAGCATTCAGTTATTATTCGCCACATATCGGACCAAACTCTCAGAAATCTGCAGGTTGCTCCAACTCTCACCTCTTTTAAATCAAGCATGAGGACCTTTTTGTTTGCCACAGCCTTTCATTGAAGCAATTTTAAGGCTTTGAACTGCACTGTGACTTTTATTGTTTAGTCTTGTCTCTTTTAAACCTATTCTATTTTATCTTATTTTCCTATTTTTTAACTCATTTTAATGTATTGTTTCTTGATGTCCTCCTACTTGTTTTTAAATGTATTTTCATATCTTAATGTCATTTTATGCCCCTGTTAAGCACTTAAGTTGCCTTGTGTCTGAATTGTGCAGTTCAAATGAACTTGCATAGTCAAAATGAAATCAATCAACAGCACATAACATCTGTTTGACCAAACTCTCCCAGGCAGAATCACAGTTAAGAGTTCATGGTTCAGTCAGCACTGTCCTTCCAAACATCTCCAGCTCAGCCTCAGCCACCAGCAGCATCAGGTAATTCCATTGATACATCCCATGTATGGAACATTTTCTCTGCCTCTACTGTACTGGTATTAATTTATGCTGTAAAAAGCCCTACACACCCGTAGTCTATCCACAAAGGCGTTTCCATTTATCTTTTTTGATTAGATCTCTTTTTAAACAATTCCCAGCAAAGCTCCTCCTGGCTTCTTTCGACTAGAGCGCTAATCAGCAGGTTAATTGAAAACACCTGTGTGGGTGAGCAGGGCCCTTTAATTAATTACCTGACTTCACTTCATTATTTCATACTGCAGCTGTAAGTCTGTTCATAACTTGATGTGGTTATTAGCAGTGAAAAATCAGATAGTATACATTAGGAGTTAAAAGAACAGTTACAAATTTGTGCTCATCGGTAACAGTCAGTTAATACATTTTTAATCAGTTAAATTCTTAACAGCGATTAATCGATTAATGATTAATAATTTATATTCCTAATTGTCTTGCATTATTCCAGTTGCATTTGAGTAGGGGAAAATGCTTTATAAAAGTAGCAAATATGTTTGTATACTGAATTACAAGCCACAAATATACGTACAGATAAATACTTTTATTTATTTTGCTATACTAACAAAATAAATAACAGTATTTTATCTGTTATACTAAATTCTTGTTTAGGTAGTGGCTCCTCAGACCAGAATTAGCCATGCATTAAAACCATGCAGGGGTGGGGTGGGGGCATGTTGCTTCAAGCACCAGTGATACATGACTATACATACCTGATACATTGTTGGGATTATATTATTCTTATTATTATTTGTGAGAAAGCCTGTGGAGCCATGAGGAGCAGGTGAACGAGCACTGATGTCACACTTGATGTGTGATGTCACACTTCTGAGTTTTTCCACTGCTGTGTGTAAATGACTAGAAAGTAAGTAATTATCACGTTCCCTTTAGTGTTGCCATGCAGCATTTATATTACTGGGTTGTTTTTGCTATTTAAGTTTTACCGTTTTTTGCATTGATTGGCTTAATTGTGTAGTTCAGCTAGGAAGGTACCACATGGTTGCTAATTGTGTTAGCATTATCAATGTGATACAGTAATAGTATCTTTAAATATGTTTATATTATGCTTATGTTATTATTATGCTTCCTACATTTACAAATTATCTGCATAATTATCTACAGACTTTTTGATGTGGTGTTGAGTGTTACTGACCAACGGAGCTAGGATACTGGCTAAGGATATGTTATAGGCAACTGAGTTGATGCTGCTGATGATGGGTCTGAGTGGTGCTCTTCCCTTGTGTATCTTGGGGAATCCATAGATACATGAAATGGCTCTCCTGGGGTACAGTCAGTAATATAATGGCCTGTCAATGGCTTTGTACTTTTCCAGTTTTTGCAGATATTCTATAACCTTTTTTTTGTAGCTACTGGTAGGATCTCGCCTCAGTGTCTCATAGGTGTTAGTATCACTAAGCAGATCAGTGACTTAGGTATGGTAGTCTGCTGTGTTTAGCACTACAGTGAATCTCCCTTTGTCTGCTGGCAAGATGATGTTCCGGTCTCCTTTGAGCGATGCCCAGGCCTTCTTTTCCTCAGTAGTGAGGTTTGAGCCTCTTAAAGATCCAGAGCAGACAGAGAGGAGGAGACGGAAAAACTTGTGTCATTCCTTATGTCGCGGGAACATCTGAGAAACTTGAGGCAGAAACTTGTCCATCCTAAGGACAAAACAAGCAGACATAAGCAGAGTATGTTCATGATGTAGTTTATGCTGTTCAATGCAGCCAGGACTGCACAGACTTGTACATTGGGGAGACAAAACAACCTCTCCAATGAATGAATGGCACAACACCCTCAATGTAAACATCTTGGGAAGAGAAGACAGATGGTTTGAAAGAGGAGTAAAAGAATCCATCTCTGTCAAACTTGAACGACCGTCTTTGAACAGAGGGGGTGGCCTACGACATTACCTATCACCCACCTACAATGCATGCATCTATCTGTCTGTCTGTCTCTTTCTCTCTCTTTTACTAATCTGTTTTATCATGTTTGTTGTTGATGATATGGACCGCTTTTTGTGTCTGCAATAAAGATTAATAATAATAATAATAATGTAGTACTGAGTTCTCTCCACAGACAGCTTAACAACCATTCACACCTAGGCTCACCTAGCCCTGGCAGCCCACATGAAGGCCACAAGTGGCTCTGACAACTCTGAAACTCACAGCTTACACGTGTCCTTAATGACTCTGTGAGGACACTCCCACACAGAGTTTAAAAGCCTGCAGCTTTTAATTATGTTTAATGACATCAAGGATAATTAAAGTTATCACATGGAATATAAACGGAATTCAGAATCCTATCAAAAGGTTCAAAGTTCTATCTCATTTAAATTCTCTTCAATGTGATATAGCGATGTTACAAGAAACACACCTAACAAAAGAATAGACAATGAAATTAAAACAGCGATGGGTAGGACAAATATTTTTCTCTTCCGCCACTAAAGCTTCCAGAGGAGTTTGTATACTAATCTCAAAGAAGATTTTATTTACAGCCTTAGATGTGATCTCTGACAAAGAGGGACGATGGGTGATAGTCTCAGGTGAACTGCAGAATAACAAAATAACCTTAGTTAATCTATATGCCCCGAATGTGGCGCAAGGCAATTTTGTTTCTTTATTAAATATACCGCTAGCACAGTTCCAGAACACACCATTATTGGTGGGTGGTGATTTTAATTTAGTAAATGATGCCTTAGTAGACCGTTCTGGTCACCCTTTACCAGCAGATAAGTCTCTCTCAAGAGCCTTCAATGAGCTACTAGAAACACAATCATTAACTGATGTATGGCGTCTGATTAACAGTCAATCAAGAGAGTACACATTTTATTCAAGGGCACATAACTCTTATTCCAGAATTGATTATCTTTTGCTGTCAAATAATTTACTGGACTCTGTTGTTGATTCCACTATTCACAGTATTGTCATATCGGATCATGCCCCAGTTTCATTACATTTTTATCCGTCTCCTAAATCTAAACCCAAATCTAAAAGATGGAGCTTTAATAATTCAATGTTAAAAGATGACAATTTTGTTAAACTAATATAACAGAATACAAAAGAATTCATTGAATGAAATATACCCCCTGGCATTTCCATTCAGACAGTCTGGGAGGCCTATAAGGCAACATGTAGGGGATGGATTATTAGTTTTTCATCATATAAGAAGAAAGAGAAGCTACAAAAGAAAGAGAAATTATTATCCAGACTTAAAGAGCTTGAGTTGAAGCATATGGCAGACCCGAGTGACAATACTCTGAAACAAGCAATGCTTTGGGCAAGGGCAGAGATACAAGCATTATTGAATGAGGAGTCTGCTTTTACACTATACAAACTGAGAAGGAAACTCTATGAAAATGGTGAGAAGGCAGGGAAAATGCTTTCATACCAATTAAAAAAACTTGAACAAAAGCACTCAATCTCCGCTCTAAGAAATGACAGTGGTGAGATTTTAAGGGACCATGATATTATCAATGACACGTTTAAAAGATTTCTCTCATCACTGTACAAATCTGAATGTAAAGTAACACAGCAAGAGCTAGATCTTTATTTTGCAAATCTACCCTTGCCAAAATTGGATGAACAGCAAAAACAATCACTTGATGCCCCAATTTCAGCGGTTGAAATTTTGAATAATATTAAATGTTTGTCAAATGGTAAGGCACCTGGAGGAGATGGTTACACCACTGAATTTTTTAAATGTTTTTCAAAAGAGATCACACCACTGTTAGTGATTTTATATAATGACATTATTCAGAAACAATTTATGCCACAATCAATGCGGACAACTATAATATCACTCTTGCCAAAACCTGGGAAAGACCACCTAGATGTAAACAACTACAGACCTTTAAGCTTAATTAACAATGACTATAAATTGTTTGCAAAGATATTAGCAAAAAGATTAGAAAAAATTGTGTCCACCTTAATCCACCTGGATCAGGTTGGTTTTATCCCAGGGCGATTATTATCTAATAATATGAGGAGACTCATGCAAATCATGCAAGTTGCCAGCTCTCTCCCACATCCAGTGATAGCAGTATCACTGGATGCGGAGAAAGCATTTGACCGCATTGAATGGCAGTACTTGTTTTACACTTTGTCCAGATATGGTTTTGGTCCAAGATGCTTACAGTGGATCAGAGCTTTGTATCATGAACCCGTGTCAGCAGTTAGGAGCAATAATTTAATTTCAGCGCCATTTCAACTTTATCGTTCTACAAGACAAGGCTGTCCTCTATCTCCACCACTATTTATCTTGGCATTAGAGCCTCTGGCTTGTACAATAAGGATGGAAAGAAATATTACAGGTGTTTCAATTGGGGATTATGATTTCAAAGGGTTAGGGGTTAGGGATAGGGTTAGGGTTAGCCTAACCCTAGGGGGTTGGAAATTATAAAAACATTTGGCAGTCTGTCAGGCTATAAAATAAATTGGAGCAAAAGTGAAACCATACCCTTAAATCAGTGTACATACATTACAGATCTGGGACCCGCTCCGTTTATATGGAAAAGAGGGGATGAAATATTTGGGCATTAAGATTAGCACACCTATCAGTAAAATTTTTGAATTAAATGCTCAACCTCTGGTAAATTCCATAAAGGAAGACCTTAAAAGGTGGTCTAACCTGCCTTTGTCCTTATGGGGCAGATCAGAGGTGCTCAAGATGAACATTCTGCCAAGATTAATCTTTTTAATTTCTTCCATTCCTTTACATATATCTAAACCTTGGTTTGATAATATAAATAAATTGTTTTCCAATTTCTTGTGGAAAGGAAAGAAGCCCAGAATGAATATGACAAAATTATCATTGCCAAGAGATAAGGGGGGCTTGGGAATCCCAGATGTGTATCTGTATTATTTAGCATTTAATGCCAGATTCCCTTTAATGTGGGGATATCAACATAACAGAATCCAAGGTAGTTGGGAATGGTTGGAAGAACGCATTATAAGGGACAAGAACAAATTATTTTCATTGTCATCACTGTGGTACCATCCTGCTCTACCAAAAATAGACAATTGTATTATCAGCCTGTCTTGTGATATTATTAAAAAGGTTCACAAAAAATTGGGAATAACAAAGACTGCCTCAGCATCATGACCATTATAGCACAATGCAGCATTTAAAGCAGGAGGGAATCCATTGTCAGACCTTACATGGCAGCATCACAACATAAATGTAATCTCTCAAATTGTAGAAAATGGGGTGATTTTGTCTTTTGAGGAGCTTAGAAAGAGGTATAGTCTAAATGCCAATGCTTTCTTAAAATATGCACAATTAACATCAATATTGTGAAAATTTCCAAGAGAATATTTGGAGTACAATGTTGAAATGGATAGTAAATTGAGATGTTTAGCATCACACAGAGGCACAGTCTCGGGTCTATATAAACTGCTAATATGCTCCGCCTCAAATCCTAACGCCCACACTCAGCTACAATGGGAACAGGATCTAGGGGTCTCATTAAATTCAACAGAGTGGGAAAGAATATGGAGGGACCCTGCAGCCACTTCCAAATCGGTCAGATTTAGAGTTATACAAATGAAAATTCATCATAGAGCATATATCACACCAGCAAGAATGAAAAAAATAGACCCCAGCTCCTCTGACCTCTGTTGGCATGGGTGTGGTCAAGTAGGAACTCTGATCCACATGTTGTGGCACTGTCCTGCAGTTAAATCCTTCTGGGAGGATGTGGTCCACTCAGTGTCACTTATGCTGAAGATAGAACTCTCTCCTTGTCCTCTCATTTGTTTGTTGGGATACAGGGCTGCACAACTCAGGTCAAAGAGAGATAGGAAAATAGCAGGCCTAGGCTTCTTGGTTGCTAAAAGAATTATTTTGATGAACTGGAAGACACCCAAGACAAATTGTTTTTCAAAAGAAACATGGTTATTTGAATTTTTTGATCTTCTTGGACTGGAGCGAATGGCTGATTTGATGAATGATTCCGCGCATAATTTTGGGAAAAATTGGGATCAAGTTCTGGGAATTATCGCAGAGTTCCAAATTTGAGATGGTGGAGGACTCTTGCTGTGCAGCCCTTAAAGTCAAATTGTCACCTTGTTTCCATGTAAATTAACTTGAAAATGATCAAGAAATGAACATGATTATGAAATGAACAATTGAATTGCAATGATATTGTACTGCCCCCTACCCCCACCCGCCCTCCCTTTTGTGTTTTTAATTTGAGTATGTATGTATGTATGTATTTTTTCCTTTTTTTTTTTTTTTAAGCATGTCTTGTCTGGTTTGTTGCGCCTTGTCATGTCTTGTTGTGTGATTTTATTTTATTGTGGTTATTTGTGGTTGTATTGTGTCTATTTTGTGTTGTATAATAATAAAAATGTTAATAAAAAAAAAATAAATAAATAAAAAAAATAAAAGCCTGCAGCTCCCCTCCAGCTAGTTAGCACTGAAGAAGCCTCTTGGATGAGAGGTGAAACGTCTTCAAGAAACTGAAACTAGTCCAGTTGCCTACGATACAGCATTTAGAATTACCATGACCTAGATGACTGAGAACCTTCATCAACATCTTATATATTGTTATTTTCTCCTTTGTAGACCACACACACAAATACTCAGTAACTCAACTCAAAAGGTGTCCTCCCTTGGCATGTGTATGCCTTCTGCCCAGTCTACAATAAATCCCCTGTACTGTGGATCCTCTCTGCTGTCCTGATTCTTTGACTGCAATCATCTCCATATCTGCTGGCCCAGACCACTTACCCTTCCCAGCCTTTATTTTGTTATTATTATTATTATTATTATTATTATTATTATTATTGTTGTTATTATTGTTGTTGTTGGTGTAACAAGCACCCTGGAAAAGAAGTGCTACTTGAATAATTGTAAAATCTATGAATGATGAAGTGTGACCAACTATCCATAAATTTACATATGTTGGTCCAGTGTTGGAGGCAACAATGAGGCTCCTTAACTGTTCAGCAGTTTCTTTTATTTTCCTTTTTTAGCAGCGTATTTACAGTGGTGATCAGCTTGGCCAAAATTGATGGAACAAAAAAATCAAAACTAAAGAAACAATACATTTTAAAATTTCAAATGGGAAAAAAAGACAAAAATGTAAGGTAAAAATTAGTCAAAAACTCTTTATCGGGCTATACCCCCGTTAAGCCTGTTCATCTGCATTAACTGACTCTGGCAAGCCACTCCAACCCCTGCTTATAAAAGCAGAAACTCCTCCTTCTGCAGGAGATAACAATTAGCCAATCAATTGACCAACAATTAGCTAATATCAGTGCTTTATATATCAGCTGATAGAAAACATCTATAATTTAACAATTTAAAACGTCAATGCATTTCTTTCAAATAGAAAACATCATCTTAAACTACTCAATATAGCCTTTTTCTTCTGAACCTCCCGAACCTCCCCCTCATCCATACCACACTTGGTGTCGTGTCTCAATTTCTTAATCTTTGTTTGTCCAAAAAGGTTTTTCAGAGTTTCAAAAAGTCACCAATAAAAAGGAAATAATCTCCAGGGGGGTATTCCAGAAAGCGGGTTTTGTGAAAACTCTGAGTTTGTTAACCCTGAGATGAGAGAAACTCTGAGTTTTCAGTTCCAGAAAGAGAGATAACTTAAACTCTGGGTCTGTTACCGCGGTAACTGACTCTGTGAACCTAACCTGCTCACTGGCAGGTTCACCTGAAGAAACCCTGAGTCTGACGGAGCTGTCTGACAGCGGCTGTCCTTTCCTTCAGTCCGATCATGTTGAAGCAGAAATAATTCACACAGTTTTACACCAGGAGGAGAATTTAGATTAATTTAGATGAGCTCTCGCTCCCTGACGAGGACTGGACTGAACAGTAGACCGCTCCTCATCAGTCCGTCATTTATATTCTCCGGCCGCACAGCGAATATCAGGCTACGCGTCATCGCTGACGTGCTCTCAGATCTGAACCATCCTCTGCGTTTTTTTTTTGTTTTTTTGTTTTTTTAATCACTTCGCAGGTTAATCAATCACCTTCAGCAGCAAGAAGGAGGAGGAGCCACCGTGAGACTGTTTTTATAGGTAGGCTATTTCATTTTCAGCCGATTTAAATGAAATAAAATAGCCTAAAATAAAACACTGAACAACATTCAACCACTTCCCCAAAGGCTAATATGAAAGAAACTGATGTTAAATTCCAAATGAAAAGACGACCGCATCTAAAACTCTGTCAGTGATTTTACGGCCGCAGCCGTGTTGCTTTTTTTTTTTTTTTTCCCAGAAAATGTCTGCTTCCTGTTTTCTCCCCTGTTGCCATGGTGAATCACAGTATCGGAGCTCCATTGATGATGGCTTTTTACTAGTCGTCAGGCACGAGCTCAACTCAGAGTTAACATACTCAGAGTCGACTTACCTGACTCAGATCAGCTGTTCTGGAACTGAAAACTCAGAGTTTCACTTCACAGGGTAAGTCAACTCGGAGTTCATGGATAGACTCAGAGTTTGTTGAACCTCCTTTCTGGAATACCCCCCAGGAGTCCTCCAAAGCTGAGTGCAGTAATGTTTAATTGTCGACAATTAAAACATGAGATCATACAGACAAAAGTTCATCCGATAAGACCCAACTTCTCAATACAAAACATACTAGTTAGTTATTCACTAAAACGGGCTGGGTACCATGGCTTATCCAATCCTGGCTCGTCCTTTTGTTTATGTATCAAATTTTGCTGACTCCAGTATTTTCCTGCACGAGGCTAAAACATGAGCCCTAACCCTGGCACAATCCCCCAAGAACTTGAACATAAAAGGATTCTGAACAGACTGTTTTGGCAGTTCCTGGGTCCAAATCAGAGGAAGGCCAGGTGCAGTCTGGTTGAAACACTTAATTTTGTCAGATGTTTCTTTTCAATATGATGTGATTGAGTGACTGGCAGTAATGCCAAAACAACTTAACAGAACAACACCATTAAGGTTTCACAGCTTCATGTTCATTAATCACCAAACAGCTAGATGGTAGAATAAAGTGTTGTGTGATGATGTGCATTATATTTACAGGTCACAGGGCATCCCTGTGACAATAATTATATACATTATTATAATTGTTGGTATAATACTGATGCCCAGCACTCTATAAAAGAAATGCTGCTTGAATAATTGTGAAATCCATAAATGATGAAGTGTGACCAACTATCCATAAATTTACACCACTGATATTTCCTTGAGGTCTTCATCAAAGCCAAATTAAATGTTCAGCATGTAGAGATACAGAGCAAGTTATACAGAGCAAATGCTTTCACTGCTCACCAGAATGAACGAAGGGTTAAAGGTCAAGAGTATAGTATGATAATATCCATGTTACATAAATAAACCAGGTTCCCGGCTTCACATGTTACATGTTCTTTTTTAAAAAGAAACCTTGAAATGTATGCTGTATTCTCAGCATTATTCATTACTGAGCAGAGTGTCCTTTTCTCCAGTTTCATCCTCCCTGTCATTGTGTATCACGTTGGTTAAAGGGACGCCTTTAAACATACTTTGATCTTCAAGGAGACACAATTGACGTCACACACCCACCCATTGCACTGTACTTGGCATCTCTAGAACAATGAGGTGTGTGAGACAGAGGCAGAAGGCGAGCATGATTATTCACATTGTAAATGTATTTCAAACATTATACGTTCCAAAGTGCAACATCAAAACACAAGACGATAATGTGGATAAGGAATGCAGAATGAAAGGAGGAAAATAATAATAAACACATTTTGACGAACATGCGGCAGTAAAGATAAATCTCTCTGCCTATATTTAAAAGCAGCAACAGTCAAGTGTGAGTGTAAGTTTCTAACAACAATGTGCAACTAAACACTCATTCACCATGTTTCATCTTAGAAGTAACAAGCCAGTGTCTGACGGCCAAGGGGGTTCATTTTGGAAAAGCAACTTTGAGATGTTTTTTTGCTCTAAACTAGTGGGTAAATCAGCAGTACTATTTTAAAATCAGTTCAGTGACAATGAAAGCACAACTGGAGGGTTGTGTTCAGCTGCTGTGAGCTGTAGCTGTTCAGGAAGACCAGAAAAGCAGTCTAACTTCCTGGAGATAAAGGCAAGAAGAGGTTTTTCAAGGGCATGATTCCTTAAAGTCTTACCAAAATTTAACGAATAAAGGTGGCGCTATTACCATCATTAAATTCCAGAACCAACATTAACCTTTTCCTGCTTACATGTTTTAATGCTCTTAGTATGGTTGGTGCCTTAAGGCGCTTGTGTATGCACAACTGTCCACAACTATAGATGGATACAGGTAGATACCACATTGTCAGCTGCGGTTCATTAAAGAGATGTGTCAATGCACCCGGCATCCTTGCTCTGCCTAGCCCACACACTCTGGCAGTGACGAGCAGCTCCAATGACCCAAAGAGGGCCAACAGCAGGCCGGGCAGGAGGGACTGTGACAGCAGAAGAGGTTGGTATGTTTACTGGGGATCTACAGCTCACAATCTGCTCTGTCAGCACCACTACTGGCTGTTTGTTTTACAAGCCAAACATGAGAAATAGCACACTACCACCCCCTCCTCTCTGACTTCACATCAGCTGTTTCAGCAGCCAAATCTGCCTTCTACCTGTCAAAGATTAACTCCTCTGCCTCCAACCCCAGGAAACTATTCTTCATGTTCTCTTCCCTCCTCACCCCTCCTACCCCTCCCTCACTGCTGATGACTTTGCAACTCACTTTACCAAGAAAGCAAAAAAAATCAGCTCCTCATTTACTTCCGTGCCCTTCCAAAAAGCACCTCCCACAACCCTCACCTATGACAGCCTTACCTGCTTCATCCCTCTCTCCTCAGATTTTCACACACTAGTGACGTCTAACCGTGCCACCACCTGTTCCCTCTGCCCGATTCCCTCCTCTCTTCTCCAAAACATCTCACACGACATCTTGCCTTTCCTCACCACCTTGATAAACTCCTCCCTCACTTCAGGCCTTATTCCAGCTCCTTTCAAGACAGCTACAGTAAAACCACTCCTAAAGAAACCCACCCTAGACTCAGCTGACATCCAAAACCTGTATCTCTTCTTTCATTCCTCTCTAAAACCCTGGAACACGCCGTCTACAACCAACTGTCCTCCTACCTTTCACAAAACGACCTCTTTGACCCCGATCATTCAGGCCTCAGCACTGCTCACTCCACTGAGACGGCCCTCCTCACAGTGACTGAGTCCCTCCGTGCCGCCAGAGCCTCATCCCACTCGTCAGTCCTCATGCTCCTCGACTTATCCTCTGAGTTTGACACAGTCAACCACCAAATCCTCCTCTCCACTCTGGCCGAACTTGGCACTCTGCTCTAACCTGGTTCACATCATACCTGACAAATCGCACCTCTCAGGTCATGTGGAATGTCCACACCCTGCTTTCTGGAAACTGGTGTCCCTCAAGGCTCAGCACTAGGACCACTTCACTTATAGTTTTCCCTATACTCTCAGGGTTTCCTCCAGGATTTTTTTAAACATTGGGGGAGGTCTGCCCGGGTGGAAGAGGGGGGCTGACGACGATGACGACAACATGAATTCTGAAATGTGAAATTATGACTATTTCAAACTGAATGTTTTTCTAAATACATTATTTACTATAGGGTTTCCGGTACATGAATTGAAAATAATAATTGAAAATAGGATCTTGCAGTATCACTAGGCCAAAACAACAAAAACCCCAACAACAACATTTCAAAGTTAAATAACTAAACTAGTCTATACTGAATACAGTCAAATCAACATCTTTTCCTGCATAGAATCTATAACATTAGGGTCGTTTTCACGGGTTTGAACAAAACTGTATCAAATATAACCTAGCTTAGCAGGCCTGTAGCCAGCTTTGTAGAGGGGGTTATACAATTTAAGTGTATTGTCTCTCTTGTGATGTGACCATTTTTAGCCACTATAGGCATACTTTCTCTTCTAATGTGGCAGTGGATGAGCTGGTACTCATCACATTTGGTACAGTTGATTATTTTTAGATTAATTTTTAAATTCCAAACACAGCCTATTACAACAATTTTTCACCATGTAATTCATTTTTATAAATTGTGTGTATAAAATTATTATTATTATTATTATTTTACCCAGCTATTTTTGCTATTTTTACCAGCTACCCCAAATGAAACTGCAGGCCCTGCAGTTCATTTTACAGCTGGTACACACGTTTGTTTTCACTCTGGTCCAAATGCAGCACCACTGACAGAGCGTCTGACCGGGAAATGACGTGCGGTACGTCATGTTTACGTGACTCTCGATTGTAAAAATGAGTTTCTAAAGTAAACTTTAACTAAACTTTAACAACAGACACACACGTAAACAGGTTGTTTGTAATACTGCTCATTAGGTTTATAAACGGACCACTCTAGTTCGACTGTAGCTGAGCTAACGTAGCTAACGGCGCTAATGAAGCTAACTAGTAAACAGCTGCTCAATGGCTTTGTGATGTTTCCGATCCCCCTTGCCTACGGGCCAGCTTAGATACCTTTCTTTCACCCTTTTCTCTCCCTCCACGTCGGACTGTCGTCTCTACTCTCTTCGACTTTCGTGCGCCGCAGCCAGACAGGCAGGTGGTGACTCCGGTGTTGGTTTTTCAAAATAAGGGTATTTGCAGCGTAGCGTCACATTTCATGAAAAAAACACCATGTTTTGTGCCACAATTCACATTTCATACAATAATTTACATTAACATGAACATAAAACAACATAAAAACAAGGTAAAAAAACAAACAAAAAAACCCCCAAAAACATTATTCTGAAGGTGTGGCGGCTTTATTTTGCCGTGGCGGTGCGCCACAATCAATTACATGTGGAGGAAACCCTGACACTAGATCACTAGGCTCTGCAATCACATCACATGGATTCTCTTACCACTGTTATGCTGATGACACCCAACTGTTCCTCTCCTTTCCCCCATCCTCCAATACCCACGTTGCCATGCGCATCTCGGAATGTCTGGCAGACATCTCCGCTTGGACAACTGTGCCTCATCTTAAGCTCAACCTTAGTAAAACTGAACTCCTCTCCATCCCGGGAAATGCTGCCCTCACATGGACCTGCCAGTCACTGTCGAGGACGTCACGGTATCGCCTTCATTGACTGCAAGGAACCTGGGCGTAATCCTTGACAACGGACTATCCTGCACCCCCAACATCACCACAGGATCCGGTCTTTCCTCACGAAGGACGCAACGCAACTCCTGGTCCAAACGCTGGTCATCTCCTGCCTCTCCTGCAACTTGCTCTTGGCTGGACTCCCAGCCTCTGCGACTAAACCATTGCAACGTATCCAAAACGCTGCAGCGCAGCTCGTTTTCAATCTACCCAAATTCTCCCATGTGACCCCCCTCCTCCGTGGCCTCCACTGGTTTCCTGTTGTGGCTTGTATCTGATTCAAGACCATGGTGCTGACCTTCAAGGCCATCAACGGAACTGCACCCATCTACCTCCAAACACTGGTCAGACCACACGCCCCAGCGCGAGCACTTCGCTCTACTACATCAGCTGGCCACTGCCATCGCTGAGAGCAAACAAAGTCCGCTCAGCGAAGTCACAACTCTTCTCTGCTCTGGTGCTCCCGTGGTGGAACGAACTCCCGACCAATGTCAGGACAGCAGAGTCACTCACCATATTCCGCAAAAGACTCAAGACTCACTTGTTCAGACTTCACCTCGACCCCATGACTCCCATGACTCCTCTACTTTATCGACAGTGATATGTTGTGGTTTCTTTCTTGTGACACATGTACTTATTGTAAGTCGCTTTGGACAAAAGCGTCTGCTAAATGCCCTAAAGGTAAATGTAAATGCACAGACACAACAAAAGCTACACATAGTTCAGTCTCTTGCTTGACTCAAACTGTTTATTCATACTATTTAGAATTAACATTTACATTAAGATTAATTCATAATCTGGGATTTTAGTTCTGATTTTCCTGACAGTTTTTGGGGATCGACAACAACAAGTCAAATCAAAAGCAAATTGATGCTCGCTCCCCTGAGGTATGATTGCCATGTGTGAACTTATCAAAGATGCAATGCATGAGCTCAACACTTCGATAAAAAGTCAATACTTTAAATTCAGTGCCCCCATATTGCTATATCTCAAGCTATTGTAGCTTTCATATTGTGCAGAACTGAGGTAAGGCTTTAGCCATACGAGGTTGGCATGGTTTCATCCAAAGTGGGTTGGAAAAACAATAGACCCACTTTCTTTCTCCCCTCCTAGCCTTACCCCGTGGTATCGCTGCAAACGCAGCATTAGCAACATGGCTACCACTAGCTTCCTGGCTACTGTCCAATGAGAAAAACAACCGTAAAGAACTTTATTTGACCAATAAATCCTGATCTCATTTATTAGAAAGGCAGAGTAAACCACATGGTTGTATTTATACAGTAAGTAGGCAGGTTTTGCTACTTACAGATCTAGTAGAAAGAGTGCCAGTTTTCTACCAGCTCAGGTTGTGGTGGTAAGGGGAAACACACATCGGCTGTGTAATAAACATTGACCCACCACTGACGCTCTCCATAGCATGGATGCCATCCATTCACTTTTGTTTTACCTTGGTTTCTATCACTCTCCTTCTTCTCCTTTTAGCTTCCTCCAAAGTTAAAAGTAATTTTTCTTTTGCAGTGTAGAGATTCCACAGTTATTACAATTGTTCCACCACTACCTGGGATTATTACACGGCTCTATTGAATGCTGCTCTCTGATTGGTCCATCGCTGCGTTCTACGGTCTGTTATTTCTGTATAATGACCGTCGTCAAGTATAACAGACCGTTGCTAGGGACGGCGCTCTGATCCGCCCCTGCAACATGTAGCAACATAAGCAAGACAGCACCGCTGTCCAGCTGCTCTTTCAGGCCGGCCTCGAAAGTCGTCAGATCATGTCTGTGACTGGACACATGAGAGCAGCTAGGGACGGCGTTCTGATCCGCCCTGGCAACATATAGCAACATAAGCAAGACAGCTGGACTTTCAACGCGTTACACCAACCACAGCACGCTGTCCAGCTCCTCTCTCAGGCCCCGAAAGTGAAAGTTAAAACTTTACCGAGCAATCCTTGTCGCTGCTGAATCATTGTGGGTGATTATTTATTATTTATATCAGTCGTAAGGCCGTGTAATAAGCGGGATAATGTATAGTTAGTCGGTTGTTATGGAGAAATAAACCCCTTCAGGTTGTATGGTTCCATACAACCTGTCGGGGTTTATTTCTCCATAACAACCTCCGAACTATACATTATCCCTTACTTATTACACGGCTCTATTGAATGCTGCTCTCTGATTGGTCCGTCGCTGCGTTCTACAGTCTGTTATTTCTGTATAATGACCGTCGTCAAGTATAACAGACCGTTGCTAGGGACAGCGCTCTGATCCGCCCTGGCAATAGCAACATAAGCAAGACAGCACCGCTGTCCAGCTCCTCTCTCAGGCCGGCTTTGAAAGTGAAAGTGAACGTGAAAACTTTACCGAGCAATCCGTGTCGCTGCTGAATCATTGTGGGTGATTATTTATTATTTGTTTCACTCGTAAGCCGTGTAATAAGTGGGATAATGTATAGTTAGTTGGTTGTTATGTAGAAATAAACCCCTTCAGGTTGTATGAAACCATACAACCTGTCGGGGTTTATTTCTCCATAACAACCTCCGAACTATACATTATCCCTTACATAGTGACCAGGTAAAAGAATGCCTCTTACTGGTTTAGTTGGCAATGGCAGACATGTTCACTTTGTAATATAATTTATCCATTGTTTTTAATTGCATAATGGTTACTTGGTTTTTTAGTGAACCAGTCTATATGCGGATATTTTGCAATCAGTATTTACTTCAGAATGATTGGTTAAAGCAAAAAAGTTGTCTATTGCCAGTTTAACTTTTCTTATATTTACATTATCCTGATCTTGTAGTTAGAGATCTTTTGTTGTAATATAGGAGATATTAACTTATTATTACAAGGCAAGATATCTGTTTTTTTCATTTTTTTTTCAAGGCATTGTGCTTCTGTAACACACACCTAGTCTCCAGAGATTGAAAGTATAGCCCTGAACAGTGGTAGAAATGATATTCAGATCCTTTACATAAGTAAAAGTAGCAATTCCACACTGGAAATACTCAACTACAAGTAAAGGTCATGTAGCTTGTCATGTAATGAGGACAAAGTATGTAACCCACTGGTATAGTATGACTGTTTTGTTTCTTTTTAAACTTTTGTTTGTGTGCTTTAATTTGTCAATGATAAGTTCATATGACATTATACTTTGTATTGTTCAACATATATTCATTGTTGATTTTTTATTTTAAGGGGATTTGTTGATGGAAATAATAATGAGGAAAGGTCTTCAGCATTTTTGCATATGCAGCCACTTAATTCTTCCTTTCTGCGACATATAATACTGTATGTAATTAAGTGTCATCAGCAGAGGCATGGCAAAAAATGCATTCAAGAAAGTGTAAAGGTTGAATAAATGGGATCAGGGATTTGAACCTTGCAAATGTAACTTATTTTCATAATTTGCCGCAAATGGACACAACATAGAGTATGAAAGGGTCACAGTGCAGAAAAATACTATGAATGTCATGATTGAATGAGCTGTTAATATCAAAACATCATTGAAACGTAGAGTATGTCACATACAGTATCCCCAGTGTGTGCTGCCTTTCTGTTAATAAACCATGACAATAAGTGCGTCTTTTCAGTATGTCACTCAGCAGCTCGTGACAGTGGCGATAACACTGAACCACACCATTTAAACATTTAATTAGAGTCTCAACATGAGAAGAAGCAGCATACAAGCAGCATAGACACACACCCACTCACTTCTCCACCGTTTCAACTGAGCATGCACGCACAAGCACACACACTCAAGACAGTACATCAGGCTTACAGTCTCAAGCTGCTGCGAGTTTGAATGAAGCATGCCTCCCTCAGATTAATTGTGGCCCACTTATTTTTAATTAAAGTTTCTTTGTGTGGTTCCATGCTGGTAACGTGGGAGTAGGTGTTAAGTAAAAGAAGTCTGTCCTTGTTCTGTCAATGTGTTTTAATCAAGACAGGGTTAGTTCAGTTACCTATAGACTATTCACCTTCTCTCAGCAGTCGATGGGCTGCAGCAGCAGTAGCTTAGCAGTTTTTTGCCGGAAAAGTGAAAATAAATCTTGAGAAGCAGACATACTATAGAGTAAAACATAATGAAAAATGTTTTGTTCATTTTTATGGATTAAGTTCTACTTCATGCTTGAGGAGTCATTGTCTCTTAAACTCTTTTTGTATGGAGATTTTCTTTTACATTTACTCATGTGTTCATACTGTAAGCTCTCAAAGAAGTCCATTCATTTCAGAGCAAGCAGAAAGTCAGGCAACCAGAGGACATCAGCTGACATGTTGGCTAAAGAAAGTGTAGCTTGTCTGCCTGTGTCACTCCTTCCTGAACAGCTCAGGTGTGTCTGGATGGAAATGGCCTGTCCATAAAGTATAAGCAGCGTGTAGTAACTACTATGTCTGCTTCAGACTGGCTCCTGCATGGGCAAGATAAAAGTCTTGGGCGCCCCCTACCAGCACATGATACACTGCATCTAATTCCTCTTCAATTCCCTCATCTCCGCCTTCATGAGTGATCTACAACTCTGTTGTGGGCAATGACCTGGAGAAAAAAAAGCAAATTAATTCCAAGTGTCCACTAAGGTGTGAGCAGAACCTGTTTAGTTTCTCTGTTCTTGTCACCCTAATCCATCTCTGTGTAGTTGGTTACTTCCAAACGAGAATTGAACAAAGCTTTTTAAACACTCCATCTGTTTTATTTTATCACTACATTTTCGCTATTAATCATGTAAGGGTTTTTTAGTTTACATTTACACTGTTGCTCTTTGGGATTTCAGCATTAATGCATGCAAATAAATTAGTTTTGTTTCAAAGAATTACCATAATAGAAAAATTGGACTGTGCAAGGTTTAGTAGACCCCTTTCAATTACAGAATGCCTGATCATTAAAGTTACATGACTATTGCAATAGTACAGTGGTAATTTAACGAACAGTGGTTCCCAACTGTCTTTACTTTTTCCCCTTCAAAGCAAATGAGTGTCTATTTACAAACTCTTGATGTATAATATCTGTAAACTGTGGCCAAAGTCAAGTTGACTCCTGGCATTGTTTAGTATTCAGTCACCTGAGGAGGTAAATCTATCTAGTGTTCCACTTTAAAAAAAAGCAATCAGACAGATAAAGAACAGAATTTAGAGAAGAGAAATATTTTTGGATCATCATTTGATACCCAGATAAATAGGTCCAGACCCAAGGTTGTGACTATACACTTTCAAGATCACTCCACCTGCAACCTGCTACATAAGCAAGGGAACCACTTAAAGGAATAGTTCACTCTAAAACAAAATTCAGTCATTATCGACTCACCCTCATGCTGGTGATAAGTCCGGTGTAGTTTCTCATTCCTCAAAGTGCAGCTGGAGAGGTGGTTCCCTCCAGCAGGAACAATCCATATAACGAGCGTCAATTGTGCCCGAGAGGAAAAGGTCCATAAAACTACACAAAAACTTTGTAATATTCCTCCATACTGCTCGTCCGCTGCAATCCAAGTGTCCTGAAGTGGCGCCATCCAGAGTTTACTCCAAACGACGTCATTTAGTACATTTTTACAGCCTAAACAGTCACTATGCTATGTTTACACGGAGGCACGCTCCACGTTCACGCAAGTCTCCCTGGCAGCCGATTGCACTACGGAAGCCTCGCCGGACAAGATGAACGAGACTCGCGATAGATACACACCGGCATTTACTTCCTGCTGTGAGTTTCAAAGTTTCAAATGACCAGTGCAGGGCTATGGAAGAATTATCCTATCTTTATTCAAGAGCGTAGATTTTCAGTTTGAGAGCATGATTTCATTCCTTTTCAGTGACATAGCTCCTTCTCGCGCTCAGATTTATTCTCCTCGCACTCATATTTTCTGCTCGCACTTGGATGTCTGCTGCTTTCTTTCAAAATGTGTGCTTGAACTCAAAATGGTTTAAAATGCAAAATTTGCCATTGGCCTTGACCACTCGACCATCGTAACACGCTCACTTACATGGTGATGTGAGTATTCATACTATATAACATATTTCCGCTAATATTGAATAAAAAAGAGAATCTAAACTATGATAACTCGTTTTACGATTACTTAAGAATAATTATACATAAATATGCTGGCGTCTTAAATAAGTGACGATTCAAATAGCTGGCTAATATGGTAAACTGGTGTATTTTGAGAGAAGCAGTTTTACAAACAGACCATATACCCGCCCCTACGGAGCACTCAAAAAAGTGCAAAGGAACGCACCCAAGGCGGCATCCGTCATTTGATTGGTCCACACTCTAGCTGTCCCCTATTGGCTGGTGAAACACAATATTTTGAGCGCAAGGAGGGACAGCCTTGAGTCTGAGCAGACTCCTCAACCTGAGAGGAGGTGCTTGTTCTGAGTGCGTGCACATTAGTTTTGAGCGCGCATACTTTAGATCTGAGCGAGCGCAGGACATATTTGAATGCGAGCGCAATTTTTGAGTGCAAGCAGAAGAAATGTGAGCACGAGCATGTGATTTTTGAGTTCAAGCACACATTTTGAAAGAAAGCAGCAGACATCCAAGTGCGAGCAGAAAATATGAGTGCGAGGAGAATAAATCTGAGCGTGAGAAGGAGCTATGTCACTGAAAAGGAATGAAATCATGCTCTCAAACTGAAAATCTACGCTCTTGAATAAAGATAGGATAATTCTTCCATATGCAGGCAGAACGCGCTTGTGTTTGTGTGTCACGCGGTCGCTCAAAACAGGAAGTAAATGCCGGTGTGTATCTATCGCGAGTCTCGTTTCAGTTTCAGTTTAGTTTATTTGAAAGGGACAATGCACATTAATAAACATTGTATAAAAAAACATACATGTAAATGCACTCGAATTAGCTTAAAAAGCTAGTTTTCATCAATTGTCCCTTTGCCAGTTTGTACAAGGCAACCTTTAAAAAGAACGTTCATCTTGTCCGGCGCGGCTTCCTACTGCAATCGGCTGCGAGGGAGACTCGCATGAACGCGGAGCGTGCCTCCATGTAAACATAGCATAGTGACTGTTTAGGCTGGAAAAATGTACTAAATGACGTCGTTTCAAGTAAACTCTGGATGTCGCCACTTCAGGACACATGGAGGAATATTACAAAGTTTTTGTGTAGTTTTATGGACCTTTTCCCCTGGGTCGCCACTTATGCTCGTTATGTGGATTGTTCCTGCCGGAGGGAAGCACCATGGGTCTCCAGCTGCACTTTGAGGAATAAGAAACTACACCGGACTTCTCATCAGCATGTGGGTGAGTCGATAATGACTGAATTTTGTTTTATAGTGGACTATTCCTTTAAGTTACTTCAAAGTGGGACTGTCATGCTCATAAACAATGTAACATTAGCTAGCTAATGTTAGCAACAGAGACATCGGCAAATGATTGACGAACGATTGACACACTACCCCTATGTGTGAAAGCGCAAAAGGGCTGAGTGGTAGAGGACAATGTGTGTATTGGGACTTGGCCTAAGTCTCCGTAAATAATGTCAGTGCTGTATTAATGTATTCAGTTATTGAGAACACCAGCTGAATACATTTGCATACAAATTGAGTTATCAATATAGATTCATTTCTTTTTTGATCACAGCGCTATTATTTGATCCAACTTTGAGGAGCCACTCTCAGTGAGGTGCAGACCAGTGTGAGCTTCAGTGCCCTCAATTGTGAAAGATAAAGAGATAAAGATAAATCTTGTCTATGAGGAAGTAATAGAGTTCCCTCAGCTGGTGCTCTGTTCCCTTTAAGATTATTAAGAAGTAATCCAAAAAATGTTTTGGCAAAGAGGACTTTAATTGTTTTCCTTTTTTTTGAGAATAATTGGATTTCTTTTAGTAAAAGGAGTTGAGAGAGAACTCAGAATATCCTTTATATTGACAAATGGATCTTCAACATTTTCACCATTCATGGAGTGATTGTATTTGTTAAAGAAAAGTCTGAGAAGATGATTGCAACATTGTATTTTTGTATTTACAGTATGTTCATTCATATTTTTCTTGTGAATGTGTCTGTATAAGCTAAAAGTAAATATAGTATTTTTTATTGCATTTATGATGCATATCATGATAATGTTGTTTTTGGTATCTGTGGTGAGCTACAAGCCACATAGATAATCAGTGGAGTGGATATAAGTGGATATAATTTTTAATGAATTATTTTAGTATTGGTAGTCATCACTGACTCAGTCACATTATGCCATATTTTTATTTTAGATTTATTCTATTTAACACTGTTGTTTTAACACAAGGGCCTATATAGTGCCTTCACAGAACGTTTTCAGTGAAAGTATCAGTTAGTACACTGTTAGTAATTCTTAGGTTCATTGACTACACTTAGCCTCTCTGCTCCACAGTGGCTTTAGAAGGCATACAGACAATTCACTCACCCATATTCACTCACTTCTCTCTGGGTACAGTATCTACTGAACTGTGTGGGATGGGTCAGGACCTTGACCTTTGTTTATTGATTAATAAGATCCACTTCACACATCAGCACACAGTTTAAGTACAACTTTTATTAATACTGGAATCATCACAGTGCGTTTTGTTACATTAGCAGTGACTAAAGTTAACAAAAAAAGGGTCAATTTTACAAAAAGGAAGACAGAAAAGAAAACCTTATCATCAGCGACAGAGGCGAAACAACCTTAGAAATCAATTCACAATAAATTAAAGAAGAAGAGCGGAAGAGGGGAGAGAAAAGAGAGAGAAAGACAAGACCACAGTGCCTGCAGGGCTAACCGGGAGGGAAGAGAGGAGCAAAAGATCCGTTTGTACAGAAAGATGAAGCAAATGTTGACTGTCACAATGTTATCCTTTGAGCAGAATTGCCCCTTAGAAATGATGTCAGCGCTTCAGTAGTGAGTTGTGGAGAGATTTCATTGTAGAGTTCATAACGCGGCTGATGAGGACGAGGAAGAGAAAGAGAGCGAGCGAGCAAGCGAGCGAGAGACACTATGAGTACTGGAGTACTGACAGAGAGACATTCAGTTCAGTTACGGTGGCACCAGGAGGCCACTTTGGCCACTCTGTTCTGCATGGCTATAGGACAGGAAGTTGCCCCATGTTTCATCATGTTCCTCTGGAGGACTTCAGTGGACCACATAGCTTCAGAGAATCTACCTTAGTCATGTTAGCTTCAGGCGAGTGTGTGTTTGTGTCTGCGAGTGTGTAGTGGGTTTCTTCAGTATTAGACAGCAGGAAGGATTGACAGATTGTGTGTGGGAGGTGGGAGAAAGGAACAGTAGGGGTCTTAACGTGTCTACATGCATGCACACACTCGTGCACACATACAGAAAGTACACATTCAATATAACCTGGGCAGATGGCTAAAGGAGCAAATTCACAATACCTCTTTTGGTCTGATCATAAATACAACACAATCTGTCCTTCTGTGACCAGCATGGGTCCTTTGTATCTGAATCAGTCAGATAAAGAACTTCAGCATGTTCATTTCAATTATTTCGAATTGGTGACATTTCATAAAGCTTATTTTAGGACATACAGTAAGTTTGCAGTGTATACATGCAGGACATCTGAAGGGGACCAAAAGATGCTGTCTACACCACAAACAAGGCTGTTGTCCACAAAATGTCCACGTAGATTTCTAAAACTGTTCATACTGCAAGCAAATGCTCACAGTGGAAGTCATTTCTTATATGTAACCACGGAATCATCTCAGGTGCAGACGGCAAAACCTGGCTGTGTTTCTGCAAACCAGTGATACATTCACATTTGTTTGTGTAATACATACCTTGTACAATTTGTGTCATATCATGCTCACATTACATGTTTATGACTGACTTCCATATTGGGCGGTATAGAGGGGATGGTGGTGGAATTCAGCTTGGCGATAAGGCTATCAAGCCAGTGACCACAGTTCAAGCTGCGTTTCAACATTTGCAAGTGTGAAACCACTGGATGTTTGTAAGGAGACCTCGGGACAGTTCTGTCTGTGACAAAAAACTGATATTTTTAATGAGATGTCGGGACAAGCCAATACATGATCTTTTCCTAACCCTGACCGAGTGGCTTTTGGGCCTGAGCCTAAACAGATCATAAGAGCAGTGGTATCACAGTGTGAACGTGAAAACTGAACCTAAAGTTGCAACATACAAAAATGCAAAATTTGAACATATTCGTGGTTTGCAGAAACATACGTACATTTACTGCGATTGATGACTTCCTATGTTGGAAGTGATTTTGTTTGTTTTAGGACAATCATATTATCATTTATTATTTAATTTCCTAAACTTAAACTTCTGCTTAAAGTAAGACATATTTTTGCTCAGACAAAAAAAAACTTTAATTCATTGTTGATAAAACAAGTCCTTGCTCATTTCAATACGACGAGGGATTGGTCTGGTTTTACCAGTAACTAATGGCAAATAGTGTTAGCAGATTTAATTAATTTTGCTGCTACTGAGCCAGCTTTTTGACTTTTCAAATCTCCCCTTTTTATGCAATAAATCTTAGCATTTATCTTTATGCTTTAATTATCACTTGTGGCCACAGTGGCAGCTGTTTAATAAAAACTGCAAATTTAACAGAAGTAGCAATACTCTTTATTTGTTATGATACAGTGTTTACCAATCCTGCTCTTTACACACCAGCATTTTTCTTGTGACAGCAATGTGGATGAAAGCACCCCCTGCATGTTGAATTACTGCTCTCACTTCCATCTTGTAGGTTTCTTTGACAGAAGCTCACCAAGACACCATCAAAGTTATAGAGGCTGCCTGTGAGATGATGCCAAAAAGATGTCTTTAAAAGTCTGATCAAAATTAATTAAAATGTAATCAGCACTGAGAAGAAGCGTCAGACCTCCAGCTGCTAGCCTTGAAACCAGCTTATGTTACTGTGTACAGCAGGGAGAAGTTTACCCCAGCTAATGCTTCCAGAGCTTCTTTGAACAGCACACCCAGGCCCCATAATGGTACACCCGTTAGCCATTATGCACACACCCACATTTGAAACGTGGCACATACTGACATACAATAAACAGACACACATAGAGCGAGGGGAGGGAAGAGGGTGAAGGGGAGATGGACAGAGAGAGAATCAGAGCTGAAATCATATTCACTGTGGACTGCTGAAAATAAAGACTTCATCAGGATTATTTTTTCATTAGCTTTGATGGGCTGCGAGGCACAAAGAGACCGCATTCAGCCGATGGGACTCTCACCATGACAAGTGTTGTTTCTAACTTGTCAGCTAGATGGCATCCCTGTGTGTATGATGCCAATCAGTGGATGGAAGTTGAGAAGAAGAGGAAAATAATAGAGAGGAAAAAGAAAAGATGGATACATAGATGTCAAAAGCCTGTGATCAGAGGAATATGGAAATTCAGTTTTCTTTTGCTTTCTCCATTCTAGTTGGTTAAAGACAATGGTGCTGTTGAGTGTCCACGTCTCATTCCTTCTGTGGTCCCAACATCTTAAAAAACTAATCACCAAACTAATCATTAGGTTTTCAATAATCATTGAAGGAATAGCTCAACATTTTGGAAAATGTGTTCTTTGTTTTTTCTCTTCCTAGAGTCTTGTCACCTGGGGCAACAAGCTGAGCCCGGCAAAGAAATAATAAACCACATTACCCCCATGAAACAACAGTTTGTCGTTTTTAATGGGAATGAGTAAGTACACCGTTATCTGTATCTTCATCTGTACATTAACGGGTGGGCCTAAACAGAAAATGGCTGGAATTAACCAGACGATCTTAATACAAGCTTGAAATTGATCTGGGTTGATCAGAAGTTGCTGTCTTACAAAACAGCCTCAGAATTTAGCTTCAGACCAAAATGATCACAACAGTAAGAGAACTATTTATTTTTGTTTATTAACTTAAATGAATAAACTTTTGTCACCTACCCAATGAGAATTTACATCATGAGTACTGATATTGATACATTTTACTTGGATGATACTAGTACTCATAAAAAGTGCATTGTTATATCTGCTTATATTTGGGGAAAGCCAGGCTAGCTGTTTTCCTATAATTCCAGTTTTTATGCTAAACTAGCTAACCATCTGATGAGACCATTTGTATGAGAGCGGTACCAAGTAAAGCGAGTATTTCCCAAAATGTCAAGCGATTCCTTTAACACTTGACAGTCTACTGAGCTCATATTAGTTATAGGTACATACTCAACAGCACTATAGTCTGTCAGGCTAGCTGTATGTATAGAAACAGACTTTTCTGAAGTCATTACTGTATTTCAACTTTGAATTGAGTATGTTTATTGTATATAAGTGTACATAAAAATAATGCATCATGTTGCATGTTTGTATTTATTTTTGATGTTGTCTAGCTCACACGCTAGCCTTGCTGTTGTGCAACAGGACAGGTAATAGCAAACCAAATTAAAATGTAGTAATGTCACTGAGAGCTTAGATGGGATATTTTCAATCAATCAAATTATGAAATTATTGTTAAATAAGATCTTACTTTTCACGGTGCTAGTTCCTTTTGGACATACTGTCGTTATGACAGTGTAGTTCCTTCAGTTGAGGGAGAAAGACTTTTTTTGTGTGTGTATTGTATCATTTGTATATGTGTGAGTGTGTGTTTGTGTGTACGCACGCATGCCTGCACGCATGTAAATCTGGCCCTTAATGTATGTTCCTACAGAATTGTAGCTCCCGCCTTGCCCATGTGCCGGTAGGCCTACTTCTACCCACATACACATACACTCATATTGACACATCTGTAGCAAAGTAGTTATTTCAGCTTGTTCAGACAGTTAGTTCAGTACACAGTTAAATCAGCATGTTAAAAAAAAGACATTATTGTTTAGTTAGATAACATTTTGTGCTGTTAACTGGGCATTTTAAAGGAAAATAGCAGTGTTGTATCTTCTCACATCTCACACATACATCATCATTTAGAAGCAGCGTGTCTGTTCTGCAGGGCATTATAAACCCTTTCATCAAGCAATAACTTACTGTAGAAAGCTGGCAGTGAATTCAGTTGTTTCAGTTTGCACTAAACATACAGCTCATACACATTCAGACTAGTAGAGTCGGCTCTAGCAGTGTCCTTGGAGACGTATAGACTTAAAGGATCTCTAACTCCAAATCATACTATCAGAGCCATGCAATGTGGAGTAACACAAGTACCCTCAAGTGGAGAAAACAGTGGTATTTTCTTTTAACACACCCACTCTGGAATATCATTGTGAATGTACATACATGCACACTTTTCTGTATTGCTTTCCTATCGCTTAAACTGGGCACTTCCTTTAGTTGTACAGGAACAAAGTTCTGACATTGCAACAGTTCAAGCAATTCAAAAATGCACAGTTCGATGTCCTTAACCTCGCAGTACAATCAGCAGACGTACGTATATTCATGTACAGTGTGACCTCGACGGGCGGTCTTACATAAACGCTTCAGATGAACATTTTCTCACCCAAAATAGTTTTTTTGGGGGGGATGGAGTCCAAGCCCGCTGCTTTCCCCTTCCACCCTCTCACCCAGTCAGATTCAGCTGATACAACACACAGCATCCACATGTGAAAACACACATACAGAAGTTCCCCCCACACAGAAACATAAAACAACCCCTGCCGAAGCACTGTTTCAGAGTTCAACAAAAACAAAGTGTGCTGGCAAAGAGGGAGACAAGGTTTAGAAATTGCAAACATTCTCCTCCCTATCGCTTTAAATTAAATCATCATAAGTTTCTTTTTAAACAGCCACAAATATGTTTAAAACAGTGCTCTATTCAGGAAAAACAAAAAGAAACAAATCAATAAAAAGAGCATTTCAGAGCGCTGATGTCAGCGGTATATTCAGGTCACTGCTAAGAGCGTACAGACATGATGATGAAGAGTTTACTAGCCTACAGTTCAACAGCCAAACAAGGACACACTCACTCTCGGCCCACACATCCTACATCCGTATGTTACACAGTTTAGTAGTTTGTGTTACAACTGGAGTTTTTTCTTCTTTTTACATTAATTAAAAGTAATACTAAATATTCAAACAGTACTGCAGAATGAAAAATAAAATAGAATAAAATAAAATGAATTATTTCATGTAATATTTTCTAACAAACCTTTATACCAAATCTGTATGCCTGATTCTCATTTACAAGTACAGCACATAGAGTAAATATTGTTTGAACAGGCAGTGAAATGCTCATTCCACACATGTTTTCCTCTCTCTGCCAGCTTCAAAAGTCTCATTTAAAGCCTTCTGCTACTTTGCCATCAGTGAGCACATCATACAACACCTTTCTTACATCTCAATGTCCATAAATAATTCTCTCATACAGCCGTGTCCTAAACTGTTTGCACTGAACTGAGCTGAACCATACAGGGGTAGCCTGGTGAATGTTTCTGTTCAGATAGTAAAGGAGGAAGGGTACCACTGTGTAATAACCATCATTAACAAATGGTAAATTGATAGTTATTTCAATTTTAGTTAACAACAATGAAATGCTTTATAAACCATTTGTTTAGCAAATGTGTATTGTAAAGTTTCAACTGATGCTTATAATACTTTGTAAATGTTTAATAAATACTGTGTAGTGTGGGTTGTTCATCTATACATTTTCTGGATTGACATTATAAAGTTGTTTATAAACCTTTACAATTGCTTAATAAATTCTTTATAAAAGAGTTCATTGGTTATTAAAAGTTAAATAACTATCAACTTAAGTTTTATGAATAACATATTTACCAATTAATAATGGTGGTTATTATAAAGTATGAAGGAAGGTTTTAACTCAAGCGAACCTGGGATGAAAAGCTGTTTTTCAGCTGTGTTCAAGGCTTCACATTGCTTTCTCATAATGCAAAAATATAAATTATTTATGGGTAAGAATATATTTGCAGATAAGCTGGTGTGCTGATATGTATTTACACATGAACACGAGTGATGATTACTCTGTAATATACAATATTCAGGACAATACAGTCCTACAGTCCCAATGTTGAAAACTCCAGAGCACATTCATGTCATTATCCAATGAACATAATCTACATGTGCAAATACATTTCAAGTCCATTAAACGCAAATTACAAGGAAACATATTTTCTTGCGTCCTGTACCTTTACAATATCTATGAAGGCTGAAGGTTTTAGTTTAATTTGCCCAGGTTTTGAGATTTCTGCCTTAACCCCAGTACAAGGGAGGTGAATCAATTTCTGCGCACAGTATTGTAAAATGCCATTTGATAAATCTAACAGTATGTGTAATGTGTCTTTTCTGAAACAGTGTCCTTGTTACTCTTGATAATCCATCAAATGTGCTGTGAACATTTCCAAGAGAACTACAACAAGGTCTGTAGATGATCAGGAGTATTGGAGCCTCTGGGAGGACACATGTAGCTGTTGAAATCTTACATGTATTTTTCAATGCTGAGTACTATATTGTAAACCTGCATGGTTATGGGGTCGAGGCAGAAATCTCAGTGACAGATATCCAGACAAGTAAACCATTTGCATGGCTAGTGAGACAATATTTTTGTTTGTTTGTTTGTCATTTGGATAAACTAACCCATTAAAGCCTATATCCAAAAATAGTATTTGACCTATTTGTGCAGTGTACTTTTTGCATTATGGGTTCAGTCCTTCAGATAGCAGTGCAACCAGTGCTTCAGTACCATTCACAATCCACAACAGCTGATGGCTTTCAGAACCCTGAAGAATACCACCGTCCAATCTATTTTTAGATCAATATTTTGCTCTACTTTCTTATCCCATCTCTCATTTGACCAATCACTCCGATTCCACCAGCCTTTATCACTTCCTCTTTTTCCCTTTCTGTCTTCGTCTTCTACAAATTAAATAATTTCCTCAGGACGCATTCTTTTTGGCAACTATCTCTCTCACGTTCACTCTCCCTATCATACAGCATGACCACAGCAACACCTAGTGGCTATTGTACACACTCTGCCACCTATCAAAGTGCTTACAGTTTTTCTTTTTCGACAATTTGAAATCATTTTTTTCAACCAGAAAGAGACAGGGACAGGGAGAGAGATGTGCCAGTATGAATTCACAGTCAATGTGTAATTTTGCATTCCTGATGATTGCCTGAATGTGACAAAGGAGAACCTACAATCCTCCCATCAACCCTCTCCTTGGAAACAAGAAAATAAAACACATTTATTGCTCCATTTCTGATTTAACATTTTCTCTCTGGTTCTAGAAAATATATATGAATATATCTATACGCCTGGATTACTTCTCGTAACTTCTCGTACAGTGGTAAGAAGGTAAATGACGTCACGATATAAACAAGAAAATACACGCACAACACACAGGAGAAAAGCCCTGCCCTCATTGGGTAACCAGCTGTCCTGCAGCAGAGCTCTACCCACCCCCCTCACACACACACACACACACGCTCACGATTCACATTTGCCCACATGCATACACATGAATGCACGCGCACACTACACACACGGAGAGAGAGAGGGGAAGGGGGCACTAGCACGGTTCAATGCCAACAGTATTTTTTTTAAGACTCTTTTACATTAGGATGAACCAGAGGAGCCCTCTGGCTTGTTAGCTCCCCGTGCTAATACCAAAGCTTCAGTTCAGTGGGCTAATAAGTACAGTATGTTGCTGCTGAGACAGCCTGGGTTCAAGTCCAGCTGTTCACATGGCACTCTGACCCCCCTCTCTCTCGCCCCCACTGGCCCCTCCTTCAGTCATTAGTCACTCATCTGGGATTCGACAGTCTATTAGTTGGAGAAGAGGATGGGGAAGGGTGTAAGTTGGCAAACAGAACCCAGTCTTTCTCTCCTTCTTTGCCTTTTTTTGTATCTCATCTGTTTTTCCTGCGAGTCTTTCCATCCCTGGGTGAAGGTGTAGAGAAGACAAACATGCGTCCAACACACACTAGTTATAGTGGCCAGCTAGGAGCCTGTCAATATTCAGTATTTAATTTTTAATTGTCATCATGGGTTAACATTATTAATGTTATTATTATCATTATATTATATATAATTTACTCTAATGATGTCTTTAAATTTATTTTTTTCTGTATCTTTTTGTTTTTATTCATCTTCTGTTATAGTATAGCTTTCCCTACATGGTTAAGTTTTTGTGTATGTACTAGGCGGTTGGGTTGCACCATACAACACCTGACTCCCTATTGGCTGATGAGTATCATCCTCTTCCTGCTTCCCCTGTAATCACAAGATGCGCGGTGCCGAGCGGTCATTGGAGACGGTCTTGCGAAGGCGCACTCCTCTCCTGATGGTGGTCAACATGTCACCGGACCCTTCTGCCCCTTCTGTCCCTGTCTGAGTGTCCCCTGTGCCGGTTGGCTGTAGGGTCGGGTCATCGGGGAGGGCGGGGAAAGGAAACTGCCCCTCCCCAAGGGCGTGCGCACTGGCTACCAACTCGCCGATCTTCTCCACTAGGCTGTGCCGATTGGCAGCGATCATCTGATCCTCCTCTGATCCAGCCCCCGATCCTGTTCCCATTGCAAGGCCATGCTGCTGGGCGTAGACCTCTAATGCTGCCCCTGATCCCCAGGCGGTGTTAGGCAGGCTGAGGCGCTTCGGTGACGCCTTCACATAATCAAGCGCTCCCTGTGCATCCTCAACTCCAGTGAAGAACACACACTCTTCACTGCCCACACGCACAGGCACCCCACCTGGGTGCCCTCCACCTGCGTACCCACCACCACCAGGTGAATGTGAATCTCCAGGAACAGTGGGGGTCTTGACAGGCACAATGGGTGGTCGGATGGGGATGGGCCCTGCGTTGGACAGTGTGCGCCTCACTCCCGGTTTGGTAGACGGGGTTCGGCGGATGGTGGCAGTGCCTGGAGTACCTGCTCCACCTCCACCAGCTCCACCAGGTTGTCCTGGTATCCCATGAGCCCCTGGACCGAGAACCCCTGTGGGTAGTCCGGCTGTGCTGGCTGGCCTCTTGGTCTGGATCATGCGGCGGTAGTTCTGGGCAATGTTGGAGTGACGAGGAATCGTGGAGGACTTGTCAAACTCTGTCTGTCCATCGGGACCTTCAGCATCACCGTTCACAGAGTAGCAGTCATAATCTGAACCTGACGTGGGGGGAAAGGGTAATTTACATTATTTGGGTGGAGTATTTGTATAAAGGATAAACCAGCCGATGATGCATGAACACATTTAATATTATTCAGTTTCCTCTTGTCACCTCCCAGCTGCTGTCAAGGAAGCTGTTATGATGCACCTGTCATACACTGTGCTCGCTGCTTGGATGGATACTTAGATTATCACGTTGCTTGATTTTAGCAACACAACACTCTAAAGACAGGGGTTCTGGTGCAAGTGATGAAGTTAATTAAAGATAATTACGCAGAGCTTGTAAATATTGATATTTCATTTTTTAAAATCATAACGCCTTCCTTTGACAGGTTGGCTTTCTTGAGAATTGACAAGATATGAGAGAATAAATGTTGCCAGGAGGAATGTAAATGAATGATAAACACGATTAAAAGCTACAGTAGCTAGAGCAGTAGGTAGCAGATTAGAGCTTCACCTTGTGAAGGAATTGTGTCCTCAGAGCAGGACGGAGTTGTGGTCTCTGTGCTGTAGCCACTGGAGTACTGCAGGGAGTCTCTGCTGCTTTTCTGCTGTTCCATACTCAGTCCTCTGGTCAGCACCATGGCCAGGTCACTGGCTGCTGGAGAAACCTCGTCTCCATGCTGAGGAGATTCAGAGAGAAGCCGCATTGGAATTAAGTTTCTTTTCAAAACTAAATTCAGATTCAGGAGAATTAATTTTGTCCTTTTGTTGAGTACATGTGGGATATGTAACACATTTCATGAGATCCAGTGAGCTGACACACTGATGGGTACATCAGCATATACACATATATTTTTATATATACATATATTTCAAAACTACCTCCTTATGTGCCTGGAATTGACTTTTCTATGCCACACCTTACCCATGGATAGATAGATAACCAAAGATATTTCGCACCAGTGAGTGTTGGGAAAATCAGAAACATTACGTTTCTATTGTTTTTTTCTCTATTAACTTTAGATCAGATCTGTCAAGTCTTTATGTAACATGGAATTGGAAGATGTATTGCTGTTGCAATATATTGATCACAATGACTGGCATGGTTTATTAAAGGCCATACTTGACATACAACACACACACAACTAGGCCATACTTGACATACAACACACACACAACTAGCTTAACCTATTTCTTTGGTAATTCTCATATATCTTCAGCCTGCTTGTAAGCATCTTCCAGTGTTACCTTGGCAGCCATGGTAGCTGGGTTCATCCTGGATCGCTGTGCTTCATCAGGGTGTGATGGCCCGACGTATCCCTGGGAGCCTGGTGACGCCTCATTCTCCCTCAATCTATCGAGAGGCTCCTTTCTTCTCTGAACTGCTGCTGCAGCCACCGGCTGCTCATACTGACCTGCTTTGGACCAATCCTGAAGAGGTGAGTCAAATTAATAAACAGGAAGGAGCAGGTAGGATTAGCACGACAGACTTGTCCACTATCCAGCAGTTTGAAGCCCTTCATCTGAGTGCAGAGAGAGGGGGCCTGTGTGGGTGGATTGTGCATGGGTGTCTGGAAGAGTGTGCGTGGGTGTATGTGGGCGGGGGCTTTTTTCAGCATTCGAATGTGTTCATGTTGGAGTTTGATTGGTGAGCTCTCCACACCATTCTTCGGTTTGGCCAATCTCCAGTAGATTGCAAAACCAGTGAGTGAGACAAAAAATAAAATGCATGCACACACAGCAAGTGGGGATGAACACATTAAGGAAGCAAAGCAATGTGGTTTGAATGAGTTAATCAGGTGATGAGAATTAAAAGAAAATAAACCCTATGATTAACTGAAACTTCTTAAACAGAAACAGAAGAAAAGGTGCAACTGAAGAAATGGAAGCGAATGGAGAACAAACCTTCCAGATAGGAACCTTTGATGTGGGAGAGGAGGAGCTGGATCCAGGGGGGCGGTTATAGGGTGGGGACGCAGGAACAGGAAGAATGACAGAGAGAGGCCTGGTGGAGCCAGAGTGAGAGAGAGCGGGGCGGAAGGTTGCGAAGGACGTGCCAAACTGCGGGATGAGAGACATAGTCACGTCATCAGAGAAAAAGGAAGACAGATAGAGAGAGAGGCAGCCGGCTGTGGAGGGGGACCACTGGGCCACACACCAGAATAAAGGCAACACGTGTATTCACACACCTACAATAGACACACACACACACACACACACCGAGTCCTTAGTGTGAAACAGAAGAGCACTAACAGATTTGACAATAGAAAAGTTCTTCGAAACAGAATTAGTCACTGTTGTCCGTGCATCAGAATGACTCTATATACAAACTGTGCAACATGTCTAAGTACTAAGTCAGTGAAGCCTCGAAAGCCTACGTTGATATGTTTATGTTAGAAGGGTCATGGGATGTGTTAAAGCAGCTCCAAGCATGCATTTCAATGTTTTGATGGATTTGGTTTGACAGTAATTCTGCAACAGTGTAACACAGAATGAAGCCCATTGTGACTTCTTTTTCTAATGTGCTTGTATACGATAATCTGTATCATAGCAGCTGTTAAAGTGGTATAGCCCTGTTTCATACGATCACATCCAAAGTGAAGAGGTGGATGGTCCCAAAAAAATTATGGAAGCAGCTGTGCACTGCTCTTTATCAGAGGTATCTTTTTTTCTTGTAAAACCCTCACTACTGTTTGAAACTTCAGCTAAAGCATTAATGTTACCGTTCTCTCTCATCCAATTACGTTTTTGAGTCTTTTTTGCCATTTTACTGCTCTACCGCCTCATGTAGTGGTAGATTGACTTTTATCACAGGCAGATGCAGCTGTTGTACTGGAGCTGGAGTACTCAATGTTGCTTGATGTGTACACAAGTGATAACATGCTGAAACTGATATGATCTCTGAGGAGTTTCAGAAATGTAAAATAGAGAGGTGTTTAAACTGTCTTGACAAGTGTGTGTCCAGAGGATGTCAAGAGGATCCCAACTTCCTGATCATTTAAATAAAAAATCTAGATATAAGCAATAAGGATGTGCATGATTGTCTTGAGACAGCCTCAATGTGGTTGTTCAAGGTTTATACAAGATAACCAGTGGATGTGGGGTGTGCAATTCATCTTGACAAAGCGTGTCACTCAAATTAAGGATGGATCACAAATGTAGCCTACTGCCGTTAGATGGCTGTAAAAGCTGTTAATCAGCTGAAAAACAAGGCAGTCCTATATGCAAGCTGTTGTGGATGATAGATGCTCCTTAAAAGCAGACATGAATATTTACATTGCCTCATGAGCATCGTTGGAATTGTTTTTTGGGTTTTTTTTCTGCAAACAGATGTGCATACTGATCAAAGAATGTTACATGAAAGGGGAAGAGACATGCTCTGAAACATAAATACTAGGAACAGGAGATTTTGGAAAGGTTTATGTGTGTGTGCCTGCACCAATTAAAGTGATGAGAACAGCACAGAATACAAGTGTTCCATGCATACTTTGCTGTTGAGCTGATCCGAGTTTACACCAATTTGCAACCGGTGCTGAACTGCTTATGCACCTCTCCTAACATTCCCTATGGGCTAAGAAGATACCAATCACACTTTGTGGCTGTAAAAATACAGCAGTTGGAGTCTAATTCCTGCAATTAAATATTTTTCATCTGGAAAGCATGGACATACATTAATCAAACACACTCCTTATCTCTAAGGTGTATTTTTACTTATGGTCCTCTCTAAAGTAAGTCAATATTCTTTGATTTGATGCTACTGAGCCAACAAAAAGCATTCTCAGCTGGAAGCCTGTTATCACGCAGAGAGCTACGACTGTCTGTTCTGTTGCAGGTTTGCCTCGCCGTCCAGCAGTCAAAGTTTCACACTGTTTTCAAAAATACATTACACCTTTAAAATACAACTCCTGCTACTTTGTTGAATGTGACATATCATTTTAAACAGCATGTGTTGTATAATTCTCATCTATAACAACTGTAAACCATCCAAATCATCGGTTGTCTCAACAATAGCTCTGTTTTACCAGAAACTAAGTTTAGATGTTGTTCATTGTTGCCACCAGAAAACAGTAGTGGAAAAGAATTTTTATTAAAAGAAATGAAGTGCATACACTACATACACTAGAGACCGACTTTGGGCAGTATCTTCTGACCTGAACAATATCAGATGTTTTAAACTCTATAAACTCTATAAACACTGAAGTATTACAGACTGGCCAGGTAAATATAGGAAGGCTGTGTATAGTTTAATGGACCTGAATAATAAAGTTATCTCCTTCTGCTGCTTGTCATGGTTCATGAGATTCCCTCATGTATTTTTTTATTAAAATGGCAACAACACTGTTTAAACATACAAATGAGCTATTTAATATAAAGGAAAAAATAATTATTTAAATCAATATCCAATTATTTAAGAATTGTGTTTGTTTATTAGCCTTTGTTAAACATTTAACATGAAGCTCTCATTGTAAAGAATAATAGAAATGAACCTGTTCTTATTATTTGCAATGTACTTTAATGGCTTTTTTGTTTGAGTGGTGTACTGTTGAGGACTGAGTACTTACAGTGGTGGGGGAGCTGCATTCACTGACTGACTGGCATGTTTCTGAGGCCTCTGATGATGCTGAGCTGGATGACTTCTACAGCAGGAATACAGAGAAAACACAAAGCTATTGCTGATTTGCGTGTGTGAAGCTGAAATATCCTTTTTTCCCCCAAAAAATCCCAGTGAAGTCAACAGAGAGTTTGTAAGATAATTCTGGTTCATTTCCAAAGCAAATCAATTTGGTAAATCAAATGTTGACTTTTTGATGCTAGTTCAGTGGCATGGCTGGATACCAACATTTTTTAGGCTCATTACCACACTAACATGTGGGTCTGTTTGTGTGTGAGACTTTTGTACCTGGCTAGTGATGTCTGAAGGCATGGGCGAGGGAGGCTTGGAATAGATGTTTGCATCCTGGGACACAAAGCCCGAGTCGTGGGAGGAGACGCTGCTGAGGCGGTGGGCGGCAATGCCCCCCGGTGGTGGAGGCTGGTGAGGCAGGCTGCTGCGGTAGCGATAGGAGGAGGAGGAGGACGATGAGGTGGGTGAGTGGGGCTGGGAGCCTCCACCACTGCCACCAATACCAACACTACCTCCTCCCCCTGATGAGCGGGAGGCACTACTGTGGGCGCTGTTCACGCTGCTGCAGGAGGGTGGAAGGGAAAGGTGCAGAGGAGCAGGGGGAGGGTGGAGTCGTTGGAGGTTGAGGGGTGTGAGAGGAGGATGAAGGAGATGATTGCCAATGTGGAGTAAGGGGAGGGCATTTTAAGGGAGAAACATTGATGACAGGGATGTGTCAAAGTGATGGTTCGATTTACAGAGAGGAAGGTGAAGCAAAATGTGTGAGATATGAGGGGTGGGTTATGGCCCAAGATGGTAAAGTGATGATTGGAGGATGCATAGAAGGAATATGTGATCGGTTTATGTGATGGAGTAGTTGACAGCAAGTTGTTGGTTTATCAGGTTAGTGAGAAAATTCAATGTGATGACGCATTAGAGTCACAGAAAAGTCACAGTTAAAAGCAGAGAGCCCGGAGGGAAAGGAAACCAAGTAATCAAACACCCCGCAGGAGAGAAAGAGGGCAGATCACATGAGTGCACACAAAGAAGACACACACGCACAAAAAAAAGCAGAAGATAGACACGTGAAGAAAAAGACAAGTACAGACAGTGATGGTTGTGGTGAGGGAATGGGGGTAAAAAAAAAGGGCAGGAGGGGGAGGAGGGGGGTAGACAGAGAGTGTGTAAGTTTATGAGGATCCAGGGTACTGACACACACACACAAACACACACACTGAAAGACTACAGGTAATAGGCTGTGAACTTGCATGCTGTAGAGCTTCGCCTGGAAGGAGATTACTACTGCATGCATACACTGACAGAGACTGGCTCACACAGCGTGTGATATTTTCAGACAAGAACTACAGGAATCTATTTTTAGTTGAGATTACTCTTCTCTTCTTTATTTTGTTTTTAGAGATTCAGAAGGATTTAGAATGTGAGTACTGAACACATTTACAGCTAAATAAATAAAATAAATAAAAGCATATCCTGTTTACTACCATTGTAATTATGTCCAATTCAAAATCATCTTTTGTTCAGCTGCTCAAAGTTTCTTTGTCTGAAGGCTGTGGTTCTTTTATTTGGAGATTCAGTAACGCTTTATAGCTTTTGTTAACAGGTAATAAGGCATGCATAAGTCCTAATTAGATTCTTACTAACATTAATAAGACTATTAAAGTGTGAATAATAGCATAATAACCATGTTGAGTGTTAGACTGTAAGACAATTAAAAACACATGCATTTGTTTTGGAAGCAAGTGACAGAGAGACCGCAGGGTAAATCGCAATAAGGTAATGTATTTAGTTGATTTTATATGTGATATATGTGATCTGACCCGAGCACAGGCATTATTCATAATAACTATATAAAAAATAGCAGTCTTTTCACCGATGATCTTGTTTGCTGTAACTGGTCATCTAAAATCATCAGAAGTATCACGAGACTGTTTAATAAACGCTTAAAAGTTCCTCGTAGTCACTTTAAGATTCATTAAAACTGTTAATAAGTGCATGGTAAAGGATTAATTAACTCTGATAAGGTATCATTCTCACTCTAGATCAGGTAGATGCAAATGGCATAGTTAACTATTAGTAAGTGTATAATAAAGGACTGATCAACCTAACAAGGCATTGTTTCAATTTGCTATCCAGTAGCAGCAAAATTCATAGCTTGGTGGTTTAACAATGACACGATAGGTTTGTAAAGTTTTTAATGCTAGATATAAACAGTTTAAAGAGCCTCATGAGGTTTTTGAATTTTCTTAAGTTGCAATATGTAAGAATAATTATGTAATAAAGTAATTTTAGTTGAAAACATTAAAACATGAACTAAAATGATCCTCAGACTGAAGAAATAACAGTTTGGAAATTAAGATGTATGTATTGTGTTGCAGGGACATCTACTGAAGTTAGCATGCTAACCAGTTAGCCCCAGCCTGTCCCAGTTCAAAGCTCCTGTGCTAGCAGCAACACTCCTCTGGTGAACCGAGCCCTCAGTTCAAAACTGCTAGATTAATGGCTGACCAAACTAACTAGCTAATGGCAGCTACAGTTAGACCCCTGTTTGTTTTAGTACGAATTTAACAGGTGGCCAGTTCTTACATATTGCAGCTTTAAACATTCTATAAAGTTTCAAGTTTCTTATAAGTGAATACAAATGTGTTAGAATATAACAGTAAGATGTTTATAATGCTTAATGTTTATATTGTGTTATTGATGTTAAGCATCTTATAATGACTTAGAAGGGCCTCATTACTCATTAAATAACACTTATCTTAATATAAAGCATAACAGGAGGTTCCACTAAACTGAAGATGACTGCACAAACAGTAATGATGGACTGACACACAAACAGAAAGACTGACAGTCACAGTGAAACATAAACATCAGAGATAGCTCCTCTTTCTGGTACTCAGACAGTTTATTACACAAGGTGTTGGTCATTATGTCTGTGTGTACATGTGTGTATTTGTGTGTGAGTACCTGCACATGCTGCTCTTGCGAGAGCCAGAGCTGCTTGGAGATGAAGGAGGAGTCTGATAGGACCAACTGTAATCTGAGCCCTTCAGATCCTTAATCACCTGACAGAGAGATAGAGATGGTGAGGTTTCGAGGTTTGCTTATTACTTGTCACTTTCGTTATAGGTGTCCTACATTAGGTGGGTGTGTTTCACCTGTTCACTAGCAGGGGGCAGTTTGTGAGGATCGGTTGTCAGCACAGTGAGGTCATCGATAATGGCCTGGAGGTGGGTGATCTCTCCCAGCATTGCGATCTCTCCGTTCTAAAAAAAAAAAAACAGATAGAAACAAGGACTCTAATTTAGTAATGACCTAAATACTAATTACCTTACTGTCTTTCAATCAGATTGGTAATACAGTGGCATGTCAGCTGACACGGTCTAAAACACCCGTAACACATCAGACATGACAAGAAGTGTATATGGAGTCCTGTACAATAATCAGGGCTGTACTATTTTACCTGATTTCTCACCAAATTTCTCATCATTAGTATTGTTTATATAATATATATAATAATGTCGCTTGGAAACAAGGACAGTGGTTCCCATGTGTACACTAATATAGAAAAAAAACTAAATTGTAAACACTACACAACACTCCTGCCGTCATTTGCAGTTTTACTCTTTGCTCATTGTGAAGGTTTCATTTCAATTTCACACACCTCGGTCAGTTCAACTGCAGTATGTTGCCTCCCAGTGGAAATCAAGTGCAGTGAAACTGTCAGACAACCAACATCCCCTTGAATCACTTTGAGAAAGACACCTATCCTTCACCCTATCACCACCCCTCCATCTCTATCTCCTCACCACAACAGGCTGAAGGAAGGTGATGAAGGTGCAGAAGCGGCCCCTCTCTTCCACGAGGGCCCGGCGCACTGCCTGCTTCTCTGTCTCCTCCATCAGCAGGCACATGTCAGTCACATCCTGCATGGCACTGTCCAGCTGAGGCTGCAGGTCCCCTCGCCCTGGGGTGCGGAAGGTGCATTCGTAGTGAGAGACAAGACAATATGAGGTTTAAGATAATGAGATAGGCAGGTGAAGGACAGGATAATGGTAGAAATGCATGAAGGAAAGAATAGAGAGGAGAGGACGTAGGTGACAGGAAAGATGGAGGTCTAGATAGTCTGTGAAAGAAGTGTGTGTGGGTGTTTACAGCATGAACACGATGTGGGCTTGATCTGATATCTCTCCACAAGCCTCTGCTTCCCACAATGCACTGCTCCATCAAGCCACTGTCATACATTAGGAATCTCAGACAGAGTGAGACAATGTAAGCAGAAACACCTTGTTTGGTGTTTTGGCTCTGTACTTTTTATTTCTATGTTTAATCTATACTGTACTTTTCATACAAGGGTTGGCTATGGCTCAGGAAGTAGAGTGGGTCGTCTACTGATCACAGGGTTGTTCGATACCAAACCTCCTCCTGTCCCGATTGTTGAAATATCCTTGGTCAAGAAATGAACCCCTGGTTGCTCCCTAGTCACTGGGGATGCACAAGTGGATGCATTCCTAATTACTCAAGCCTGGATAAATTGGGAAGGGAACTGCGTCAGGAAGGGCCTCCTGAGAGTGTAAAAAGATCAATCAATCAGATTTCCATGCCAGGTTGGCTAGATGGTGCGAGCAAGATGGTAACAGATAATCTGTAGTGACCCCTACGTAGGAGTAGCTGTAAGAAGGGGATGGCAAGTGCATCGTGTCATTATATTATACAATAGAGGAAAGACTGTGACCACTAATAATATGGCTAATGTCCTACAAACTTCCGAGCCAAAGACTGTTGCTTTTCTGTCGTCTCTCATTGTGCCACCTCAGACTTGGGCTGAATATATGCATGAAAAGTTGATTGCAATGTGTGAGAGTGTGCACTTTACCTCTCTGTCTGTCACTGTGTCAGACATCACCCAACACAATGGCAGTACAGAGCCAAAACACAAATCATGTGTTTCTGTATTCAAACTTTACTACTTGCTGTGATTGCACAGCAATCAGTTGACAAAAGATAAGAGGTGCATAAGTGTGGTGTAGGAAATCTGGATTCTACCTACTGTTAACAGAAAAAAACATGAAATCCAATGAATGGAAAGCAAGACATGAAAAGGGTCTTTGTAGTGTTACAGCATGCAAAACAGTGAGCAGAGATCTCTGCCATAACAGAGAGAGAATGAAAAAGAGATCTGGAGAGGAGGGGTAGCATGAGAGCAGAAACCCTGCTGTGTGACTACAAAGCTAATAGTAGCAGCTACATAAGTCATGCAGGAGTCAAGGAGGAAGAAGTTAATTAAATCATGCAACTTCTCAAACAACCATCAAACTATAGAAGCTGAACTCTCATCTGTCACCAGGAGACAAAACCTGAAGTCAAGCGACTTTAGGAACTCTATTGTTTCAATTAGGTTTCTAAAAACAGAGCTAGTTTTATGAACATGTTTAATGGAGAACAACATGTTTCAAAAAGATAATCTATTACATGACCTCCTGTCAGTGATTATTAGACCAAGAAAAAACAAAAAAACAATATAAAACTATGTTCCCTGAAATGTTTTGGTACATTAACATCTGTCATGTTGTTGTCAGTTTGATGGTGGGGAGAAGTTTAGGTTGAACAAGTGGCAATAAGTTTGTGGTAATATAACTGATTGTTAATTCATTTGTTTATATTGAATGCACCTTAAAAACAGATAATTAAAACCAGACAATAAGCTACATCTTCACTGTACAGACTGCCTTGAAGATATAAAAAACTGAACACAAACAAATCTGAAGTCACCAACAGCTTACATCAACCGTCCACCTATCTGAATTCTTCTTTCACCTTCAGACCATTGCCAAAATAAAACCTTTCATCTGGTTCAACGAGTTTGAAAAAGTTATTCATGCCTTCATCTCTTCCCGGCTTGATTACTGTAACTGATAAAACTGATTATTATCAGCCAGTCGTTTTTGTCCTGCCTGCAATTGGTCCAAAATGCAGCTGTCATATATTTGGCTTATATTTTGCTTGTGTGGTGCATTTCACAAAATAAATGTATCCTCATTTTAGTTACCACAAACTATTAACTCTGTATTAGTGACTGCAATGCATAAACATGAAGTGGGGAAATCAGGGCCACCTGGAAAGTTAATCCAGCCCTCATAACAAGGTTTTCTGTTTCCCTGGAGCCAACATTCATGACTCTTCTATATAGTAAAACAATTGCCTAATTATACACTAAAATGGAAACCAGAAACCCTTGTATCACAAATAAGTTATATTTTGGAGAGTTGACTTCAGATGGGTGGGAATGTGAGTAAAAAAGGAGGTGACGCGGCAGAGCAGTAGCGAGCGACAGGCTGATTGATACTTACCCTGCATCTCTATTACAGGGGGACAAATACCACAGGGAGGGAGAGACATAGAGATGGTAGCAGTGAGAGGGGGAGACAGCAAAAAGGAAGCAAAATAAGAAAAGAGAAGGGGGGGACAGAGGGCGAGAGAGGGGAGAGAGAGAGCAGAAATAGCAGAACTCATTGTTAGGGTTAGTACAAGGAAGCCATCACAAGACAGCCACAGTGCCACAGGTTAGAGCAAAATAACACTGCTGCAACCAAAAACTAAATACCACCAAGCTTCAGCACTGACGGGGCTGAGCACACACTCAAAAACATACTGTAACACAAGAGGACGCTGCACTGTTTCACTGTCAGTTTCAAATGTTCTATCTTCTAATGTTTTTTTCATGTTAATAATGTTTTTATTTAATGTATGCCTCACATTGTATTTACTACACACATTACATATAAATAAAAGTTATTATTTTTCAGATTGACTTTGCAGAAATCTTACATTTATGTATTCATCTGCCTGGCAACTGAGTGTAAGCTGCTCCATAAAGAACGCACTAATTATTGGTTGCTGCATCACAGAGTGAAGTGTTTCAGGACAAATGAGAAAAGACCTGAAATACTACTGATCACCACTAGATGACAGTATAAATCAACAATTCTTTTGACTGAGACGTATAAAGACTGTAGTTCTTGACCCTTAGTTTTTGAATGCAGTCACTGTATTTTGAGTCCATTTTGTAATGTTTTTATCAAGAATCCCAATCAGACAAAAAACACAAATCAAGTCGAGGCCCAGGGAATATTAATGTTGGTGTTGATTTCCACTTCACTGGCACTAATAGCAACAGTGGTGAGATCATAACTGAGATAACTGTGGTAAAAATGAACAGAATGTCTAAATGTATCCACGGCTACAGCACATGAGCTACACTGAAACACCAGTTTCCGACGATGGTGCCTAAGCGACCTTGCGAAATGTTATTTGACCTCTACATTGTGACATTCTGTCAGATGTGAGCGCTCGGCAGTGATACTGCTGACTGTTACCTTTACGAGCCTTCTTCTGTAGCTTCATGGTGTCAGATGACTTCTTCTTGATCTCGTGCCGTGACCTCTTGTACTCTTGAAACAGGATGAACAGAAATGCTTTAGTAAGAGGAACTGGTAATCTCAGGCTGCTTACTTCGCTATTATCTACCATTATCAAATCCATCTGCCGATCATAAAAAGAAGAAGGTTAAGAAAGGTATCTCCAAACTATTTGTAAGCAATATATACACTCATGATCAGTAAAGTGCAGCAACAAGCTCACAGCTTGTGGTTTGTTTGTCTGTTTGTTTTTAAGTCAGTGTAAACATAAACAACAACAACATCAACAACAACTTATTTTTTTACCTTGTTATAAGGGTCCAGACACAACAAACTGACATCAAAGAACTAGCAGTCATGAAAGCGACTGCGTTGCCTCATGTCACCGGTGTCTCAGGTACAACACGCCACAAAGACAAAAGGTGATGGCCAACAAGCTTGTATGTTCTGCGATGTGTGAGAGGAAGTATCTCTCCATACAACCAGGTGGTAGTAGTCTATATCAGTTATTCGGAAAGGGAAACCTGAAGGACTTCAGAACCATTGTCTATAGAATCAGTTTTACCCCACTCTCGCTTATATGGTCACTTCTAATCAAGAATATGTCTGACAAAAAGTTGCCAATGGCACTGGCAAAGATTCAGAGGTAAAAAATAAGAAGAAACCATGATAAATAGTTGAAGTCCTGGATACTACAGCGCCATTAGCAACCCACGCTATACACACAAAATGGTGGGGTACGGATAAGTAGTACAGTAGGGCCAGGGGGGGAATTGGGATTGGGCATAAACGCACAGCTTTATATTTCATTATCATCATCGTTCATTAGGTTGGCACATCGGAGGACATGGCACAAACGCTCCACCCAAAAAATAGTTAACAAGGTGACGGCGGATCAGCTTTGGCCATGTCATCTGGGAACATCCTGCTTTGGCAAATCAGATACTTATATACACACCTTCCTACAAGGTTACATTGTGGTGTGAATAGTGGAAATCAACAGTTCTTCTTGTGAATGCTAAGATGACAACCGTCAGTTGTAAATCCTTTCTCATAGTATTAGAAACAGCTGTGCAGGGTCTGGTGTCTGAAAAGCCTTTAAATGTATGGAAATGTTGATCAAACTGGATTTACTGGATTATAATTATTGTGTCACTTTTACTTGCAGCAATGCACTCACACCATCGTAGTCCCTTGTATTTTTTAATGCAGTGCTGCTAATATTATGGGATGCACCCCAGATACAGGGCAAGAACTTAGTAATGCAATGATTTGATGAATTAGCATGATAACCTGTGTACCTTTGGCATGATCCTTATCCAGCTGGTTGGCTGTCTTCTTCCAGTCCTCAATCTTGTCTTGGAGAGGAGTGATCAGACTCTCCATCAAAGCACTGTAGGAGAGCCAGAGATACGTAAATGAAAAGACAGCTTTGACAGAACACCAATAACTACTGCTTTGTTTCATTCAAAATCAATCCTATGACTAATATTTCCATTGTGTGGTGTCTTGACAAGAGACTGATGTAGTGTAAACAGTAGAAACGCCTATTCTGACCACGAAGCCCCACTGAATATGAGACACTACTGTATATTTCTGGAATGAGATCATTATATGAATTCCCTCCACATGACAGTCCACTCCATAATATGTACACATGTACAGTAAATGTAGGATTATCGGAACATGTGCAGACACACACAGACACACAATGGCTTTTGGATTGACTTAGTCTTCAAAGGGACTCCTGTTGTTACCATGGTCATAGATTATCATCATCATCAACGTCATTATCATCATCATCATGAGCAATGTAATATTTTTTGCCATGGGGAAGCCATTAGACACTATGGAGACTTAAGGAAATGCAAACAATGGCTGAAAACAGACTCTTGGTGAGGTTTCCAGAACGGTCTGTGTTTGATGCCAATTGTCGTATTTATTTACAGTCATTTAGGTATGTACAGACAGTAATGGAATCCATACATGACAAAAAAAAAACCCTCAAAAAGCATTTGTTCCATAATAAAAACAGAGTCAACTTTAGATGAAAACACGCATGAGGTTTGACTTCTGCAAACCCTGTTGTTGCTTCAGGGTAACGCCAACAAAAGGAGGAAAGGGAGGAAAGTCAATGGAGGACATGTTTCTTACTTGGTGAACTGGCGAAGTTTGGCCTCAATGCTGCGATGCCTCATGCACATCCTGGTCAGCGCTGAACCGATGTCTCTGGTTGCCCCTGGAAACACAAAACAGCTAGGTTCATCGGATGAAACACACACACACACACACACACACACACACACACACAGAGACATACTGTACAGTCCAAACAGACCAAAGAGTCTCACTACACATTTACCAAAGAAACCACACAAAGCTGTGATGAATATTTACATTAGAGCTCTGAGTGAGCTGTGTGAAGTCAAAGCATTGTGTTCTTCAAACAGATGAACATCTACCAAGCTTTTGTATCCTTTTACACTGAGCCAGTATTTACACAAGAAACAGATCTGCCTCTCGTAGACACTCTACACACTCCTGTTTCGCCCAAATAAAGTAGTGTCCCGTGAGTGTGTGTTTGTGTGAGAGCCAATAGCTCAGAGACCCAGTTTCATGAGCTGCTAACCTGCAACTGTAAACACCAGTCTATTTTAAGGCAGAGTAGGTCCATGTGGAAAAAGCTGACCCTGGAGTTAGAGTCAATTCAAGTGATGGCAGACACTGCTAACTTCCAAACAAGGTGCTAAGAGCTGCTGCCGCCGCTGCACAGGTGGAGAGCTGACAAGAGAACGTGATTATAGCTTCACTCTCATGCTATGTACTTAAAGACTTTCCAGCAAAAGGTAAGGCTTATACAGTATACGGTGCCTAGAGAATACCATAATCACTGCTGCCACTGAAATGTACACACTGGAAAATTCAGATTAAACAGCAGCCAAATGGGATTTCCTTGAGAGTCACTGTTTATCATCAGGGCTTAGACAGGCTTACACAGTCAAACGCAGGGAATGCAGAGGGAGGAAGGGCGTTGTTCCAAAATGTAATGCACCAGATTAATATTTTCATCCAAAACTGAAAAAATCCAATGTTTGGACAAAAAGGGGGATGGTGACTTCCCCAAAATGATTCAATCCACAATTTCAGAATGAATATGAGAAACCTCTTCTGTTACACCAGACATACAGTGACCATATTGTTGAAAAAAGGAAGTTTTCTTCAGATACACTCTGGTAGTCTTATAATTCACCAAGTCATTTAATACAAACCTGGTCTTTTTTTCAAATTGTATCAATTACATTCCCAATTTTCGACACAACTGCACACAAGATTTTGTTGAGGTCTACATTCAGCTGAAAGCACTGCTGTGCCTATAGAGCCTCACAGAGACACTAACATGGTTGTAGACTCTAAGTCTGACTGTATGTCAGTCCACCTCAGCCATATTTATGGCCTGACAATGTTGATTACCTATAAATGTCCTATTTGGAGGAATTCCCAACTTGTCAAATACTGATGCTTTGGGATTGTAGGTCAGGTCAGCATCATCCCAAAGCATATTTGACAAGCTGGAAGTGAGACTCAAAAATCAGCTTTCTAACAAAATCGACCTTTAAATACATTCTCACTTTTCACGATAACTGTGTTTGGTAACCATGGTGTAGTTGAAGGAAAGATAATGGTTATGGCAAATAAACTACGACTAAAGTATCTTCTCAATGTGAGCACACTACAGTATGGAAAAGTAGATGTGTGCAAAAAAAGTCCAAAAACTACGGTACAGTTCAATTTAAGAAACTGAAACATGTTTAGTCAATGCTTGGAAAAGACCGGAATACAGTTAATCAAAAAGCAATTTTTGTTGTCACATCAAACTCCAATGTGTCTGACATCAAGCCTTCGTCAGGGTGTCAAAATTAGTGTATTTAATAGAACAAAGCTTTTTTGAATGTATAATTAAATGTTTTTTGTATGTTTATGTCATACAAGGATAGGCCTAAACCTGCTTTTTTATTTCACATTAAAACATAATATGTAGCACACTTTAGCTATGTAGCTATTTCAGGGTGACACAGAGTTCATATGCAGTGTGTTGGATACAATTGCATTATATCCTACATTAGGTTTCATGACACTCAGCTCTAGTTTGGGATTTCTCCTGCTTCTAAATGAAAAATGAACGGCCTCGTCCTGCCCTGCTCTGATCAACCTTGAATGCCTTGCTCATGAGTACCTCAATGGTAATCAGTATTACTTGCAGATTCAAACCAGCAACCCTTCTGATTAAAACAGTCATAATGCACATACGCACATATGTTACCACATACCCATACACTTACAAATGCCAAAGCACACACACGTACACACACATACTTACACTGTGTGGTGTTCACATCCAGAGAGAAGTGCTCCATTCATAATTAACAAATTCCTCCCTCACGCCTCCTGTTCTACCCGGCAACCATTCATTAAAGGAGAGCCACCCTCCCCCAAACACACACACACACACACACACACACACACACACACATACACATATAACACACAAGTATAACAGTTGCACAACTGAAGCAGTATTTTGAACAGTGTGTTGACAGTGTGGTCTAATCCAAAAATCAATAAGTCAAACATGAAACTGACGTGGGGAGAGAGTGAAGAAAGTCACATAACCAATGAAGCCAGAGTGTGTGATATTTTGTGTCAAAGGAGAATGAAGACCGGGAAAGAAATGAGAGAGGAAGAGATGGAGGAGAGATGAGAGACCATGAAGACGAGAGGGGTCGCCTCACACATTTTAATGAGCTCACTGCTGGCGAGGGAACCATGAGACTGGAGTTACAGCCAAGTGTGTGTGTGTGTGTGTGTGTGTGCGTGTGCGTGTGAGTTTGTGTTTGATCTCTACATTTATGATGGTCCTCTTCCTGTTTGTCTGTTATTACCATGCCTCTCAGACTCCACAGGAGATCAACAACTAGATGAGGGAGGCATAGAACACACACTACTCACATCTGGAATACAGCTACTGTGTGTACATATTTTTGTGTGTGTATGTGTGCGCATGAATGTCAGTGTCAATTTTCAGCACTTTATTTGAAGTATAAGAGGCCAAGCACTGGCTCCAACTACGTTAAGTTATGCTTGTTGTTTCTTGCAAAATTGATCCAGCAATGTCTTCTGTGTATGTCGGGGTCTGTGGTGGTCAAAAAAATGAGTCCGACGCACTATAAAACTGTGACACCATTTGCTGCATTCTCATCATAAAATCACTGCTCTTCCTCTATCCAGCCATTCATCTTTGATCACAACAGTGAAGTTATAGACTCATCGTAGTGTGGCAGCTCTGTTTAATCTTTACATTTCTACAAAAATAAACCTCAAAATGAAATCTGAATTGTATCTTCTTTGGGCTAAAACATTGTAACAGTGACTTTGATCTGTACTTACCCATGTTTTCATAAATAGTGGATTTATATGCATTGTAAAAAGAGTTGCACATAATCATGAACCCACAGAGAATTATCACCAACTCAGCACTACAAAATATTTTTCCTTTTTCAGCTCATTGTTTTGATTTTTAGAGCTATGACAAGTGTGTTCACATTTTTTTCACACCGCCCCTTAATTAATGAGATTAATTGTAGAATGTAAAATATTTTGTTCATGTTCTACATTTAGAAGTCTTTTTGAATATGTTTTGCCTTTTTATTAGAAAATCTGATGAAAAACGACACAGATTTCCATATGTTTTAATTCATTTCTGATGTTATTTCAATACTTAAATCATTTATCTTTGCTTATTGACTTACATAACCCTATAGCTTAGGTTGTACATATTTCAGGGACATGAGGCATTTGAAGATACTCCAAGAAATTAAATCACAATCAGCAAAACTGCTTTTGTAGGCACTGGCAGATCATGCCTATTGCAGGGTTCAAAGGGTTAAAACAGGTTCATCCATAACAATACACAATCTATTATATTATATACTCTACACTGCACACGTGTTTATGGTGTAGTTAGATGAGCTGATTTGGGGCTGCACTGTTGAAGCTGTTGAAGTGTTTCATATTTCACTGTCTAGCCTCAGCCAGGCTCTATGAATTCTGAAATATATCTCAAGACTACAGTAATCAGCTATAGTGTGTGTGGTTTTATTTACAGTGTGTTTTATTTCAAGTCTCTCAAAAAGCAAACACATAGCAAGTATGCAGCCAAACAGAGTCATAAAACCTTACATTTAAAGCAGCTGAGTCTGTCTCCATTAAGAAATGAATGTGAAAGTCAAGTTCAAGGCAAAAGGGCAAACACTATGGGACTATGTTGCCCTACAGCACAAAAGTACATGTATTTATGGTTATTACAGTTGTTTTTGTCACTAAAGTGTGCCAGTATTCGGAGATAAATACCCTAGCACCCAACCCCTTTCTGCCTGTCTGTCCATCCTGCAGAGAAGGAGGAACTCTCTCCTGGGAAATATGACTTTACTCTTTTTCCTTCCTCTCCCCTCACTCGCTCTCCCTTTCCTGCTTTTGACCTGCTTCCTGGCTGCAAAGCTCCCAGTGAAATTACATGTGTGTATGTATGTGTTTGTTAGAGGGACCCACCCAGACAAGGCACTGAATACTACTGTAGCTTACCAGATGCAGTATAATTAAAGATTTTGTATTATTTCCACAATGAATTGCATTCATTAATACAAAATCTTTAAACCAAATCAAGTTATTTCAATATAAAATGCTATGTATTAATGAATATGCAGCAAATAGGCTGAGTTTTTTTTATCATCTGAGTTAGTTTAGCAAAAGTTAGATTTCATTGGATGGAAATTTAAAAATGACAATATAAAGACCTGTGAACATGCAGGGCAATGGGCAAAATATTCTGTAAACTCTGGAGGCCATGCTCTATATCATATATTTTTGGGATATCATCATGTTTAGTCACAGGCACAGTGTTAGTCTGCCCTTCATCCCCTAGCAACTGACTTAACTGACAGGTTTGTTACGGTTTCCATGACAGCGCAGATCTTGGCCTGTTACTAAGGTCAAGTTGTCTGCTGCTACGGAAACGAGTGCCTGAACTGCACAGAGAGAGAGAGAGAGAGTCTCACAACAACACTGCCACAACACTCAGGGTAAACCAAAACCTACCGCAACGTAAAGGAACTTATTTGGGACATTTGAAGGAAGAAACTAAATAAACACAAATACAGTGTTGTCAGGCCCTTGAAAGAGATTATGAATTGTCAGATTATCATTGCACTGTCGGAGCACGAAAGCAGGGACAGACCCTCATCAAGTTCACAGGCTCAGTGACCATGACTGGCAAATGGAAGACTAAAAATCATGGCAACCAACAGGAAACAGAATATGTGGCGCCGTTCGACAGGTGAGACTGAGGCAGGGAGGCGCTTCCTCCTACACTGTCAAACATTCAATAAAACACAGAACATTTAACTAAACAAGTTCAGCCTTCTAATCTCAGATTTCAAAGAGCTTAATGGCCTATCAAAATTAAAAAAAAACAAGACAGGGTGCATATCAGCATCCCACAACCCTTCCTAATAGCTTAAAAGTCGTAAAAGTTTTTTGACAGACTGTCGATGAGCCTCTTTAACCACTCTGCTCTCTAATGATAATATGCACTCTCTCTCTCTGTGTCTCTTTGCCTGGGGCATCTGTGGCCTTCCCACCGGTGCATCTCCATGGCAACTATTATCTATAATCTTGCAGAGGGATTCATCAGCCTCTGTCTCTCCATTTGCTGCGCAATGCAAGCAAACATGCAACTGAGCAGCCGCCCATCTGACTTGGCTAAATACATCCAGCATGTGTATGCAAGTTTGTGTGTGTGCTTGTGTTTGTGTGTGTGTGTGCTTGTGTGTGTGTGTGTGTGTGTGGGGGGGGGGTTCTTCAATTTTATGCCACATCAGGAGAAAAAAAGCCAAAAGCCAAAAATTCAAATGTTTCTTTTATTTCTGTTAACATAAGCAACAGAAAATCGAATCTACTGTTTGGACACCTGTCACAGCATTACACCTGAAGTTACAGTCATACTAGCACCAGTCTGTGAATATTCCCTGTGACGTTTTTTGATACAGGTTCTGAAATGAAGCAGTCTTTCATCCAGCAGTGTGTTATTTGCTGTTTTATTAAATATTACACTGCAGGCTTCAAACTGCAGCATTGCACGGGACAAAAAAAAACATGAACACCCACAATCATCTGGCTCTTTTCTTTTATGTGAATTGGTACAATTGGCATTCACTCCCGGGTCAAATGACTGCAGTAGTCACAAGTTTATTGGCTCCAGCTCCTTGCCAACCACGATGCTATGACATGCATTGCAGTTAAGGATGCTGGCTTATTAATATTTTTCCTTCCCTCTCTGTTCAAGCAGCCTTCCAGCATCATTCAGTTGGTGCTGAGTGTGAAAGAAAGACTGTAAAAGTAAAAGATATTACAAAAGTAACCATTGTTACATTGTCAGTCACTTCCTTGTACCAGGGAACATAAAAAAAGAAGGAAGGGTCATTATGTCACAGAATCTCACTTTGTGGTGACAGCTGTATTGAAGTCAATGGGAGATGCATTGAGAAACACACTAAAACCCAACATATCTATGTCGTATGACTTCTGATAAAGAAATGCCTCCAGAAAATAAAAGACCACACTTCAGAGACTAGGTTAACCACTGAGTTTTTTATCCACACAATGCTCATTCCTTGAATTTGGGTAGGAAAGGCTCCTGTTTGCGCTGCTGTTCACACTCTGATCAGCTGATGTCAGTCCAACCTTCCCTGTTTGATCACAATATCATTGGCCCTCTCAATCATTTGGGGGAAAAACCTACTCTCTGAAGTATGTGTGGTCTTTTCTGGTGGCATTTTTTCATCAGAAGTCATACAACAAAGATATGTGTTGGTGTGTTTCTGCATGCATCTCCCATTCACTTCAATAAATGATAAATGGACTTGCATTTCTATAGCGCTTTTCCAGTCTGCATCTATTGAGCTATTTGGGGTTCAGTATCTTGCTCAAGGACACTTCATCATGCAGCTGGGGGAGCCGGGGATTTGAACCAGTGACCTTCCCATTACTAGACGACCCGCTCCATCTCCAGAGCTACAGCCACCCCAACACTGTGACCATGGTCAGGTGCAAAAGCAAGACTCGGTGACATCATGACCCTTTCTTCTTTTTTTCTTCTTTTTTTAGGTTCCTTGGTCAGTACCCAAGCCTTGCCAGCTGCCTAATCGATACTGCACATGTGCAACTTCCAACAGAGATGAGAATGAAGTGAGATGTGTCCTACTTTCATCATGAGCTCCAGAAAAAGAAAGATGCTTCAGAATTGTTTTAATGAAGCATAGAGAAGATCAGACCAGCATCAGTCACTGACCAATCTTATCCATACACTGATCACTGCTGCCGGCAAAGCTCGCCACCACCACCCCAGCCTCCACCTGCTTAGTCTGAGTCTAATGTATCTAGTTGCTTCGATTCTACTCCTGCGGGGGGTTTTCATTGCGCTCCCTGGAGTGACTTAGCATGCTGCTTGTCAAATCCAGGGAGCTTTTGGAGCGGAGCCTTCAGCGCCAAGCCTAACTGTATGCCATTTGTTGCAATAAATGGTTTTAATCAATGACGAGAGTGTTCCTGTATGAAAGACTTTTATAGAACAAATCTTAATGTCTTTTCAATATCATGATGCGATATATGATCTGCTGCTTTCTACAGTTTCCTGTTTTTCCGGTGTGTTCATGATGATGAATGTTGTCATATTCAGACTTTGTTGTGCCCTTTTCTTGTGTTTGTTTTCTGGTGCCTATTGTGTTTCAGAGGTGCTGGAGAGGCTGGGCAGGGTTTTCCCCTTCACCGGAGCTGCTGACGGTCACACTCACCTGCAGCGCATTGGCAATCAGCATCCGTTGAAATACTGTGGTCTTCACCCTGCTCGCTGCCAGATGATTTCGTTAGTTCGTAGTGGTACATGGCTGACACTTCTAGCGATTGTGTTTCCTAGAGTGTTATTATGTGTTTGTTCTTGTTTTTTGCCTGAGATTCAAACTTTGCCTTCTCCGCTCCTTCTCCAGTGAAGAGACTCCCTCTGATAAGCTCCACTCCACCAGTTACCCAGCCTCCAGCACCTCTATCGCCGAGCCACTCTACCAGTTATCCCCTTCCTGTGCTATCCACCAGCGCCACCGTGAGTTGTCTCCACCGCACCCATGGGGAGTCAAGCCTGAGCTCCAGCTCCCTGCTCTGGTGTCCGCATTTGGGTCCTACACTACAACCTGCCATTCATAACAGAATGTGAAATCAACAGAAAGGCAACACCTGTGTTAAAAAATACACACTAATTTGGGTGTAAAGGTCAATTATAAATTTCATTTGTTAACCAAAAACATAAGCGTAACATCACATCAGTTTTGGGGGGTTAGTGTGTGGCATTTTTGTTGGACTGAAGGGTGAATGTGACCGTCACGATGCAAAGACTGCCAATGACTCTAAAGACAAAGCAGAACCTTTAACGTGGTTATTTTTTTCTTCCCTGACATCTGCAGACCTGTCATCACCAATCTGTGGATTATTGCCCATCTGATGCTGCCTTTTTGTGTTGCCACTACTGATATCAATATTTGGGAGTATGAAGAATCCAATGGTCAATGGTGATATTTATAAAGATAAATATTGGTTGTTTGTTTTTCTTTACAAACTGATAAAAATCCCCCTGTCAGTGCTCTCTGGTGGACAAACTACTGGTGACATGTTTCTAAGTTGCTTCACAACTTGTCTGACATTTCTGGACTGCAACTTCTTATTGTTTATTGCCAACATTTACATTACTGATACTGATGCTATACATGTGTCTGCAATAAGCCAATATGGCCAAAACATCAGCCCGGCCGATTTATTGCTCTAGCTCTACAATGGACATAAGCTGAACTGTCAAATATTAACACAAGCAGTGTGCATTCATGTCAAAGCCATTAGATGCACAGTAGTGCATTCATGTGGTGTTGGAATAATCGGAAAAATCTGTTCCCTAATGGGAAAATTAACATGAATGCCTCGTCATTTTGGGACAACAATTGTTCGACTTTGACGTTGCATACACAGAAACATGGTGGACAAAAGTTTGGTTGATGGTTGGAAATGTTATTTTAATTCATGCACTGTATAAACATTTTTTGTTCACATGTACTGTAATTATAATTGGGTTATAACCATTACTTGCCTTCCACGTAGAGTGACCTAGATTACTAAGAAAAGTTATCTATTAGCATTAACCCTGATAAAAAGGCAGGTAAAGCAATATTTATTACGGTTTTAGGGTGTTTTAATGTTTTGATGCAGCAACAGTTCTGGGACAGTTTGTAATATAGCTTCAAGCTTCAAAAATCTGTCCACACTGAGCAATATAATACAAGACGTCCTTCTTGTAGCTTCCATTTTTATTTCCATTTTCTGACTTAAGGGTCATTAACACACTAAAGTCGTGAGAACGACTTCTCAACTCAGGAAATGGGACATCTGAGGAGCAATGCACCCACCCAATCTGCTATAAAGGAGCCTCCATCCAAGACACACCTGTCTGCTTTCAGTAACTAAGACGATTTTTGCTACAACACATCAGCTGTAAGGTTTGAAAACACCTCAAAAGGGCGTCGTCCAGTTTGAACATGGAAAACACAGTGCTCGTGCAGTCTGACAGACGATATATGACCCCATGTCTTTGACTACCATATTAACATTTATGTCATATCTCCTTTATGCATGGAGTCTGTACAACCATTCAGAATATATGACAAGGATACCATTTTGTGTGTGATGCAGGCAATGAGGGATGAAACTATTCTACTATCAGTAATGCCAGAGAAAATTACTGTATTTTTAAGGCACCTATAGTCTGGCCTAAACTGTAAAAAAAAGAAATGGATCAAGGGGACAGTTATAATGTGGAAGGCAAAAAGAAGAATGGGATAGGAGGAAGATATTAGAAATAGGATAAAAGCATGTAATAGGTGATATAAGAGAGAGGGGGAACATGGAGTCAGGGATGATGGTGCTTTTGTGTCTCGGGTGGCATAACAAGGAGGGAGGGTTAATGCCAGAGCAGGTGAGGCTGCGGTTACCAAGGTTACAGACGTCTGCAGCAACCGCCCATCTGTTCCCCTGACACCAGCATCTCTGCAGTGACACAGCAACAATAAGAGTTCGACCAAAAGAAAGGCAGGCAGGGAGAGACAAAGAGGAGCAAAGACAAAGGTGATGAGGAGACGGATTACAGAGAAGATCTGCGAAGGCAGAGAGACTGCAGTAGTAGCAGCGCCAGATAAAGGAGAATAATTCATGAGGCCTAGATTCTCCTCTCACTATGAAACCAAGTCAGTGAACCAGTCACCCTGACCAAAACAAGCCATCAGTCTCTGATACAAAAACATCTACACACCGAAGTGTATTCCAGGCAGCAAACCTCAAATACCACATGCTAAAGGAATGCACTGCAGCATGAAACATAGTTGAGGAATAAGCCACAAGAGGCTGTGGTTTGGAAGGTTTTTGATTGAGGAGAAAACTAGTGGTAAGAGTGTAAAGGCTCATCAGGATAACTAATCAATAATATAGCTAACAATGTGGTGAGCAAGTAATTATGAGTGATGATACTTGTTTGAATCATTAACATGATGAAATATAAGGTAATATAAACGGCTTGTGTCTCAGCCAACTCAGAATAAAATATCTGGTCCAATTTTAGTTCCCTAACCCTTGTTACAAAATACCACAGCTTCAAAAACTGTAACTGTTGACTTGTGTGTTCTTACAGCCAGTATTAATTTTAAATGAGCTCATGGTGAGTCTGTTTACATGCCTGCCTTCTGCTTAGCAAGGGCATGCTCCAAAAACAAATATCGGGAGGCAAACTGTAAGTCTTTGTAGTTGTTCCAAAAAATATTGTAGCAGAATAATATTCTGTACCTAGGGGACCTAATGTATGTTTAAAATACAGCTTTTACAAGATTTAAATGCTGAATTTATTATGGGACGATTTGATTCCAATTCAGTATGGTACAATTCTGTGTTTCATGTAGACATTTATTTTCTATCATAAATTAGAATAAGCCAATTCTATAAAAGTGACATTGCTTACCTTCAAATAGATATTTCATAAGACCAGGGACGACCAGGGTATCCTATGTGTTTTTCTTACTAGTATGTATATCTGTATCTTAACCTGCTTATACCTCAGTGTATAAAAAACACCCGTTGTCTCATCCTGGATCTGAGGAACAACTATCCTGTTGTCTGGGTCTCCATGAGCAGGGTCTCTCTGAGCTGGATCTGTCTGCATTGGACCTCTCTGAACTGGATGTCCCTGACTGTCTGTCTCTTCTGCTTCCTAGTAATGATCAGTGTATAAAATCACACCTATGATTAACAATCAGACAAATGTTTACTACTGACAAGAAACTCAAAGGTTTGATTAACTGCAGCAACTGTCAGTAGACAGTAAACAGCGTGCAGTACTACCAGCAGTCACAGAATACAGCTAACGAGTGAAAGGGGAAAAGGACTGATAAAGAGCAGGAAATGGAGCTCCTCTACAGCATCTATCTAGTCTCAAAACCCATGTACATACAGTATAGAGCAGGTGCATGCACAAAACCGCCACACGGAGCAGTATCCTGGAAAACCATTCTGGCAAGGGAGCATCTTGCGAGCCTCACCTGGACATTTTGTTAACCAAAACCCAGCTAAAATATTTTGAGCTTTAACAAGACTGGAATTACAAGTTGTCCTGTCAGTCAGACATTCTTCCAGATGACAGAATTTGACATTCACTGACACACACACACACACACACATGCACACACACACACACACACACATGCACACACACACCCACACACACACACACACACACACACACACCACAGCATGCCAGCTTTGACCTCTGATCTCCTCTGTACCCATGGTAGCAGGAGGTCATGGCGAGGTCACTTCCTGTCAAATCACGTCCCTCCACCCCCAATTGCTGTTGCCACGGTGACAGGAGTATAAGACTGTACTTGACAGCTGAAATGACACACACTCTCAAGGCTAAAAATGTTTTCTGTTCCCTTACAACTGCCAACTGAATAGTTCTTTTTAATAGAGAGGTGAGGTCCTGCCTTCCAGTGGACCACCATGGGACCTTACTTCAGTGGGAATATGTACGGTAGTGAATGGCAAGAGACAAATCAATTTTTGATTCTCATTGAATTGTGATGTGAATTAAACATATGATGTGAAATTGTAATGGTAATTGGTCCAGTGTTTTCCACACATATACTTTACTTGGGCAGGTCATCCAGGTATTTTAACAGCTGCCCAGGTATATTTGGTGGTGGGTTTTTTTTTGTCGTCTGAGAGTACGAGTACCACGACTGACTACCCAGTGGACAATCTGTCTTCGCTCTTCCCCTCCCGTCTAATGCTGTTTATGAATGCTTTGCAGAGAGAGGCACAATTCTCAAAAAGACACACTGGTTGACAGCCATTCTGTGGGAAACACAGAGGTCCTGTATATGAGCTGGCTCAGAGAACTGAGCCACTCTCCCTTCGCATAACTGCAGCTGTCAATATGGTCAGACTTGTGATTTTCGCCTTTTTCCATACTTTTTCTGTGTCAAGGTCACAGCCTGCTCTTGTTGGTGCTGTATATTTTACAAGATAATGAAGTTCACTAAGTGGTTTTACACAAAACAAGATTGTTGAAAAAATATATTTTTAAATGACAAACGAGTGTGATTTATGGCACGATTCAAACTGGGTCAAAAATGTATCTCCCCATCGACTACTGATTTTTCCCCCCAAAAAAAGGTCCCATGGTGCACACAAGGGCTGGGACATTTCTGGTCAATTTTTAATATTCTCAATGTTGAAACAACCCAGTGAGCAAAGAGTGGTCTAGATCACGTCTTTCAGACATCATTTATGGACATCCAAGATGTCTAAAAGACGTTCTCAGAATTAAAGTTTTTTATACTTCTTTTCTGGACGTTGTATAGACGTTTATATATCGAATATATATCGTGACTGGACGTCTTTTCTCAACGTCATTTATCGACTAATTCTGGCTGTCAATGGACGTCCAGATCATGGCCTGGCCAAGTCAATAGTCAGGCCATAATCTAGATATCCACTGACATCCAGAATTAGTTGAGAATAGACGTTCATACTAGCTATGATCTGGACGTCCACTGACAGCCAGAATTAGTCGATAAACAATATATAAATGTCTATACAACGTCCAGAAAAGACATAAAAAGCTTTCATTCTGGCTCCCCAGAGGACGTCTTTTAGACGTCTTGGATGTCCTTAAATGACGTCTAAAAGACGTGATCTAGACCACTCTTTGCTCACTGGGAAGTGTTACTGTTTCCCCTCATTACAGTTTCCTGTTTTTCCCAGAGGGACATGTCGAGTTTGTCGAGCTAAATTCTCTTCATCATTTATTTTTTGGCTATCTATCATACTGTGCATTTAAATCCTTGGCAATAAGCCCTGTTCACTGCCCTGTTCACTGACACTGTCCTCAGCGACCTATCACGCTGGAGAGTTTGACCCAGTTGAGTGCCTGCTGTGATGAACCTGAACAATCGATGTTCTGGTCCAGTCTGGTTGATTTCCACAGCCAGTCAGTTCCGTTCCCAGTTGCCTAAAACAGCACACGACATTAATAAATCTTTATCAAGTACTGTGGCCACTGCAAAAACATCAAAATCTCATCCTCTTACCAACCTATTTTTATTCACAGGGTGAAATAATTTACCTACTACTAACAAACCGGGTTAACCTCCTGATTTCACAAAATGGATCACTGTCTCACTGATTTCATATATTCATTTGGTTTCAGTCATGGAGAGACAGACCATGTGAGTCAGACATTCACGTATCTCTTTTGGTGATGTTGTCTGATGACAACACAGCACTCAGCCTACTGAACAGGCCAGAACTGAAGGTGAACTCTTATTTGACAAGAAATCACACAAGTTACATGCTTGGTGACCGTGTAATGAAACTTAGCTTGACAATTAAGATGTTTGTGTAATGTAGATGTTTTTAACTGAATCACACTCCTCACCTGAGCATGAGGAGCCTGCCTTGACCAAAAGTTTTCTGACACTTTTTGTTTGTTGGTCTCATCAGGCTGATCCAAAATGTCTTGTTCATCTCAGCGTACTGCAGCGTAGACTGAGCTTGTGTAAACTGTGTAGTGATTATAGCTTATTAAGCACTGATTACCTACTATTAATGCCTCACAATACTCAATTTACCCTTTTTGGTAATTAGCAGTTAAAGATTTGTCTTCATGTAATCTGTAATTAGGTATAATATGAAATTATTATACTGTATCTTTCATTTTGTTTGTGACTTTGTACTGTACGTTTGACTTCCCCATTGGCTCACAATGTTAAAACAGATACACAAGACTGACGGAGGTTGGCAGTGATTGCATCCTCAGCTGAAATTGGCCTTCCACATTTTGGACCAGCGATGTCCTGCTAATAATAAGAGGATAAGACAGCAACATACAACAACACACTGTAGCTCCAGTGTTGAATAACATCCAGGAGGAAAAGCCCAAACTCTTATCACTGCAGAGTAAGCCTGATAGACCCGGGTAGACACAATAACATGACCAACTGTGTAATACAATTCAATGCAATAGTCCTGTAATAAATGGTACGTGTGCTTTGTACCTTTGTGTTATAATGTTGTCATTGTATCAGGGAGATGTTAACTGAATAGGTGTACAATCAAAAAAAAAAAAGCCAATTTTGCTACAGTAATTTTTAAGCAAAAATATCAAACATTTGCCGGTTCCATCTTCTTAAGTGTTATGAATCTAACAGAGGAATCTTTGAGTTTTGGACAATTGGTTAGACGTCAGTTATTTTAAGACTTAATTTTGGCCTCTGAGAATTTTTGAGCATTTTTGACTTTTCAAGTGTAAATGATTGATCATGAAAATAATTGTCATATTAATTAATGAAGGAAATAATCGTAAGTTGCAGCCCTAGTGGTAAAAGTCACCTGGTTTACAGAGATGGGAGGAATGTAAGCCAATGGCAAAGGTCAGAGCCAGGAGCTTTAGAAAAAAGAGACAACTGACTCTTTGGCTATGTGCGTTGTTTTCTTGGGAATAACAGCATGTTAAACTCTGCAAGCTCAATGTCTTCATTTTCTATCATTGTCTTTCTTCTTCCCTTCATCTCTGTCTCTCTTTAATACTCACAGATTCCTGTCTAAAGGAGAGATCTGTTTCTTCTCTGTCATATGGGAATAACCATCCAAACAGCCTGACAGCCCAAAGCCCTGACTTGAAAGTGTAGAAGCCTTAAAACAGCACAATAAGAGTTTTCTGTATTCTCTGGCTGAACTGTAATTCCCCCTATCTCACATTCAGATGAACTTACATCAACTTACTTACTTACTTTCTGTTCAAGAACACCACAAATACCAACAGTCACCTCAATGTCAGCCACAAGTAAAAATCCAGAGATGTTTTTCAAGAGCTGATGAAATGACCTCAACAATGTTCATGTCTTCATGTTGTTTCTCCTATTTTTAATGACATTTCCATCACTCTTCGATGGATCTTGAGATCCTGAAGCTCTGATGTCAATTTAGCACAAGCTGCATGAAACCTTCAGGGCTCCAGAATGACAGAGACCAGCTGCAGAACAACATTAACATCACAGAGAAAGCCCACTGCTGGACAACTTCCTTACATGCACAGAAGTACACACATTTACTCCAAAGCCCAGCAACTTGGACCCATTAAGACGCAGGGTGCTGTAGAATAGTCAGAGGGCTGGTGTAATGCTTTAGAGTGGAGTCAGCTGGGCCTGGGAAAGCATGCACATTCTCTGGCTTTGATTACAGAGGCTTTAAATCTCTCTGACACACATACACACCAACACATACACACACACGAATATACAAACTGAAGTACAGATACACACTCTCTCCCCAGAGACCAAGGCAGGACTGAACTACAAGCCTCCAGACAGGGCATATTTACTCAAAATGGGGGGGGTTGTTGGCAAAGGACAGTTTCTGCAGCTAAAAATACCGACACACAAAGTGAAAACGGCCGGGCCTGCTTGCACTGTCATTACACAAGAAACAGTGGAAAAATCTAGAAAGAGAGAAAGAAAAAAATCAAAGAAAAAAGTTAACTTAGAAGGCTTTCCCCTGGATCTGTCTCCCAGTCTGTGTTTACCAGTATGTTGTAAAGCAGACGTTGATAGATATAGGAGTGCTATATAAACAATTCTGGGCTGATTGCACCTGTTATAGTCTAACCATGAGCACAAATCATAGGCTACTGTGTGAATAAAAGACTAGTAGTCAAGTTTGGCCCTTTGGTGACCAAGAAAGAAATCATGTTTATGTCATGTGCAGCCAGTAGTTACTGTTTTTCTACCACAAACTGAACTCTTTGGATCCCAGAGACTGACAAAATTCAGTAAATGTACAGTATCAGTCAAAAATATAATGACATCCATATAGAAATTAAACTGTTAGTTATCTAGCTGACTTTGTAAGTGTTAGCTTACAAAGTCACTAAAATGCTAGATAGAGTTTTGAGAATTTAGATTGTATGCAGCACAGTATCAGTGATTCGTAAACTGACTAGTGTATGGTTATGGCACACGTTAGTTGGCTACCTACACAATCTTCTTAAAACTCATATACCTCAGCCCACTCGTTGCTCTGGACATACATGGACAGACCCATTGCATAATCATACAAGCATTAAGAAAATGTAAAATGTGACAAGAAAAGTGTGTGTGCTCCAGACTCCAAAATAGGATAACAAAGACGTTTAAGACCAAGTGAAAGTAAACAGAAGAGTAAAATAAATGTTTTTTAGGCCTAGATTATTTAATAAACTGATTGTTGCTTTTTATAACAAAGAAAAGGAAATACAGAGTTTACACTCCATTTCATATATATATATATATACATATATATATATATATATATATATATATATATATATATATATATTGTAATTGATATAATCAGTTATATTTTTTTATCAATCAATCAATCTTTATTTGTATAGCATCAATACTCCACCATACTCATTAATTAATTTACTCACAAAAACCCAACATTTATAGATAAGGATATCCTTAAAATTAGTTCAAAAACTGTACTAAATATCATAAAGGAAGACCGTTAAGCTCAGGGATGTGGGCAAGCAGTCCAGGCTGAAGTGTTCTTGAGCAAGAAACAGAATCCCAACCAGCTCCAGGTTTGATGACCTTGCTAATGTACCGTATTTAAAAACATCCTATCCTTTATATCCGAAAGGGATATCACAACATCATCATACAGAACATCACTGTTTCAAATTCCTTCTACTCTAATCCAGCAACCTGACACTGAATGAAAATCAATGAAAAGGCAAATCAATTGAAAACACATTTGTGCACCCTGATATTGATCCGATATCTTTCCTGTCATCAATATAAATATTAAAGTTCGGATTTCAGTTTGAAGTCCAACTTCAGTCCAACAGTACATTCGTTTTTAGTGCAATATGTAGGGTAACATCTAAAACTTCAACAATCAGACCAGAAAATCTTGGCTATTGATTGAAATCTGACAAGACTGTAGAACAGTAAACACTCCTATTTAAACAATGTCAGTGTTTGATGCCAGTGTAGGCGGTGGGGCTTCTCTCAGTACCGGCTGTTGAGTGGCTGCTTTTCTGAGCTGTCAGCACATCCTAACCTCTCGAGGCTACATGACAGATGATCTTAAAGAGCTCTCACTGCTCTGGTGAATACTTGGAAAGCCACTCTGTATTATGTTCAAGTGAAAGCTTATCTCTCTAACATATTTTTGTCACTCTGTCGGTGCGTGTATTCTCCAGTATCATGTGTTGAGATGGTCAACTGAACAAAACTGCTGCCACTCACATTTCAAATGAGTGAATGTGAACATGGAGGGAGCGAGAACACGGAGAGATAAATGAATGGAGTATACCAGAGAGAAATGTGAGCATAACATGAGAACATGAGAATATAGCAGTAGCGGACCAAATTCCCCACTTTGGTATGGTAACAGTCTAATAAGGATCAAACATCCATGCACAAAGAGTGTTAACAATAGAGTCAGCTCAAGAATTTGATTCGACACACTGTTGAAATATCTGTAAAATGAGTCATGGAATCTAGTCGAGAGTCTTGTTTCCTTTTCCCTTAAAATAACAAAAACATTTGCCAGTAGGGAGGGATAATTTGGTTAGTTGTCTGTACAGTTTTACAAATCTCCAAAAATGGTCATGAAACGAGGAATATATATTTCAATCTATAAGGACGCTCTCTATGCTGCACATATCTTCCAGAGAATCACATTAAAGGAGACCTCTTATTCTTTTATTGCTATTTCCTTTCCTTCAGTGTGTTATGTAGGTTCTTGTGCATGTAAACGGTCAAGGCCCAAAGTACGTGCAAACTGGAGATCCGACAGGAAACATTGCACCTGAAGTGCCTGTAATACCTCTTAAGTAGTTCGACCTTTAATTCCATGACTTATCGACTTTACACTACGTCACCATGACACACATTTGCATAATTTATACCTCTATTCTCGTAGAAGTGAAGCAAGTCAGTGCAGACCAGGGACACACTGAGCAGTGCATACTCAGGTGTGTGTACGCTGACCAATCAGAGCAGACTGGGCATTTGGGAGGGGAGGTCTTAAAGAGACAGGAGCTAAAGCCGGGCATGTCAGGTTTTTTGTAAACCTATTCTAGTAGTTACCCAAAATAAAATTATGAAGCTGAAAATGAGCATATGGTTAATTTAAAGTCAGCAGCTGGAACTGTAAAACACGTTGATCCCAAGAAGCAAACATCCTTTTGTTTGGTCACCAACAAACTGATATGTCCATCACTGGTTCAGCAGTTACAACCGATCAAATTTCAGATTTTGAGTTGTAAGTATGTTCTTTTCAGGTGATGTTTTATTGAGCAAAGCAAGGAATTCCACTCATCATGGAGATCAGAGAGTTCTTACTCAAGGACACTCGCAAGGCTGATACTCTCCATAATGAGACTATTCCAACAAAAAAGCAATCAGTTCTACAGTATTTGTTTGTTTGATAAAGATTCAACAGTCAAGTCAACTGGTATTTCTGACCACAGACTCAAAAAGCAACAAGGGAAGAAACTATCCCTCACACACACATTACATGAAGCTTACTTGAGGTGACTGCTCATCATGGCTTCCTTACACATCGGCTTGCATGCAGAGCACATAGAGAGGCTTGAAGACATGACTAACATACATGATCATGCCCTACATGGGAAGGTGTTTGGAATTCACTGCTCATCCACACTTCATGTCAACAATTACACACAGAGCACACATGCATTTCTCCATACACATCTACTGAAACATAGCTTCACACATGTGCATGTACAATATGAAGAAACTCTTAGCCTTAACACAGTCTTAATGGAATTCACATGTTAACAATGGTAGCCATGTATTCTACAGATGGTAACCGCTGTAACATGCATCATCCCATCTGCATGAAGGCATCACATGAGCTGCTTCAGGGCAAGAGAGGCAGTCTGTGTGTCTGGGAGTCTCAGGATTATATTACATACACATGCTTCTAAATGAATGGATATTAACTTTTATTGTAATTATAATGCATGTTTAATCTTGGACTAATATACTGCCACTGATTACTGCAATCATACATCCGTTGTTATGTCTAATGTCATTTTGAATGCATTTTGTATTTTTGGGGGTAGAAATTCGAACATTATATTATAATAAATTTTCAGCCCATTCTGGCAAATTTGTGATTTTTGACTTGTCAGTATATTCTAGCATGTGGTCTCAGCAATATGGTTGTTATGATGCTACTTTAATGGCCCAGTGTTTGTTGTTTAAAGACATAAGAATTGACAATGCATAAAAGTGTCCATATAGTGTAGCAGCATAACCAGTCAGAGCTGCGCTGTCAGACCACAGTTAGGTTTGGCTGTGCTGAGTCACACACTGCAGTGGTCTAAATATAGCATTGTGGGTAATGTAGTCTGGACATCATGCACGCTCCTCTGACTCTCTGCAGCACCCCTGACCCCCGCAGACAAAACATTACAGAGAACCGGATTGGAGCAAAAGTAGCAGAAAGAGAGAATGATGGGTCACGACTCATGCAGATTTTTACAGACAGACAGATATTCTAACATACGAACACACATACAGCAAAGTCATGTAGACTTTAAACAAGCCTTCTCTCTGCTATCTTTCCTGCCAACTCTCTCTTCCTCACACACACACACACACATACACACACACATACACACACACGGTCAGGAGGTGACAGTGTGTCCCTGAGAACACTTTAGTTTGAGCAGACTGGCTGGCAGGAGGTCAGGTAGCTGTGGGAAACGCTGTTCTGCTGTTACTGCGAATGTCTCTCTCTCACAGCGTCTCTCTCTTACAATGATTCCATCCAGATTGCTGTGACTTTAAAGAGAACTGTTGATATACCACAGCAAATAACTGAGGAGCTTTACCATCAGCTGGTTGAAATTAATGGACAGATGTATACACAAAATAAGGCTGTCAGAAAAAAATACATTGTCTGTCTACATTAGAATGGTAAAACATATAGTCTCCACTTAAATATCTTTTTCTGAATGTTGGAATGCACCGTATGTGTCCCAGACTGCATACCATATTAATATTTCTACAAAAGGTGTAGGTGTTCATGACCTGATTTTCTTATTCAGAGGTGAAGGGGGTTGGTAGTGGAGTTACAGGTGTGAAGGCTGGCAAGCCAGTGACACCCACCACTGGATATTTTTAAGATCTTGGGACAATTTGTAGCCGTCTTTGTGGCAACTAAAGACTGATATTTTAAGCCAAAACTTGATTATTTCCAGACCCTAACCAAGGGGTTTTGTGGCTAAACCTAACCAGAGCATAATCACAGAAACCTAAAGGAAAGTAAAGATGCAACATAAAGAAATGTACATTTTTAACATATCAGTGGTTTGCAGAAACGTACATTTCCAAACATTTCTTGCTGCGATTATGTTTAAAAATGTATCTGGAGGAATAACGGGTTGGACAAAGCACCTCAAAACATAACACACTGGCATCTGTGTGTGCCACTGTTGCCATGGCAACACACCCCGTGGCAGAGCCGCAGAGCAGAGAGACAGGGATGGAGGGTAGAGAAATGAATGAAAAGGATGAATGAAAATTAAGTTTACACACACCTAACTACGTGCAAGCACTTGTTCCTTCAAATCACTTTGTGTTCGTGTGTATTTCTATTGTCACAAGAAGGTACAACTGAGCAGTGTTTCGGCGAGTCATACCATCAAACTCTTGAAAGTGTTACTCAAACTGACCATCCCGTAATTGTGTTTCATCGTCTCACCAGTTTTCAAAAGCAACAACACACCCTACTCACAACTGCCATTCAAACCTACAGAGCCTGAGTGATGCTCAAAAGATTCAGTGTGGAGAATCCCTTTAAGTTTAGAGAAAGGACTGAGATTAGCCATGTAGTTCTGATCATACGGTCAGGGTTTACAGAATAATGGAGTCAGATGTAGTCAATGGAGGGACCTCAGAAGGATAGAAGTACAAGGGAGAGTGTGTGTGTGTGTGTGTGTGTGTGTGTGTGTGTGTGTGTGTGTGTGTGTGTGTGTGTGTGTGTACAGCTGAGCCAGCAGCAGCCACACCAGTTATCACGCCTGGCTGATGGCTGTTAATGCAGCGGATTAACACCCAACTCTCAGTAACTCTGAGCACACACATGCTCACACACACTAACATACCCAGCTCCCGAACTGCAGCAAGTGCTTCATTATTAACACAAATTTTGTAAATCTGAAATAAGACAAACTCAAGTAAACTCACTGAGATGCACTCAACGCTGCAGTTAACAGCACATTTGACTACACACCATAACACACACATACACACTCCCTCTTACGTGCATACCACTCCTCACTCCAGCCTCTTGTCTCATTAAACAGAACTTGGCCTTGGAGCAGCAAGACTCACTGAGCTCAGCTTCCCATGCTTACTGAGTGAGTGCACTGCATGTGCGTGTGTGTGTGTGTGTGTGCGTGTTTGTGTGCAACAGAGCATGTCTTGTGTTGTTGACCTCTGGGACAATACTGCGCTGTGACATCAGGAAATGTCCTTAGAGAGCTGCCAGAGACAGAGAGAGGGATGGAGGGAAGGAGGAGGGCAAAGGAGGCATAGGAATGGGATAGGCATAGGATTAGATGGGAGAACCGTGTTGGGCAGCGAGAGGGAGCAGAGTGGAAGAGAGGAGTAGCATTTGGGGTGAGTGATGAGGGTAGGGGGAAACCCCGAAGAGTTGGATGTGTGAGAGAAAAGCTCCACAGAGGAAGGAGGGAGAGCGAGAAAGAGAGACAGTGACAGAGAGAGAGAGAGAGAGAGAGAGAGATGGGGGGTTGTAGGGAGAAATAAAGATACACAGTGTGGATGAGCCTTAATTAAAGACAATAATGTTGTTTTTTGTAGCTGTTCACAACAGCAAGCCTCTCAGTCATGGCCTACTTACAGAGGAAAAAGAGAAAGAAAGAAAGAAAGAAAGAAAGAAAGAATTGAAAACCTTTTTCAATTCAAATGATGACTAGACTGTTATCATTTGTACTGCCAGCGTCTTATACATTCAATCCAAATTATAAGTATTTATTTATTTGACGTATTAAAATCATTTTTATAGACAAATCGATTAATCGATGTCAGATATATCTAAAATACTTGTTTAAAGACTGAAAAGAGAATTATCCCCTTGCATCAATGTAGGCCACCAACTGTTAGTTGTTGGCTAGCTAGCAATGGACATACTAAGTGTGTCTGTACAAGTGTGCCTGTGTTTTTGTTGATAGCTCAGCCTAGGAGTGAACGCAGAACTCACCTGTGTTTATATCTGTTATTTTCCTCCTGTCCCTCTCCTTTTCCCTCTCGTCTCTGTGTTTAACACACTGAACTACAGTACCCATTACTGAATACAGTTGCTTAGTTATGCCTTACTGCCAAACAACAATACTCTCTTTCTGCTTTAATCTTCTAATTACATGATTTAGATAGTCTAGCTAAACTGTGGCTTCTGATTCTGTGACTGGCCCACTGGACATTAAAAAGAGACAAACTTCACTAAATTGTGATTGTAGGTCACTATGTATTCAGTAGGGTAAAGGTAAGGTCAGTTGCTAATCCTCATGCTAACCCAGTTCTGTATAGTACAAAAGCACAGTTCAAGCACTTTGGTTGCACGATCAACCGTATCAGATCAAATGGATCTCCAGTTGACCGTGAATGGCATGCTATCTGTGAAATGCAATTAAGCCATCTTGCTCAGATTTCTCCTCTCCTCTTGGCAACAACATGGCTATTTTTTCTCTGCCACCACTTCCATCTCTTTCTCACACACTCACTCTCTCTCTTTCTCCTTGTTGCCTGGCAACTGTGCTCGTAAATGTGATCCCACTTGTCTGTGATTGGCTGAAGGGACGGCAGATCCATGTCAGAGTCGGCGAGAAAAGGGGGAGACACATATGCATCACATACAGAAGGTATAAACTTACAAATAACAGTTTTTGGAGTATAAGAGCCTTGCACGAACCCACTGCCCATTGTTCCCATTGCATGTAATTTCAACAGGCTGAACCATGCATATGTGAATGTGCGTGTGTGTGGTCACAGTTGCTTGGCATGCTCTGTGCACAGGCTTCATGTTTACACACACATGCCTGTGAGCTGATATGCATGCATTTACATTTACATTTAGGGCATTTAGCTTTTGTCCAAAGCGACTTACAATAAGTACATTTGTCACCAGAAAGAAACCACAACATATCACCGTCGATAAAGTAGAAAAGAAAAAAACAGTTTTCAAGCCCTCGTCTGAGCATAGTAGCTGCTATTTATCAAGGATACCTTAAGTACATAAGTGCTATGATTGAAGTGCTAAGGGTAAGAACATACAAGCGCATACACGTTATTTGTTTCTTTTTGTTTCTTTTTTTGGGGTGGGTGGGGGGTGGGAGGGAGTCAAGCTTCTGCGAGGTCAAGGTGAAGTCTGAACAAGTGAGTCTTGAGTCTTTTGCGGAAGATGGCGAGTGACTCTGCTGTCCTGACATTGGTCGGGAGTTCGTTCCACCACTGAGGCGCCAGAACAGAGAAGAGTCGTGACTTCGCTGAGCGGCCTTTGTTTGCTCTAAGCGATGGTGGTACCAGCCGGCCAGCTGATGTAGTGGAGCGAAGTGCTCGCGCTGGGGCATGTGGTCTGACCAGTGTTTGGAGGAAGATGGGTGCAGGTCCGTTGATGGCCTTGAAGGCCAGTACCATCGTCTTGAATAGGATGCGGGCCACAACAGGAAGCCAATGGAGATCATGGAGGAGGGGGGTCACGTGGGAGAATTTGGGTAGATTGAAAACAAGGCACGCTGCAGCCTTCTGGATACGCTGCAACAGTTTAGTCGCAGAGGCTGGGAGTCCAGCCAAGCGCGAGTTGCAGTAGTCCAGGCTGGAGATGACCAGCGCTTGGACCAGGACTTGCATTATGTCCTTTGTGAAGAAAGGCCGGATCCTCAGAATGTTGTAGAGGGCAAATCTGCAGGCTCGGGCCACAGCAGTGATGTTTGGGGCGCAGGATAGTCCATTGTCGAGGATTACACCCAGGTTCCTCGCAGTCGATGAAGACGATACCATGATGTCCTCGACAGTGACTGACAGGTCCATGCGAGGGCTTTCCCCGGGATGAAGAGGAGTTCAGTTTTACTAAGGTTGAGCTTGAGGTGTTGCGCAGTTGTCCAAGCGGAGATGCCTGTCAGACATTCCGAGATGCGCGTTGCAACATGGGTGTTGGAGGATGGGGGAAAGAGAGGAACAGTTGGGTGTCGTCTGCATAACAGTGGTAAGAGAATCCATGTGATGTGATTGCAGAGCCTAGTGATCTAGTGTATAGTGAAAACAGAAGTGGTGTGTGTGTGTGTGTGTGTGTGTGTGTGTGTGTGTGTGTGTGTGTGTTTGTGTGTGTGTGATGGTATTAACTAGCAGGTGGTCCTTGCAGGGGAGTGCCATGTTGTAAGTTGAATAAGGGAAAGCACTCTTGCTGAGTTGCATGTATGTGTGTGTGTGTGTGTGTGTGTGTGTAACTGTATTAACTTAAATGGCCTCACATCTGAGTGTTACCTCTCTTCCCGCCCAGGGAGTTGTAAGTGCAGCCACCATGGAGCGCTCTGCCAGGCAGCCAGCTAGTTAATGAGCGAGTGTTGAATACTTTTTATTACACTGGATGAACACACACATCCACACTCCGCAGACAAGCTTTGAAACAAAGGCAAACGAGCAGCATTTGGTGATCATATTTTTTTTTTTACCCACTTTGTTGACTCTTCATTTACCCATGATTGTTTACTTAAAAATTACTAGTCAGTTGTAACACCTGAACAGCAAACCCTGTGAATGAGGCTGAATGGAAAACAAATTAGCATGTGAGCAGTCCAAACAGTTAGCTTATAGTAATTTGTTGAAATAGTGTTGTATGAAAAGTTCAAATAGATAGCTAACTGCTGATGTATGAAAAGTCTAAATAAATAAAGGTCATTGAAAAGATAGTTAAGAGTAATATATTAACAGGTGAAACAGTAAATGGTTTAAACATCCAGCTTCTGCTACAAAAAGCACAGAATGCAGACTTGGCCAAACCCAACTAAACACTGAATGATAAATTCTATGAAAAATGTTTTGATGCATTATTTCTTGGAGGGAGAAATGTAGACTTAATGTAGACTGCTAGGTCCAACTTACAGAACATTTACCCCAAACGATCTCAAACATAAAACACCATGTCAAAGAACCAGCACAAAATGCTACATCAGCTCCCAAGCTCAGAGGACAGAGGAACTTGGTGTATGAAGTTTTATGTTTTATCATTGATTTCTCAATGAGGACCAGTAACTATACAAGCTTAGAATGGATTGATTTGATTGACTTCGATCTAGAAAGCTGTACGTTTGGCCACGTATTTTGTTGTTGTATTGTTTATTTGGTAGGTTAGTCTATTTAACTCTCCATTAGCATGTTATGCAATGACGTTGGACCTATGTTGTAATATTGAGGTACAGTCAAGAGAACCTGTGAACGTTCAGCTTCATTTAGGTTGGATGCTGGTACCTTTAAAGCTTTTTAATGTTGCTTTTTGTACTTTATACTACAGCGCTAGCTCAGCTAGCATTAGCTCTACTGATAGACGTGCCCTGAAGATAACGATATAGCTGGTTGTGACCCATTTATTGCAGTGTGGCCAACATAGTTAATCTAGTGATGGGGTGCAGATTTTTTTTCCTCACTGATCAAGTGATTGGTTGAAGAGGAGGTAAAATTTTTGTCGACCAAGATTTTCTTCGGGAGACAACAGCACGATGGCTAATCTGACCAGGCTGAAGGGGTAATTATGACAAAAAGAAAAAAGAAAAAAAGGTTGGGAGCGATTGACTTAGCTGATGCTTGTATCCACAGTGACAGCACAGGCCTGCTGCTGAAGACTTCCTCACAATGCCCTACAACAGTTCTCTGTCTATTTTCTGTCCGTATTGCTTGCTAGACTCTATGCTCTCTCAAGCATGAAGCTCTCTGTCTTTTCATACAGTCATCAATCCGTTCCACAGAGATCTGGAACAATCCTCAACTGTTGGTCTGCATCGTTTTACTACCATTTAAACACATTAACAGTCATTTCACCACACTGAGCAACTGTGCCTCAAATCTGAGGTTCTCTGTTTACTGCAAATCAGCGTACTCTTCTTCTTTGTGTCATGTTTTAAATGTGCTGTGTGCAGTAGGTTTAAACACCAATATATTGTTCTATAATTATAATGCCTACCTTGGTACTGTTACTGCAAATGCATGAGACCACTGTGAGGATCACTGGCAACCTCTGTGTCACAGCAGGGGTAATATTAGTCGTAGTGTTTCTCCAAATCAAGACCACATTTCCCATAAACTTCATTGCTTCCTGCCCCCCAGCTCCTTCCTTTGGCTTCACTGAAGAAAAAGATAAACATGTTGGAAATGAGTTTTCCAGCCTCTTTTCTCTCATTTCCACCATCTGCAGTTGAGATAAACCTCAACTCTGTTTTTGTCTTATTCTTGTTTTGAAGAAAAACAATCACTCTTGTTCTTTTTATACAGGATTATTTTTCATCATTAAGTGTATAGGGGGCAATAGAAAAAGCACCAAGACAGTGTGCCTGTTTGGCATCATCAGCCATTAAACTATAAAGCTATGGAGCAATGTGGCTGCATGGCACTTTTTGACAGGGGCTTTCTTACACACAAGGAAAAGACTGGATAAATCTAAGTGTCATCATTGACTGTACTTACATTAATTAAGCCAGATGACTTTATGGTTATCAGATTGACATTACAGTGCATCCTGTTTCTAAACCACTAACAAATTATTAATCTAAACGTAGTCAATTCAGATTAAACTGTTTTCCTAATGTATTGCATTTAAGGATTGAATATGTTTAAGTATTAGCATGCCAAACTAAAGAAAGGATTTAAAAGCGTCTTCTAATCTCCAGGAGCATTAAGCTTTCTTGAATTTACCATACATTGACTGAGCATTTGGCTTTTGCATGTCAAGATGTCAAGACCGACGTGGCTGTACTCAGATAGGTGTTAGTGATTGGAGCAGAAAGTGTCTAGTAGCAGTAAATGTACAATACAGGTCACAGCTTGACCATGAGCAAACTACGCAGCTCCTCAATGCTCAAGAAGACTTCTGTTAAAGTGACCACTATTGCTATCAGTGCTTATATCATTGCTATTGCTGTCCATGCTAGTGATAGTTTGCTAAAACATCAATCTGGTAGCCATGGTAATGCATTATGTCCAAATTTTACCACGACCCAAGTGCCTGTTTGAAAAACAACATCAGTCCTTAATTCTGACTGGAGTGCGGCTTTGAAAATACAGTACATTTGAGTCAGACAAAACAGTAGAGATTAGAGTGGTGATCATGTCCTAAAATTCATGATCTGACAATGTATACTGTTATGGTCTGAAAAGTAACAGAAATAGCTATGGGAGTGAAGTATCTACAATGTCCTCTCACATTCTTTCATAGGGGAAAGCAATGAGGTAATGTTGAACATTGTTCATTGTCTTTTGTTGCGTTGTTTGATTACCCTTTTGGACATGCTCTGATCCAGCACTCTAAATTAATATTTTGCAAATCAACATGCAAACCATGTTTAAAATGCAACCAGACCTGCGTTAGATAATATACTCCTACACAGTACCTCTTTATTGTGCCATTTTAGTACTTTAGGCAAATGAATAAAGGGGGTTTTTCAGCTCTACGTCTACGTGCATGAAAGCAAGCATACATGCATACTTGTGTGTTTATGTATGTGTATAAGATTTATGATATTCATTATGGAACCATGTATTCAGCATTCAGATGAAGGCAGGCAGCCTGGCAATAAAACAGCCAGACACTCTGGACTGTCAGATCATCATCCTAATCATCTCTTACACACACATACACACACACACACACACACACACACACATGCACACACACACACACACACACACACACACACACACACACACACACACACACACACAGTAGTGCTTTACTGCTGTTCCTTGTGCCAAGTGTGCATAGTGAGAGTCCTGGGATTAACCCAGGTTTTACTGCCGCTACTGCAGAGAGAGTATAAAGATGAAAAGAGAGAGGAAGAGGGACTAAGTTGAATGAAGAGATACATCATCATCATCATCATTAACATCATCATCATCATCATCAAGTGTTTCCCTTTAGCATTTAACAGGAAAAGCTTTTCAGAGCTCAGAAGAGAACAGTAGCATTGTTAAGCACAGCATGCATGGTGCAGATAACCAGATACAACACCACCCTTAACCCTGCTTCCCAATGACGATTAGTTAAAGAACTTCATCTCCAAACATTCATTTTTATGTTCCGTACCGAGCTCAAGCATTGTACACTTCCTTGGCCCTGGCATGGTTGGAAGAGGTGTGCTTAGGCACAGTACGGTTGCTCATGCACAAGCACAAGCATGGGTGTGCAACATGGACATGAAGTATAATCATGCATATTACGCTGCCTTTTTATAATCATAAATCCAGGAACGTGAGAGTGCTGTCTGTAACCAAAACGACACAAAATAAGCCACAAAGAAGTCAGTAAAGTTACAGTCGTGTTCTCAGTGGTGCTCTCCATTGTGATGCGACCACGCTACGACATGATGGCGTATGTACAAGAGGCAAGTGTGCTCAGGGCCAGTTGCAGCTGGAGCAATGTGAGTGCAGTTCCAGCTAGGTACTGGGGAGGAGGGACAATCGATACGGAGCAACTTTGCTAAGTGTGAGTGCGCCCTTAGAGGCAAAACAACATAAGGATAAGGGACAAATAAGGATACACTGAAAGTTTATGATGACGTTGATACTGCTGTCTGCACCATGAAAGATGCTGGGTTTCATTGCAATGGTACTTACAAGACTGAAGAGTAGGAGATGACTAACAAGGCACAAATTAAAAATTGTATTAAGATTTTAAAAACCAGCTATGGTTTCCCTTCTCCATATCTTTGCCTGTGCAGGCCTACCATACTGTAATAAGATCATCTGAACTGAGAGACAAAACAGAGTCTGTGGTCTAGCTCTCCATCAAAAAGGGCCAGTAAGGCCAATAAACCACAGCTGCTTAAAACTACTCATGTAACGGCAGTTTAATTTGGACACCAACACTCTCTCTTGCATGTGGTTTCAGCAGCAGAAATGTCTCAAACAGTTCCCTGCTTAAAGGAAAGTGACAAAAAATCACTGATGCTTAAAGAGCTTAAAGTGGAGCATAAAATGTTTGTGTGACCTGATTTTAAAAAACTGGAAGAAACTTCCTTTTACAAAAAATGTTGTTAAGTGCCTGAGTATGCATGCAGTGTGTGTCTCCTCACTAAAACTGAAGCAAGGATGAAGATGAGCAGTTAAATGGTGCCAATTGGATAGATTATTAAACATGGGAAACACACCATGAGTTCTGACACACACACACACACACACACACACAGCCAGTTTGCCCTGGGGTAGGGGAATGTTTGGGCTATAAGAGGGGAGTGGAGAGCACATCTGAGAGTGCACTCAAATTCACCCCTCACCAGGGAATTCACAAACACTTGCACATTTCCTCCTGCTGGATTTCACCCACTTGCTAACTCTCTCTCTCTGTCACACACACCATCACAAACACAAGAAAAACTGTTTCTGCCACTCTCTATGCGGCCTTCTTTAACTTTATCAGCTTTAGAGGGAAACTTAAGATCTGGTGCCTAAACACTAGGGACCCAGCAGAAAACATTGCCTGGCTACGATCCAGCACAGCAAAACCAGTAGTCACACTTTTGGAGCACTATTTCGCATTGGCTGTCTTACACAGTATGTGATGCAGTATAAAGCTGAGTTCAGTAAACAGCTTTATTTAGAATTTTAAATTAAATTATTATAGTATAATATAGTATATAGTGAACTGCATACAATTTGCAAAGATGTTAATTTCAAAATAAGCGTATTAGTTGCTTATCCATCCAGACTTACTCATCAAGATTTGAATTAGGTTTTTCTCACCACAACCCGTTACTACAGTGAGTTGTCGCACCACTCTACGGTCATGCTAGTGACTTACCGAAGCTGCAGCAATGCTTTGGACTAAATGCTAAAATGCTCACAATCACAATGTTAGCAAGCTGATGTTTATCAGGTGTAATTTTAACTGTGTTCATATTAGTCATATTAGTTTAGTGCTAATTGGCATTCTAACATGCTAATTAGCACTAAGTACAGCTAAGGCTGATGGGAATGTCATGACCTAACAAATTGAGGGTCATGTCTTGAGCTAACAAACTGAACCTGAAGATGGTAGTAGATAAAAAGTTAAGAGATAACAAAAGTTCAACAAAGTAAACTCCAAGGTGGTGCTGCTGGATAAATCACTAAATGTAGTAAAATGTGAAATTCATCCTCAGGGACCGTGTATGTCTGTACCAACTTTCATGGCAATCCATCCAGTATTTAAGTCTGGCCCAAAGTGACGAACCAACCAACATTGCCATTTCTACTTTCATGCTACTAGCATATGGAAATGAGTTTGGCAAATATGAAGCAATAAGGACTTGGCATATTCCATCCAATTCAATATCACTATCATTAGTGGTTATGCAGTGCCTTGAAAGTGCAAAAATCTGGCCACCATGACTTCCAGAAATATTCCATATATAATATTCGGGAAGCCAATTTTTATATTTTCACCCAGCTGATGAAAAGACTTGGGTTCATAAAATTTGGTTGACATGCTGAATGAAACACAGCTGATGCAGGCTCATAAATGGGAGTGTCGGTACAAGAGCAGAGCATAGGATCATCAGTACCCTTTGGGCTTGATTCACACACATACACGCAAACTAAAATAAGTGGCACATTGATATACCCAATGGCAAGAAGACAGAGAGCATCATTATTGGTGGCATCTTCTTTCCCCATTCATTTAACAAATCTATTAGAGAACATCACAGACTGAGAAAGAGCAGCGATTGTACAGCAGTCTGTTAATGGACTCCAACAGGAATGACTCATCAGTACAGAAAGTACAAAGAGCCTCTGATGCACAGTCTGCATCTTCGTGCCAACATCATTTATGTTATATTTTTCCGTCTCTGTGTGTGGGGCAGTGGTAGTGGCATGTGTAATGAGCTGACAGAGCTTGGTGATTTCCTGTCTGGCCTGTAAAAGCAGCACGAGCCTCTTCCTGTATCCTCCTCTGTAGAATCCCACCTGGGGAAGCACACACATCGCCATCACATACACTGTCTGCCAGCTGCACCTAATAAGTCACAACAGGAGGAGAAATTCCCTATATCACAGCTGCAGTCGTCTCTCCTGTTTCCCTCTCTTCCCTCAGCGGTACCATAGTATTCAGATGGCCTTCAGTGGGCGCTGAGTGTTTGTCTGACCTTCTCAGCCCACACACATTAAAAGTAGTTCCGAGCTTTGAGCCCACACAGAGGATATCAAGAGTGTCAAGCCAAAAACACAAAATACAATCTACGGACTACAAGTCTATAAAGGATGGGTTTTTTGACCAGTGAGTTTTTGGTGAGTGCAGCGCTGGAAACAACACCATGTTGAGCTTTGTGTTCAAAATAAAAGATCTCAAACAATCCAGGATGCACAAGCAGTGAGGGGTGAGGTAGCAGACATTTTTGCCACAATGTCATGGAAACGTAATGATGGACAGATTCACTATTTGGAAGTGAGACATCTTGCTGAAAACAAGTCAAAATATTGCTCAAAGCTTCATTTGTATGCAGCACTTATCCTTGCATTTTCAACAATTGTTACCACATGTCCCAAAAATATTTTTTCCCATAAGCTTAAGTTGTTAAGGAAGAAAAACAGTGGATACAGTGGATACATTTTTGGGGGCATCACAACCCCCATGAGGTGACTCGTTTCACTGTAAGAATTGAATCCATTTGGTCTGATAACATTTGGAAAGAGCTAACTGTTCCCATGTAAGTTAGTGGAGGCCTAAACCAAAAGTTATCCATGGTCTTAACCTGTTGGCTCTGGCTAGCTAACATGACATGAAACAGAAGCTAGCAAGACTTTAAACAAAGTTAGCTCTACTTGTAGTGAGAAATTAACTATCTCCCACAAGACAGAGACTCTTGAACTTTACTGATTCTCTATTAACATCTAAACCCTGTATTCAAATCAGGTTCTAAATATTCTTGTTACTGCTGAAGTAATAAACCTGCACTTGTTTCAATGTTTCTGCTTACTTTCAACCCTGACAATAATAAAACTCAGACAGAATTCAGGGTTTTTATGCTCCACACATTTAAACATTTCAGGATAAGCCAGGCTTGCATAATCTACCAACAAACAGCAGCTTCCTCCAAAAAACACTGGTATCAACTTTCATAAAGCAGTGCTGTTTGCAACACACTGCGCAAAACTCCTATTGCATTAGAAAGTTTACAAGACGTCCTGCTACAAAAATACCTTTCATTGACCTCTGCGAGATCCTTCCTTCATTTCTGCCTCTGTAAATAGTGCAGTGTAATTGCTTTGAAGTTTGGGACAAAGTGTACCTTTAGGCTGCTGGAAACACTTTCATCAGTCGACGGAGAATTTAGCAGGCTGCTTGATAATATCTCAACAACATAACAAGATTTCTAATAGTGCTGCCATGTGGACACTCTTCAAAAGAGCAAAACACAGCACGGTATTGGCAAAGGGACATAGTGTATACCAATGCACACAGCTTATAGTTTTCAGGGCTGGGAATTGGTTTTCTTGACACACTCACACGCCCACACACAGCTCTTATCCTACCTCTGGTGTTGGTAGCCATGTCTGCCACCTTCTGAAAGGCGTCCAGGAAGGCCACAGCAGCCAGTACAGTGGTTCTAGGTGAACAGAAAACATTCAGTAATGTTTAATGAGAAACTGCTTCGACCTGATTTGACTATTCAATAGCCAGGTTTTGCACTGGTAATGTACATGTAGCGATGGCTTCATTGATTTAGCAGTAGATTTGATCTAGTGGTATTTCGCTAAATCCAGCATCAGTGTAATCCACATCTGTAGGCGGTTACATCCCTGCCCACAGCTACAGGAAAAAACAGTAACAGAGCATTTCTCTCCTTTGCATATTTTATTTAGAAACTTAATTTTTCAGTTTAGCTTTTTGTTAATTTGAAAGGACGTCTAATTAAAAGCAGGCATGTATCCCAGAATTTGAATGCAGTTTAAAGAGCAACAACCCATGAAATTACTGTATTTACATGATGTCATATGGTGAGTAAGACTAGACTAGAACCCATCATCATCGAACCCACAGTATGTGAATTCTTGCCAATTCAAGTAATGGAAACGCAGCAATGTAGCATGTAGAGCATTACACTTTGGAAACACTTTTTATGTATTTGTTGTGCCATTTGGTTGTGAAAGAAGCTTACCGGAGTTGAGAATGCAGCTTTGTGGCCTTGGCGCTGAAGTCCTCCCACACAGGATAGGAGCACTGGCAACACACAGACGACAGCACACATTATTATCCACTCATTTTACATATTGATAAACAACTTATCCAGCATGCCAAAACCTCACTGTAAATCAAAATCAAATTTCATTTAGTCCAGAGTAGTTGGATGTTACAGTGTAATGCCTCTGATTACACATTCATACAAGTTCAAGGTCACATCACTTTGCTTCGTTCTAAAAACTTGGTCACCATAATGGAAAATTGGGCACTGTGTTGTATTTAGACTACAACCATTTTATCTCCCTCTCTTCCTCCCCTCTGGTTATTATCTCTCCTTCTGCCTCTCTCACTCGGCGTCTCTTTGTTTATCTCTCTCACTTCCTCCATGATCTCAAGTCAATTTTGAGTTACAGTTCAGTTACAGTCCAGAGCAATTTACTGACACAAAATACAAAAGTAGTTCTTGGCAAAGCAAAACACAGTGTGACATTGCATTTGACATGACAAGAATATTTACTTGTAATTTTACTCAAGTACTGTACTTCCGTACAATTTTGACATACTTGTTCATACTGGTTCTTTCTTTTTTCTTGTTCTTTGACTGTGATGTGCAGTGTTTGATACTAGATTGCTGTTTTTACATACATCTACTGAGGTTCTGGAAAAATGTGAGTTTTTCACTTTTTCTTCACATTTCATGTATAAAACAATTAAAAAATAAACTGGATAATGTAAAATAATGGTTTGTTGCAGCCCTAAATAGTGTGCTATACCTTCCCACTGCAACATCTTAATGCTGAAACTATATTGTTATATAAAACAATCTAACAGGTCTAGAATGATTAGTTCATTATTGGTACTTCAGGTACATTTTGCTGATAAAAATGTTCTTCTGACATTTTGACTTTCACTGAATAACACTTAGTGTTAAAATAGTTAATGGCTCATTATTTCAATAATAACCTGATTCTGTAATAATGATAATCATGATCATCATCATGATTATCATGATCATCATTTAGTTGAGGAAATAAAATCTTTTTTCATTTATTCTCAATTTCAAAGAGCATAATTTTTTCAGCTCCTGTCATCAGCCCTATTCCCTATCCTCTTCTCTACAAAAGCACACACACCCCTACCCCACTTTCTGCTCCATCCATACCCTGCATCTCCCCCTTTTTTCACCCTTTCTCAACCTCCTCTCTCATCCCCCAAAACAGCAGCTTCCCCTCCTCTCCTCCCTATGCAGCAATCTAATCCATCTACCAAAACGCACACACACGTGCATACACACGTGCACACACTATCTCACACACACACACACACACACACACACACATATATATATATATATATATATATATATGCATATGTAGGTATGTATACACACAGTACGGAACAACAGCCACTGGCATCAGGCAGCATCAAAGGGTTCAACTGGAGCAGCCAGGGTTGCAAACACAATTCAAAGCTGAAGCTGTGTCTCTAATGGATGCTGCTCCCCCATCCTCCCACCCCTCCTTTAGACTGGATGACTGCTCTATCACACACACCCAGCCTCAGCACATATTACATTTTACTTGATCCGGGTTAACCCATAACCCTGTTAAATGCCTGCAAATTGTGTGCATGGGGGTGGGTGTTTATATTTGTGTCAGTATGAGGAAGATACTTAGAATCTGCAAATATGAAAAATAGAAATGTTAGGAAATACAGGCAATAATTTAAAAATGAAGGCAGAGGAGGACAGTAGGAAGGAAATATGTGTCTGTGTGCGTGTGTGTGTGCTGGGGGTGGGGCATCCTGTCGTGATGTCAGACTGGCACAGACAGTATGGGCTGTGTACTCTTTGATCTGGCCTGTTTGATGTGGCTTAATTTGGTCTGAAATCACAGTCCTATTTCCCCTTGGTACCGAAAGCTACCCCCTCCACCATTCACCATCCAGCACCGACACACACACACACACACACACTCACACACACCCTGCTCCCTCCCATTGCAGGCTGTTTGAAGTGCTCTACGGAGCTTAAGTATTGTGGATGGGAGATAAGGCAAAGTGACGCCCTTCTACTTACACACACACACATTCATACACACGCACACACACACATTCATACACACACTCATACATACACATATGAGCAGCCCTGCATCTCATTAGCATATTTTGGCATTTCAATCCAGTAAAAGAGCCTGGTGGCAAGTGACCAAGTGATGATTGAGTGTGCATGTGTATGATTGCTTCCCATTCCTTAATATGCAGGTCTCCCCCCCACCACCACCCACACACACACACACACACACACTGCATTAGTATGCTGCTGTGAAGTACTGTAAGTAGCCAAGACATGGACTACCTGAAGTATTTTTTTTTCAACTGTGACCAAACCAAGTTAACAGTTACCTGCTAAACTCACTTTAATATGAGGGAGTAGAGGAGAAATGCAGCAGTACTGTGAAAACGCACCATGTTAGAAATGTACAGTGTTGAATGTGTATAGACATTGTGGGTTATGAATGGTAAATGGATGTTTGTATGTGTAAATTTACATATGTCATTACTTGTGTGCATGCAAGCAGTGTATATCGATAAAGATGCCACAGAAAGTTCATCAGTCAAACCAGTAAAATATTTGATGTATATTTTAAATATAAATATATATTTATATGAGATGCCATGAAAACCGATGTTTCAGGTTCAGTTCCAGAAGTAAGGTAACAGAGTCAAAATGACATGTGTAACCATGCAAATTACTCAAAATCCAGCAGTACAACATAACCTTGCTCTAACTCCCTTTGTCAAGACAGAAAATGTATTCATATTTGACTAAGTCGATGTAATTAGCCACCATTAACAAATAGCATTTCCCACATGCCTTTGGCTAGACATAAAGCTGACTGCATTAGCACCATCTGTGCAGTCTTTATTCCCCAACATTTTGTGCAATGACCGTATGCTGGTGTGCCTTTGTCTGTATTCCTCCCCTGGTCAGATTTGACAGATCTCAGCACTGACCACAAAACTCCATGTCTTTCTGTTCATTAATTTAGTCCAGTCCCTCCTTGTTCATCTCATCTCTGTACATTATGAATGCTAACTAAGGTGAACTGACATCTAATCACACCCACTGCGTCTTTCTGCCAACTTTGTATGCAATCACAATGACTTTTTCCTCAGACTCCTTTGGACCTTCATTGGTTTCATGTCACCTTTGTGACAGACTGAGGCCAGCTGAGTGGTAAGCTATCAGAATGGTGTACATGTTTCTTAGATAGCATATCATGTATTAATGATAAGAGAGTTACACTTATGATGCTGTGTTCAACACGTTCTCACTTCCAACTCCTCAAATATGGCAGCTTGGTCAGTGACCTTAAGCTTTAAACTGTGACACCCTATCTGCCCCTCAAGCGTCAGTTTAGGATGTGTAGGGCTCCGTGGTTCAGGTATGCTATAATATGTAATATGCAAAAGCCTATTAGGTTGAGGAAAAGATCATACTTGGGTTAAAATAACCCCATTTCATCCAAACATCCCCCCACTTGGACTTTACTTCCTCTACTGCACTACAAGGGTGCTTCAACAAATGACACTATAGGTGAACCTACTGCGTCAAACTTTGAAGTGTTATCCTGATCTGTATTTGACACATTGGGAGTGAGAACAAGAGTTTGGATTACATGCACTGCTGCTCTGCAAACATTAAATGTGAGCTATGGTTAAAAAAAAGGTGAGATATTAAACATAATTAAACTCACAAAGTGTTGCATTCTAATTAAAAGTTTATTAGATAGAGTATTGATGGTGAACACCTGGAAACCTTTAACTTTCTCAGAACGACCGACCAAAGAAGCTGTCATTAGGAGAGTGCATCTCGACATTAGGGCTGCCACGATTAGTCGACTAGTCACGATTACGTCGACTATTAAAATCGTCGACAACTAATTTAATAGTCGACGCGTCGTTTTTTTTTTTTTTTTAGACTTTGTTTTCTCTCTCAAAACTGCTGCAGCACCTTCCACTGCCGCGTCTGCCTTTCTGTTTTGACACACATGCGCAGTAGTGGTAATCTGGGTCAGCCGTGGTGTCACCTGAAGTTATACCAGACGGGCTCTCTGGTATCAGGGCTACCCGGCGGCAACGGAGCTCAAAAGTGTGGGAGCATTTTAAGAAAACAAAAGAGAAAAGTGTGCGATGCAATATCTGCAACACAGAACTCGCCTTTCACGGCGGCACAAGTGCGATGCACGAGCTCCTGAAAAGGAAGCACGTTGTTGCTGACAACGACGATGAAGAGGGACCGTTGTCTCGTTAAGCTAACTGGCTAGTTAGCTGCTAACATTAGCGTAAACAGAGAGCTAACTTACTACTTACTCATATTGATAGCTGTAAACGTTAACATTAGCGATGACGATTTGATTCATTAGCCTTAGGAACAAGAGCCTTGTGCAGTTTGGGATCATATAGAGTCAGAGTGTAGTAAAGTTGAATACAGTTGTGAGCACTGAGCACAAAATGCACTTTTGTTATATTCAGGGATGCAAACAGCGCGCCGAAAAGCGCAACTCGCTTTTTTCGTGGCCAATTAGGAGACTTGTGTGAATCGTTCAGATTCACGTCGGCCGAGCGTCTCAGCTCGCGTCAGTAAAATTAACAGGCTGACAGTGACAATCACGTGAAACTGAGGCGAAGTCATTCATGGTTGCCACAACCCAAAGCGGCGCGTAGCCGCGTGCATTCGGTGCGACGGCGACGCCGTTTTTACGTTGCTGTGTCAGGCAGGTGTTTCCCACGGAGCTCTGCCCCGTTTCAAAGGTGAAGGAAGCCCTCAGTGGAGAGACGTTGCCTCCGCGATGTAGAATGTGTTTTATAAAAGAGAAACACACATTTCAGGATCACTGACTTGTATCATCAAAACAGACACATGTAAAGACAGAAAGCTGGAAATCACTGGACATGTCTGTTGGGATTATACAAATCAACAGTGTAAAGTAGAGCTGTCAAGATGTATGCAACTTCAATAATTCCTTAGGTCAGCTAGTGCCTTATTCGTTTACTCAGCTGTTTGCACTTTATGCTACAATTGTTTGTTGCTACAAGCATATTTCATTAAAGTTTTAATGAACTATCATCTTAATTGTCTTCATTTTTAGTTAGCATATACCTTAAACACTTCAAGCTGAAAGCTAATGATTGTTATATAAGAGCAGCTGCATGCTGGTGCGATAAACTGTATGTTATACATTCAATTTACGTATGATCCGATTAGTCGACTAATCGAAAAAATAGTCGGTGATTAGTCGACTATCAAAATAATCGTTTGTGGCAGCCCTACTCGACATACATGCTAGTAGAACAGAGGCTAGCATCTGAAAAGGCATCATGACTTTGGCTCTCTACATAAGGGTACTCATAGAGATCATAACATCATTTCTGAACTTGTCATAAATATTTATCCCTGGTGTTTTATGACTGCTGGTATGCACAGTAAGTGTTACGTTCTATACATTTGGTACTTTTATTTTCACTGTTCCTTTGATTAGATGAAGCTTTATAGATCATTGTGGTAACACTGGGGAAACTGAATCATCTCACAAAGACAGAGGCAGTCTGTTCAAGGTCAAAGATCTGCTGTGTGAATTCTTCTGGAATCACTTTAGCATTTAAGGAGGTTACAAAGCTTTCCGACTGCAAGCTCCACGCTCCATAAATGTGTCTACGAGTGTGTGTTTGTCTCAGCCAGAGACCGCGACCATAACCGCCCTGCTCACATGATTGTATGACTTGGAATATCACGATGGCCGCTGGGCAAATGCATGAGTGTGTGAGAGACACAGAGCAGGAGACAGTGAGTATGTGAAAAAGCTCTAGGATTGTATACTATTGCATCACCACTTCCTGTGTCACAGAAGAACTCAGTGGGGCATGCATGATCGCCTCTTATGCACACACGCGCATATATCTACAGACACACTCACACATACTGCCTGATTAAACCCAGTGTAAATATATATCACAACTAGAAATGTATCCTATCTTTTAAGACTACAGAGGTTCCCAGATTCTAAGCATTCAGTGTATGGTATCAGAGCATGTGCACAATGACACATGCACAATGTTTTTGTCTTTCATTAATGGTATAAAATGAGGGAAATTCCCCTGTTGCACAATTCACCTTGATACTCCACCTTTACTTCTTCCTTCATACCCTCCCTTCCTTCCTCCAACCTTCCATGTGGTGAGCTGTAGTGCTGCCGTCTTCCTTTCATTTTCAGTGAAGTATGGCAAATTGCTCATAACAGGCAGCCCAAAAATGGATTTTGTCACTCCACTTTGCAACCATTCTTTGGATGATGTAAAAATGAAGTTTAATGCTACCATGGGCACAATATGTTTCCTATAGGTTTCACAGACTGCTGTATTTGCATACAGATCTCAGATTTGTTCAGTGTACTGTCTACATCTTTGGAGCTGAGGTGGAGCAGGCTAATCCTGAGAACCTATCATGGTCATCATACAGTCATCTTGACTGTGGTAAAAAAACACAGAAACAGCTCTACTTCCTACAAAACTGAGGTAGGCTCCTTTCTAAGGAGCATTAGAAAACATCCTGACTGGAAACATCACAAACCTGCATGCATGGACAGGAAGGCTCTACTGCGGGTGATTAAAACCACCCAGAACATCGCTGGTACCATCTACAGAGCAACAGCGACATCAGTGAAGTGAGATGTCTGCACAGAGCCAAAAGGATACTTAGAGACAACACCCACCCAGCCACAGTCTGTTAAACTTGCTGCCATCTGACAAAAGATACAGAAGTATCTGCTGCCATACCACCAGACTATGGAGCAGTTTCATTCCTCAGGCGGTGAGACTCCTCAATTCATCATCAACACTCAATCAACAGTTTATAAAATAGATGTAGCACAAAGGACTCAAACAAAGTTCTGTTTTTCATTCGCGTTTTTAAAAGATGACAAAAAATAAACCTTGCATAAAATAGGTCTAGTACTGTGTCCACTAACATAATTGCTGTAAGTTGACTTACAGAAATATCGACTCTTAAATTCACATACTTTTTAATCAATGCTGAAGTAATAAGCAACAGCTAGGGAGATGGTGGGACTCACTGCAGATTTTTTAGGGCAAAACACAACCAAATAAGAAATCTGCTAACATGAACATGAATGAATGTATGATCAGGGTAGATTAATTTAGTCTATACTTGATACTTGATGAATCTGTACTGAGATAAGTCATGCTGAGTTTGCTATCAGTTTCTGTTTGGTACATAACCAAGGATATACAGACAATCACCTGAAATACTTTTTGATACCGGACTTGCCTGTCATTTTTATGATTTTAGGCAGATTTATCAATGTAGTCAATATATGCATGATGCTGAGAAAAAGGGTGGCGATTTATGATGCTAATTCCTTCAATCAAGTTTAAACTTAATCTTTTTTTGTGTGTGTATAATTTAAATACTAGGCAAACTGTGCTTTACTCTCCACTTGATCCCTCATTTAAATCCTTCAGGGATCAACAATGATCCCTCATCCCTGATAACGAGCAATACATTGACTGCTTTTTCCTTTCCCAACACTGTTTCTTCCAGTAATCCTTCCAGTTTCATCTGGTCCTGACTCTGGGGTGCTGTCAACAGTCCACTGGCCTAGTTCTCAGAGCACCACCAGTCCACCCAGTCTGTCCAGCACTCTATTGAGAGCTCCACTCCACCACTCACTACAGTGGATGAGAAGCTTACTGTCTCCTCTCATTCTTTTGTTCCCTTTGTTTCCCCCACAGCAAGACAGAAAAACAGAGGAAATCCAGCAAGAGAGACAGAGGGGAGAGAGAAAACGGGTGGAGGCGGGCAGAGAGGGATGTAAGGATTAGCCAGATTTTTTGTTGTATAATCGAGCCAATTCACACGTTAAAAGAGAAATGCAAGACCCAAACAAAAGAGGCTAATTTCACAGTGCTTCATATGCATAATCGACTGGCTGGGAGTTTTTAAAAAAGAGGATCAAACTAATTTTTATCAAGGTTGGGGATGGATGTATAACCCACTGAAAAAAATGCTGCATATTATCTGTCTCCACGGAGGGAATGGCACTGTCTTTTGTCTGCTCTGTAGTCAGCTATACCATCACAGTGATTCACATTCACTCACATAGGTAGAGCGTACTGTCCCGCTTTTAAATACAGGAAGGAAATCAATACTGACATGAGACGGATAAATTAAGCTGGGCCTGTAAACAACATTTTGATAACACTAAATTGGATCTTGTCTAAATAATTTCATACAACGCTAATTTGCTGTTACACACAAAGACACCATTTCTGTCACTTTACTCACCCGGCAAACATCTCCCTGGGATTTGGAAACAAAATCACTGTTTTAATGTCACAGTTCTGTTACCTGATGGAGCTACCCATCTGTAAAATGTCCCAGGACCCAGGATACAGAAATGACAGCATTGGTTGGTCTTTGATCAAACATGTAAAAATCTTACATCAACACGTAAAAACTATTTTTTTCTGACAAGCATCTCAGGGGCTTTCAGTGGAGGCAAAATACAGAGTGCCTCTTGAATATCAGAAGAAGTGCTTACATTTTTATGAAACTAGCAGTGCGTGTTCAAAACATGCCGTTTGGCACAGATCAAGTTTGAAGTCTGCTGAACTACTGAAAGACTCTTCGCTGCCGCCTGGTTAATATCAAGAATGTTTGATATTTATCATTTAATATCTGGATGAATCTGTACTTTCCGAGTCGAACCATGACAACCAATGAGAGAGGCATCTCGGAGCAGCTGACAACATTGTAGCCCTTGTTGCTAATGTTAGCTAGCATACTACTATTGACAGAAACTTAAAATCTAACCTCCAGTTCTCACTGAAGAATAGAAAACCTGTGTCGACCGCGTCTCATCCGGACTCGCTTAACTTCCTGCTTTTCGTTGTTGCACCATGCTGATATCCATTTTGTTTATGTCTGCTTCCCCATGAGATCACATGAGAGGGATCATGTGTGAGCCAAGCTTCAGTCTGCTGAGCCATGAAGCGAGAGCGCTGAAGCTACGCCCCTGCTGCTGGACAGAGCAGTGTTCACTGTTTATTCAAAATGTATTAGATCATACTAGGGGCATCGCAATATTGCAATATTCACAATCTCCTTTATATTAAAAAATGAAAAACTGATATTGTGTTAATAAAACACGAATGACAATATAATCTGAATAATCCAGGGAAGATGTTCAGCCATTTTTTGTTTTCAAGTTCATCTGGTTGCCTTTTCACTAGAAACTGAGTAGTTGATGCCATTGTTCTTTTTGTACATTATCTTTTAACAGACTCTCTTCACCTCCCTACACTCATATTTTGGGGATCATTTATTTGCCAAAAAAACCCCACAAAAAACAAAGTTAAAGATAGATTTGATTGCTTCTATATATTTTGCAATAATATCGTTATCATAGAAGCTGAACATGTTGCATACACCAAATTCAACACTTGGGTCCCAGCAACACTGCTGCCAAGTGTGAAGTACTATATTACACAGCAAAGGCCACAGATTACATGATTTTTCTCTAATGTAAGCGTTAGTTAACTTTTCTAAATTTGACCAAACCTTAACCACTGAGGTTTTAGATTCAAGACACTCACATGAATCATTTTCATAATGGTCATATGCTGTTTTGTGGTTTCGGCTGGAGGAGACTACGATGAAGCAATGTGGGTGAAATGTAACTTGAATCTGTTTGGTATCATCTTAAACATTTTGGAGGATACAGTATGAAGTATGAAGCAGTATGAAGATAAGTGGAGTCATGACTTCCTCCGCCATGCTGAGTAAAATGCATCCCCCAGCACATTGGCTGGCACTTTGTTTCAAAGGGAAAAGGATCAGCATGCAGATGAGGAGACAGAGGCTGCCTCACTGCATAATTGATGAAGTGCAGCAGCTAATTCCAATCTAAACATAGTGATGAGGGGAAAGAGGAAACCATCTGCGTGCTCTTGTGTTTCTGCGCTGCAAGGACAGAGATCATAGACGCCCTATCAGTGAAACATCTGTCCAATAGGATGGCTGCACCGTGTTTTGGTTAAAACACTACTCATGAATGTCATGTAATATGTCAGACAGGGGTAGCCATGAATGTACACATCTCATGCTACTGTATCACAGCTGGAATGAAAGATGACAGATGAGGAGGAAAGGATAGCAGCACTGGTCTAAGCTACAACCATTTGGGTTTTTTGGATCGAGGGATCCGCAACTTTTCATTGTCATTTAGTGTAAAACCAGGGCTATAAGTCACATGACATGTACTCAAGAACAAATCGACCAAAAACCACTTTGTTAGTAAAAACAAAAAGGTCATTTTTTGCTTACTAGTACTTGAGTGTTGTTGAGTAATTCTTTAAATGGAAAACTTTTGTAATCTCATGTTTTTACCTTGCTACATTTTAAGTTTTAACTGTTATAGAGTAGCGTCAGAAAAAAGGTCACACAAAAAATCCAAAATATACTGTGTATGAATGGAACAAAAGAAAGGACTCAGCAGCCGCAGCAGAGAAGGAGCTGCTGGTGTGTCTGCAGCTGCAGGAGGGCAGGGCTCCATGCCCAGGTGACGCTCAGCACACTGATACTGAAAAGAAGCTGAAAAGACGGGTGTTGAACGTGTACATTCATTCACTAAGTGTCCAGTGGAGGCAGGAGTTTGGCCACATCCTGGTTGTGCCTTGCAGTTGGTGAGGAGTACAACGATGTATGACAATGCAATGAAATTTAGGATTATGTCATTATGAAAAAAAGGTTGGATGTACCCTAATAACTGACAAAGTGACACAAATCAAACTCAACCAAAGCATTGCCTGGTGCACGCTGGGTCAGGCTAAATGCTAAATGCTAACATGCTCATAGTGGATCCTCTAATGTCGACTTCTGTATTCACTTTGGAACCTTGAGTGAGCTCTGTGAGGCTTTTCTCCTGTTTTTGAAAAAATAGTCCTTGACATGTCAGTGTTTCCAACACACTAATTTATTCATGGCAGTCCGCCACAATATCAACATTGCATATTGATTTCATATTTTTGGAGCTGCGCGTCCCGTTCTCACTCATTAAAGACAGCGCACCTGTCAGTAAATAGCATGATGTTATATACTACGATACAGTGGATGGCGGTGTGGTTTTTAGTCTGCCAGTAAAATCAATCAATCATTTATACTCAAATTACAGGTGTAGGGCAGTGGACAGAGACTCGTACAAAACGTACAAAAAGAAACCTTTTTTCATTTTATGACGAGTGGCAACAAGTGTTGTGGTGTATAACTGCCACCTACTATTACAAAGCAGGAATAGAAAGTAACTGTGTCACTGGAATATTTAGGGAATATTATCATATGTGTATTATAAACACAATATATTTCATTTTTAAATATTCCAATTATCGCCAATATCAGTATATCTCGACAAACCTATTAGATAACTGCCAGGACCTAACCAAACTGCAACCATAACACAACATTAAGAGTCATTACACTGTACTGTAATGTTTGGCAGCAATCTTTATTTTGAAATCTAACCGGATGTCGCATTGCTAGCTTTACCATGGGGTCATGCACGTGTAAGTAAAACATCAAAGTTTGAAGTTTATCGGGCTTTGGTGATGCTTTATTCTGCTGCTAATCAATAAGAAGTGGCATATTCCTCTTTTCTACTCTAACATTGCTTGCTGCACCAGCCACTGTGTTCATACTTTTTATTTAGTGTCTGCAATTCTTGTTTTATTGTCTGAGGTTGGTCATTTTATCGGGTCAATTCTAGTAAGGTTACACAGAGGGAGGCTGTTGTTTAATCAGTTGTACACACAGACTGCAAAGTTCCTTTCTATACAAAGTGAATTTAGGGATTCAGTTCAAATGTATTTAATCAGGGCTCAGTTTTGCCCTTTGTATCGTTCAAATTTAAAGCAATTTATTTTGTAGCCTAATTTTTTTTATTTAACAGATCATCTGTATATCACATGTCATCATGCTACATTTCATTTTTTCTGAATTACTTTTTACTTTTATCTTAGTACATTTGTACACAAACATACTATTACTTTTACTTTGACAAAAGTGTCTGCTAAATGCCCTAAATGTACTGTAAATGTAAATGTACTGGGGCAAAATGTCTTTATCATAGTAACAGTATGTTTTATTGCATATATTCTTTCCGTCCCTGCTTAAAAGTCTGTCTAAATTAAAGGATGACTTTCTTTCCATCAAAAAATTGTTGGACAGATTTTTTTACAATTCTCACAAAGTCTTGAGATAAACCTCATGGCGCCTCAGTTATTATAAAAATATTCTGACGTAGAGTTGCCATTTCTGCTCTACTTAGCTTGCAGGTCAAAGCAGGATTTCAATGTATACTACATATACCTAAATATTCAGGAATGTGTCACAAAACATAGAGAGATTTATACACAGAACAGACAGCACACTGATAAAACAGGACTATAGTGGGGCTATCTACATTATCTTTCATTGGACGGTATGTTCACAAGCAGCCATCATTCATCCAAGTTCTTATAGGTATAAAGATGTCACTTAGCTGTTTCTTTCCTCCCTTTTGCTGGGCTGAATGTCATTATTATCTGCACTTCTGCAATCATGTGAAAGGGCTGTTGATGCACGCTGAAGATGCATTCGTCAGACCACTTAGTGTAAGTGACAGCAACTGCTGCTGTGACCCTCAGCACTTACAGAGATATGTATGGAGAGATAAGGAGGACAGGAACTTGACTTTGATGGATAATCATGATGAAACTCAAACAGATGAGACTGGATGTGTTCTAAAGTCTCAACACTGTGGGAAGATTTTGTTAAAGTGAAATATACAAGGAATTACAGCCAGTAATAGTGATTGCAAAAACTTGTGGCCTTTGTAGTGTTGCTGTGACCTCCAGAATTAGACTGTGTTCTGAACAGGAATAATACAGTTTCATACCAGGAAGAAGTCATACATAACATTCCTTTATACTTAATCATTTGACACCCATGCCAGTACCAATAAATCTGCAATGCACTAACTGACCAATATGCTGGCCTGATTTTGCTCATGATTTGGTTGTCCTTGGCCATTATGCAATGCACTGAGAGATGTTCTAATGTAGAGTTATTGAAACACATGACAGGAAGCAAGTCAGGGCTGAGCATATGTACAGGATACTGTGAGAGGTAGAGGCTGTCAGTGATGATGGAGAAGAGGGGCGGAGTTGCTTTATGGCTGAATACTGATGCTGCATTCAAATTTTTCTTCTCTGAATTTCTCCACATTTGCACCATCCTACTCAAGCTTCTGGCACTAAAAAGGAAAATAATTATTGATTTTTATAGACAGATAAATAAGCTTTTACTTAATCTGTAGTCTGATAACATTAGCATACAGGCCCCTCTATCCAAACATGTAAGCACAGGTAGTAGTTCGTTCTGGTATTTTCTACATGACAGAATGACATTGATGAAATTTATAGACAAAGTAATCTATTCTAATAAATATTTTCTATCTGACAGAACCGGTTAATAATTACATATCATTTATCCATTCTGAAAGATATTGTTCGCCTTGGCAGTCACACCTCCTCTACTTTAGTGCTCAACACTGGAGCCCCCCAGGGCTCTGTGCTCAGCCCCTTTCTGTTCACACTGTGCACCCATGACTGAACCACCAGACATCAAGACAACTCAATTGTGAAGTACGTGGATGACAGCACCATCATTGGCCACATCACAAACAACAGTCCAAACATATATGTTTTTCTACCTGACCAAATGACTTAACCATTCTTGATTACATATATAGAGGGAGTAGTCCCTTCTCATAGACATTTCCTACTTAACAGAATGACCTACCCTACTCTTATTTATTAAGTTAAATCCAAAACAAACATATCTCTCCAAAATTTAAATGTGATTTATAGAGCATAAAAAGAACTTTCTGTTCATTCTGTAGTTTCTTTTTGAAATGAACAAGAGAATATTGATTTGCTACAGTCATTGTTATTCCCTGTCTCTGGCCTGTTCATAATGATCAGTGTGTTTTACAGTGAACAGCTGAGTGTGATGAGAAGGCTTTGACAGCTCTGACAAAGGGTTCAGTGAGAGAGGCTGTCTTGGCTCCCTCCCAGCAGCCTCCACGCCTCCCACAACCAGTCCCCCCCATTCATCTCTACCGGCCCTAACGAGCCCTGGGGCCCTAACGACCTCTGAGATTTTAACAAGCTCTAACGAGGGAGCACTCCTTTACGTGTCCTATGATTTGGCTGGCATGTTGGCACCCTTTACTTCTGAATTGAACTGAATGTTTTTACATGGTTGTTTTCCCAATGAAAACATTTCAAGGTCAAAATCATCTGAATAATGTAAAAACAAAACCATGCATGTCAATGAGGGTAATTTCCCTTAGGCCACACACACAACTTGCTTCTTCTTCTGGGACTTTAAAATTCAGCTTCTCTCAAACTAGATTGCGTGTTCACCTTGACTTGCACCTTTTTAATCCAACTTTCGCCGTCAAGATGAATTTGCTGAAGAAACTCTTGAGATAACAGGAGGTTTTAGGGTTTGAAAATATCCTAAGGGCCCAAAACCACAGCACTTATAGTAGTGAAATAGTCACTAGTACATTAATTTCAACAAGCTTTGCTTGGATAATTGTAATCACAAAGGAGGGTGAAGTAAATCTGAACACTTTTATACATAAGATTTGAATTTGCTTAAATTTGAGCAGTATGCCATTGCAAACCGTCTAAGAGCTGATATTTCAAGGTAAAGAAAAAAAAGGACAAAGCTATCATTTAAATGGTGATAAATTGCCTTGGTTTAAATAATCCTCCTTTGCCAGAATAATGTAAACTGCTCTAACCAAAACGCAGTCAGTCATGAGACAGAAGTCAGTAGCAGCCTACCAATACTTAGGGTTAGGGTTAGCTAGCTGTACCAAGTTAGCTGTCTCGATAACTGCCAGTACTATACTAGGTCAGCTGGCTTGTCAGGCTGATGTTGCTAGCTATTTCTAGCATGGTATCAGCAAGCTAGCATGTAACTGTTTAGCCTGCCATCCACAGTAACTTGCAAACTAGTCATGCAAGAAGTCTTTCCAAGCTTCCTCCACCATCATTTTGCAAGAATATGCAAATCAATTTCAGTGCATCAAGCACTACATGGGTCTTAGATTCAACATTTGGCTAGACATTTTAAATGTTATAATACAAAAAGACAACAGGAATTTAGGTTAAAATCATTAAGCTACTTAACCACTGTAGAACTTAGCCTTAAAAGAAATACAACAGTCCTCTAACTGCACATTTGTTGCATGATACGGACAAAGTTGCACACTCAGAAAATGTGTTTTTATTTGTGATTTAAGCTAGCATTTAAGATAGCGCACAGTAGGAAATCCCAGGTGTAAATAATGAAATTGATGACGACTGAATTCCATTTAGCAGGTTTGGTTTTACTATACTGTGCATGCTGGCACACTGCCACAGTCATAGCCTACTGGGACACTAACTAGCTATCGTGATGTTATTAGTTACACCTGTGCTTTTCTTTATGACAAGCCAAAATGTCTGTATGCAAAAGGTCTTTTCTGGAGCACTACCTCATCACTTTCGCTGTTTTTTTCCCTGTTGCAAGAAAATACAGATCTTTAGAATAAATTAAACTATAGCCTGACTGTCGACCTGTCATGTCCTCTATTGGAATATTTTTTTTTATATAATAGTCTGATGAACATACACGAGCAACAAGGATGAGAGAGCTGTTTCTGTCTTTTTCCTGTTTTCTGTTTAACACGCATCCTGGCCTTTGTACTAAACAACAGCACTGCGGTGGGAAGCCCCCTGGACCACACAGACACAAATACACCACAGATTGGACTAATGATACGCTTCCACAGAGAATCTTCAGTTCTGCAGCATGGCCCAGAGTCATCGGACATAATTGTCAGGAGCTTTTAAAGGGCTAGACAACAATGGGCAGTCTCTGTGAGGATGCTGAGCAGTTTACTTCCAGATCTCCTGGTTTGTTGATGTTGTTTTTTTTAGAATTTACTACTTTAATGAGGAGGCAGACAAGCCTCAGACAGATTCCACTGAACTCTACTGAGAAACACACAAATTCAACATTCTTAAAATTAACTGATAATTGAAAGCGTTCAATGCATCATACAGTGATTGAGTCTGACTCATGAAGTTTTGTTGGCTTGTATGTAAATGTAAATTAGGTCTTTTCAACAGTCTAAATGAAAACCCCACAGTAATGTGACAACCAACCAACGTGACTGTGCTGCAGCTGAGCCTTTATGATAGTGTCAAAGACATTTGACAATTCACTTGGAGTTTGTTAAATTGTGCTTAAAGGACTTGAATGCTAGTGTATGGTCAATATGTAAAAATAAGTGCCACTTATAACAAGGGTGGTACCACACATAGTGTACCACAGTCCTATGAAGAATGGCGGTAGCTTCATGATTTTGCAGCAGCAAAGAAAACAATATGACCTTAAGATGGCAATGCATTGAAGAAGAAAAAAATATAAATCCATTAGTCAATCAAAATGAAATGAATTTGCAATAATGGATTAATTGTTTAAGTGATATTTCAAGGAAAAATGTCAAAAATTATAGCTCCAGTTTCTCCCGTATATTTCTTAACCTTCTATGATTGTTTGGGCTGTTCGGACATTTGACATTTCACTGTCATTTTGTAGACAAATTATCAATCAGTTCATTGATTAAATAACCATTTAATAAATCAATGACAAAATCAATCATAAAATGCAACCCTGATAGAATGACGCAGCCAACGAGTCTGACCAGGTTAAAGAGGATCTTAAACAAAGAACTGGAAAAACTGCACAAACACAGGTGTACTGAAATGGTGAAGGCACACCTGATGGGCAGATTATACTTTCAGTGTCAGCACAGATGTGAACACATTACGTTGTAACTGTTCTCTGAGTGGTTCTCCCCACCCAGCTACATATTCCATATGTACAGGGAATGTCCCCACCTGAAGGATGCCATGGATAATTATTTAAGACACAACAGGTGTACTGGCACGCATAGGTAAATAAGGCACAAGTGCATGATCACTCTGATTTTAGACACAAGATTCTGAGCGATCTCGAAGTGGAGAGAAAGTCTCTTCACTCAGAGAACCACAGTTACAACGTAACCTACAGTTCTCTATCATATTGCGACTATCTCTCCACCCAGCTTCATATTCCCCTATGTACGGGGACACTGTAAGACACCTCGTGAAGAACAGGAGCAGTCTCAGAAAGCTGCATCCATCACAGGTGCTCAACCCACACACAAGCCAATGGGCTTAGGCCCCATGCTGCAAATGAACTTTGTCCAATGTGTACAAACCCCTGAGCTCCTGAGTAGGACAGCCAGGCGCTGTCTGCAAAGCTGCAAGACGCTACCTCAAATCAAATCAAATCAAATTTTTTTTGTATAGCCCAAATTCACAAATCACAGTTTGCCTCAGAGGGCTTTACAATCTGTACAGAGACGACACCCTCTGTCCTTCGACCCTCGATTCGAGTGAGGAAAAACTTGCCCCAAAAAAAAGCCCTTTTAACAGGGAAAAAAAAATGCGGAAGAAACCTCAGGAAGAGCCACAGAGGAGGGATCCCTCTCCCAGGACGGACAGACGTGCAATAGATGTCGCATGTACAGAGCGACATCTAATGCAAAGCCTCATTGGCCCTGCAATATGCCAAGGCCAGTGACTACAGGGGTGAATGGGCCCTTCAGGCTAGCCTGCCAGACACAAGGCTAACCGACTGATTCAAGTGGCCTCAGGCAGTATCTACTACTGGGTAGCCCACAAAACCAACGCCCCAAAGGGAGTGGATGTAGGCACGTTCAGTTTGTAGAATCGGGTGAATGTCAACCAGTAACCGCTGAGCAGATCTCTGCCAGAGAGGCTCTTTTCCACAGCGCCCAGGGGGTCGCAACTCAGCGGTTGGAGTGTGCCTGTACTCCAGGCAGCACTGGCACTCCTGCCCCCCTGTAGGCCTGCTGGAACACATCTGTGATTCACTGGAACAGTCTGTAGGAATGCTGTCTTGAGTGACAGCCATTTCAGGCTCACCGACTCAAGGGGCTCAAGGAGGGCATGCCGCAGAGACTCCGGGATTGACCCCAGGTCCCAAGGCGAGACTGCAGGGGCTCTTACATAAGCCTTGAGTCTCTAGGCGCCCTTCCAAAAACTGTACAATGAGGCTACTACAGTCCTCAGAAAGCTTGCACTGCCCCACATGAGCTATTCTAATGGCAACCACCATACCAGTTAGGGTTTTAGAGCCTTCCCCATGTCCAACTGCTCCTGCAGACAAAACAGGATCACCGAAGATCAAAGATTGTCTACTTGCCCTGCAACATAACTCAAGTAACCTCCAACGGTATGAGTATGCTGCCCTTGTGGACGGGGCCCCTGCCCCCTGCCTACCTTTCAGGTGGCACAAGCCCCGTCCACAACTTGTGTGGCAGGCCCGTTTCTAGGAGGCCAGACATTTCAGGGGCCAGGCCAGAAGCCGATGGCCCTGGGGAAAGGGATGAAAAATAACCTCTTGAGCCTGTGAAAGTAGATCCTTCTGGACCTGCGAGCTTCCATGGTGTCAGGGAACAAGACCATGTGAGGTCAGTTCAGGGCTACCAGGACTAATTGCAGGAGGGGAGGAAGGAAACCAAATGGGGAAATGCATACAGAAGGCCTTGGAGTCACTGATGGGCCAAGGTGTCTGTTCCAAAGGTAGTCTCGCCCTTGGGAGGAGGACAAGGAGCAATGCCTCTCTTTTAGGTTGATTCCCTGGAGGCCAACAGACCTCTTCCACCACATGTGGGTGTAGCCTCCATTCTCCTGGGACTAGGCCCCCTCTGGACAGGCAGTACGCTGCTTGATTCTCAAGCCCAGGCACCTGTACAACCTTGAGGGATCGAAGGCATGGAGACACCCCCACCCTCAGCTCGTGTGCCAGTCTGCAAAGGCAAGGGGAGCAAAGGCCTCCCTGCCAGTTGATTTAGGATGCTGCAACCCTGTTTCTGTCCTCAGAAGCACATGGCAGCCTTGCAGAACCTATGGGTGACTCACACCACAGCTGTCGGTTGGGCCCAAGGCTGAGGAGGCACCTCTGTACTGGGCACATGTAAATAAGGGCCAACGGAACAATTTGGACCATTGTCGCCAAAGAGCCGCAGGCACAGTTTCCAGGTGACACACAGGAAAAAGTGTGCTAGACAGGCCCTGAAAGTCTCCTACCTCTTGAAGGTCAGAGACACTGTGGCGGCTCTGAGTCAATCACCCTGCCCAGGAAATGTGTAACCTGACGTGGTACCAGCTTCTCTTCTCATGGTTGAGGTGAAGACCTAGGCCCTGAATATGCTCTAAGAGCTGGGTCCAGTCCCATACCTGCCAATCGTCCAGAAGGTTTAGGATTCTGAGTCCTTTCTCACCTCAGAGGCCGAAGGACTGCATCCATGCACCTGTCTTTTCCATGATGGTGTGTGAGGCTATCAAGATCCACTCCATCTCAAACGGGGACGATTCGTTTACGGAAGAACTGTAAACTTTGTCTTTCAGTAACCACCTGTGACCCTCCCAGATGGGGATCTATGGGGATGAGGAGATAGCAGGAACAGAACCAGCACGCTAATCCTCCGGCTCTTCCTCTCAGACTGCCCCTTTCGCCAAGAGGGTAGCAACATCTGCCCGTGACACCGCCCTGTACTGTGTGTCTGTCAATGATGGAACCATTGCTGTTCTCGCCATGGGGTGGCTTGGCCTAGAATCAGCCTCTGGTGAGGCATCAAATGGCAAGGGCCATAGAAGCCCTTTCCTCCCGAAACATAGTAAGGTGGCCAAATTGTGTGGTGTGCTCACCACCTTCCTCCTCTGGCCAGAGGGACCTTTCCAGAGAGGCCTTCCTTCTCTGTCTCTCGAAACAGTGATTCAACATCTACTTCCTCTTCCTCTTCCTCTCCTATATCTGTGGGTAGGAGGTACAGCCTTGCAGTCATCTCTGTCCTGCTCATCCTGGTGGATGGAGGGGTGGGGGTGGGGCCTGATTGTCACTGCAAGATTAGCTCATTTAGCTCTGCCCTCTTGAGACACTTAGCTACTGGAATGGAAATGGCAGGCCTTTTCCCTTTAAACAAGAGGCACCTTGACTCCCTTATATGACTTTGCTGACTGATAAAGCAATTCATGCAGGACGCAGGGTCCTCACGGGCTGGCAGTGTGTATTTCATATACACATATCCTCACACTCTTATTTTGCGACCAAACAGCTTGCAGATCGCGGCCTTTTGTCTTTCTTTTTCCTTTTCATTTATACATGTTTTGCAATGTCAGTGGAAAAGTGAGGGGATGCACACGCTTTCTGCCACGGATTTAAAGACGGAAAGCGAGAACAGCCACCACGCAATCTTTTTGTATGGTGCACAGTGGGGAGATGCATACTTCGTTGCTTCCACTGAACAACGAAAGTTTCTGCCACGGATTGAGCCTAGGACACGGAAGCGGGCACAGCCACGCAATATGTCACATTCCACAACAGAATTATACCTGGCACATCAGCGGGAACGCAACGCAACATCCACTGGTGTACTTGAACTGCCAGAAAACCCTTGAGAAAACTTCCACCGAGATGAGACAGGAGTCCAGAGAGGAGCCCAACGCCAGCTCTCATCTGCCCCTGGGCAGTGGATTTAAATGCCTGTCAAACTCGTAAGTAGATTGTTCTTTTTCTTTTTTTGCTTTCTCTTTCTTCTCTGCTGAAATTTCCTGTCTGAATTGCTCAGTGGAGATCATATATAAAATCATAGCGGTCACACACACCTGTGCCTTATATACCTGCGCTTGCCAGTACACCTGGTGTGTCTTAAATTATTATCCACGTCATCGGTCAGGTGGGTTAATTCCCCGTTCTTACAGAACATGTAGCTGGGTGGAGAGATAGTCTCAATACGGTAGAGAACTGCCTATTCGTACATCTGAAGAAGTCAAAACAGGAACACATATACTTCCTGGGTCCGTGTGATAAAAATTTTAATCTTTTCTCAATACAGGTTGAAATTTCTAATCCATGGCCAAAACTTTTTATACAGATACTTGAGATTGACAGAAATTGAGGAACGAGAGGGGAGTGACAGAATCAAGCCAGGGACTTTGCAGGTGTAAGGTAAGAGTCTTACCCACACGTCCACTAGGATGCTACAGCGACTTTTTCTGGTGTTATTGGAGACTTGTGGAGACTCTGACATGAAAGCATGTATCGTTCAACAAGCAGCGGGTGCTGCCGGGGGCACCTCCCCCATCTCAAAGCACCCCTGACCCTCGCGTCCAGACTGCGAATCGCGCATGCGCGAAGCCGCCGCTGGTTGATCACGGGGGGGCCCGCAGGGAGGGCATCCCTCCCCACGAGTGAAAGAGTCAGACAGCGTCCTGTTTACTAGTGGTGATTATGTAATTCTGTCATTTAAAGCGAGAAATGTAACTTCAGGATGCATGGTGGGTCAGGATCCCATTCACAACACATTATAACTGTATCCATATGATTATAAACAGTCAGCAGATACATGTTTAGATTAACAGGACACGTTGAAAAAACACACGTCATCATCATGACGTGTACCGTCACACCTCTTTTGGATCCGCCGCACCAGCTTCTGTGTGAATGACAAACTGGTGCGTCTTTACGCCAAAGCTGTTTGGTTCAGTGTGAACAAACAACGGTGGATAATTGGCAAACCACCACTGTGGCGATTATGCAGAGTTTCTGTGTGAAGAAGGCTACAGTCTCTTCCTGGTCCCCACCATGACTGAGCTTAGGACTTCAATCTGAGGAGACATCTCTGAACCACTGGACTCAGGTAGACTCAAGGCTGCAGATTCAACACAGCCTTTATGGCGGATTTGAACCTGAATTATTGAAAGAAATATATTTTGATAGATAGATTTGCATAGTATCAGTCCTTGCTATTAATCAATGAGTGAACATTAACACGTCATTCTGGACTGCATCATTTAGGGGTAATAGTTATGTCAGTAAATATCAAATGCCCAACATATGTTCTCCCACAGCTAAAAATTATCTACAAAATCAAATGGATTTGATTTACAATGATATGAAATAGACTACTACTGCGACTTAGCATCATAAGAAGCATAAATAGCATAAAGGCCACAGTATATGAAAGTATATAGTGTCTTTACAATGTATAAGTGTGCTTAGAATAAAGGCACTGTGCATGAGCATGTTAGCTGATTTTTAGTTGTAAAATGCAGTGACAGTTACAGTTTAACTACAAATAATTAGTAATAGTACGTAAAAATATTTATTTGGGGGGTAATAAAAAATAACCGATAATAAATGCAATATTACAGATTTGTGGCACTGTGCATATGTGTCTCAAGTAGTGTAGGACTGAAATTATAGTTTGACCAATTCTGGATTTTTTTCTGGATATTTTTGATACTGATATCCATATTTGTAAGTTTAAAAAAATATATATTTTTTAAATGTAAGCACATAACATAAACAGTCATGATATTGATCTATTATGTTTGTTGATCTATTAGTATTTTTTTAATGTGACAGAGACATACCGAGCGAGACTTTCTACAGTTAAAAATCAACTTGTCGATGCTCTGTTTGTAATGGTGACAATGTACACACTAAACTGATACCATCTGATACATTGGCCAGGTCAATCTCTGACATAAATTGCTACTAACTTTATTTTTATATCTTAACATTGACATGTATTTCTATACGATATATGCATATGTAGATATACATATTTGTATATTTGTGCATTTATTTACTTTTTAAAATTGTATTTATTAGTGATTACGAGAATATCACTGAAGCTCCTTCAGAAAATTTGACTTTTTGACTGTATGATGTATGTACCAGCTCAAGATGGAAAATAAGATTTGCACAAAAGATTAAAATTAGAGGACCTCAAGCAATTACTGTGACAACAACCACAACTAATATATATATACTTATATTAATATATATATACTTAAATATATATTTATAATAGACCGGACCTCTGAACACTTTTTGACTTACTGTTCTTTGTTGTTCTCGTTCTTTCTAGTTGAATGTTTGTTATGTTATATTTATGTTTATGTTCATGTTTTACGTCTACTATGTACGTCGGGTGCTAAGAAAAAAACAAAGTCAAATTCCTTGTATGTGTTTCACATACTTGGCCAATAAAGCTGATTCTGATTCTGAACTGTCAGTAAAATTCAACACAAAACATAAACAACTTTATTTTGTATATTAAAATCAAACTGGAACTACTGTATACAACCATAATATCTATTTAATGATATGCTATAAAAGTGATAACAATGAGTATGGCACTAGAGGAAGGCAATAAGGAAATTCCTCATTAGGTTATTTTAATCACATTTTCTGAGCGGTTAGCTTTGTTGCTCAAATGCATCAAAGGGCAGCACAAGCTTTAAACATAACTTTGATGCTAGAGTTTCTAACACCTGACACAAAGAATATAGTATATTTTATGTGTATCTATGATCCACATCCCTTTTGAAATTCAGTTTTTTTTTGTATACAGCAATTTAGTACCAAGTGCAAACACATGTACTAATAATATCCAGCTAAAGGACTATGATAAGCTGAAAATGAAATAAAATAACTTTAAAGGTTCTCCTGCATTTTCAGGAACCAGAAAATCACATTCTTCTTTATTCTGTCCTATTGCTGCTGTCAACAAAATATTAACCACTGGTCCATATAGCCAGCTGACCGTGAACATGACCTCTGTGTCTCATCATATTACCCTGTGACCTGTGTGTGTGTGTGGGTGTGTAATTCACTAGAAAGTTGCGAGACATAGCCTCCAGGTATACACATAGGCAGACAACTACATAATGCCCTAACAGACACACACACACACACACACACACACACACACACACACACACACACACACACACACAAAACCATACAATTAATTGTATGAGCATATGGGGACATCCCATACTGTATGTGTGTTTCTAATGCCAAACATCCTCATTTTAAAACACAGTAGGATGAATCACAACAACCGCCAAACTTCAAGACTATTACTATAAGCTTCTTTGCAACTCCCACTGAGCACCATTATTCATTTATTATCAGGTCTATGCAACACAAAAGAGACCAGGGCCAATTTGCATACACCATGCACACACAGATCACACACAGCCAACACACAAGGAGTAACAAGGAGTGCGTTGCCTTGGGTGGAGGATCTGCTGAGGAGAGAAAGAGGAAGGGAGGACCTGGTTAAGAACAGGAGGAGGAAGAGGAACACAATAGGGAAAGAGGAAGAAAAAGTGCTTTCTAAACAGCCTGGATTCAATCTGCTGACATTGGCAGATGGCAACATTTAACATGGCTCTTGTTGTGAACATGAGCATGCATGAAAACCACCAAGTAAAGGATCAGGTGCACTAGAGAAGATAGAATCATATAATAAACTATGAGTGTCAGAAGGCTTCAGAAAACAACATTTCAGACTTTGTTAGAAATACCTGTAACGGCATTAAAGTATACCTACTTTGCACACTGAAATCTGCTTACAGGTCTTGGCAGTGTAAAAACTACCCAAAAGTCACACTTGAGTAAAAGCTTCTGTGTTAAAATATAACTTTAAATTCGATTTACCCAAATCGAAGTCATTGAGTAAAAGTATCTGATGTTAAATGTACTTAAGTATCAAGCACTTAAGTATCAAAAGTAATTTTCTGGCATTAAATGTATTTAGGTATCAAAAGCACAAATGCAAGTAATATGCGCATGTATGTATAGAGTGTATACTATGGGTCGACCAATCATTGTTCTGGACGATTATTACATCCAATATTCAGCATTTTTTTGATTATCCGAATCAGTGTTTTGTTTTTGTTTCTTTTTTCATCCAACCGTCGATAAAATAAACAAATTTAACAAACTAAATTTAAACAAATTTACAAACTGCCTCAAGTGATGTCACTTGAGTTGGTCAGCGCTGAAGACTGCAAGTTTTTGTGACGCTTACAAGTCGGCTGTAGCCAGAACCTCATCTCTGCTTGAGGCTAGTGACTCGAGGCTATATAAGTCACTACTAACAAACTTCCAATCAAACTGTTGGCAGACACGTTGCATTGTGGGTAATGTAGACACCAGGATTTGACAAGGAAGAAGAATGCATGGAATAAAATCTTTTTTTGTTGTTTTTTTTTTAACTCTCCATCTCAGGTCTGAAAATGAGTACAATGTTAAATTGTTTGAGTATTATATCAAGACAAATTGAGCCTCAAAAAAATGACACAATAAATGTATAACTAAGACATAAATGTAGTTGTCCAAATTTCTCATACAGTTTATCAGGATAAATGATTTAACAGTGGACTGGACTGCAAACAATGAAAATATTTTCATTGACAATTTCTCTGCAGATTTACAGATCTGACATTTTGTTTGTGAAATGTTAGAAAATAGTCAAAGTTAATTTTCTTTCAGTCACCTCACCGATTAATCAAATAATTGTTTCAGCGGTATTTACTTTGCTTCCAAATCTAACCAACTCCTAGCTTATACACTGAATGTCAAAATGTCCACAAAACACAAACTAAGGCCGACAGTTTGAATAATATTTTACTTTTTGATTTGATAGATATTCAAACAGTCACATCATTAATTTGTTATTGTTATACAGAAACCAAACTGTCATTTCTTTATGTTCTGCATTCCCTTAATAACCTAAAACTGTGCATAACTCCTCTGCAGTTATTGTGTGATTGCACAAATCTTGCATTAATAACCAACGCAGACAAAACCAGCCATTTCTAAGAACTAATGGCTATTAATCACATTTGTTTCTTCTTTGTTGAGCTATAAACATGATTATAGCCACATTGTTTCCAGTTGAGTCAAAGCGAGTTTGGGGGTTGATGACTCAATGAGTCTCATCCACGCACTGACGCTCATTCAACGCCTCCTTGGGGATTCAGGAATTCATCCATCCAAGACTAGGGTAGTAATGTTTTTTGGCCCAGGTCTTAGTGACCCACATACGTATATCAGAGTGAGCTGGATAACATAAACAAGAGGACCATTAGAACCCGAATGAATAATAGATGAAGACAGACAGTGTAAGGAAAGGGGAAGCAGAGACATGCCTTTAAAGTGACATTCCTTAAAACTGATCATCCAGTTTTAGTATGTTTTGTTTGTGTTTAAGATCAGCGTCAGTATAGAAGCCTTGGTGATATTGCTCTTGATGTTTTTTGCCTATGAAATGTGTAAAAATGAACAGGATTGTTTTTTCTCTGGCCTAATAAACAATAATAAACACAACCCTAGATTTATCCTCAACACTGTGGCTAAACCTACTCAGAAACCACAGTCTGTGAGCTGTACATCCTTTAATGCAAACGATTTCTTAGAGTTCTTTTGCAATAAAATTGATGATATTCGAGCCAAAATTAACTCATCATCTCTGGCTTCCTCGTCAAAGTTGATTATAAAACATCCCTCTGCTGATCCTCAGTTAGTCTCAGCTCTTAACACTTAAAATATCTCTCTTGAGATATTGTCTAAAATTGTTTCATCCTCAAAACCAACTACCTGCGTCCTGGACCCCCTTCCAGCAAAACTGTTTAAGGATCTATGGCCAGCACTGGGACCTACAATGTTAAATACTGTTAACTTATTATTCATGACCGGTGTTGTCCCTGCTAGTTTTAAGTCTACTGTGGTTAAGCCGCTACTTAAGAAACCACACCTTGACCCAGGATCTCTAAATAATTATAGACCAGTATCCAACCTTCCCTTCTTCTCTAAAGTCTTAGAAAGAGTTGTGTCCCAGCAACTTGCAGGCTACCTACTTAATAATAATCTCCTGGAACCTTTTCAATCAGCTTTCAGAGCCTGTCATTCCACTGAAACTGCCCTTACTAAAGTGGTAAATGACATTCTGCTTACTTTAGACTCAAAGTCTACCTCAGTGCTTCCGTTACTGGATCTCAGCACTGCATTTGATACCGTAGATCATGGCTCTGGATCATTGCTCTCCTCTATCTCTTAATATCTGTATTTCTGTAAACTTTGATGCCTCTTCACTCTTATCTCTCTGTCTATTACTAATTATCCTGTGTGTCCTGCCCCCTTCCAGGTCACCACGGTGGACAGGAGGTCGTGTGGCTCAGGCACCACCTGGTGATGCCTCGTCCTGCTCAGTCGTCTCCTGGATCCACACACATTACATATATTATAATTTGTATCAGATATGCTGTCACTGCAACCTGTAAACTGTGATTTACTGTTCTTTCTGTACATGCAACATCTATTGCATGTCTGTCTGTCCTGGGAGAGGGATCCTCCTCTGTGGCCCCTTACTGAGGCTTCTTCCATCGTCTTTTTTTTCCCTGTTAAAAGGGTCAAGTTTTTCCTCACTCGAATCGAGGGTCTAAGGACAGATGATGTCGTTCACTGTACAGACTGTAAAGCTCATTGAGGCAATGTGATTGTGATTTTGGGCTAAATAAATAAAATTGATTTGATTTGATTTGATTAGATGGCTAAGCCATGGCAATTCTAGCAGCCAGTTCTGGGAAGGTCAAAGAGCCAGCTGAAACCACAGCTTTCTTTAAACTACAATGTGACATCATGCTGCTGTGTAACCAAGGGGGCAATTCAGCATTGTCAAACACTACTACTGCTAACAATAGACCATAACTGTAGGTAATTTGACAAGAATCAGTTAAGCTGTAGTTTACTGTCCAACCAAAAAATGTGCTGACATCTCACAGTACTGCAGTACGTCTGTATACCTCTCGTTTTATATCCTCTACTTTGTTAAGGAGCGGTACAGATGCTGTGTCATAGGTGCTGATGTTGCTATGCAACCTACCCAAATGGTTTTCACAGGGATGAACATTTTTACAAGTCTGCTATCATCTCAAAATGGTTATAGTTGACAAAATAAAGATTTCCCATTAGCAGGAACCCTGGAAACTGTCTTGATTTATGATCAGCATGTTTCCCATCATACAGCTCAGAATAATATCATCCATGTTTACCAAAGTAGACATGAATGGTCTGTGTAGGAACTGTTGTTTTCCCATCACAGGACAAGCAATGGTAACATCTTTATCACTGCCATGTCTACAGCCCAGGCAATAATAAGCATGACACCCATGCTACTGAGCACTCCTGCCATTGAGCTAGACTTCCGAGAGATTTAACAAGCTGTTACACCCAAACAAATCATTCTTACCCCTTAATTTAGTGTTAAACTGATTTCTTGCTGTCATGAACACTTCCCTCCACAGTTCCCAAAGCCCAGGCTGATGGCTCGGGAGGGCACTGTAGAATGGGTCATCCAATAATTGGAAGGTTTGAGGTTTGATCTCTCCCACCTTGCACTTATACTGAAGATACTGAACCCCAAATTGCTGATGGTCCCACTGGTCTGTGTGTGTGAATGGCTCAGTATAGAAATACTGTGGGGCACATTGGAAAGGAAGCCCTGCATTGCTCCTGATGGGCAGGGTGGCACCTTGCATGGCAGCCTCTGTCACCAGTGCGTGCATGAAAGGGGTAAGTGTTGTAAAATAGTTGCCATTTAATTTTCTGTTAATTTACTAATAATTTCACCTCTAATTCCTTGACCAGTAATTTAAGTTTAACAAGTATCAAATGAGAGATCTCCTAATTCCAGGAAAGAAAAGCACAAAATCTGAATTGGTTAATAGAGCAGAATCTAGCACACTACAGATAATGAAAATCTGTATCGACAGACTCATGAAGTGTCAAACGTATACAGCTCATGACACAATATGTTAGAACTCACTCCTACAACTCTTTGCACAGTTCCTTTTCCAACTCTCCAACTATCTGACTTCTGCTTTCAGGGATCTTGTTGACCCTGTTGATTGATAACCTACATTTTTCTTATGATATGCCACAATACATACACTATGACAGCTAGCACTGCAATACAACCACGGAGTTTAATTATTTACTTATGAAGTGCTACTCAGCCTGTCAAAACAGAAATATAATGTCCTCTTTGGCTGTTTGGCCCTTTCAAATTTTTGGAAAAAATGATGCAATAATAGTTATCTTGGCTTGGACTTTCAGACACATTTTTAACAAAAAAGATGTGTTGCAAACTGAGACAGTGGAGTTTGAAAGATGGGGGCAGTTTAGCCTTCGTTCATTTAAATTTAGCTCTAGTTACTGGAATACTCCCTTATACTGCTAATGCTAACTCTAATGTAAACTCTTAACTCTATAATCTCTCCTTATGGCACAGTCAGCATAAAGCACTGGTCATGACCTCTGCCATTTGGGGTCATACGGATGGCAACAAAATTTGCAGAGTTTAGAAGAGAAAAGATATTTTTCTTTTCAAAAGAGGGGAACCATTCAGGACAATCATGTCTATAAACATTTCATCTCTATTGGATAAAATAACTGCAGCTACCCATGTAACTCCATGTATCTCCATTAATGACGCAGAAATACACAAAATTCAGAATGGGAGAGACAAAGAGAGAGGGGAGACAGGGAATGACAGGCAGACAGGAAGGCGTGCAGAGCTGCATGGGCGTCTGACAGGCAGACATATTGACAGAGACTGTATCATGAACCATTTGATGGACGCTTTCATCCACAGGATCTCACTGCAGCTGGAGTGAATACAGGGCATCTAGCATAGGTGGGTGCTGAACTGCTGAAGCCCGGCAGTAGTGTTGGTGCCATGCTGGAGCCATCAGGCTGCAGAACCACTGACAGACAGACAGACAGACAGACAGAGGCAAAAAAGACAGGGAGGCTGGGTGTCTGACGGCTGCACGGCTTCTCACGCCTTCATGTTTTCCTGCCAGATCAGCCTGACAGAAAATCAATGACGCTGCACTCTCATGGAGACGCACAGTAACCAGTGAAAAAGGCGAGGACGATCCAGAGAGAGTGAAAATGCAAGAGTCGTGTCTGTGTGATGATGATGATGATGATGACGATGAAGCATCTACAGCAATTATCTACCCAGGTCCACATGTGTAATGGAATGTGTCAAAGCTGTAGCCTAATCGTTATATGACTCCATCATCGGACACAAATCTGATCGGAGGCTTCTTTATTGAGCCAATTTGCTTGAGGAACCCCTCGAAATGCTGCTTCATAACCACCAGCCACCTGCCTGTGGGCCTTTCACAGCAGCCACAGTCTTCTTATATTGTCCACCCAAACAGACAATCACAGGTGTGTGTGTGTGTGTGTGCGTGTTTTATCGCAAGACGCACTGATAACCCTGCGTGTAAGCAGCGGCCGGGCTGTTTGTGAGTGTGGCGGTCCTGTTCGTGCAGGGGAACGGGAGTTGAGCATCTCGTCAAGCATGTCCGATAACGGATTCATTGAGGTACATGCGCAGCCAATATTCAGGGAGGAGGAGGGGGGGCGGGTTTCGCACCAGCAACCCACCGGGCCGCCGCACCACTGACAATAAAACGCTGCCATCGCTCCATCTTAACGTGAAATACGGCTTAAATCAATTCAGCTAATTAGGATTGGTGTGTATGTGTCTATGTGTGTGTGTGTGTGTGTGTGTGTGTGCAGACATTTCAAATGTGCATTTGAAACCGAGACACCAGCTCCATAATAATGAGGCTTATTATTCTCAGGGAGGGAGCACATGTGTTTAACCACGATCACACATACAGGGAGACGTAAAAACGAGCCTTTATTTACCTTCATGTCGTTGACAATCGCCTGGAATAGACCCCCGAGGGCCCCGCATTCCTTCTCCACGGTCTCCATGTTTGCCAAATCCACCATTCACCGGAATTTGCAAAAGCGCGCACCAACTGCGCGCTACCAACACCCAGCAGGGAAAAAAAATACAAAAATGTATTTCCACAAAATCACGGCCGGGCTCTCCGGTTTCTCCTTCAAACCGGGAGGGCGACAGTAACGGAGGGATGCAGCGAGAACAGGAGGAGGAGGAGGAGGAGGAGGAGGGGTGGAGAAAAAAAGAAAAGATGCCGAAAGAAACGGCTCGCGCTGCGGTCTCTTCCTGGCGAAGGGAAGATGGGCTGTGAGGGTGGAAAGATGGTCTCTCTCTCTCTCTCTCTCCCTCTCTCTCTCTCTCTCTCTCTCTCCCTCTCTCTCTCCCTCTCTCTCTCCGGCTCCGGGTCAGTCAGGCGGCGCTCAGACGTTCAGATGGTACCGGGGCGACCGCTCATCTTGGCGCAGCCGGCGCAACGAGGAGTCGTTGGGGACGCATGTGAATGCAGCGGAGAACCACATCGATGGACCGCCGCGTGTGTGCATGTGTGTGTGTGTATTTTCGGGCATGCATGCATGTGCGCGGAGGTAAAGGCAGGCTGTGATTGGCGCAGAGGCGGTGGGCTCAGCGGTGCGGGGAGAGCAAGCCAGTAATACGATCCACGCAACTGCAAGGGAGTCAAAAAAAAAGGAGGCTGGACAACTCTGGACGGACTGTCACATGGCCGCACGCGCGTACACACACACACACACACACTGTAGACCACCAGAAAAATTCAGCTGGGGGTAAATGTCAAATAGATTAGAGCTACCAGAAGAGTGTGCGTGTGTAGGAATGTGTCCTGGTGACCCTGATTAATCACCTCTTTTTTCTTTTTCTTTTTTTTTGTCTTTTTTTTTCTTTTTTTAGAAAATATGACTTTCATAACCTTTCAGTGACCTGTACAGACTGTTATGTGATAGGACCCTTCTCTGAAATGACTGGTATTCATTTCTTCTAAGGCATGTGTGTATCTGTGTGGAAAAGGAGTTCAGGATTCTTCTGTATGACAGTCAGTTGGGATGCAAAAAAGTTGAACTGAAGACAGCTCAGTTTCTGGTGTTGAAGAGAACTTCACAAATCTCATTCTGTGTAGAGTTAAAGGGGAAATACGCAGTTAACGAGAAGAAATCCAAACTCAGAATTGTAATATTTACAATATAAATGAGGTAATAATACTAAATACTACATTTTCCCCAGATCACTGTTTGAGACTAGAAAGGTGGCGGGGTCTGCCACATGTAAACAAAGTAAGAAATTGTGTTGTCCTTTAAGGTCAGTTTGTTGATTCATTGAAAAATTAGGACATATTGTACATTTTGTTTGTTAAGGTATAAAAACATCAGTCATTGAAGATCTTTATCTTCTGATTCTTTCCAAAAAAATACATAGTGTGCCTTTAATTTAAAGGCACAGTTCACCCCAAAATGTAAAAATACATATTTTTCCTCTTTCCTGGAGTGCCTATTAACCATTGGGATTGTTTTGGTGTTGCAGAGTTTTAGGGATACTCGTCATAGAGACGTCTACCTTCACATAGTTGTATTAGATGGCACTCGGATTGGGGTGCTCAAAGTGACAACAAAAGAAAACACATTTTAAAAACTCACTCAATCCACAGACCGTGTAGTGAGCAGATTACGGTCTGAACTATTTTCTATCTACCTGACAACACCTGCCAGCCATATCATCACACAAAAGGAAGCATGATTCTATTCATTGATTAGAGGCTGGCTAACTGGGCTAATTAAGCTAGATAATGCTACAGCTTAGCCGAGGTGGATGCCATTAATGTTTACATGGCACATTATCACAAGCCTCTCGTCCATGAGCAGCTACAGTGTAGTTCAGTTCTGCCTTGTGAAACTGCTCACAACAAGGTCTGTGGATTTTCTTGAGTATGACTGCTGAAGAGGTTGTGGTTGGATTTTGCAAACCACACCAAACAATGTAGATGGACACAAAAGAAGAAAAAACAGATCTCAATCAAACTCTAGCTAGCCTACTGCTCTTAGCCTAAGTTACAACAGTGTGAGTGCATGCTTTTCTTCAAATTTTCAGATTTTCTATTGAGTAAAACTAAGTAATTTATCCTCTAGATTGGGCATTTGACAGCATAACTTTGGCAGTTTCTCTTTGGATTTAGTTTTTATAAAAACACAAGGGTCTCTAAAGGGTCTTTAAGAAATATGACTCTTTAGTGTTTGTCAGTATGATCCTTGGTTTCTTCAAAACTACAGAAGAAACACAGTCTTACACTCCCCCATGCAACTGCTGAGTAGGTAGTTTACAGTGAAGATGTTCTTGCCTGTTACAGTGTAAAATGTTGAAATGAACCCTTTTAGTGTTCAATTTCGATATTAAGAGTTGTACATGCCATGCAGTGAATGATCCTGAGAAAATATATAAAGATATTAAGGTGACTGGGGTCATAAGTTCATAATAACTACTGTTAATATCACCATGCCTGAAGAGTAGACAGTTATGTAATTCTGTAAAAGCCGCAACTAACTACAAACAGGTTCCCTGAGGCAGTTCTTGCATGAGCAGAAATCCTTTCAGTGGAGGTTTGCTGTCTAATGCGGATCTGTCCTTCATTGACATGAACGAAGCTATGCCTAGTTTAGATAATATTTGGTTTTGCTTGCAGGTTAAAATAAAATAAGAGAGGTAAGAAAAGGAAGTGCACAGTTATAGATATGTATCCACATTAATCCGGAGGAGAACGGCAGTGGTTTTGTGTCCGTATGCAAAATGTACTGTTAAGAGTATTCAAGTAACGTGATACTGTGAGCGACCGAATGCTGGTTAAAAGGTCAAAGGTCAAAGTGCCTTGGATATTCCTGTGGCCACAGATAGATCATGTCAGAGACAAGTGCTGGGAAATCAGAGGGCAGTGGAGAGTAGTCGATTGTATCAGTTTCAGGCAGTAAGATGTGACTGTCACATGATGATTTCAGAATGTGGTGTCTCAGTGTTATATTCTTATTGTAACAGCTTCTGTGTCGAGCTGAAAGAGTCGTGGAAGTCATGAAATCTACTCAAAATAAAGTGAAAAATTCCAAAAATGCAACTCTTACCTATAAGATCAGTTCTTTTTTTCTCTAATAAACCTAAGAATGAGTTTTAATGATATGCTACATGGTTTCAATCAGTCTGACAAAAGCTACAGGACATTGATTACCTTCTGTTAACCAAGTTCCCTCTGAGGGACCATTGAACTAGAACAAATGTGTAGAAGTCCTTATAGAGAGCAGGTGACAACATGCACACACACACATGCTCAGCTTTACACTCATGCCAAATACTGAGCATCCTGAAAGAGACGTCATATGGATAAAGGACAGGACATGCCCCATGTGTGCATCTCCTGTGTGTGTGTGTGTGTGTGTGTGTGTGTGTGTGTGTGTGTGTGTGTGTGTGTGTGTGTGTGTGTGTATGTATAAATAGCATATGTCCAATCTATATGTGTATGTTTGCATCAACAGAAATGCAGTATGTTAGCATTCATGTGGCTGCAATGGTCCTTTGTGGTGACCTTGACAGGAGGAAGGATGTAATAGATATCACATAGTCAGTTCTTTTCTGGTCTTAGCCTCGCCCTTCCTGTGTGTTTATGCATGTGCTTAAATTCATACTTTGTCTTGTCTTTCCTCTGCACACTTGGTTCACACACTCTCTGGCTGCCTTAACACTTGGCAGATTCAGTGGTACGCTCTGACTTGGCAGAAACCTGAAGTGCACGTGTTCAGTCGCAACAAAATCCTCCTTTGGTTCACACTATCTCCCATGAGGCCTTTCCTGAAAGTGATCAGATCAGCGGAGAAAGTAAACATTCTTCAAAGAGTCATGAAAACAGTGCAGCTGTATTAACAGCTGTGTATGGTGAAGTGACAGATTCCAGCCAGGTTAAATCAATTTGACAAGGTTTTACTGCATTCCTAACTGTAGACCTGGTTTCTATTTAGAGGTGTCTCACGCACAGCTACTGGAGAGCAGAGTCCGGCTTGTTTTACTTCATACAAATGAAAACACTGAAGTTTTATTACCTGCTATCCTGTTGCTATTGGACCTAAAATTCCACCAAAAAGTCAACCACCAAATTGTCCATTTTCTGTCACTGTTGTAAGTTTCCAAACATTCAAAAAGTGTTTTGTTTTTCTATGCTCGTACATCTCTGATTAATTCACACTATGCAAGGTAAGGATGTCATTTTAAATCATTTATGTATCTGTATATTTTAACTTCCTTTTAAAAGTCGTTTTGTGACAGTGTGCAGATTATAAAATGTAACAGTGACATAGGAGAGAGACCTAATACAAGTGTTAGGAGAGGCTCACAGCTCTGAAAAAAATAGACAAGGATAATCACAGCTTTCTACGTAAACTCACTTTAAATCTGACTGTTACACATTCAGCAGGGGGTCACAAAGCTCATTTTCATAGTAGATTATGTGTATATGTATTTTCACTATTTAGAAAAAAAGCAGTTTGCTGGAACCCAATAAAGGACAGACACAGCAGGCGACATCATCATTTTCTCATGTACTTGTCCATTTTGAGTTTTTGGGGTATTTTGCCTCCATAGCACATAATGAGGCATGAACTGTATTTGAAACTACAGATTGGGATCGGAGTAGATTCAGATGAAAATAAAGTTGGTTTAAGGTGACAAAAATGAGAATAACTGAGTACAAATCTGAACCCTGTCTTGGCCATTTTGCAAGCAAGAATGCTGTCAGGTTCTGTAAGGTGTCATATTTTAGAATAACAATTATATAACTTATATGGACAATAAATATACTAAACTTAGAGAAACCCTCCTCTGCATCTCTAAGAGTGGTTTAGCTGGTGGCATTTGTTTCTTTTATGATAAATCTCTGACGTGATCTGACATGGGTTGGCTGTATCGGTTCACAAACAGAGGCAGAGCTGGAGGCTGCATGCTGAGACAGTGGAGCAGGTTCTTCTACAGAGACTGTAGGCACCAAGGGAGGCTGCCCCGTCTGAACTGTCTGATCTCCGTCTAAACAACAGTCACTTTAGATGTAATGAGACCATTTAAGTGTGGGTCTGAGGATCATCTCACAGTGTTGACATCTTGACGCCCAACTTTTACACAGATCATTTGAGGAGGGCCACCCAGGATCTGCCTTTCAACAAGAAGCATAAAAAATCCTGGATAAGCAGAGAAAACTGAAACTTATATCATAAAATAAGACAAAGGAAGCATTAATCACTGTTTATTTATTGTGTGTGAAATGTCAGAAGATGAGTCAGACTAAATGGAGTCAGTGTAGGAAGCAGTGATGTTTCAAATGAACATGTTTTTGTTTCAAGAGACGGACATCTAATAAAAGAGGCTGAGTCACATTGAGCACAGAGAAAGCTGCAGCCTTATATAGAGGGTAAAAATGACTTCAAATGTTATTGTCACAATTAGCTTTGAAAGGTTAAACCCACACCAGATTGGGTTGTCTCTATTTACATTATCTTCATGAATATTTATGTGATACATATTTTTTATATATTTATATGTGCTTTATTCTAACATGCTAACTATTACAAACATTTTTGATGTAAAATAAGAAACCTTTATAGCATTAGAAAAATCGTGACTCAGATGAAATTCTTGTTCAGTGGCTCTGTACTTTCTCTGTAGAATTCATGTCATAACTTATCATTTTCGAGTGAAAGCAGCTCTGTGCTGTGGTGCTCTCTGCTGACACACACACACAAACATGCGCGCACACACACACACACACACACACACACACACACACACACACACACAAATAAAGCAAAACAGAATCCGCCCAGGCCACTGTCCCTGGGTGGGGTCAGGGGTCAGATGTCAGCTGACCGTAAAATCTCATGACTCGTCATTTCTGTTGAGAGGAAGCAGCAGAACTTGAGCAACTGATGTTGCTTACTGAAAGCAAATGTGAGCAGTTCTAAACACAACAGTGTCCACCAATATGTGAACTTTTGTTGGTGGCATTTGGTGAGTTGCTGATTTTTCATCATCTTGAAATTCTTTCAAAGAGAGCTGACAAGAACTTTCTGTTTGTTTTTTCTCAGAGAGAAAATAAAACTGGCAGTAACCCTTTTCTACTGCATAATTTGTCATATATAGTTACAGAGCAGATGTTATATGCTGGATTAAGACAATGAAGATAAGACAGTTTCAGCAAATGTCAAAAAATGCCTTGTAATGTCAAAGAAAGTGAGGAAATAAAATTCAATTCCTTTATCAAGAGCCACACAAAAGTTAATGGGGTGTTTGACCAAGGGAATCACTTTGTCTTGAAAAGCGATGGGGACATAAGGGCTCAAATGAAAAAAAACATTTTTCTAAAGGTAAATGTGCGATTTTAGGTAATATAATGGAGGAATCGGTATGAGTGCAAGCAGAAATTTACAACGGGGGGGGTGAAAAACTGCAAACGGCGCATTGACAAGGCATACAAGTTGTAGGTCTGAAAATACGCAACATAAAATGCACAACAATGTTGAGCACACAAGTAACATTCATCATGCCTGCTCTTTTAACGTCAGAGAAATGAAAAGTTCATAAGAGAACTAGAGTTTGACTGGACCAAGACCTCAGATGACGGGGAGTGTCAGCATTGATGACAGGGCCCAGCTCAACAGGATTTGTCCAAGAGGAAAAGTTTTAAAAAAGACCACTGTCCTATAGTCACCATCTTATTGTACCATAAAATCTGGCAGATACACAATGATACATTTGCAAACCTGAGGCTGTTCTAAGTAGCTAGCTAGCTAATCAGTCCATTTATTATGTGACATTCTGAATTGACAGTATATGTTAATCACGTCTGCACATGTAGGCTGTTGCTAAGCCTAAGTACAGTGTACTCTACATGTTAGATCATAGGTTCAAATTTTGCCACAATTTTGCACCAGAATCAGCAGCAGACAGTTTCAACTGCCGGTTCTGATAAAGTGCAAATTTTAGTTGACTTTTATTTGTGCAAGCTACTTTTCAGAACATTTCTAACAAATATTACAATACACTTACGGCGGTGTGTACCTGTCTCCTTGTAGCTACTATATGTCAAATGTTTATGAATCTGCAGTTGGAACAATGTTTTATCCCCTAAACCTGGGATATTGGAAAACAAATCTATAATTAAACTTGACCTTTTCCCTCCCTTCTTCTTTTTCTTTCGGGTCACAAATTTTTCTCCTTTCCTTCCAGAGCCACTTCCTCTGTATGTGCTGAGTAAGTCCTCGTGTCTGTCAAGTGTCAGACCAGACAGAGTGAAGAGGTGTCTGGAGTATAGAGGAGAGAGTGGTAAGCAAAGATTGGAAAGCTCAAGACAAGGAGTATGGGAGGTTGCCATAGAAGAAGGGAGATAAAGGAGGAAGAGGAGTACAGGAGAGACCCCAGTTTTCATTACCCACTGCAAACCTCCTTCTCCTCCTCCTCCTCCTCCTCCTCCTCCTCTGTATGGCAGAGCAGAATGTAGGTCTGTGCTTGCCTACAGCCATCAGCAACAATCAGTTCTGCCCCAGTTACTGACGCATCTCACAGACTAAACACACACGCGCGTACGTCACAACACGAAGAAATGCACACACAGATGCACACAAAAACAGACACACTTGCAATATGCTTGTAGAAACACACACAAAACAGGACAGTCTCAGAGGAACACACACACACACACACGCTGGCATACAGAGACATGATCTGTAACACAGCTGCACAGATGTATGCAAACATTTGGAGATGATCACGTTTTCACACTTGAACAGAGAGAGAGGATTTGGATGAACAAGTTTGATATTTCTGATTCAAATATTATTATTGTGCGTATTTCTCTGCTGCAGACGCACTCATGCACACACACCAGTCTGGTCAAGCTCAGAGACACAGCCGCTGATAATTGTCTTGCCAGCTGGACAGCTTAAGTTTTGAAACAGTTAACTGTTAACAGTTAACTGCAGAAATGTTAAGAATGTGATTTTGTGTTTTATAGTGAGTTCATTAAAATCGAAATGGGGAAAAATGTAATTCACATTAAAATACTTTTAGATTACAGCTGTTACAGCCAACATAAGTATGCCTTTCAAGAACTTATCTCTAAACTTTAGCATTCCAAAAAATGGATATATTTTCAGATACATTAAAAACCATAAACCCAGAATGTTAGCATATTACTCTAGTCTGTTAAATCGGAGAGTGCTATGCACACTGACTGACTGATATCAGATTTGTAGAAAGAGGCTTATATCACCCTGAAAACCAGTTTAACCTTTGTGTCAGTCAAACTTTTGTGCCCATCTAACCTTTGTGTCAGTGCAATTAAATCACAGCCTCTTCAAGTGTCATTTTTTTTTTATGAGAAAGTCAGTTGAAATGAGTTGACCTGGATGATTCAAACCACAAACAGAGCAATAGAATCTGGTGAAACTTCAAAACTTTTAACATATATGTGACAGTTTTTTGTCCTACATAAGTCCTACAGAGTTAAAAACAACAGTATTGAGCAGCATTAAAGGTTCAATATGTAATACATTTCTTTAAAACAAACAAACAAGTCAACAAAATTAATATTTTAAGAAACAGAGAAGAAATTAAGAAACAACAGTGATGATGTTAAAGTGGCTACGAGAAACTTTAAGTGTTTATGAAACAGTCTCGTGATTCCTCTGATGATGATAAATTAACAGTAACAGCAAACAAGACTGTCAGCCAAAACACTGCTATTTTTATATAGTTATTATTAATGCCTGTGCTCGTGTCCAATCGCATATATCACACACAAAATTACATATAAATACATAACCTCCTGGCACTCCATCCTGCAGTCTCTCTGTCACTCGCTTCCAAAACAAATGCATGCGCCAATGCCAAACTACATCCTATCTTGTTATACCATTTGGTAACTCAAGAGGTGATAGTTCAACAGTTTACCTCATGCCTCCGGAGGTCGGTACTGACTGATGCCCGACCTCCCTCTCTCCTCCCCCGCTTAATGCCGCTCACATCTCCGTCTGAACCTGCTGCTTCATCATTCTCTCAGTCACAGTCCTGGTCAGGGTCCTAGAAGGGTGCTGAGCCTGGTTCTCTTGTCTGCTCACCTGGGTTTGTTTCTGGTGCCCATTCCAGTGCCGCTCCCCACCAGCTCTTCTCACAGGGTTCCCCTGTCCCTGGCCTCAAACACCTCCTCCTGGTGGTCCAAAGCACCAGTGTAAGCAGTGTTAACAACTCCTCACAGCAGCTACAGTTAGCAGCAGTGAGGTGATGCGTGCCCCATATTTGTTTGGACTATGAACTTGACATGGAGCCGATTCTACATATTGCACCTTTTGAGGTGTCATACCAATGACACAGCAGGTGATTTGGTCACATACTGCTTTGCCCGTTACATACACTTACATCATTGTTAACATTAGTGACTGGAGATGCTGCAGCTGCTTTACTATGAAAGTCTAAAATGATTGGCTGGTGGTGGGAAGCTTCAGTGAACTGGCCTGAGTTTGTTTCCAGTCTTTTCAAGATAAGAGAAAAAAGCATTTATGAGAAGAAATGATCCGCTGTGCAGAATTTAGGTTACACTGCACAGGAAACGTCTTACACAGACTTTAATTTAATTGACTTTTGCCACAATGTTCTGTATATGTTTCTGTGTACTTGTTTCCGTTGTGGCTCCAGGCATTTAAAAACAGTCTGTTGGTTAATTTATTGTGTCTGTCTTATTCCCCTCATGAGAGTGCCCTATAGGCACGAGGACCAGCTAAGCAGTAAATTCATGACTTCAAAGGTAACGTTGGCTACTCTGGGGTTTCTCTCGGGGTTGCAGGGCTTTTATTAATTCACAAACCAGGAAATTAACTGAGCACTGCTTCCAGGTCAGTTCTTGGACCAGGGCAACTGCTACATGTGGTCCTCCTTAAACTTGTGACCTTTCCTTCCACATTAAAGCACAGTACAGTATGCTGTAAATGCATTTTATTATGCCACTTGAGATACATTTCCTCCGGTTAAATGTAGCTGTGGCTGTGTTAACAGCACATGATCATGCTGAGGGCAGAGAAGGCATTGTGAACTCCCACCACAGTTGTTCAGAGCACTGTTAATCAGTAATTAAGAAAAAAATGGATAGATCCCCCATTTTCTGATAAATTCTTCATCAGCCAAAAATCCTTCTTGTCCTCCCTCTAAAATCCAACACAAATGAAGCTTACTGTCTAGCCTTGCTGCTCTTAATCATCTTTGTTTGTATTACACAAACATCCTGAGCCGCAGCGTTGGAATTTTTCCAAATAAATAATTGTGAAGTGACTCATCATGATGCCCATCTGGGTGTCTTTTTAACGGTCCCATGAGATGGTCTGTTTTTGTTGCATTACATCCTGTCAGCATGATCTCACACACATTACTTCCAGTTTGTATACAGTGCATCAGAAAGTATTCAGACCCCTTCACTTTTTTCACATTTTCTTATGTTGCAGCCCAAAAAATATTTTTTCAACTCATCAATCTACACTCAATACACCATAATGAGAAAGCGGAAACAGAATTTTAGAAATGTTTGCTAATTCATTAAAAAGGAAAAACTGAAATATCACATGAAATTCTGCTCTGGCTGGGCCAACTCAAGGACATTCACAGAGTTGTCCCTAAGCCACGCCTGCGTTGTCTTGGCTGTGTGCTTAGGGTCATTGTCCCGCTGGAAGGTGAACCTTCGGCTCAGTCTGAGGTCCTGAGCGCTCTGGACCAGGCTTTCATTAAGTATATCTCTGCCACCCAGTCCCTGCCGCTGAAAAATGATTTTAGCATAAGGCTGCAACATATGTGAAAAAAGTGAAGGGGTCTGAATACTTGTATTCCTCTGAATGCCCTGCATACAAACTGGAGGTAGCGTGTGTGAGATCATGCTGACAGGATGTAATGCAACAAAAACACAGACCATCTCATGGGACTGTTAAAAGTTGTATATATGCATATGTACCATGCAGTACAAAAAGTTAGCTATGTTTAAAATTATTATCAATATGCATTTTGGCCAATGAGCAACAACATTTCACCACAACATTTTTACTTTTATTCATTTAGTGAGTTCACTCAGACCCCTCCTTTTTGTGTATGACATGTGAATTCCCAGGGCACCTTGGTATCTCACCTGGTAGATCGTGCGCCATGTGCGGTGGCTGAATACGAAGCAATGGCCTGTGCTTGATTCCAATGTCATCCCCCCTCTCCCTCTCCTCCATATACTGGTGTCTCTCTGCTGTTCTATCTATATGTATAATAAAATAATACAGGCTAAAAGCTTAAAAAAAATTATCTTCACAAAAAATATGAATTTCCCATGACATCATGATCCTGTTGTTGGTCCAACTAATACACAACCTTCCATTATTTTAGCTTAAGCTTTGGTGATTCTTTCTTTCCAGTGTTTAGAACCAAATATTCAACTACACTTTTCTGGTCATAATGATTAATATGCATGAAAATGCACCGTATGGAAAACAACCATGATTATCATGTCCACAGCACTGAAGAAAGCAATTAAGATTTTCATTAATGCCAAAATTCAACCATATCTTTAACAAATTGCATTTACTACTAATTTGTTTTAGTAATTTCACAGTCCATAGTAGGCTTCAACTGAAATAGAATGATGATGAATCTACTTCCAGGGCGAAGGCTTTTATTGACTGACTGATAATGAAGAGTTTCTTGTGAAAACCACAGAGGTTAGGTAGAGAAACTGTGAAAAGGAAGGGCAGCCTCAAAATCACAACAGAACTAGACCGACTCATCCTCTGAGGGTAGATCTAAGGGCTCCATCAAATAATTTCAATTTGAAAGCTACTCAACACCTTTAAAAGACGTGACTGACATCAGGGAAAACAGCAGTCAAATGTATCATATGTATGTGTCTCAGCAGGCTGTTGCTCCAACAAATTCTCACTCCTGATTTCTCATATAAAGAAGCTTGGTCAGTGGCCTTAAGCTTCAAATTGTGACTCTACCTTCCCCTCTAGCATCAGTTTTGCACGTGAAAAGCTTTGTGGGTAAGTTCGCAATAATATGTAACATGCAACCTCCAGTTAGACTTTGAAAATAAAGCTTGCTGACCAACAGTGCACATGTTATGACACGATTTTTGGATTGTTAATAACATTGTCAAACTGTCGCACTTCAGTTTCGGTTTAGCCACAAAAACTACTGGCAAGGGTTAGGCTCCAGTGGTTAGGTTAAGGTAGAGATCATACTTTGGGTTAGAATACCTACGTTCAGTCTTGTAAGTGATGTAATTCACATCAAGTCACTTACGTAAGTATGTCACTTAAGTTACATCATTGTCATACATTACCTTACTCAGGGAACATAATTTAAAAAATCGCTCTTGACTCTTGAGGGAAAGTCCAGTGTAGTTTTTAGAAAAACATTGTTGTTTAAGTTAAAATAATTATGTTACTTATGTGACATAACTTTATGTAATGTACATTAGGTAATTCAACTGCAAACTAACCTCTAAATGTTTGACTTGTCGGTCCACCCCATCCTTTTTAAACTACTTTGTCTGACTTCCTCCTTTGCTGCCGCAATAATTATTATGGCTACTAGAGATCGTTGTATGTGGGTCGTAATAAGCTGCTTGCACAGTTGACCTATATATATGGCCGTCTTTCTGATGAAGATGTGCTGGACTAGCTACAAGATTTATTTGAATAAGGGTAAAAAGGCACAGAATTTTAAATATATCCAGCTATTAAAGTGTATTGAGAGTTGTTTATCATGGACCCATGTAAGACAAACAAACTACAGATTCTTGAATTTTAATGTTGATGACAATGCTGATGGTGTGGCTAACTGAGCCGGAGAGTGAAGGAAGACATTTACATCAGGACCACAGGAGAGGGGGAAAGGGGGAGGACAAACAGAAGAGAGGATCTGCTCTCATTAATTTTTCACTTTCATTTATAGTAAATTATTTAAGAGCCACGTTGCACTGCATCTCTGATACAGCACGGGCCTCGTATTCATTAGACACTTAAACACCAGCAAAGGGACACACACACACACACACACACACACACACACACTAATATGCACAATCCTAGCTCATGTATACACATTTTTTATACATTCTGAAAATTGCATGTACATACACATTGTTATGCATACAGACACACATGCATTATCCCACGGGAGCTGATTAGGGTGAGATTTGTCAGGCAACCTGCCCACCCACCCCCCAACACACACACACACACCACTGCCAGCTCTCTTTATACTGATCACACAAATGTGCACACAGACAGAGCACAGACCGTCCTCCCTGCACTCGGTAATAATGTCATATTCTTTTGTATCAATATGTTCATTTTGTTGAATAACCCATGAACTGTACTAGAAAAAGAGGCCTACCTGTCACAAAACAGACATTTGTGACAATTTAATTGTAATATATGCTAAAAAAAATATGTAAATAAATATGGACACATTTACCTTACTAGTATTCTATCTTACAGCACTAGCAACCCCAAATTCCAGATAGTAGACTTGTACTGGCATCTATACCAAAGAAAAAAGTAGTTTTTCTGATTTTGATTAACAATCTAAAACTACATTTTCATTCTTGCACCTCCTTGTTCCAATTCACAAAAACTAAAACAAACCTGAAGAAATTAAAAAAATACAGTTTTTACTTCTGACTGCACATCGCATTTACAACCCATTAAATACACAGTATACAGTAAATTCTGTCGGCAGACATCGTTTGTTGGTGTCGTGAAGCACTGTGTGATTATGGGAGTTGCCGTCACGGTCAAACAACCACCACCAATGAAAATCTATCTACCTGACTCAGCAGAAATGTTCATGGATGAGCTAAGGTATTAAAGTTTTATTCATGTTATGTTATGTTGTTCCTGACTGTCTAACTCTCTCCTGGAAATTATAGCATCAGGCAGTCAAATGAAACACACCCTTACCTTAAATAAAATTATGGATTTGAACATTGTTGTAATCATTAAGGAAGTTCACAAATTAACAAATTATATAATAAAGGTGTAGTCATTTTAAGACATATCATAAATAGGGCTTTTTTATTGCAGAGATTTTGACGTGCAATAGCAATCAAAGCAGGAGTAAATGATATCTTTAATAAATACCTGCATTCCAGTTTGGCCAGTTCCAGAGCAGGCTGCTAACTGGGGCACCCTTTGATGTTATTGGTTAAAAGTGTGATTTCCCTGTTGGAATGAGACAAAGTAACTACCCTGAAAAGAACCTATATCTGTGTATGTGACTATGGCTGCTAATTTGTGTTTATAGTTTTAATCTATGGCTGTGCTCTACATGATACACCCTGTGTAGCTTCGTCTATAGTGTGCAGAAAATTGAGATTTTGGACACTTACGACTCATCAACATTTTGTGCCATCACTGACAGCTGATCTCACAACTGTAATTTTTGCATTTATAAAGTGTGAAACATTGCATTCTGGGATTGTTAGTATAAAAAATACGTAGCCTATGTGCTGTGGGGCGGCACTTTATAAAGCATACATTTCACAATCAGAATTCTGAAACTCAAAAAATGGTAGAGGGTAAATACAGTGCACTGCGTTGTGTTACTATACTGTGTTGTGGCTCATAAGGAGCAAGGATATGATCTAAACATACAGTAGGAATCTCACAATGTCAAACAGGTTACCCAAAGTGTTCAATAAATGAGCTCCCTGAAGAGAGAAGAGGCTGGTGCATTTTTACATCAAATTCCAAATTTCACAAGGTAACCAAAGGTGTCAGCAGCACAAAATCTCTTCTTTGTCTCAGACGTGTTGTGAAGCAGTGATGTCTGCTGCTTGGCCCAGATACATCACACTGTCTGGCTACAGCATAGCAACAAGGCATCTGATCAAAGAGTATAGAAGAGAGGAATGGAAAGAGAATGCGGACTGTAGAGACACAGACAGAGAGAACTGGTAGAAAACAAAAACAAGGGGAGTTGCAGAGGGGGAATAGGAGAGAGATTGGTAGGCACAGCAGAGTATCTGGAGAAGAATTAAATCAGAACAAAGTTGTTGTTTTTTTCCTTTTTCAATTAAAGAAATTAGCAATATCTTCTCAACATTACTAAAATCAACCTAAATTATTTTTGCTACTATCCAATGAGCACACAGCTACATTTCTTAGCAGCAGTGTCGAGGTCTTCAAAGAGCTTCAGATGGAGGCTGTTTGGTGCTGAATGCATGAAAGGGATAATACGATAGAGAAATGTCCAACTTGGCACAAAACAGTAAAAAGTAATGAGACAGGAATTCCAAATATTAAAGCCAGTACTGAAGAAAATGTATCCCCAATCAGCTGTTCACATTTCAATACATTCCAAAAGTGGATAGAAAAATAAACAGGACTCTCTCCTCCTCTCCATCAACATTTCGCAGTCTAAGTGATACTGACATTTGGGGCAGCAATTTTAGATAGTGCTCAGTCGTGTGAAGGAGCCTATGTAGCACTGTATATGATCAACAACAGTAACCAGTATGCAGAACTTTTTTGAAATGCTAAAACATTCTGTAAATGACACGTTGATATCTCTATACAAATGCTTATATGCAAGAATAAAATTGAAAATGGGCAACTGGTTATTTTATTTTCTCAGAGATCGCTGTCATCATACTGTACACAAAGAGAAAGTTGCTCTTCTGGATCTAGCGCCATGTCACACATCTAAACTGGCTCAATTTGACAGGCTGGAAGATACAATTCAGTGCACTTCGCCCCATATGGACAGAATATGATGATGGTGGTACGGACTCAGATGACTTCAGTCCACCAGAGGCGTCAGTAACTCTACCATTTGTCATTTTAAGCAAGTGTCTGTATATTTCACGGCTGAGTACTACCCTCTAGTGGTTCATTTATGTACATGCACCTGGAAACATAGGACGACTTACGTCACAAGAGCTGCAGATTTTAATATGGATCCACGAACATTTTATTCCCTCACAAGAAAAAAAAATGAATAAATGAAATGAAAATTATAAATAATCACAATAGTAACAATGAGGAAATATTGGACATTTTTAGGGACGGACACTCGGAAGTAACGGCCCACTTGTGACAACCACAATACTGGAATCGAAAATAAAAAAATCTCACTTCCCACTAGAACTATAGGCAACTGTTTGTTTGCATTGCCAGATGTAGGCTACATCTTGAGCATAAACAGACCTGTTCTTGTTCTCTGCTAAAGTTAAAAGTTCCCTGGATCATATCATGAGATTATATGCTCCTAGTCTGGTTTGGACTTCCTCTCACCTTCCATTTCTGATTGGCTGACAGAAACACCATAGAACGATGTGTTTATGTGAATGTACTGTATTGTAGATACGTCTCAACAAATATTGGCTGCCTGCCCAGAAACAACTGTTTAACAGCAATTCGGTTTCGTCTGTGCATGTAATACCCACATGCAAATTACAGTCTTAAACACGTCTGTCCAAGTATGGATGAAATTGTTCTTTTAATCAATCAGGTACTCGAATTAAAGCATGCTATGTTTAATTTTTGGTGTTTTCCCCCTTTGTTTATCTATGTAGGTATAACACTACTTTTTACAAACATTTATGTCATTTGTGTTTTTTAAGCATTGTAATTTGACTTTAGAAAGCATTAAGGTGAAACACCATGAAAAAATATATTCGGCTATTTGGCTGTAAATGTCTTTAAGCATTTATCATTGGTATCATACTGACATAATTACCTGTTATGAAGAGCCAGCATGCTAAAGGGCAGTGTTGGACACGCACAGTAGATAACGGTCACAGCTGTTTCATAATGCTGCCTGCTCAGAGCTTACTTTGACGCCCATTCAACCACTGGAGAGTTAATCAGGTGCTGGTGGCTCCAGTTAGCACTGTCCAATCAAATGCCGGTTCACTCCACAGGCCCGCCTTTTAACTGAAACCATTGGTTAAATTTTAATGCATGGTGGCGTTATGGGCGGAGTCTGGGGGCCAGCAACTTTTGTCCAGCGGTTACATGATAGCAGCACCTGGTCGAGGAGGAAACACGAGCCGACTCCTTCGCTCTCTGTCTGACGGTACAGTTATCTATGGGTGAGTGTACAATAGCGCATCTATAACAAGATTTTAATCCAGTATAACGTCCAGTTTACGTCAAATGATGTCCATAATGCCGGCGTGTTATTTAAGACAGAGGATATTTGGTGGTTAAGCTACCATTGTTTGAGGAGCTCGCAACAACTTAGCATCAGGGCAAAAGGCACCTGCAGGAGACAACAACTGCGATAATTCAGTTCCGTAAATGCACCAATTCAGAAAAGACTGGAAGGTTTCGCTTTGTTGAGGTTGGTGATGCAGCGGTGGCTCACTTCACTTCCCTCCTCATCAGTCTGCGGGCCACAGTGCTGGAAAACATGCTAACATGGACAAAACAGAAACAGGCATTGAGCTCATTATTCTATAGTGAGTGTAGCTTTGGTGTGAATACTGCAGAGCTGGCCTTACCTCTGCTAAAAGCAAGTGTGTGCGCGCGCGCGTGTGAGAGAGGGAGAGGGGGCGAGAGAGATATCTGCAGTTACAGAGAACAACACTTCCTATTTGATTTAAATAGATATGTTGGCATCATTAGTGTATCCACAGCCTGCTGTACGTACTGGCTTTATCAGGCTGACCTCCATTCAGTGATGTTTGTTATCTCACATTTCCAAGGACATGCACTTTAATTCACCCACTTACCTCATAATCTGTTCATAAAAGTTTGGCATGTGGAACTGAGCTACATCATTTGACCTGTGGGGATCCTTTGGAGCTTTTATTACAAGAGACCACACAAAAAGACACCAAATCCAAAAGTGATAAAAGAGGGAAATAATATATCTTTTGTTCGTTTGTACCATTACCCATTGCTCCTGTGTTTGGTTACTGCCATTGTATGCTACACTGTCTTTAAAGGACTGTGGTAGTGTACAAAGCAGTGTGCCACTGCACCACTGATCCTAACCTGATAACCTGATCCTTCAGCAGAAACGAATGGTACAGCGGGCATGGAGGCCACCAGGAGACGTACCCAGCCCAGTGTCAATGGGAAAACGTCTGAACAGAGTGAGGAGCCAGCACAGTGGGGGAGAGCATGGTAAGTTCATACTATGTCACAGGTTGTTAAGGCCATTTTGTCATGTAATTCACTTGACTCCGTTACACGTTTATTACAGAGTTAAGCATGCCTTGGACCTGAAAATTCAAACCTAAACCTTACTTACTCAAAAAGTCATGTTAGAAAGTACATTGAGATTGACAAGTATAACTTTAGATTGGCCTGCTATGTAGAGTTAAAGTTCTGGAATCACATGTTAAACAAATCCATGTAATTAATGATAGAGTGAGCAGGTTCAACCCAATCATCTTGGTGTCATCTCTTTTGGGATTATAGCATAATTATGATTACCAGATCATCATGATTAAATGATGTGATGATCTCAATCTAGTTATCCTCCCAACACACAGTGAAGTCATGATACAGCGAGAGAGAAACTGCATCTGACTGCATCAAGTTCAATGTAATTCCGACAAATAATATTTTCTAATTAATATTTAGCTATTTGTGAAATGATACTGTTTAATGTTGCTTGGACATTGCAGGATAGTGCATAATAGCCTGCCTCACTTGAAGTTTGATGTTTTTTCTTTTGAATCTTACAACACAGTGGTTTAATGTAGAAGTACTATGTAGAATGGTCTTGGAGCAGCAGCAGCTCAGTCCATGGGGACGTGGCTTGGGGACCGGAGGGTGGGCAGTTCATACAAACCAGTCAGTCTGGTAGCTGGAGAGGTGCCAATTCAATTGCTGGGCACTGCTGGGTTGCCCTTGAGCAAGGCACCAGACCCTGAAGTCCTGAGAGCAGCTGACTACAGGGCAGCCCCCCCACTCTGAAATCTCTCCATGCAGTGCATGTGAATCAGTACTGTTTGTGCATGTGTGTGTATTTTTGGCCTGTGTGTGCAAAAAAATTTATTAAATTAGAACAGAGTGAAAACATTTAATTTCCATGAAAGGGATTAATAAAGTATGTGTTAATCAAATCAGTTTTATTTATATAGCCTAAAATCACAATCACATTGCCTCAGCGGGCCTTACAAACTGTACAGCGAAGGACATCCTCTGTCCTTGCCACATTGAGAAAAAAAAACCTTTTAACAGGGAGAAAAGATGGAAGAAACCTCAGGAACAGCCACAGGACGGACAGACATGCAATAGATGTCGCATGTACAGAACGGAACAACAAAATCACAATTTACAAATTGCATTGACAGACTGTCTGATACACTGAGCAGGCGACTGAGCAGGCCGAGGCATCGCCAAGTGGTGCCAAGCCCACACAACCTCCTCTCCACTGTGGTGACCTGGAAGAGGGCAGGCCACACAAGATAATTAGCAGTAAAAAAGAAAACATCAGACTGAAGAGGCGTCAAATTTTACAGAAATACAGACATAAGGAGATAGTAAAACAGAGGAGAGCAATGATCAAGCGGAGCCATCAATATGTGAGGCAGCAGGAGCCAGGAGAGGTAGATGCTCCCAAGGGCCTGTGGTCCATCAGAAGGGAGCCTGAATGAAAAGAGAGGAGGAGGAGGAGGAAGCTGTAGAGAGTGGACAGTGATAGAGCGACACAGGTTGCAGCTTGTGGGAACAGAAAACAAAAACAAAAGTTGGAAAAATGCAATGGTGGTAATCAGAATAAACAGATTGTTTCTCATTGGCAGGACAGTGTGAATTCTAATACTATAGGTAGGCCAGCATAAATGTTCAGAAGGTTTAAGTCAGAGGTTAGAGAAGGGACATGTAAACTTAACAAACACAGATGCAGCTGATCACCCTTATTAAAGGGACATCATATTCAGCATGTTGACTCTGACACAGTTAAATGAACCAGGGCCCTCAGAATGCTAGTAGTTACATCTGTGCTGTTCCTGTAACAATAAACAATAAACAATAAACAAATAAACAAACACAATTTTTAATTGTATTTATTTTACATTTAATTTCTAGTTGGACTTTGAATTTAAATTATGAGTGAAGGATATCCATACAGAGGATGCTCTGAGCGCTCTAAAACTGGAACTGTGAATATCCAAATCACCATTTCTGACTCAGTGTATGAAAGCACCCATATTTATGGCTAAACAATCACACAGAATCCAGCATTTAGGCAGCTTTCCACAGAACTTTGTTTAGAACATAACTGCTGTGACACGATCACTCTCTAGCCTAATAGTGTGTGAACAAACGGCAGCCAACAAATTCAGCACAGTATGCCTCTAAATTAAGATTTAATAATAATAAAAAGCATCATCTTCCACCTCAGGCATCAGCGCTATAGCCTACGCGTGGCAGCTAAGTGGGTAATGACCATTTTCACAGATTAATTTTGAAAGGCCAATGACCAGTGTGCAAATGCTACTAAACAGCCTTGTCCAATCTGGTAATATGTTTGCTCACTCACATACTCACTCGGACAAATGCGATTGTAGGGCTGGCCCCACTGTTGTGGTCCAGCTGAAAAAAAGGAGAGACAGTAGAGTGAAGAAACGCAGCTGAAACACCTCCTGTTTGGACTGTACGTTTGGATACTGTTCACATCTGAACCTGTACCTCTTTTTGGTCCTTAATCTCTCTGTAACAATAAAAATGTAATTTCACTTTTCAAAAGTAAGTCCAGACTTTTCAGACGCAGCCAGTGACTTGGTCTTCGCTAACACTAGTAACAAAGCCCAGCTAATGTCCACCGAGACAGTGATAAAAGCCAAGTGATTGCCAACAACAACCTATCCAACTAGCTAATTAATTACCTAAAAATGTCAATGAAGTTGTCAATGCCTCACTCAAAGTTTCCTTGTCAATGGTCTCTCTATGTCCTTCATAGTGTTTTATTTTAATAATGTGACAAGACTAACAAAATGATGTACTGTAGAGCACCCAACGAGGGACTGATGCATTCTAACTATATTTGTCAAAGGTGTCATGCAGCATACAGAGCATACCAAACAGTTCGTCTTATTCAATGCCACATAAATGGTCAGTATTAAGCATAATAATGTACACATACACATAATGTAGAAAGTACAAAATTAGTTTGAATATGGCAAATAACAGCGAAATGTGTTTAAAAAAAACAAGGAGACAAAGTTCATTGTCACGACTGATCTAAGTTGTTTAACGTGAAAAAGTTGTTCACAGTAACAAACATTTCCTATTTGAAAAATAACTTTTCAAAGCCCAATCTTTCCTGTTTGAGATATGCAATGCGGATATTGCCTTTCAAGACTTGCGCAGGAGTTGGTTTATAAGTCATACATGGAAATTAAAAAGAAACTGTCAGACTAAAGGAGAAATTTACTGGGAAAAAGTTATTCTGGGTTATTTTGATTCTGTAATCTTAACCTGTAACGCTTACTTTGACTCCCTAGTAGGGCATCAGTGACTTCAGATTTTTTCAAGTCGACTTATCCGTCAATAAAGTCGAAGTTGAGTCGACACGTAGTTTGATGACGTCATCACATTGACACAGCAGAGGAACACCTCCTTACATGGGATGTGTGTCTGGCCCACAGCCGGAGAGTTTTAAAACCAGGAAACAGCTGATCACAGCAGTCAGTCCATCACTTCATCCGCGGACGTCAAGATGAGCAACTGGAAAGCCGCTGAGATCCGGGAGATGCTAGCGTCTCCTCGGTCTCTGTAGCTGACAGCTAGCGGACACAACCAAACAGCTAGTAGCTGCTGTCAGCTTGTTGTGTAGCGGCAAGCTACGAACGGTCGCTAAGAACCCAGTTCTAAAATCCAATGGGGTGCAATGTAAAGCTCTTATTTTGAAGACAAATTAGTTGTCACTGTTCACTGCCCCAAAAAACAAAAAAAAAACACGACTTGTCGACCACTCTCAGGGGTCGTCGACTTGCCCCACTGACGTCGACAAGTCGACAAATCGGCTTTTCTGTTAATGCCCTACTCTCTAGTAACATTTGACACATTATGACCCCACACGATACATTTAGAGGACTTTGAGTTGTGAGTTCATGCAAATAATATATTCACATTGTTTTTCCATAAAATACACAATGTTCTAATCACAGCTTGATTCTGCTGTCATGTCCTCATACTGTATCTGTATGTATATTTGATTCATTTTCAGGGAGGTGGACTGGTTTTCCCTGATCTCTGTGTTTGGCCTCCTTTGCTTCGCCCCTTTCATTGTCTTCTACTTTGTGATGGCCTGTGATCAGTACCAGTGCTCCGTCAGCCAGCCTCTGTTTGAGTTGCTCCGAGGAGAGACCTCACTGCTCTCCATCTGGGCCCAGACAGCCTCCTTCACCTGGTCAGCTGCCAAGCTATACGCCATCTGGGTGGCCTTCCAGGTAAGAACAAGTATAAGAGTAAGGCAGAAGAGTTAATCCACTGTCTTTGCAAATGTAAGCAAGTTACAGGTTGTTTTGTCCCTCAGGTGTTCCTGTATATGTGTGTTCCTGACATCACTCATAAGTTTATTCCTGGCTATGTTGGCGGAGTGCAGGACGGAGCACTCACCCCTGCTGGTAATTAACACACACACCCAAGCTCATCAGTCCACAGCCATTGTTTTATTAACATGTCCAGTATAACACCAATGTGGCTCACTGCTTGTGGAGAATGTTCACTCTGAACTCTGTAACAAAACCATTTTGTGTCCCCATCCACTCCTGTAGGCCTCATTAACAAGTACCAGATCAACGGGCTGCAGTGCTGGCTCATCACTCATGCTCTGTGGTATGCCAATGCCCACTTTTTCCACTGGTTTTCTCCCACCATCATCTTTGACAACTGGATCCCCCTGATGTGGTGTGCTAACATACTGGGCTACGCTGTGGCCACCTTTGCATTCATAAAGGCATACCTTTTCCCCACAAACTCTGAGGACTGGTGAGTACTGATAACAGGATGACAATTCATTGGAGCAAACTTCTACAGCAGACATGTTTTCTATGTCTGGAAAGTACTTATAATATCTAAAGATTAACTAGTAATTAGTACACAACTGTATCAACATGTTTTCTTCCACCTTTTTTGTGATTCTACAGTAAGTTCACAGGGAACCTCTTCTACGACTACATGATGGGCATTGAGTTCAACCCACGCATTGGCGAGTGGTTTGACTTCAAGCTTTTCTTCAACGGTCGGCCCGGCATCATAGCCTGGACTCTGATCAACCTGTCCTACATGGCCAAGCAGCAGGAACTGTATGGCCATGTCACCAACTCCATGATCCTGGTCAATGTACTGCAGGTAAGGAGGAAGAAGGATGGATTCATTGGATGGAACGATATCTGTTGAAAAGTGTGTGTGTGTGTGTGTGTGTGTGTGTGTGTGTGTGTGTGTGTGTGTGTGTGTGTGTGTGTGTTGTATATCTTTAAATACTCTTAAGAATGATTCTTCCACATCTAAGCCTATTTATGTGAAAGATACTTAACTCAATTAACATTTAAAAATAAAATAAGATTTTCCAATTAAGATTTTTATTTGAATGATCAATTCTTAATATCTTGAGATATATCTTTGAATTTGTGTCTGATCTCAGTAAACGTGTAAATCTGTGCTAAATGTTATGTGTATGTGAGTGGGCTTATGTTTGAGTAACAAGCTGCATGGTGTGTAAAATGCCTACTACCTGGGTCACGATTTACAGGATTTACAGTTTAAGAGTTATAATAATTACTGGACGCTTGTGTCACTTGTGTTTTCTTGTAGGCCATTTATGTGCTGGATTTCTTTTGGAATGAGGCCTGGTACCTGAAGACCATCGATATCTGCCATGACCACTTTGGATGGTATCTGGGCTGGGGTGACTGTGTCTGGCTGCCCTACCTCTACACACTGCAGGTAACAAACATACGCATGCTAACACACAGACACACCTCTCTGATATCAGGAAAATTGTTTTCATATATTTTAAAGTTGAGTAATATCACAATGCAAAAATGTCTGTAACAAAGTTAACCTTTTTCTCCTATTAAGCTCTAAAAGAAGTGTCTGAATGAAATGAAATTGTTAAAAAAAGAAATAAGTGTGTGAGTGTCTGTCATAGAGAAATTGTATACACGTGTATGCTACACTCTAGCATGGTTATTTAAGTAATTGGTTCATGTAAGTAAAGTAAATGTGTCTTGTGTCTCCAGGGTCTGTACCTGGTGTACCACCCAGTCCAGCTTTCAGATGCCCATGCCCTGGCTGTCCTCTTGCTTGGCCTTGTTGGTTACTATGTCTTCCGCTCCACTAACCACCAGAAGGACCTGTTCCGCCGTACTGAGGGCTCCTGCTCAATCTGGGGCAGCAAGCCAACATACATCGAGTGTTTGTACCGCTCTGCCGACGGTGCCGTCCACCGCAGCAAGCTCATGACCTCAGGTTTCTGGGGAGTGGCCCGCCATTTCAATTATACTGGTGACCTGATGGGGTCACTGGCCTACTGTGCCGCCTGTGGCTTTGGCCACATGCTCCCATACTTTTACATAGTTTACATGACCATCCTGTTGGTGCACCGCTGTGTGCGCGATGAACACCGCTGCAGCAGCAAGTATGGCAAGGACTGGAAACGCTACACGGATGCGGTGCCTTACCGGCTGATTCCTGGGGTGTTTTAGAGAGGAGTGGGACAAGGGAGGGAGAGAGAAGGTGAGGGCAGCATTATGATAGATACTGAAATTATGAAATTGGATTGCGATAGCAAGATAAACATAAGGTGTGTGACTGAATAGGCGTGTGTGTTTTATACCTATCGAGAATACACAATGGCGATTCGTATGTGTTTTTCTAATGCATATATACACTGCTGCACACACATTTCTATACAGTTTATTATAATATTTCTCAGCCTCAGTAAAGGGAGTCGGATACACCAGTCTGCTGCTTTCTGCTGTGACCTGTTAAAATATTTTTTTTTAAAAGTACAATAAATCCTTTATTGTACATTATAGGTCAAGACTCTGCTGTCCACTTACATCTGAAGGAGAAAAATCATTCCTTTGAGGACAACAATGTAAACATCTTGTCCAGAGAGGAAAGATGGTTTGAAAGAGGAGTAAAAGAATCCATCTATGTCAAACTGAAAGTTTGTTGGTGGCCTACAACATTACTTATCACCCACCTACAATGCAGTACTGAGTTCCCTCCCCAGACAGCTTAACAACCATTCACACCTGGGCTCACCTTGCCCCGGCCTTCATATGGGTTATATGAAGGCCAGTTGGATCAACGGCCCACAAGTGGCCCTATGACTCTGAAACTCAAAGCTCACATGTGACCTTAAAAAGCATGCAACTCCCCTCCAGTTAGTTAGAACTGAAGAAGCCTCTTGGATGAGAAGTGAAACATCTTCAAGGAACTGAAACAAGTCCAGTTGCCTACGATACAGCACTTAGAATTATATGAGCACAACTCGTAACACCTCAGTTCTGTAGTGGACTGCTCTCTTCGACTGTTCTACACAATGCTGTGACATTCCCATAATGCAGCTATGTATGGGTCATCCTGTAAATTCATTGGTTAATTTGTAAAAAGGAAAAATATCAGTGAGTTAGTTTGATAGTCATTTATCAAGAAAATACTAAAACATGGCTGGCTTCTCATTTCTCAGTTTCTCAAATATGAGAATGATTTGTCTTTGTAAATTTAACACCTGTTGGGGGTTTTGTCACTTAGCACTCAGTCATCCTATGATGGTTGTTTTCAGCATTTTTAGACTTAATCAGTAATATAAAGTGGATAGATTTATTCATGAGTATATACTATAATATATTGTTGGTGCCCTACTGGCTTAATAGACCAAATGTAATTGCATGCTCAACTGAAGAGACCAATGGCATAAAAAGTTATATCTTTGTATTAAAGTTCTCTGAGGGCTATCATATGAGAGACTTAATATAATAAGGTAATTGCTTGCCTTGTTGGTGAGAATTTCCCTCGTTGTGGTTGAGAGCAGCGTGTTTACATAAACCAGCCTGTTATAGACTATTAGAACTGCAGAAATTCCCAAACTTTAATAGCAACAGCACTTTCTGTTCTTTCTTATGTTTGCTAAGCTAGTTGGATCATTGTTGATCATTGCTTTGTGTTCAACCAACATGTAGATGAAAGTATAGTCATGTTTGAGCTCTGTGTTGATAGAAATGTTTTTTCTGTCCAACGATTCTATTTGTTTTGTTTGTTTTTATTTCCTCATACCAGCACTGCCTTTCCTAAAGTCACAAAATAAATCCATTCTGCGTTTTCTATTCTTGTGATATTTGCCATTTTTGATGGTAGGTCAGAGTGCTCAAAAGGATACTGAATTAATCTGCCCGTACGATCTTTAAAAACCTAGACATGTGCATCATAACAGACCAGTATATCATTCTTTATTTTCAAATTAATCCTGTGAGTAATCCTTTTATATACTAAATGTGTCTGTAATGTAATTCAATCTTTTTTTCTTTAATTTTACTGGAATACAGTCATGTTTTTTTGGTATCCTAATTATGTAATTCGGTTACATGTATTCTGTTACTCCCCAAGCTTACCTATAGCATAATAGTTATGAAAGGAAACTAACAGCAGCTCACACCACTGTACCCTAGATGTCATTTTTAATGTTCAACACTAGGGGGCAGCAAAGGATCGCTGATCCCAGTTGTCGGATAGAGTTGACTTTCTATACTAGTGGGTTTACCTGAGAGTATAAATTCCACCTAATCACACATGCAGCCCACTTCAACAGGAAGCAAACAGCGCAAAACCTATTTGTAGCTCCCCTAACTATACATTTCATGCTTTTTTCTAAAGAGGTTTTAGTTATTCAGCCAATGCAGGTCCAAACCACTACATTATTCTCGTAATGCATTTACTTGTTTCTTATATACACCTAACATTTATGTGTTATCTCAATTTCTAAGTCAGCACAGTTGTGCACACCACATTTGACCAACTACAGGTCTTCCTTTGGCAACACAAATCATTAACTCTTGAGTCAGCTACAAAAATAGTAAATACTGTATATAGCACAGGGACTCCCTCTTGTGGCAGTTGTTAGAAAACTGATGCATAAGATGGGACAAAGGCGATTGAGGAAACACCAAAAATGGAGAGAAACTCTTTGGATACGCTGAAAAACATTTTTGCTTATGAAGGTTGTGATATAATCAAAAGCTCCAGAACAACTTCAAAACTGGCCTTGTGGTGCGATTGCTATCTCAGATTCTGTTTGTAAGGCCAAAAGTAAACTTTAAATCTCACTTTTTAAGCTAACATGGATTAAAAGTCTTTAAATTGCTTAGGCAAAAAAAAGGAAATTGGAACATCTCAAGTCTATGCTGCCGAGTAAATTCATCTGCTGATGAAGATTACGTGACATGGCTCAAAGCTACAAGACAGCTGCTAAATGAATCTTGTGTTGAGACTTTTCTGAAAGTCAGAGTATTTAAGGTTTTCTTCTGACAAAGGTGTTTCATCTGAAACTACAACACTACCTTGATATCACATCCAAAATATGTTTGTTTAAGGTGGATCGACATAGCTGTTAATGATTTAACAGCTTGTTCTCAAGTGTTACAGTAATTTATCAGACCTGGCGGTCTATAACGCAATGTAAGCACAGGCCTGCTTCCTGAACCTCACCATCAGTAGGTCTCCTATCAGTGTAATGATACAAGTTATGGATGTAAATCAGTTATGATAATGGAAGAGTCATTGATTCCCCTTTCCTTTGTTCAAAGCTAATGCAATATACACCAGATTTATTGCATTGCATTACATGGAACCAAGTTACCTTTCATTCTTTTTTCAGGTTAATTGATTCTCAAATTATCCCTGAAGGCGAAAAGTGTGATTGAAGAGGCTCCACTGTACGATGGCCGAGTTCACTCCTAACCGAGTTGACAAATAGCTATCTGTGAAAGAGATGGAAATCTGAAGAAAGGGCCGATCTTTTGTGACGACAATAAAAGCTAGACTATTGAATTTGCAAGTGGGGATCATGCACCCATCCATATAAATGTCCACCGTACACAATAACCATATTGTGGAAGCCCCCTCTTGCAGCTGCACATTCATCTGCAATGAGGGGCAGGTGGGGGTCAGGGAGGAATTCATAGCTGTAGTAAAGTGGGGAGTTCAAGTGAGTGGCAGGGAAAATGAGAGGCAAAGAGAGAGTGAAAGACAGAGGGGGAGTAGTAGAATGCGATGTACAGAAAGCACAATGGGATATTTGGAGCTGGTGCCACTCCTCAGCCAACACTGGCTTGATTTCCCTCAAGGCCAAATTAGTTTTTATTGGAAGTTTGGGGGGTAAGAGACTTGTGGTTGAGAGTCGTAATCCAGGAGGAAAGGGGCACCTCAGAGCGAGGAAAGTACATGATTTGTCAGCAAACTGCGGGCACCGACGATTCACATGTACTATAAAGTAGAGCAGACCTCTAAAGAGCATTCCAGATCACAGCAGGTCTAATAATCACATTGCGGTGGGTGTGGTTAGATAGAACGGCTGCTTGTGGTTGGTGGCAGAGGAGCAATTCCAGCCGTCATAATGTTTATTTTTTGTGCTTGGGTTTGATGGTTACATCTTTATTTAATTTCTTCATTCCGACAGCTCAGCAACAAAAGGTGTCTCTCAAGTCTTCCTTTTGTTTTTAGCCACGCCAGGCTCTGGGGATGGCAGCCTGTGCCCTCTGGTCCCTCAGAACAAAACATGGTGTTTACGTAAACAGACATTTCCAACATGCTGTCTTAATTGCTGTGGTGATTTCTCTTGCATTACGGTGTTATCACAATGCCATCTGACTAAGATAGATAAGCATGGACAATTCATTCACAACTTCAGACTATCAATTAAGTCATGAAAAAAAAAAAGAAGAACACTGCGTCATTACTTGGCCACTAGCGGTGCATTACAGGCTAGCATTAGCAACCCGTGCTACTACTCTGCCAGCCATCGACGTGGGGAAAACAACAAAATTCAGGACTGTCCTGCACAAATCAGCAATAAAAAAGTAATTTTAACTAGCTAGCCAGTTAGCTACATCAGCAAATTAGTAGCAGTTGTTCTATGGTTGTTATAAAGAAAAGGATCATAACACATTGAAATGACAGAGAGTTCTCGTAAGACTTGGTTTGTGCCTCTCAGAAACCATGTAGCCCCAACACTGCCCTTTTCCTCTATCCTGACAAGATGCGGGACACACTACCCATAGGCATAGATGCAGAAAACAGAGGGTTATGGCTCAGTGTTAGAGGCAAGGGGTGTATTGAGATTGGACTTTTTTCAGCCCAACATCTCTGTTTCTCTCATGGTACATCTGTCTGACAACAAAAGCGATCACTCAAGTATTCCATTTGCTTTTTCTGCATGCTTCCACTAACCATTCTTCCTTCCTTCCTTCCTTCCTTCCTTTTTTTTTCACTGACCTTCGACCTCAAGCCTGGTCTGTCCTGTCAGCTAATGGAGTGATGAGACCAGACTGACCATCAGATAAAAAAGAGCTCCACAAGTTTGATGCTAAAGGTCAGGCCATGTGTTTAACAATGGAAGGCTTTAGGGCAAAGACAACCCCTAAGATGCTGTGACTAATGGGTTTCGAAATCAGTGCTTCGGTCAGAGATCTGTTCCCTGTCAACCTAGTAGCAACTTGAACTGTATGGCTCCAGACCAGAGGCATCGGTCTTAGACTGAAGCCAGACAACACGTCCCGCCTAAACTCTAAAAGTTCCTCCATTGTGTTCTTCCAGACATATAGAAACAGGTCTTAAATTGAGAAAAAGGGTCCGCCAAAATAAGCTGACAGGATCCCACGCCTACATTTTAGGCTTGACTCCTTGTAAATCACACAGAGAGTTGAATTAAAAAAGGATTAGGAGCCGAGAAAGAATTAGAGGGATTAAAAAGGATTCCCAGGCTGCGCTACAAATCCATAGCTGATGTGGTAAAAATGATTGGCTGTAGATGCTACATCTCATATTAACAAGGCTTGTGAGGCGAGGCACTCTCTTCACACATCAGTAGCCGCACCAACATGAGCTCAGGCACCAAACTGCCCATATTTTACATGTTTGTACTGTGGGAGTCAAGGGCCTGACTTCCTTCAACTTCTCCTGTGTTAGTAGTCAGACTCCACTTGAGAACAGCTTGAATCCTAAACCACTAGCACGGAGTCAAATTGAGCTTGACAGAGCTGCAGGAGAGCTACTGTGTCTGTTGTTACACTTACACTGTTTACTGGCTCATAAATGATGCTGAGAGATCAGCGACATTGAAGTTTACATCTTCCACTGAGCTCACAGATACATTCACCATTAACTGTAAACACACAAGGATGATACTGATGAACACAATCATACATAAAGCCTGAAAAACAGGTGGGTTTCCAGAAGGAAGAGATTTGTTTGACATGTTTGGTTACTTGGAGACAGGCAGCCATGAGCTTGTGGGTGTGAGGGTGAGTGTGGCAGAATATTGCGGGTGACAGACAGCTGTCCATGGGGTAGGGAGTAGGGTAAGGAATTTTAGCTAGCACATGAGTCCAGAGATGAAGCTGCCAAACTGGGCAGAGCCTCTACTCCAGGGATGCCCTCTGACCGGGTTTTCCCAGCCTCAACAGGCCTCGCCCTTATCCAGAATTTGGGGTATTAGCTTGCATGGCACCCAGTGACAATGGCAGCCGCTGACAGTAATGAGGGGGTCAGACTGATGCAGGTCCCATGTACTGAAGAGTCTTAAGCCTGCTCACTATTTAAAACATGTTCCACATTAAATAATCCAGTGAACATTTAACTCATGTCACTTTAGCCAATGGTATTGAATGCAAAACAAAATGTCTTTGCCTTTGATTTTCACACAGCATATATGCAATTTAATGATGGTAAATTCACCACTTGAAAATCTTTGTAAATTTTAAATGGGCTTTTGATTTCAGACTAGGGTTGGGTACCGTTGGCATTTGAACCAGTATAGTACCAAAACCACTGCCTGAAATTCGTTACTGCTACCCAACAGTACCTATTTTCAGTACTCAGTACGCTCTCTGTGATAACAGAAATTGAATATCAGTTGTAAACTGTGGAGCAGTTGGACAAACTATTTGAACTCAACCTGGTGGCTGGCCAAAAATAGAAACTGATGGAATATCCGCACGGTATCTATATACTATATACACCAATCAGGCATAACATTATGACCACCTGCCTAATATTGTGAAGGTTCACCTTGTGCAGCCAAAACAGCTCTGACCTGTCAAGACATGGACTTAAGACCTCTGAGGGTGTCCTGTGGTGTCTGGCACCAGGGCGTTTTATAGTGGATCCTCTGGGTCCTGTGTGTTGGGGGGTGGGGCCTCCATGGATCAGACCTGCTCCAGCACGTCTTACAGATGCTCGATCAGATTGGGATCTGGGGAATTTGGAGGCCCGGTCAACACCTTGGGCCCTTTATTGTGTTCCTCGAGCTGTTCCTGAGCAGTGTTTGCGGTGTGTCAGGGCTCATTGTCCTGCTGGGGGGCCACTGCCATTGGGTAGTGTTGTTGTGATGAGGGGGTGTACTTGGTCCACAACAGTGTTTGGATGGGTGGTGCGAGTCAAGTGGCATTCACATGAATGCCAGCACCCAAGGTTTCCCAGCAGAACATCACATTGTGATGAGATGATCAATGTTATTCACGTCACCTGTCAGTGGTTTCAATGTTGTGGCTGATCGGTGTATAAAAATAAATCACCTGGTGAGGATTAATGCTGTAAAAAGACAAGGAAATAAACAATACAGTTCTCTTGAATACATTGTTTGGCTACTTGGTACTACTTGTTTACACAATGTTTTCACTGTTGACGTTACAAGAGAAAAGACTTTAAGGATGTTGCCTAACTTAGCTGACTTGGGCTGGGGTTGCTGGAGTGTAAACTTCCCCAAATCATTGGGTCACCACGTTGGTTTCAAAACATCTCCTCAAAGGACTGCAGTTGAAAATTAGCCAGATAATAGACAATAGACACTTTCTACCTCTATTTGCACATCCATTTGCACTGTTTTACTTCCATTTGCACTCCACTCCATTTGCACTGTTTACTGTTTGCACTGTTTACTGAAGCTACTTTTAATTTTAATTTTATATATTATATATGTTATATGTTTTGAATTGTTATGCTACTGGACACTTGAATTTCCCTCTGGATAAATAAAGTATCTATCTATCTATCGCTATCTAGCTGGCCCATTTAGACAGAAATGACAGAGCGACCTGTAAGCCTGTGACTTACAGTTACCAAAAACACGGTCTTCTTTGTATTGATTTACAAAGATGTTTGCGTACATCATCACAGAAGTGTGTTTCCAGCTAAATTCAGACAGCCTTCAGCAAAGAGGAAACTGACATTTTGATGGTTTGTGTGCTACTTTTTTGCAGATACATCATATTGACACGCCTCTTAAACTCCTTATTAGTTTGGAGTGGAGTGTGGAGTGGATTAACTGAGTACTTTTCTATGGAAGCCGGAGGTCAAAATAGTGTAGATAGTTGTTTAGGAAACTTGTGACACACTTACCTCTGAGAAAAGCACCAATTCCTGATAGTTCCTGGGCTGGTGCTCTGCAGCTGTCCCTGATCTCTCGCCTGGACTGGTTTCTCAATGTGAGTAAATAAAATGAGTAAAAACGACGAAATCCCATCCTCCTAGCTCCCGACTAGCACATCCACAGTTACTTTAGAGAGATGCTAAATGAGGTGTGCATTTTTCCCTTGCCTATTAGCTGACTAGTCCGAACTGGACCTAATGATAATTGAAGCGGCAGCAGCGCCTCACACAGCCTCTAATAGCTTTCTCTTTAATAAATCACAAGGGGCAATCACTCTTAAATTACCTTCAATCACACTTGCCACAATCACATACCATTAAAATGCTGCGCTGTATAGATTATACATGATGACAGCAATCCAATCCATGGTCTTTTCTATTATCTGAAGTAGAAACAGCGGTTGAATAAAACGCATGGTGTGAAGTCAGCATTTTACTGACACACACGCCTTGTAACTGTTCACCTTGTCTTTTGTTGGCAGTCCGGCTGTGTTTTCTTGCTTTGTTTCACACATTAACCACGGCACTCCCCATGCTCAGTCTCTTCTACTAGCCATCTTATTGCTGAGCCCAGCTCTTCCTCGCCACATTATTAGCTCTGACCTTTGCGTGTCGGTTCCAGGGCTGATACCATGCCAGAGAAACTCTGCCAGAACCTGAGCCAGAAATAAAGGGCTAACACATGTTGCATTTTATGAACAGTCCAGCCGTGGAGCGTACTTACACAGTGATGAATACAGTTCTGTAGGGACTGTGAAACCATGCTAGGCTCTCTTCACACACAGTCCACTCCCATCCACACCCTGCAGCTCTCCCTCAGCCTGATCTGTCTGTTTATGTCACCCCATCCCTTCACAGCTCACTTATTCCCATTCCCCTCTTCACCTTGATTCAATGTGGCAGTTCTACACACATGGTCTCGTCCACGCCCTTAAATTTGACCTTGATCCCCCACCCTGTCATCACCGTACTGCGATTGCTGTGGTCTCACATGCTTTGATTCCTCCTGCATGACTGGTATCACAATTCCTCCTGTGATACTGTCACCCCACCCAGCACCGCCACTCATTCATGACCAAGTCACCTCTACTCCCCTTCCTCCTCAATGACAACCTGTGGTCTAAGGAGGGGTGTCCTTTTCAGCGACTCAGCTCATTTCTGCCTTCTCAGCAGCTTGCAAGTAACTAGTGACCAGTGGATTTTAACACTCTTCATATCAGTTGCCATATTGCCAGACTCATGGACATTAGATTCATCTGGATGTTCTGAAACCCACAAAAATATATGCAATCCCTCCAGTGGAATTCACTACTACCTCCACTATCTTGTGTCACACTGGCGTTAATTACACCTGGCATTACAATGTGTCTTTATATCCACTGATATTTAGGGTCTAAATAAATCATGTGTCCATATATGATTTATATAGTGTAGATATTAAAGCTGCTCTATGCATTATTTTCTGCAAAAAATACAAAGAAATCAGTTTTTCTACAATAAAGTGAATATTTCCAGCCGAGCAAGGCAAGATGCTGGGATGTTGATGAAATTGCACGCTGGCAGAAAATCATTACCAACAGGAAGTCCAAACTGCTTCCTTAACAGCAGGGAGCAGCATTTTGTCGAAAGAAAGGTGGACTCACCATCATTATATTTTTTTTGCAACTCTATTTCTTTCGGTATTTCTTTCTGTAGTTTAAGCATCATAGACAAGCAAGGATGGTGAACATGAACAAGCAGTGTGCAAGTTGCTGGAAGATTTACTTCACAAGCAGCCCTCAGAGACCTGTTGCTGAATTTAGTCTACGTTCACACTAAGCCAGCTAAATCTGCGAATATGAGTAAATATAACCTAACCATGCTACTGTTCTCAGCAGACTTAAGTCTAATAGTTAAGGCTAATTTTTCAAACGTTATGTTTTCAAGTGGAGAGTCACATGTGGGTGTGAGACTCAAGTTGTTCAGGGGAAATGCTTGGGGTAAGGAGCATGTGAACATGAGAAATGGGTAAAAAAAAACAAAAAAGCGGCTTTGCTCATTTTATTTAGACCATTGCATTGATTCAATGGGGTAATAACATGGAGGACACCAGCCAAGGGGTATGGCTGCAGGACATCAAAATGGCAGTGACAAAATGTTGGTATTGGAAGCATTCTGGTTTCTGTTTGTAATCGGTTTGTCATCTGAGTCGTATTGACAAGTCACGTTTTGAGCGTAGGCAATCCATCTGGAGACCAGCTTTACACATTAGCCAAAATGCAATCTCTGGACCCATCAGCTATCGTCAATTGACATATCTGCATTTTGCTCACCGGGCTCTGTTTTTGCTGAGTCTGATTATTAATCTCCACAAGACACTATTCCTGTTTTCCTGTGTGCTGCATTTGGGTCTTAACACTACTCATTACGGTACAATTTGGCCAGTCAAGGACCCAGCGGTTGCCCTGTTCAAAGAGGAACTGTATGATCTGTCTTATACCCTCCTGTTCATCCAAGGTTATTGGAGAAGAGCCCTGTCCAAGGAACATAGACAGGAAGCCCTGAATATGGCACGCAGGCAGGTGCCATCTAAGCCTTGTGAGGCTAAAGACCTTTTAGAGCTCCCTGAAAATCTGACTGATTCTCAGCCCACCACTCTCCAGCATCTTTTTAGAGCTGTCGACTCCAGTTCCTGTTCTTGGATCGGTGGCCCGATCTACTCCAGTTCCTGTTCTTCCACTGGTGGCCCAGCCTACTACAGTTACTGTTCCTCGGTTGGCGGCCCGGCTGACATCAGACTCTGGTTCTCAGTCGGCAGCCCGGCCAACTCCAATTCCTGTTCTTGGATAAGTGGCCCGGTTGACTCCAGTTCCTGTTCCTCTGGCACTGCCAAGATGCCCTTTACCGCGGCACCATACCCCTAACTCCTCGGGGGGGTGCCATTATGTGGCAGTCCTGTCACCCAACATTTCTCTCCTCATTGCATGTCTACAGGTCCTGGGTGTGCATGTCTGTATTTTGGGCCAATGTGTGTGTCAACTGTTTAATAAAGTGAAAAAACTGAATTTCCCCCAATTGGGGATTAATAACATTATTTTTCTTCGTCTTCTATAACCTCATCAGTGTCAAACTAAAGGATACAATGATCCTGAGCTGTGTTTTGGCATCTAATAAGCCTTCAGACTCATAGATGCATTACTCAGACTGGACCTAGAGAATAGATTAGCTTCTCACCAAAAAACACAAAAAACTAAATAAATGATGAACTGGCTGTGGGGAACAGTGTACTGCAACTTCCTCTACAAAACTTGTGCCAATCGAGCCCCCATCCTTAGTACTAATCCCCTTTACACTGATCACTATCTAAGCTGTCTGATACTGTCCGTTATAAAGTTATTTCAATTGTTCTTGTTAGATGGTTCAGAGGCCAAATTCATGTCTGATAAATTAATCTCATTTCCACAGGCTGTGTAGGTGATCAAATATTCGGGTCATCTTGGGTGCATTAAGAGGCAAATTTAATATATTTTTTAACCTCTGTCTAATTACAAAGTGCAGCTGCTGTCTGCATGTTAATACCTGATGGAAAAAGACACGCTGTGTTTAAATCATTTCCTCAGACTGGACTGAAATGAGTTGAAATGGCTGAATGATGGCTGTTTTTGCACGACATTTAAATCTGCCCAGTTTATTCCTCTGAGCATTATATTTCCAGTGGTCTTTACATGTCATAACATTAGTCTCTAAATCTTTCAGCAGCAGTGGCTGTGGATGAATGGATCTCCACCAGAGTCTGATCTAGCTGTGTTCTGCAGAGCAGTAGGATGTAGAAGGTATTGTCATCAGCCACTCCGTGCTTCCTTTCTCCACTTCCTACTTCCTGTCTGGATAGTCGCACTGCAAAGAGAGAGTATTCCTCTGTCAAATGCTGAGAATAAAACACTGTGTGTGTGTGTGTGTGTGTGTGTGTGTGTGTGTGTGTGTGTGTGTGTGTGTGTGTGTGTGTGTGTGTGTGTGTGTGTGTGCGTGTGTGTGTGTGTGTGCACGTGTGTTTGTGTTTAGTTACTTTTGATCTTCACAAAAAGTCCCACTGATTCCCTTCGCTACTTCTTTTGTGCTTCAATTCTGATCTGACCCACTTTGCTGCAGCCGCATGCATGTATTCCTGTGTGCATGTGCAGTGCGAGCATGTGTGCGTTTGTGGTGTTACTAAATAATTATTATGGATATATGAATGTAATGTGTGGGAACATTTTATGTATGTTTTACAGCGTTGTTGAAATAATAACCATGTGCTTTTCAGTGCACATGGTTTTACACACTGCCTATATAAAGTATTAACTGCTCTGGATATGTTTATTTTTTTTAATGCAACAATGAATTCAAGTTTTAATGGGGCTGTTTTGACTCTGACCAACAGAAAAAGACCCTTTAATCAAAGTATTCATCCCCTCCAAGTCAGTATTTTGTAGATGCACCTTTGGCAGCGATTACAGCCTTGTGTTTGTGTATCTTCAGATAGGCCCTTGTCAGCTTTGCTGCAATTTTCCCCATTCTTCCTGGCAAAACTGATCAAGCCCCATCAGGTAGCGTGGAAATCCTGAGTGGATTTTGATGAAGGATTTGCAGGTTTCTTGCAGAAGAAAAAACCTCCATTTTAGTCTCATCAACAAATAGCGAAGCACCCAGCCAATTGCTCCAATTACAGTTTTTCAGGACGGCCTGTTCTAGGCAGACTTATAGCTGCCATTCTTTTTCCATTTCCTTAATGACTGGTTTTAACTGGACACCAATGGATGGTCAGCAGCAGTGAAAGCCCCTACATCCCCTGACTTGAGCTTTTCAAGCACTTGTTTTTCTTTGTCTTCATGGTTGATGTTTGGCCATAAGACTGACACACCAGAAGTTGGACCTTCCAGAAAGAAGTGTATTTATACTCCAATCAACTGAAACCCTCCGAGGACTTCGTGAACAGGCATTTTGTATTTTATATTTGTAATAAATTGGCATCGCCTTGTAGAGATCTCTTTTCACTTTGACATTAAAGGATATTTTTTACATTGATCAGTGTCAACACATTCACCCTACTTTGATTGTATAACTATAATGGCACTCAGTAGAGAACATACCTCCGGCAAGGGCCAACAGTCCTCTTTAATGTAATCAAACACAATCAAATAAAAAAACATTTAAATGCGCTAGGTCCGGATTTTCATTTTTCATCAATACACCTGAATTCTTTCATCAAGATCCATGCATTATTCCCAGAAATTACCGAAAATGTTGAACTTAATGTTAAAGAACTTTTGAAAAAAAATCCTGGATCTGTCCCTTTATCTGAATCCACACTAAAAGTTAATCAGGTCTATTCTCAGCAGAGACTCATCCTCCATCCAAGTTTAATGGAAATACGTTAAGTAGTTTTTGTGTAATCCTGCTGACAAACCGACAAACCCAAAAACATAACCTCCTTGGCGTAGATAATAATAAAACATGAAAACTTACACTGGGGAAATACTATACCACATGTATGCATTGTATGTATGTTTGTATATGCATGCCCTGCCAGGCTAAACTGGCCTCACTACTGATTCCCATCAGCGGCTGCCACAGTGATCTAGTGTCTGGGCTTTGTGGGCGAGCTGTTTTTAGACGGAGGGAATGTCACTGGATTTATGTGGCTCATGCCAAAACAGCTGCTGCCATGAATAGCTCAATGAGGCCTCATACTTAATATCCACATCCAGACAGTGTCTTTCAGGAAATGCTGCAGGTGAAAGTTAAGACAATAGAAAGTGAACACACATTATAGTATAGACAGTGTGCAGTGATTGTCCGGACACTGAACATCTCTCTCTCTCAGTCTTTGTGTTGTACTAACACACATACTGTACACACTTAAACACACACACACACACACACACACACACACACACACACACACACACACACACACACACACCAGTTTCCTCTGTCAGCCAGCTGGCACAGCGCCCATCTGAGTCCATTCTGAGGCCTGTTTGCCTAGCTCGTCCACAGGCCTTGTGTGTGTGTGTGTGTGTGTGTGTGTGTGTGTGTGTGTGTGGGTGGGTGGGTGTGTGTGTGTGCATATCTTCCTGTGGGCCAGTCCCTTGGCACACATAGTCACATTTCCACACCCAGTTCCTGTACACCTCCCCATTCACACTGTCACAGTGCATCACACGCACACATAAAGGGTTCAAGCAGTTAGCTGGACCTGCTGTTACTGGAAGTGAGCTGTGAGTGTGGGAGGCTGTGTGTGTGAGTGGTGGGAAGGTGTGTAGGCGTGTGTACACACATTGGTGATTGGGTGTCTGACATGAGGAGGATGCATAGAGATAAGATAAAGTCACGCTTACTGTACCAGCATGTAATTAAATACTTCTTAATACTAGGGATTAGGGAACGATCCTGGTCATGCTTAAAACAAACTATCTTTTAGTGTTGGTAGGAAACAGGAAGCACATGGCAGTCTGCTGTTGTAGTCTGCAGTCCGCACATTGTTGACCATCCATCCATCCTGACCTCCTCCCCCTGTGGTCACACTACTTCCTCCTTTTCTCCTGAAGGACAAGACTCAAGATTCAATTTCCTCAGCTGCTGGAGACCACTGGTCTTGATTACACTTGTCATTTCAAGTGTCCAGTTTTTTTCCATGTTAGTATTGTTCCTGCAGCATCATAATAGAGTGGTGTAGTAATGAGTCCTAAAACCTGGAAAATCAGTTAGCATTTTTGCACTTCCAGTTTCCTTGTCTCAAAGTTCAGTTTTTTAATTGGTTTTCGGTTAAATGTCTGAAATAACGACTGTGGTTATCACAGGCTTTAGATAGTTACACAGTTTGTTCTACGACATGAAATTCATCATAGAATGTCCCACAGTTTAATTGTAAAGCGCTTACGTGTCTTAAAAAAGGCGGTTGCTAACAAGTGGTTAAATGAGACTACAGAAGTTGTCACAGATATTAAATGTCCTCACACTGAACACGGAGACTCATCTACTCACTAGTCTGTCTTTACAGGCCGACTTCAGTCACAAACTTTTCTAACTCTAACTTGATTTTTTGATCAATTGATCAATTTATAGAAAAGGTGTATAGAATTATGTAGTAAGACACTCAGTGGTGGTGTCATTTTAGTCATGCGACTGTAATGTAGTCTGTTTATAGCCTAACAATAGCTTTTTACCTTTAGTGATTTAATCTACACTTTGGAAATCACAAAAGTGGTGTTCATCTGTCAAGATTATCTTGCTGAACGAACCTTGCATGTATCATAAACTTGTGTTTGCCTCAGAGCTCACTTTCCACAATAATCCAAAATCCAATTCAAAGATCCCATAGGCTTTTGGTCGTGGGAACCAGGGAGATGCTAACTCCCTGGTTGCCCTGAAAAATACATCATCCCTATACCGCTCTATTAATGATCCTACAGAACCATCATTGCTAGTTACAAAAAAGCGACAATGGGAAGTCCACATAGAGAGTGAGTCATGGTGGTTGAATGGGCCAATCACAGGACTTTCACCCAAGAGACCAGGGGTTTGTGTCCTGTGTAGAACTCAGTCAGCTAGTTATTCAACCTGATATCCAGCAGGTGTCTGCGATGCATCAGCAAGCCATTGATTGATCTGTGGCTTCTCTCTAAGATCTCTAGAAGCCACTGGTGACTTGAAAATCAGGGCCAAAATCTTTTAGTGTGAGCTTAGCTCTAGTCAGCATATACAGCAGCGGGATGGTGTATGTGGTATTGAGTGAAAATCACAGTGCCCTTCATTGAAGGGATTGGCTCAGTGATGTGTTCCCTAATAGTTTTTCAATGATGATGGAGCTCTAAGTCACAGAGGAGGTGAGAAGGTCAGAAGAATCAGACTTTGGATACACAACACTTGTTGGTAGGAAACATTCATTCATTCTTTTCATTAGAGCTGTTGGCAACAAAACAAATAAAGTGCATATATCACTAGTCTTATCCTTTATATCAAATTAGCTGACAGGAGTTGGTGTAGTTTTTGTCACGTGTCACCTGATTTCATCTGAAAGAGGAAACAAGAAATAAACCCTCACTGACTCATAGATGGGAGAAACATCCTTCCATTCTGTAAGGCAGCAAGAAAAAAACTGTTATGAAAGTAACTACATTTATTATTCCCCTTCTGCTGTCTAATCCTGCACACCCACTGATATATCCCAAGGTGATCTTCTGGAGGTTTGACTTATGGCGGAATCTGGTTGGCTGCTGCATGGTATTCTTTATGTCAGAGATACAAACCTGAAATCTAGTGAGAAGGTTTAGTAGAGACAGAAGAGAGATCCGTCTAGATTAAGAGCAATAAAATTTGATCCCAGAGTCACTGTGACAAATTAGTATTACTGTAAGTGGTTGCCAGTGGGAGATGGTGTGTCTGTCGGCATACATGTGTGTGTGTGTGTGTGTGTGTGTGTGTGTGTGTGTGTGTATCCCTTTATAGATCACTGTCTCTCCTGTCTCAACAGCCAGGATTATAATGCCTTATGCATTTCCTAACCAGCGTTATCTCACACATCTGAAAATCAATTTCATACACAATATGGACCCTTTCTGATCCAGTATGCAGTAATCTCATTACAAACAATGTTAACAGTAATCGGTCTGGTAATCAAAGCTTTGCCTCCTTCCTATGAGTGCAGCAGCTTCCTCATCAGACCAAAACAACAGTGACTGAGAGGACAAAAGACGAGAGAGACAGCAGACAGACAGTCCTTCTTCCTTGTTTGCTCACTTTAGCTTAATCATATTACTCAGCAGGACTGAGGATGTCTGAGTCCACAGAGTGCCCAGATGATGTACTGTACCTAAAATGTCTTGTACACCTTATTCTATTCCTCTCTAATTATAACTCCTAGCACTGCTTTGGAAGCAGTTTATGTTTTCAAACCTTGCTCTAGTCCCAGTGTCAGTTCAAGCACAGTTTGTTCTGTTTAAAGCAATCCAATATTAAAGGAATATCATTTTGTTTAATCAAAATCACAGTCATGTTTAAAAAGTTAAGTGTCCCCATTTGGGAAATCAAAAGCCTGAACAGTAATCTGCAATTACAAATTCATGCATAGAACATAGACACCTGAGAGACTGAACCATTTTAAATCCAATTCATCTCGCCTGCCCCCGCTGCAAACTGGAGACTAGTTTGGTCTTGTTGTTAAGATTAGAAGGTGGTGGCTGGAAATTGAGAATATCCTCAAAAAAGTTCTATTCAGGGACTTTTTTTTTTTCGGTATGGGGGATTTGACCAATCTGAAACTTTTCTCCTAAAGGGTAAAGGTAGATGCCAGAAAATGCATCACATTTAAGTGGAAAGACAAGGATCCCCCTAATATTACCCTGTGGCTTAATGGCATGAATACATGTGTGTCAACCTCTGCTGTGAGACGTAACCTACAGTTGATGATCCTTTCAATGGCAAATGGACCTATGAACCTCGGTGCCAGCTTCTTGGATTCCACCCGTAGAGGACGGTCACGGGTGGAAAGCCACACCCTCTGTCCAGCCTGGCATGTGTGTCAGGCATGTGTGCCTGACATGGAGGAGGACCAATCTGGCGGTTTCTTTGGCAGAGGGGAGCTTGGGCAGGGGCACGAAGTGGGCCATTTTCCTGAAATGGTCCACAACGGTTAGCTGGGATAGCGCTGTTGTTAGCCGCTGCATCTGGGCGACAAATGTGTCCAGCGTCTGTGCTTGGTGGTAAGCTGCTGCTTCATGCCGCTGAAGAGTGCTTTCGATCCTCTCAAGTGGTTAGCAGGCACCAAGGTGTCTGCTGGGTCCATGACTGCCAACTTGGTCAGTGGCCTTAAATTGTGAAGACTATGAAGCTCTACCTACATCTCTAGTGTCAGCTTTACACATAAATGGTTCCCAAAGTATAGTAAGCAATAATACAGTATGTAGAAGTACATGACGTACATGACGTATATCACTTACACAGATTTACCTATGTTCACTCTTGACTTGTGGTCACAAACATGATGTGAATCTGTAGGGAAAGTCCAGTCTATGACCTGAGAACCACCCTCACCACCCCTGACGCAGTTTTTTCTCACTCTTTTTGCTACTGCACTTGAGGGGTGTTTCGAGAAGTGATGCACAAAGTATACATGACCAGGCTGCTGCAGTTGACTCGTTGGGAGTGAGAATGGGCTGTATGTCTTATTATGTTGTGGTATATCGTACTTTGTTATGTCATATCATATAATGTTTTGTTATGTTTTGTTATACTGTGTATATATTAATGAATACATACAATTTTTTTTAGAAAAAGAGCCAGAACAGAGGCAAAATGTGTTTTTATAAAAACATTTTATCACCTTTGCTTTGGCCAATTAGGCTTCTTTTTAAAATGCCTGAGCACTGACCTATCAGGTCCTTTTTGGTTAGAATCAGGCTAATAATAGTACATTACTTTAAGGCACATTTTTGTAATTTGATTTTTGTCAGTGTCTTTGTCTAATTTTATTCAACATAAACCAGTTTTAGTTTATTTTTAGCCAATTTTTGTTGTTGTCATTTTTTATTTGTAACTCAAATAAGCCTCCTACAGCTGCCGCCATCTTGGATATGTACTGTACAGTTGGTGCAGGTGTTGTTCTCGTCTGTCATGTGGTTAGTGGCAACGGTAATGTTTGATTAAACTAGACAGTGATAGTTTACACACACAGTCCCCATGTCACTCTGCTCTGTGTGAACTGTTCCTTTAGCAAACATGTACAGGAAGATGTAAATGACTTAAAGCTTATATTAATCCCGCACATCCTGCAATAAAAACTAATGATAGCTGACTGAAAGTAGCATTAAAGTTACCTCCATATCCATAGCCCCTGATAATGTTACACTAACATTACCGTACCATGTTCTGTGTTAATGTCAGCCTGTTGGCCTGCCTGTTTTTGACTGCTGATTAATTTAGTACACAAATCTGTTTTTCCTTCCAAGAACTGGTACTGGCAGAGACATATCCATACTTTAATCTTTAACTGAACCCCATTAACTTCTATAGAGTAGTTCTTCTAATAAGTCCGTATTAGCATTTTAAGCACACAAGTTAAACTAGTGCAGTTTTAACAAGAATAAAGACATGCAGTACAAATCAAGCATAAAGACCACAAAATAAATGAAATAACACTGTGCATAAATAGTGATAAACAAACAAACCCACAGTTGAATAAATCGTCAAAAACACACAGCTTCAAAAAATAAACAAAACAAAAAGCCACCGAAAGTGTTATTTCCTGAAATGTAAAATTTTGTTAAAGACAGGATGAGTAGGATTTTTCTATGAAACAAAGTATAGACTTTTGCAAAATTAGGCTCTTTCAATCATCATTTATGACCCGCTACAAGTGTTTGGTGGTGTCTGTACCTGCAGAGACCCTGTAGATTGTCAGAGTGGGACTGTAAAAACATAGTGACCAGGTGCCAGATTATAAGCACGCATCCATGAGAAACCATTGAGCCTGAGAGGGGGGCCAACTGTGAATGTTGTGTTTACAAAGCACAACCCACAATTCTGCTCATTTTGCCTTTAATCCAAAGGTCAAGCAGCTAAATCAACTTCTGAGCAGCGGAGGATTTTTTTGACACACAACCACAGATGCTTATGTGACCTCCTGACCTTTGATGCATCCCCACTGTTCTCTCAAAATGTCCGCTTGGTCCCAGGAAGTCATCTCAAAAACAAATTCTCTGAGGACATTGTTTCCCAGCAGATCCATCCCAGTCTTTCTGGTGACCTGTTGAACTTTGCACTAGTTTAACCAACATATATAGAACTATGTATACTGTAAGTGTTTAATGTAATGTTTTCAGGAAGAGACAGATGGGAAGCCTGTGCCTTCTGGGATTGTTATTTCACCAGATTCTGTTCTGTACATCCACTATGGATTTTTCTCAAATGACAACCAAATAATATTTCAAACTGTGTAGGAATTCCTCAGCCTGCTTTCTTATTTATATTTCATTGTTCAAGGATTTTACTAGGTCAGTACCTTAAACTCAAGTCAATTAGGAGTCATGTCTCAAAGCTGTCGAGTCCAAGTCAAGTCTAGTTACTTAAATCTGACTCAGAGTTCTTAAATTCTGCCATTCCCTAGCAATAATCTGGCATATCAGGTCAGATAGTTCCAACTATATAAACTTCCATAATTACCAAGGTTACGGTTGAGAAACTGATATAAACTATATATTGCTGGATTTGAAATGTCATTGGCCTTCATGATGCACCAAAAATTGATTGCTAGAGTGTAGGTGGCTTAGGTGAGAGGGGGTAGAACAGAGAGTGGTTCTCCTGCCCACACAATCACACACTGGCTGTTGTAGGCTCCAGGGTGGACATAGAAGCTGCCATCTTGTCAAATAAGGTGTCAATCAAATGCTGGCCATCTCAGTCCATATCCAGTACCAATAATTATGGCATTTTGCAGTAAAATGAGAGTAGTTTGACAGATTAATATGAGATGATGAGATCAGATGTTCCTTTATTGATCCCCCTTGGGAGAAATTCACAGGTAACACAGCAGTACAGAGTGAAATAAGTAGCAGCACAAGAGTAAGTCTCAAAAAATAGAGATTATATTAAGCAGAGAATAAAATAACAATTAGATTAAGAATACAATAAAAACTATTAGAATAAAGATAAACATGCTATTTACAGTAAAATCATCCGCAATCACTCAATCTTGTCATCATTTATGCATATAATTCTGTGTTCTGGACTAAATCTTTTACTGAAATAGATCTGCTGGACATTTGGGAATACGAGATGACAGGTTTGGTTTTGATTCACTACTGAAACACCAACACTCTTCAATCATGAGTTGCCTAAACTTGTTTGTTTGTTTGTGTGTTTGATGTTTGTTTTTTTTCTTGAAATGGTTTTCTTGAATTGAATCACAAGAATCTAAGCTTTCTAACGATATATGGCATGTGTACCCATTTAAACTGAGGAGCTGTTCACATTGCCTAGCCTCGCTTGCATTGTTATGTGAATGAGTCGGGTGGACAGTGGATGGGTCGGTGGAAATGAAGAATTTAAAGTGAATAAATTGATTCTGTCTCGGTTATTTTCGGCTTAGGCTGCTTTTCTTTTTTTCTGTTAAAGGCTACTCAAACTCTCATTAGGGTGACAAAATTGAGGAAATGTAATAACAGAAGCATGTGCAGAGCAATATATATATATATATATATATATATATATATATATTCAGAAAAGAGAGACATGACTGGTAGTGAAAAAGAAGTGCTGCCACTGAAAGGAATATAGAAGATAGGAGGGCGAACAAGAGAGAATGAGAAGAGCAAGAACCGTACAGCTCAAGGACATGTCCTCTTTGTACTTTTTGTCACTTGTCCAAATTTCCGCACTTGAGAGGGTAAGTGGAAATAAATCAGCTGACAGCCCTGTGTGTGTGAATGAGAATCAGTCGTGTTTGTGTGTACAAGGTAGCAAGAGAAGAAGCACACACTCATTTATTTCCGTTGTACCAGACAGATTGTGAGTGAAAACCCATCCGTCACCCCCCCCGCCCCCAAACCTGACTCAACCGCCTCCATCTCCATTCACATTGTCCTAACCTCAACAAGTACCAGAAACCTGCACAGCCAAAATTGGTGAACTGTCTGCACTGGGTGGCCATCACATCAGTCGTCCGTCCACCTTGCTTTGTGCTTTGTTCCCTCTAATTTGGGGGGCATTCTGTTTTTCTTTGAACATCCATCTAAAAGAATAATTTTATTTTTCTTCTCTGCCAGTCCATCTATCACACTCACTGGTTTATCCTCCTCTTTCAACCTCCCATGTCCCCCCTCTCTGCGTATTCATTTAACTCTGTGGCCCAACGTATTGTGGTGAATGCTAATAGGTTCCCACGCTCACAAGGTACAATATAGTGAAGAGTAAATGACTGTGTGTGTATGTGTGTGTGTGTGTGTGTGTGTGTGTGTGTGTAGGAGGCTGGGCGGTCAGTCCACAGTTCCATTAGCCTGATGGAGTTTCTATTAAATTAGAAACTCTCTCTCAGTCTCTGTCTCTCCTTCTCTCTCTCTCTCCCAATCACATTAGTGCTCTTATCTCATTTGTGGAGGCTCTGCAGGCAGTGTGGGGTGGGGGCAGTGGAGGGGTGGAGTTATGATCTGGAAGCGGACAGGGAAAAGGACAAGCTCTCGTAAATAGGGAGAAGCAGGGAGGGCGATTGATGCGTAGCTACTGTATGTATGTGCACTGAATGACAGAGTGTGTGTGTGTGTGTGTGTGTTTGGTACATATGGAATCATGTGTGTCAGTGTAATTTTTCAGTAGACATCGATGTTTAAAATGAAACTGGTCTATCAACAGCTCTGACAGACATGGCAGCCTTTAATGTTGTCTGATGACAAAATGCAGCTCAGAGGGGGTGAGACGAGTGTATGTGACTGTCATTCTAAAGAGCAGATGTAAAACAGTAAATCGCACAATGTGGGCAGTGTATTGGTTCTTACTTCTGCAGTCGGCTACCAGTATTTGAGTTTAGGATTGAGATTAGAATCAGATCAGATTAGACTGGTTTAGGGTAAGGGTTTAAGGAACAGTTCTCCCAAAAATGAAAATTATTCGAAACAATTGAAGCTAGGATCCCAGAATTTATTTTTAAGTCTGAAATCTATACTGAAAGCAAAAACTTCTGTTGCTACTGCTGCTCTGCTAAAAATTCTAGCGCACACCACCTCTGAATTGGATGCACAAGTTTGAGCGCATCGAGAGAGTAAATAACGTCTTTTCAAATCAATCAATTGGTATCTCTGAGCTTTCTGAGACTTGCATTACACAGGATGTGCAGTTCCCAGCTGCTTCAGTTGTCAGATATGAGAATGCTGCAACGTTGTTTTGCTGTGAAGATCAAGTAATTATTTGTGGACTACAACTCTTCATCATAAGTTTCCAGGGGTTTCCAGAAACTTTGATTACATGGGACAAGATGTACTGAACCATTTTATGTTTTTTTTCTTAAAGCTTTTTTAAGTTTTAAAACAAGCCCCCATCAAAAGTTTTCCATTGACACGGGAGTGAGCAGATAACGACTGAATTTAAATTTTTGGGTTTTTGTGAGTTTTGTTTTCTTACCAAGAAGGTAGAGGAGAAAGTTAATAACCCTGTGCTCAGTAGTCCGTCATTCTTACTGTGTGTGCTCGGTAAGGTTTAAAGGATAAGTTGAGCAAAAAATGAATATTCAGCCACTATCTACTCACCTCATACTGATGGAAAGTTGGGTGAAGTTCTGTAGTCCAAATAGTTTTGCAGCATTATCCTCAACAACTGAAGTAGATGGGGACTTGTTTTAAAACATAAAAGAAGATGGAAGAAAAAAATCTAAATGGCTCTGTACATCTTGTCCCATGTAATCGAAATTTCTGGAGACATTATTTACATTACATTATATTATTGTTATTTAGCATTTTCTTGAGATTTAGATTATGCTGGGCGAGCTTTATAGAGCCACTTTGGAGCCATCATTTGTTAATTTTTTACACAAACCAAAATGTAAAAACAACAATTTGTGGGCCACCTCCCTCAAGCTGATGACAACATCCAGGGAAGTCACAGCGCCTAATTATTTGGGGGGGTTTTGTGTAAATCGAACAAACAAGGTAATTAGGGCTGACAACGCCACAGCTCGGAGTGCTGTGGTTGGGATGCGCTCTGACATCTTCCGCAATGCACAAGTACGTGGCAAGGATGCGAGCGGACGTAGCTACAAATCGAGAGGACATGGCAAAGATATGCGCGGCGAAAGCTGCAGAAGAGATGGATGAATAAAGAAAAAAACAAAAAAAAACAAAACGGCAGATACGGGCTCTCACACCATCCCAGTTAATAATCAAACCACTGAAGTGATCTCTGTCGATTGGACCACTTGTGACTTTGTGACATGCCAGGCAACAAGTTGAGACTGTTGTCACTCATGACGGACTAATATGGACACATGTGCAGACACACACGTAGTCTGTTTGACTGTCTAGAGCTAGACTGCAGCTCTGATTGCTACCTGCTGTTGAAACATGTTACGTCAAAATGTCAAAAGAAAAACAATCTGATGAAAACTAATGTACTCTGTAGGTAACGGGGGCGGGACTAGATAAGCTTTTGCTTCTCCCGCTTTCCCTTTCGGTCATGTGTATTGTATGATTTAAACTAAGACGATGTGTGATGATTGATCTAACTAACATGCCCGAAATAAACAAATAAATAAAATAAAAATAAATAAATAAATCAGTGCGCTTTAAAGGTGTTGTTTTTTTACCTTGGACAGAGCCAGGCTATTGTGGTCCTGTAGTTGTTCCCCCCTGTTCCCAGTCTTAATGTTTAACTAAGCTGCCTCCTGGCTCTGGCTTTATACTTAACATTGAGAGACGAGAGTGGTATCAGTCTCTGCAAGAAAGAAAATAAGCATATTTCCCAGAATGTGAAATGTTTCCTTTGAAGAAAAACTTTTTTTTTTTTTCAAAGATGAACAGTAGAGATACTTATCATGAGGATGATAGGAGACTGCGAATAGCAAAAGATCACTGTATGGATGGATATATGGTTACTGATACAAAATATTTCCAATAAAAATAAAAACAAATGTTGTAAACAAAACCAATAGTTTATTGTTTAAGTAAAAAAAAAAAAAAAAAAAAAAAAAAAAAAGAGGGGAAGAAACTTCTGTATCTTTTGCCTACTGGCATAAAGGAACTACAACTTGCATTTTGTTGTACAACCCTGTGATGCAGAATAATAAATAAATGAACCTCTATATATTTTATGAAAATCAATTTCTGAAATTCCGGTGGCCTACAAAACCATTTCAAACATTTCATTTTTAGTGTTCCTATTTTGCTGCTATGGGTCAACTTCATGGTTGTGTCCAAAATATGTTCACTTTGACACTCATTGTATTCTATTTTTTTATTTTGCATTTCTTACACCACTACTTACCAATTCCTTTATCCAATAGCCTATCTAAATAAGCCAGTTATTCCCTTGTTTGTGCAATGCATGATGGTAGTACTGTAGTGCTCAGTGAGTGACTGATGCATTGTGGGATCATTTGGGTCCAATATACAGGGTCTTAACATTCTAACAAGATACTAGGACCACTTGAAAAGGGGTGAATACATTATGTAGTGGACTGTATACTGTGAACAATTTCAGACACTGTGTGTGAGTGTTTCATTATTCATGAAACATCAGAGTGAACAAAAAGATAACCTCTAGTAAATAAGTTTTATTCTGTAGGTCATATACAAGTCAGGTACGGCTTGAGGCATTGGGTGTAATCAAGGCCTGTCATTGGAAAGTACAGTATTTTGTGAGTGTGTATGTCACCAGGCATCCTATGGGAGTCCAGTCAAGAAGACAAAAGTAACGACTTTGTGGAAACTTGACAAAAGATGTATTGAGATGAGAGAGGAGAGATGGACACATGGAGACAGACTGGCATGGAGACCTGTCATACTGAGACAATGTGTCCCTGGAATGTATAATTATCAGTGTGGGTGTGGGCAAACGACAGTGAGCCATTACCCGGGTTTAAATGAAGGTCTGCATCAACAGCAACTATTCTAATAATGACCGCCTTGGTCACAGACAAACTAATGTAGTGGTGGCGTCTGCTATGTCCTTTCGTGTTTGTGTGTATGTGTGTGTGCATATGGCCAAGTACGGAAACATACCTATGAAATTGTCCAAGATGACACTTGGTCTCTATGTGCAGACATCCATTATAATGCACTTTTGGCAATGATAGGGTTTCTCTGTTCTGCTGAGCATTATATCGAAGCCAAGCAACATTATTTGACTTAATACACTGTATGTTAAACTTTTACAATGTAATTTTGTTGTCATGTAATTATATGTTGTACTGTTAGACTTTCAAAGAAGAATTTTTATATTTCTGAGAAATGGTCCCTCGTTAAAGTAATGCCTCCTTACAAACATGTGACTCATAAAAACATGCACACACACTCGCACATGCTTTCAGAGAACAGTCCCTCACCTCTAAATCCTTCAACCACAGAGATTAAGTCCCAAACTGAATTGGGTTACAGGTAGTGACCTCACTCTCTTACTGCATTCATTTAACCTCTGTGATTGGTTAATGGTTAATGTGTGCCATTTTGTGCCATCTGTCTCAATAATTAACCTGCTCTCTTTGTTCCCCCTTTTCCTAAATCTTGTCTTTGTTGTTAAAGACCCTTCATCTTTTTTTCTTGTCAGCTGTTTTTGATTGTTTCTCCTGTTATTATATTCAAAAAGCAGATAATCTGTCAAATGCTGACCCTATAGTAGGTTCAGCAGGATAAAGTACTTCAGACGCCCATTTCATTCAACATGGCATAGAGTAGGCTCGTTGTTTTAATTTTAAGGTCCATTCACATACCACTACTACTACTAATAATAATAATAATAATAAATTGTATGTACTGTATATAGCACCTTTAAAAACAGAGTTTACAAAGTGCTTTGACAGACAAGCAAAACAGGAAACTCAGGAAGAGAATATTACAATATATAACAGAATAAACACTCAATAGTCGAACAAAAGGAACCCTAGTCTAAGGTGAGTTAAAACAAGTAGGCAGAACAGAAACTTTAAAAACACAAAAAGTCAATATGAGTAATTACAAGACAAAGGAATAAAAGCAATAAAACAGACAGAATCGCAGGTAAAGAAAGAGAAGAAAATGCACAAGCATTTAAAACAGGAACATATCACAGCAAAATAAATTAATTCTAATTGTGTTACCGGTATCAGTGAATCCATCCAGGGGAAAAATACATTTTTCACATTGAGCTTAACATGGTTTGATTGTTACAGTCTAAATTGGACCACTGACCAATAGCAAGCCTTCTTGACAGTGCTGACATTTAAGAGTTCAAAATGGAGAACTTAGTGAAGCTTATTATCTCTGTTGTGTCATCTATGTTTACTCAATCCAGCCTCCTGCGTCCTTCCCCACTCTTCCTCTGATTGGTTGCCTTCATTGGTTAGGTAGGTCGAAGATTCTCTGCAACATTCTCTGAACTGTCTCTGGTTAGATGAAGGCATGAGGAGTGAGATTGGTAAGAGTTAGAATAAGATGATCAGGGTAAGCCAATCAGATGCAGTGTAGGATGAAGGAAACGAATACTAGCCAATAAGAGGCCCCAAGCAGGACAATGTTCTCTGCCACACTAGAAAAATTCTCCAGATTTTCCAGATTCCAATCTGATTAGGTGTCCATGGGCAGTTCTAAAGAAGTCTGATCCAATTAGGTCCCACGGGCAACCCCCAGGACCAAAGGGTCTGACACCAACAGCCTGGTGCCAGACACCAAAGGACAACCCCAGAGATCCTGTTTCCATGCTCACTGGTACTGACCCGATCAGACTTGTTCTTTCAATGTCCCATGGATGCACTTGGGAATTCTGAGGTCAGGTAAACAACTTGAGCTCTTTGTCACATTTCTCTGGCCATTCCTGAGCAGTTCTTGTGGCGTGGGAGCGTGCATTGCCCTGTTGAGTAGGCCACTGCCATTGGGGACTGTTGTTGCCATGAGGTGGTGTACTTCGCTGTCTGCAGCAGTGTTTGGGTGGGTGGTTCTTTTCAAGTGGCACCCATATGGGGACCAAAGGTTTCCCGGCAGAATGTTGAATTGTAATGAGATGATCAGAATCTGAATCAGAATCAGAAATACTTTATTGATCCCCGAGGGGAAATTGCTTATGTTACAGCTGCTCCCATTCAAAGTTCAGAATATGTAGAAAATAATAATAATAATAATAATAATATTTATATATAAACAAGAACAAAAACAAATCAAAAATACAAGAAACATACACTCCACTAGAATAAATGTACATATATACAGAGCAATAAATAATGCCAAAGTTGAAAACACATTTGCCATTGCACAATTTGTCTTAAATTGCAAATTAGAGAGAAACAAAGCGTCCAGAGTCCTCCTATTGTCTCAGAGTGTCTGACACTCAGAGCAAGGAGTTGAACAGGTTGATGGCCACAGGCAGGAATGATTTCCTGTGGCGCTCTGTGGTGCATCTTGGTGGGATCAGTCTAGTGCTGAATGTACTCCTGTGGCTGACCACCACATCATGGAGTGGATGGGAGCCATTGTCCAAGATGACATGTAACTTGGACAGCATCCTGGCCTTGCGGATCAGTCTGTACAACCTTTTTGCGTCCGCTACCCTCAGCCTGCTGCCCCAGCACACAACAGCATAGAGTTTAGCAATGGCCACCACAGACTCATAAAACATCTTGAGCATAGTCCGGCAGATGTTGAATGACCTCAGCCATCTCAGAAAATAGAGATGACTCTGTCCCTTCCTGTAGAGGGCGTTAATGTTCTTAACCTAGTCCAGTTTATTCTCAATGTGGACCCCCAGATACTTATAATCCTCCACAATGTCTACACTGACCCCCTGGATGGAAACAGGGGTCAATGGCACCTTGGTCCTCCTCAGGTCCACAACCAGTTCCTTGGTCTTTGTGGCTGGAGCTTCTCCAAGATGAGTCTCTCCAGGGTCTTCATGATGTGGGAGGTCAGTGTGACAGGTCTCTAGTCCTTGAACCCAAAGGGATGCGTCGTCTTCGACACAGGGACAAGACAGGACGTCTTCCACATCACAGGGACTCTCTGTAGACTCAGGCTCATGCTGAAGACATGGTGAAGTACTCCACATAGCTGGGGGGCAAAGGCTTTGAGCACTTTGGGGCTGACACCATCAGGAGTCTCACCAGCTGTCTCCTAACATGGTCAGCTGTGATGCTCACTGTAGAGGTGACAGGTAGGGGAGGGGGAGGTGATTGATGTTATTCACCTAACCTCTCAGTGGTTTTAATGTTGGGGCTGATCAGTGTATATAGTACGGTATAACAAGTATGGAAAAAGAGGAAAAACTCTGTTCAGGTGATTGTTTTTTTTTTGTAATGACCAGTGCAGCAGCTTGACCTCTATTTATTTTGTTTTACATGGCACCAAATTTCATCCTTTGACTAATTTTAGTCAAAATTATTTTCTATTCTGTTTGTGTGGCCAACAATACAACCCTTTATTCAAGAAATTCTTCCTCAATAACATATTGTAAGTCAATTGTAAAAATGTAAAAGTGGCCCCAAGCAACTTCCTTTGGGAACACCACATGATATCTCTCTAATATCTGAATTGGATGCGAAGATCAGTACAACTCTCCATTAATTAAAAACCTTGTTTTTTGTACAGATTAAGCAAACTAGATATAACATTGATTAGCGAGCAAGGTGGTAGTAATTGGATTTTCCTAACATTTCCAGGCTGGCTGGTTTCTGTTTCCAGTCATTGTGCTAAGCGAAGCTAACTGGCTCCTGCACAGAAGACAGACAGAGGCACAGATTACTGGTTCCTGATTCATAGAATGGATCATAGCATGCATTGGCCGCCCACACACAGACTAATAGAAACAGGCTCCAGGTCAACAATGTCATGTCCACGTCCTAAACTAAGTCTGAGAGGTCTGCTGTCTGTTATCTGCTCTTCAAAGTCACATAAAGTCTTCTGAGAGACCAAATTTCATCCTTTGACTAATTATTTTCTATTCTGTTTGTGTGTCTATATTTTATCTTCAGTTCCTACTGAACATCCTGTCACATGTCTTTTTTTGGCCTCCCCAAGCAGTTTATGAAATTGATGTTGAAGAGAAAAGCAATACCAGTCGGGGTAGCAGCATGAACAGCAATGCAGTAATAGAATAAGTGTCTTGATGAAGATAAAACACTAGTTGTCTGCCACGACATAATCACGCTGTGTTTTCATTTGCACATTTTCTTAAATGGATTTTAAAACTGAAACTGACTCAAAGGTTTGTCCTTAACAAATATATTGGCTTTTCTTTCATTATACTGATATCCTGAGAGAGAACAAGCTGTTCCTCAAATGTTATAAAATAATGCATTGCTCAGTTCCAGGAAGCACAGAGACTTATCATTACTACTGTGCTGATCGATTGTCCTGGTCTCCAGTCATCCATCTATCCGTGTGTGTTGGTGTGTGTTTTTTTCTCCCAGGATCTCCTGTGCTGGGAATCAAACACAGTGGCAGTCAGTAAACACAGCTGGGGTCACGTGGGAGGAGGGATGTATAGGTTTTATGTGGTCATGGTCAGTTGAGCTGAAAGTGACTGTACAGTATGATCTGGTCAGGAAAACGTTGCATAGGGCGTATCAGTCACACACGTCAATGTGGACTGTTAGAAAGGTTCCTGTTTCTTGTTTGGGACACCAAACAGAACCGGCAGCACATTTACATTTAGGGCATTTAGCAGACGCTTTTGTCCAAAGCGACTTACAGTAATTCATACATTCATACACTGATGGCGGTGGCTGCCATGCAAGGTGCTAACCAGCAGCCAGCTACGGGGATGACATCACAATGGCTTTAATCCCACATATCCACCTGTGTATTACCTAGCTGATGATGGCACTTTATTACATATTGGATAATATCAGTTTCTGTTGCCCACTACTGCACCTCCATAATATCTGTCGGTGATTGTACAAATGTAATTTCTGAATTCCTGAGTGTTTGGGACAATCAATAAATGACCCAAAGGGGCCAACAATACAGCCCTTTATTCTAGAAATTCTTTCTCAATAACATGTTGTAAATCAATTGTAAAAAATGTAAAAGTGGCCCCAAGCAACTTCCTTTGGGAACACCACATGATATCTCTCTAATATCTGAATTGGATGTGAAGATCAGTACAACTCTCCATTAATTAAAAATCTTGTTTTTTGTACAGATTAAGCAAACTAGATATAACATTGATTAGCGAGCAAGGTGGTAGTAATTGGATTTTCCTAACATTTCCAGGCTGGCTGGTTTCTGTTTCCAGTCATTGTGCTAAGCAAAGCTAACTGGCTCCTGCATAGAAGACAGACAGAGACACAGATTACTGGTTCCTGATTCCTAGAATGGATCATAGCATGCATTGGCCGCCCACACACAGACTAATAGAAACAGGCTCCAGGTCAACAATGTCATGTCCACGTCCTAAACTAAGTCTGAGAGGTCTGCTGTCTGTTATCTGCTCTTCAAAGTCACATAAAGTCTTCTAAGAGATTTGTATCAGTCTTATAAACACATGAGAATTGTGTCTGTCTTTTGTTTAAGGGTCTGTGTCGTGTGTGTGGAGCATGTTTGCCTTGAACTACAGCTAGAACTACAGAAGTCAAGATAAAGTGAGGGCCTCATCTTGAACTTGCTCAACAGACATTTATGAGTTTTTCCAAAATTCTTTTCAGAGTTTTATCAGATACAAGGAAGGGATGTTTTTCACTGATTTTGAACAGTGAAGTCATGTAGTTTTTAGATAACAAAGGTATGTGTCTACGACTCTGTTTACTGCCTGACAGTGTCACCCTCCACTGTCTGCAGGTTAAAGTTCAAGAACCAGCAAATGAATATGATGAGTTTATCCCTGCAGGGTCTCTGAAGTTGACATGTCTGTCCGATGGATGACTTTTTACTTCACTCTCTGGCACAGGTCATGGGTATCTGCCTCAGTAAAAGGAGCTGCCCGCTCTCTGCCTCTCCTCATGTCCCAAAACCCACATCAAAATAAAATTAACTATATCGATATCTATAACATCTGGATGAGCTGAGCATGCTAAAAAGAGAGCCCAAGTGAAATTATAGTGGAGGAAAAAAAATGGAATATCAGGTCCATTTAAAATGTTCAAAGCCAACTTTTGCACTGATGATGAGATTAAAGATATAAAATTTAGGAATTCTGCATTAAAATGTCTAAAGACGACCATCGTTGTATATTTTTGTTGAGTTGTGAACTAACATACCGCGTAACGGTATTGTCCATCCATCCATCCATCCATTTTCTTCCGCTTATCTGGGGCCGGGTCGCGGGGGCAGCTGTCTGAGCAGGGACACCCAGACTTCCCTCTCCCCGGACACTTCCTCCAGCTCCTCCAGGAGGATCCCAAGGCGTTCCCAGGCCAGCCAGGTGACATAGTCACTCCAGCGTGTCCTGGGTCTTCCTCGGGGTCTCCTCCCCCCAGTGGGGCATGCCTGGAACACCTCCCGAAGGAGGCGTCCAGGGGGCATCCGATACAGATGCCCGAGCTGCCTCAGCTGGCTCCTCTCGATGTGGAGGAGCAGCGGCTCTAATCCGAGCTCCTCCTGCGTGGCGGAGCTCCTCACCCTATCTCTAAGGGAGCGCCCCGCCACCCTGCGAAGGACACTCATTTCGGCCGCTTATATCCGGGATCTTATTCTTTCGGTCACGACCCAAAGTTCGTGGCCATAGGTGAGGGTAGGAACGTAGATTGACCGGTAAATCGAGAGCCTCGCCTTACGGCTCAGCTCTCTCCTCACCACGACAGACCGATACATAGACCGCATTACTGCGGCTGCCGCACCGATCCGCCTGTCAATCTCACGCTCCATCCTTCCCTCACTCGTGAACAAGACCCCAAGATACTTGAACTCCTCCACTTGAGGCAGGAACTCTCCCCCAACCCGGAGGGAGCAAGCCACCTTATTCCGGCCGAGAACAATGGCCTCGGACTTGGAGGTGCTGATTCTCATCCCAGCTGCTTCACACTCGGCTGCAAACCGCTCCAGGACATGCTGGAGGTCCCGGCTCGAAAGAGCCAACAAGACAACATCGTCGGCAAAAAGCAGGGATGAAATCCTGTGGCTCCCGAACCAGATCCCCTCCGGCCCTTGACTGCGCCTAGAAATTCTGTCCATAAAAATAATGAACAGAACTGGTGACAAAGGGCAGCCCTGCCAGATTCCAACATGCACTGGAAACAGGTCTGACTTACTGCTGGCAATGCGAACCAGACTCCTACTTCGGTCGTACAGGGACCGTACAGCCCTTAGCAGAGGGCCCCCGACCCCATACTCCTGAAGCACCTCCCACAGAATGCCACGAGGGACAGTCAAATGCCTTCTCCAAGTCCACAAAACACATGTGGACTGGTTGGGCAAACTCCCATGAGCCCTCGAGCACCCTGCGGAGGGTATAGAGCTGGTCCAGTGTTCCACGGCCAGGACGAAAAACCGCATTGTTCCTCCTGAATCCGAGGTGAATCCCCGATAGTTGGAACACACCCTCCGGTCCCCCTTTTTGAATAGGCGGACCACTACCCCGGACTGCCAGTCCAGAGGCACTGTCCCCGACTGCCACGCGACGTTGCAGAGACGTGTCAGCCAAGACAGCCCCACAACATCCAGAGACTTGAGGTACTCAGGGTGGATCTCATCCACCCCTGGTGCTTTGCCACTGGGCAGCTTCCGAACTACCTCAGTGACTTCAGCTTGGGTGATGCATGGATCAACCTCCGAGTCCCCAGCCTCTGCTTCCCCTATGGAAGGCATGTCAGTGGGATTGAGGAGATCCTCAAAGTATTCCTTCCACCGCCCGACGTTATCCCCAGTCGAGGTCAACAGCTCCCCACCTCCACCGTAAACAGTGTTGGTGGAGGGCTGGTTCCCCCTCCTGAGGCGCCGGATGGTTTGCCAGAATCTCCTCGAGGCCGACCGGTAGTCCTCCTCCATGGCCTCCCCAAACCTTTCCCAGACCCGAACCTTTGCTTCCGCAACCGCCCGCGCTGCAGCACGCTTGGCCTGCCGGTACCCTTCAGCTGCCTCAGGAGTCCCCCGAGCCAACCAGGCTCGATAGGACTCCTTCTTCAGCTTGACAGCATCCCTTACTTTCGGTGTCCACCACCGAGTTCGGAGATTGCAGGCACGACAGGCACCGGAGAGCTTATGGCCACATCTTCGAACGGCTGCGTCAACAATGGAAGCGGAGAACAAAGTCCATTCGGACTCAATGTCCCCAGCCTCCCTCGGGATCTGGTCAAAGCTCTCCCGGAGGTGGGAGTTGAAGACCTCCCCGACAGAGGGTTCCACCAGACGTTGACCCACACAATACGTTTAGGTCTGCCAAGTCTGTCCAGCTTCCTCCCCTGCCAGCGGATCCAACTCACCACCAGGTGGTGATCAGTTGACAGCTCAGCCCCTCTCTTCACCCGAGTGTCCAAGACATACGGCCTGAGGTCAGATGACACGACCACAAAGTCGATCATTGACCTCCGGCCTAGGGTGTCCTGGTGCCACGTGCACTGATGGATACCCTTATGCTTGAACATGGTGTTCGTTATGGACAAACTGTGACTAGCACAGAAGTCCAACAACAGAACACCGCTCAGGTTCAGATCGGGGAGGCCGTTCCTCCCAATCACACCCCTCCAGGTAACACTGTCGCCACCCACGTGAGCGTTGAAGTCCCCCAGTAAAATGATGGAGTCCCCAGTTGGAGCACTCTCCAGTACTCCTCCCAGGGACTCCAAGAAGGCCGGGTACTCTGCACTGCCGTTTGGCCCGTAGGCCGAAACGACAGTGAGAGACCTATCTCCGACCCAAAGGCGCAGGGAAACGACCCTCTCGCTCACCGGAGAAAACCCCAACACATGGCGGCTGAGCTGAGGAGCTATGAGCAAGCCCACACCAGCTCGTCGCCTCTCACCGCGGGCAACTCCAGAGTAGAAGAGAGTCCAGCCCCTCTCAAGGAGTTGGGTTCCAGAGCCCAGACTGTGCGTGGAGGCGAGCCCAACTATCTGTAGTCGGTAGCGCTCAACCTCCTGCAATAGCTCAGGCTCTTTACCCCCCCGCGAGGTGACATTCCATGTCCCCATGGCTAGAGTCACCTTCCAGGGATTGGGTCGCTGGGGCACCCGCCCAGAACAGCCACCCATATCCCACCGCACCTGCCCCTTATGGACCCACCTGCGGGTGGTGGGCCTACGGGAGGGCGGGTCCCCGTCGCTTCTTCGGGCTGTGCCCGGCCGGGTCCCGTGGGCAAAGACCCGGCCACCAGGCGCTCGCCTGCGAGCCCCAGCCCCGGGCCTGGCTCCAGGGTGGGGCCCCGGTAACGCCAATCCGGGCGACGTGAACGTCCTTGATGTGTTCCCTCTCATAAGGGGCTTTAGAACCTAGGATCATTCAGGTGCTCAAACCCCTTCACCACGGTAAGGCGTCGGTTCAAGGAGAGGACGGTATTGTCCATCCGGTTAATTTTCAAAATAAAACACCCTGTGCCAACTTGGGATCTACAGCACAACAAAGTTAGAAATTGACTGATTCGGTGTATTGCAAGGATCTCGCTTTATTTATATAGGCCAAAATCACAATCACATTGCCTCAGTGGGCTTTACAATCTGTACAGTGAATGACATCCTTTATCCTTAGACCCTCAATTCGAGTGAGGAAAAGCTTTATTGATACTTTGACTGGTATCCATCTGGACTTTTGTAGTCTTCAAAACAAGTGACATTTCTGCAAGCAGTGAGACGCTTCTGAAGAAATTCTGAGCATGTAAGCACTTAAGGAATAGTTTGACATTTTGGGGAGAACACTTATTCACTTTCCTGCATCTCTCAAACTCACTAATTCACGGTCAATAACTGTTTGATTTCTACTAATCTGTAATCACAGAGCCAGGCTAGGTATTTTCTCCTGCCTATGCAAAGCTTAGCCAATCGCCTGCTCTCTATAGCTTCATATTTTCACATTCAGACAGTGGCATTCACAAAAAAGGGAATAGGCTAAGCTTATTTCCTAAAGTGTTGAACTATTCCTGTAAGTGACATTTACTAAATGTTACTTTTAAAACCAAAGTAAATAGTTAGTAAAATAAATAGTGAAGACACAGATGACCGGCTCTTCACAGACAAAATGTAATGAGTTCTCTTGTGTATCTACTGTTGCCCAAGAGTGTCCAAGAGAAAAGAAGTTGGCCACAAGCCATTTGGTTAAAATTCCTGGTGAACTTGGTTTCATGGGAGCAAATATTAACTGGACATTGTGGGACTGTTTGATTATTTCCCAGTATTTGACATCATTAAGGTGTGAGAAATGACGGGCAGGGTGGTGACTTTCTATTGTTACATATCATCCTGTCTCACCACAGCCCATCCTCAAGATTTGGAAATAAACCCATCAAAGGTTTTGCTCACACACACACACGGATGCTACAGGCAGTCCACATCCCCCCTTAGCAGCACGTAGTCACAAAACGTGGTTGTAACAGGAAGGGGGTGATGTCACCTGTCACCTCCTCTGCCATTCCTCAGCTCCACGCCTCCACACTTCTATAACTGCTCTCCACCTTCCAAACAAACCTTCAGTAGTTGCGTAAAGGGAAATAACTTACACCTCTCCACCCAGAACTTCACTTAACAGCAATGAACCAGATAAGACAGTGACCTTTCTTTGGAACATTTATGTCTTGATAAAGGGAAAAAAGGAAGGAAGGAAGGAAGGAAGGAAGAAATTAAATCTATGTTGAATGAGCAAACAAAAAGGAAAAGTAAAAGTCCCTTTGATAACATGTAAAAACCAGCTTCATATAAGCTATGGCATCTACCTCAGTGTGACCTCAGGGGTCACACATTTATTATGAGTTAGCATAATAATGTTTCCTATTCACTTCCTTACTGAACGAGCCAGCCTGACATTAGAGAGCAGCCTCTTCGTGTGTGTGCACATATGTGTGAGCTTTGCATGTTTGTGTTGCTCCATCATTTACTCCACTCCACCTGCCTATGATGAATTGGTGTGACCTGTGACCCCTCCATCAGAGTAGCTGAGGGTGAGTTATGCCCGTGGGTATCTCTGCCAGCTAAATCATTTAGTTGGAGTGACTGCTGGTACAACATCAGAGAAAAGGCTTTTATTACACAGTGCTTTAAAATAAATAAAATGGCTTTTTAAGGATTTGACTCAGCATTCAGTTCTGTGCTTTGAACAATAGCTGACCACTGCTGCTACAAAAGCTCATCAGGCAGGCATATATTCAAACATGCACAGTCTTTTGTACACATGCATCATATTCATGCAAACCATTTCATAAGTCAGGGTGAAACTCAGCATGTGGCCTTAAAGGGATATTGTGGCAATTTGAATTGCACTAATAAAGTTTTGGGGACTTGTGAGGTACAGATTAAAACAATGGTTAAAATTAAAGCAGTAGAAACCCAAATAGAGTTAAATGTTGACAAATAGCTGACATGTTGTCTGACTTCTTCTAAAAACAGTAGTTGCCAGGGGCAGCACAGCGCAACTTCCTGTGTTGACATTTAGAGTAGCAAAGAAGAATGGATTTCTGGTGTGTAATGTTAAGCAGAGCTAACGGAGCTAACTGGAAGTAGCAGGGTCCCATTTCTAAATTAGGTGGTTTCGGATTGGTGCGTAAACTCACACACTCACCGATATCGATACCTGCATTTTCAGCAGGATTGGCAGCATTTCCGACACTGGTATCTAAATCGGAACAACTCTAGTTCAAACCCAGCAAATGTTGGTATTAAAAATGATTGTTAGTATTGCGTTGGTCATTGGGGGAATATTTCATTTCTGCTATATGCATGTTACTGTTTAAAAATCCCATTGCTCTGTGAAAAACAAGAACCTCCAAGCTAGCAACCTACATGCTGAAAATGGCAGGATACTAACTAACCTGGTCACTAACAGTACAAACCTTGTTGCATCCTGGGTTTAGCACCACCCAAGACAGTTGTGATTGGTTAAAAGGAATACACACAAACCAGAGCTTTTTTAAATATAAATATATATCAGAATTAGAACTGGTGTAGCCAGAGCTTTCTCCAGCACTGCACAGAGCTATGGAGACAGGTCTATGTGAGACTACACTGGAAGTGATATGTTTCACACCATGTTTGTATTTTCATCTCATCTATTTGTGACCCTTTACTGACTCAAATATTTTCATGTCAGGGACTGAATTAGAAGCACATCACAGTCCAGTCCAGATTTGACTGATATGGGGCTGCATACAGCCACACGACTGTTGAACTTTGCACTGAAATACATGGGAAGTGATGAAAATGAAGGCCGAAACAGAATCAAGACAGGGACAGAGGTCGTGGTCAGATCACATTCCCTAATAGGGCTCATTAGTGAACTGGAACCATTATTTACTTTGCTTGAGGACCTCCACTTTGAGAGCGACTGGTCTGGGACCGTGGTGGTCATATAATAAGCCCCTGTTTCCCCTTCCTCCCCTCTTCTTTCCTCTCCTCCTTTTAACCTCCTTTTCTCCTCGAGGCTCTTCTCCTCCTTCTTGCCCTCCAATCCATCATGGCTTTGCTTGATGCATTCATGGTTGTCAGAGGAGAAAGACTGGCGACAGTTGTGAATGGACTTTCTTTCTATACTCCTTACTCAAATACCCATAAAAACCTGCCAATTACAATACCCATTAGCCATGACAGCAATTAATACACAGCAATGAAAATAGTCAAGCAAGGCTGGTTATTATATCAACTGAAGTGTCAAAGGTGATGAGCATCAAAGTAAAAGCAATCAATAAGTAAATCAATGAGGCATCCTGGGATGTCTGGGGCTCGATACATAATGCACTTCCTTTATGATACTTGTGATGAATCAAAGATGTCCTGTCTTTGATAATGCTTAGTGTTCTTCCAAACGAGGAGACAACCTGCCAGAGAGAGAGTATACATGGACACTGTCACAGCATTGTGCTGCGTACTGGTGAGTAATACAGAAAAGGCAGAGGACAAATACCAGCCGGTCACGTAGAGTAAATCCACCTTAACTCAGATTATGTGTTCATGTCTGAGAGATCGCCTGTCAATCAAACAGCATGGCTGCTATTTCTCATTTTATCTTTTAGTGGATTTTTGCCCAGTTTTTTTTTTATTTGAGATACCCACCTTTCTTTGAGCTGGGCTCCTTGTCACTGCTATCTTTACTGTTGGCCTTTATAAGGCTGCAGACAGACATGTGCTACCACCGCAACTCATGGTTTTAAAAGCCATTTCTCTGTAAGGGGCACAAGTGCACCAACATGGATAAGACCCTTATTCGGCTTCCTACCTAAACTTTGTGGGTGTTCGAACAAATGACACTCTTTAGGGCGATTTCAATCCGGTTGAAAATCGCCCAGACCACTCTGGTAGACTTCCAAGGCAAGGCTTTTTTTTTTTTTTTTTTTAAATCTTCAGGCACAGCACTGCAATCTCTTGCACTAACGTGTTCTTGTCATACGTAACCTGGTGGCATTGACTTGCTCCTCGGATGGTTTTGTTTTCCGACCTGGAAAGTCCTTCTTCCAAGCTTTTTGACTTCATTAGCTTCATTAGCTCTCATTGTGGAAACAATATGGACACTACAGAGAAAATGCGTTGTATTTTATTGCTGAGATTTGTGATGGCCCTAGGTCTTAGGCCAGTATCTGTTGTCCCTTTCCTGCCTGTGCTCCTCTTTTCAGGTTCTCCCTGGTATGGCCCTACCCACCTCGTTGAGGGATTGGTGTCATCTGAGCCTTTATAAGCCAGGTGATTCCAAGATAGCTCGCTCTCTCCCTCCTGGAAGGCTGGTGCCTGCTTGGGCACTCCATTTGGTTGCTATTGTTTAGGTTGTGATTATGTTTAGTTAGCCTTTAGTTTGCTTCTGTTAAGTTCTCTTTAATAAATGATTTGATTTGATTTTTGCTTTATGGTCGGGAACTAATTTTCCGTTTATTCCAACACCTCAGTCATGTCAACAGGGCTAACATTACCACAACTCAAAGGGGCGCATCCATCATGTATTTAAAAGAAATACCATTGAGTTTGACTGATTATCTATTAGCCTATATCTAATGCTTTTGGATTAATACTACTACTGCATTAATGTGTGTGTTGCATTTAGCTGCTATAGATATTTAAGGTTGAGCTCATTTTAACAACTTTATTTACTGTTGGGTAGTTTAATCTACAACAATGCATCATATTCTGTAAGATAATCATATGTTTGTAGTGTTGCTGTCCTGTCAGAAGTATGCATCTGTAAAACCTCAGAAAGGCAGCCTGTTTTCCGCTTTGTGACAAATCATTATTAAGCTTAAGAAGGAGGAGAATTTTCTCAACATATAATGGAGCACGTTCAAAATCAACAAATCTGGAGATTAATGGTTTCCACTGGACAGGAGGGTGAAGAAAAATTGTAACCTGAAAAAGTAACTTGCAACTAAAGCTATCAGACAAATGTACTGGAGTAAAAATTTTAATATTTGCCTCTGAGATGTAGTTGAGTAGTAGCAAAAAGTAGCATCAAATGGAAATATTCAAGTGAAAACACACAAAAACAAAAAATGAGAAATCAGAGACTGTTGAGTTTCATATCTACAGAGACCTTTCTCCACCATAACATCTCGAATCAAGCTGTTGCATTCGACAGGCAGCCTTGTGTTTTGAGCTGATAGAGTGTGGGACAACAGCAGGATGAGGAGAGGTGGACTCTGTGTTTGTATTATTAATGCTTGGTGCTCAACGCAGTCAGAGTTGATGGACAGTGTTTACCCAATGTCAGACTTTTAATGTGAAGGTACTGATCACTGCCTTGTTGCTGCTGTTTACATTCACCCCCGACACAAATTTAAAAAGTGCACTACAAAATTATTTCCTGGGTGTGCTTGATTTATGTATGTTTATAGCCTAAATAACTGTATATACATTCTATGTTTAGCTAGCATGAAGGAGTTCCACCCTTTCATTTCGTTATGCAAACCTGTGTTGTATAATGAGAAATAAATCACCCTGAACCCTGAATCATACAATATGTACAATTTTGGGGCTGTAGTTACTGGAGTTGTTAACTTTGTAAAATGTAAACTGTGTATCGATACACATGTGTCCCAAAATGACCAGTTGAATCCTCTAGTGTTGCAAAGTGAACATATTTATTGCAAGGTTGTTGTATTGGATTTTTTTTTTTTTTTTTTTGGTAAGTGGTTCCCAATCTTGTGTGAGGATTACCTAAGGAGTCCAAAGATCACTTTAAAGATAAGATAATTGACAAGACACCAAAACCTATTAAAATTAATCACTAAGAGAGGGGATCATCTCTCTTTGGTTAAACTTCAAAGCCCATTGATTTTGAACCTCTGACATGGGTCACAACTAGATATTGCTTGGTTATAAAGGATCACGAGCCAAAAAAAATGATGACCAGCATTTATAAATTGTTCCAGTGTACTTCATAAACTGTTAACTCTATACATATCGATAGATTTGTATGAAAATGTGACATTTATGTAAAAGGTGCAAATAACTGCAATAGAATAAATTTGCCTTATGATGGTCACTGACTTACAGTGGAGGACCCACTATGGCTGGCACATTGTTTAGATTACCACTACATGAATAACTGTAGCTGATAAATGAATACTGATGATCTGTACAGGTAGTCTCCAGCAGGTCCTGAGCTGAATCTCATGGTCCCAGCCCCCCTGCAGCCCAGTCAATGAGTGACAAATCGCTACTGAATCATGGTATCGATCTCTCTGGCGGAAATAGCCATTGAATTAAACCACAAGGTCACTAACAATAAAAGGGACTTTCCCTCTTCACTCGACTCCTGGGAATTGATCAATCCTCTTAAAGTGGCTCAGTATGGCTTAATATGAAAAAATCAACTTATCATGGTCACACAACCACACAAACACAGAGTAGAGTCACAGACACACCCATGAGCTGAGCAGGCAGCAGGACTGTATGAAACAAGATACGTCTGTTTACTTGTTGACCTTCTAATGAACTGTGCTCGGTCTACCACCCATGGCGCAGTGTCCCTATGCGTAGGCTGAATAGCGAGACGTAATTATCCGACTCATATGGAAATCCTCTGAAACAAGAGAATCTCTACAGTCAGAGAGGGTAGGCAGACTCAATCTGATGGAGCCCTGTAATTTACATAAATGGGGATGAGAGACATGAAAGGATAAAATGAAATGTAAAAAGCCTTGTGTTTATTGTCTGATTTGTGTGTGTGTGTGTGTGTGTGTGTGTGTGTGTGTGTGTGTTAGTGTGAGAAATAAAGTAGGAGGTGGTAATTATGGGACCACCAACCTACACAAGAGATAGAGATTGAGATGGATAGATGGATGGATGAATATGCGATCAAAAGATAGAGAGTAGGGTGTATAAACTAAGAGGAGCAAAGACAAGATGGACAGTAATGTTTCACACCATTGTTGACTGATTTTACACAACACAGCCTAAACAGGATGTCAGAAATTCAGAATGATCAGTTTTTTTTTTAAATATATCAGAAACTAGTGTCGCAAATACTAAAGCTGTTCAGAAGCATCACACTCATACCTGGATGACTGAAGATGACATAAAACAACATGTCAGGTCACGACAGGCAAACCGGACCTTCATCGTATAGTCACAGTTAGGTTAGGTTTTGGCACTTCAACTAATTGGTTAGAAAAGGTTGTGGTTAAAATAACTGTCATTCATGTTACTTAGAGTCCCCATGAAGTCAAAGTCACTGTTTAATTTTTCTTTAATCACATATGTCTTGCTCCATAGCTCACTTATACACCAATTTCAGACCCTAACCCATCAGTGGCAAAAAAGCCATTTTGAAGGTATTTGTAACGGTATTTTTGAGTTTGCAACTTCAAACTCAACTTCAAAATAAGCAAATAATTTACAAGAGAGAGAGAGAGAGAGAGAGAGAGTGCGTGTGTATGTGCATGGATCAGAGCAGTCCTCTGTGCCCTTGCATTTAGTGACCCTGGCAACTGGTCTCCTTGGTAACACTGACTCATTTCCTGATTAGTCTGATTGGATGATGTGAGCCCACCAATGTTTCCTTTGGGATCTTCATAATGAACTCTGTCTGGCCCTCTCTCACACTGTGGGAATAAACCGAACGAGAAAATGGCAGCTATTAAATAAATAAACAAGACAACACATTATTAAATTAATAATTTATTGACACGAGTAATACAGTGAATATACACATGAAATATGAACCAAAAAATTATAAAATATTTAATAAGTCATTGAAACTCAACTCACTATTGTGACATCATATGTCTTCGTTCTCTTTTTTGCGGTTCTGTCTGTGTTGATTTGTATTGCCCTTCAAAAATTCTAATTTTGTGGTGACACTTTCATTTGATAATGGCACTTTTCATAACAGAGTTGTTGTGACCACTTCCCACCTCTTCACCTTTCAGCCAATCACATGCTGCATGCTGACATTTCAAAATAATGGGTTAACCTTTAATAATAAAGATCTCACACACTCCTAACTCATCAGATGCACAAATGAATTCTATGCTCTCTGGTTTTCAGCTGACCTGGGTCATTCATTTTTCCCACATTTCTTATTCCTGAAATAAAATTATTGAGGTTTTGTTTTAATGCAAATCCTTTTTGCTATTCTGTGTATCCAGTAAACAAGGCCTGTGTAGATTCACATCCACTCTTCCTCTATCCCCTATGGATCAGCCCAGCTCACTTGAAACAACTGCATTTGCTCCAGGCTGTGGGGTTTGACTAATTGGTCTCTAAATAATTAAAGAGTTTCATTCCAAAATGACATATCCACCATTTGTACAAAAATGACACCTACTTTTACAAAAAGATTAATAGCACCATTTAAAACAAATTATGGTACTTTGTAAGTCCTTGACTGACTGCATCACATTACTTTTACTTGACTTAACATACATACTATATTAGAAATAGTAAATGTTGAAAATGGATCGGTGTATTGACTGGGGAGTGTGTGGCAGTACCTGCTGTAGCGGACGCTCCAGGGAGAGTCAGGTTAAGATCAAGCTGCCAGTTTCCCCACACATCTCGTCCTGCACTTCTTTTGGTTTGTGTTTATTGGAAAGAGTGCAGCCAGGATCAAGGCACATATATCTATCCATTTACCAGGAAGGACGATATTCTGGCTCACCTCCCACAATCCTCTGTGCAAGGGGAGATGGGCAGCAGATAGGCTGGCCTCATAATTTAGCTAACTCTCTCTTTCTTTCTTTTTCTTACACATTCAAACATGTGCGGGAAACTGAGACAGCAGTGGTGCTCAATGACGTGTAGGGCTGAATAGTCTTCTAATGGAAAAGTGACTCTCATAGTCAGTTGTACATGCTTGAGTCATAGCTGCAGTATTGTGTGTGAAACATGCAGGTCAAAGGAGGGACGAAGACTGAGACATAATTCTGTTTTTTCTAGAAAACGGATTGTTTTCTTATTGATTTGAAGAAAGTGATGGGTTACATCTTTACAATCTTTAGGAATCTGTGTAGGTCATAAAAAAAAATCACTGACAAAGACATAAAAACCAAAATAATAACTAAATAAATTAACCTCTGCATCAAAAATAAGCAAATCATTTACAATTTTATTCAACCAATCCCAAGCTGTGCTGGAAATATATAAGTTAACCAGACTCCATGTACTAATAACAATAAAATAGGTGTAAATTCCTGCCCTAACAGGTCTAAGAAAGCTAACAGAAGTTAAAGTCTAAAGTCAGTTAAGCACATTACTGATATGAGGTTTAATCATACAAAACAGAAAAGTCACTTGTGTATGTTTACCTTGGGCATGCATGGCCTTTTAACCTGCATTAATTGCTTTTTTGCCATCTGAAGGCAAGACAACAGGCACACACAATATTCATATTTTTCTCACCTTGAAAAATTGGCATGGCAATCACAATGTTAATCTCTTGTTTACACTTGTGGCAGATACAGAGCTACATTAGCATTATTTGAAGTTGTGACAAATTTTGGTCCATTATTTATTCTCCTTTTAGCTCTTAATCTTGCTGCCGACAGGGCTGATGACTGAATCAAAAAGGGTCTAAACAATGAGCTGAAAGACATTAAAATGCTTGTGTAGCTGAAAGAGTCTGCAGAGTTCTTCAGTCCACATCAAACATGGTGAGACTGTGTTCTTTGGAGGTGTTTTCACTACAATTTTAAACAGCCAGAGTATAACATTTTCCATTAGGCTGAGATGAGGTATGGGTTCAGTGACTGTATGTAGCTTAGGGATAGTGCTTGACTTGTTTCATGCCCCTTAATTCGTCCCTCCCCAATGTTATAACTACATTATTGTGTTTGAGTCTCTTTTAAAATGTCTTCATAGAAAGCTCATGACAATCTGCAGAGACAGTGTGTGTACGCACGCACGTGTGCGTGTGTCTGTGTGTGCGTGGGTGTGGGCTGAGTAACAGTTTTTTGAAAGGTGGCCAGATGGGTTTGGACCACAGGACCAAGTGTCCAGCAGCTGGTTGTCTGTAACCACAGAAGGTGTTTAGATTAAGAGGTCCTCACTCATAGCTGTCCAGCTTTGTGGCAAAACATTTTTTCAGATGATTCACTGACTTTGTAAATGGTTTGTTTGGCTTAAGAAATAGGAGAATTGTCTTAATCATAAAGGAGCACTCCCTCCTTCAATCTTATCAGAAAATTCAAAAACACCAAATTTGGAGATCATGCAGCCTGTGGAGCATCTGGTTTAAGCAGCCATGTAGACTAACACACAGCCATCTGTCTAATGCAGAAAGCTTTATCAAATATGCAATTGTACAGAAGAAAATATTGCCACTGGCATGATCTCCTCCATGAAAATACCTAACTGAAAACAGAACAGTCTTACATGAAGCTGATTGGTTTTGAAGAAACACCAGGCAACATTTATGTTGTCTGCCTAAATCAGACACAGAGCTGAAATTTACTTCCCTTTAAATCAATTCCCTGTTTTTTCAAATTCAATTTTGGTGTTTCAGGTTGGTAGAATTGCTAAAGCAAAGTGATGAATCAAATATAAAATAATAAATGTAAATTGTCTCAGTAACAGCATTTAGCTGCACTCCATCCAGGGACACCTGGCATCAGCCCATGACCATAAAGCTAATGTTAAACCTAATGGAGTAAAACATTAGTTAGGTTCATAGTAATTAACAGTTTTAAAATTAAAAGTGTTTCAAATGTGTGCACTTCATCTGGTGGCCAGAATTCCAAAGGTATCTTGAAAACTACAGAGGGCAGCATACTCTCAGTATGCTCTTTACCCATAGATGGCAACAAGCCGCCATAAGCAAGTAGCTTAGGCAACCATGGAGAAAAGTCGCCAGACCAGGACTGCACAGCCTCTGGGACTGACAGATGCCAGTTTGAAGACATGGGATACAGTATGGAGGTGATTTACAGCGGCTCTGACCAGGACTTTGACTCTTAGAGAACCGGTCCACGACAGTGAGAATCACCATGTTACCCTCGGAGGGAGGCAGTCCCGTGAAGTCCATGGTGATGTGTGACCAGGGTAGGTGGGGAACAGGCAGTGGTCATAGGAGGCCGGCTGGAGCACGATGGGATGCTTTACTGCGGGCACAGACAGAGCAGGCAGAGACGAACTCCTTAGTGTAACGTGGGCCACCAAAAACGCTGACGAGTGAGGGATAATTTTCTCAGGAAGCCCGGGTGACATGCCAGTTTGGATGAATGGCCCCATTGGAGGACCTGGTAGGGTCCGGGACAAACATCCGGCTGGGTGGACAGTCATCCAGGGGAGGATGAGTACGCTGCGCCGCCCTGATGGAGTGCTCAATGTCCCACCTGGCCGCAGCAACCATACACTGGGGGGGGTATGATGGGCTTGTCTGCACTCTGCTCATCAGAGAGGGAAAACTGGCGAGAGAGGGCATCAGGCTTTGTGTTCCTGGAGCCTGGATGGTAGGTGAGGGTGTATTGGAAACGTCCCAGGAACAAAGCCCAGCGAGCCTGGCATGAGTTCAGCCTCTTGGCCAAGCAAAGATAAGTTAGGTTGTGATGGTTGGTCCAGGCGAGGAAGGGAAGAGCCGCTCCTTCCAGCCAGTGCCTCCATTCCTGGAGGGCGAGGGCGACAGCCAACAGCTCCCAATTCCCCACATCGTAATTCCTCTCAGCAGGAGAGAGACAACGAGAGAAAAAGGCGCTGGGGTGAAGTTTCTGGTCTGTCGGGGATTGCTGTGACGGCACTGTTCCAACTCTGGTGTCCGAGGCATCCACCTCCACCACGTACTGGAGACCCGGATCTGGATGAGCTAGGACCGGAGCTGTGGAGAACAACTCCTTCAAATAAGCGAACACCGCCTCAGCTTCAGGTGACCAGAGGTAAGGGAGTTTGGTGGTGGTGAGCTGAGTGACCTGGCCACCTGGCTGTAGTCCCGAATGAACCAGCGATAGAAGTTTGCAAATCCCAGGAAGTGCTGGAGCTGTTTACGGTTCTCTGGAGCTGGCCAGTTAGTCACCACCTGCACTTCGAGAGATCGACCCTCACCTGCCCTTGCTCGATGATGAAACCCAGGAACTCCACAGAGGTTGAATGGAAGAGGCATTTCACCGCCTTGACAAACAGTTTGTTTTCAGATAGTCTTTGTAAAACTGTCTGGACATGCTGAACGTGTTCCTCGGGGGTTCGGGAAAAAAAAGAATATCGTCCAAATAAACAAAAACAAAACGATTTAGCATGTCTCAGAGAACGTCGTTAACCAGTGCTTGGAACACCGCTGGGGTGTTGGTGAGCCCAAAAGGCATAACTAAATACTCGAAATGACCAAGGGGAGTATTAAATGCCGTCTTCCACTGATCATTCTCACGTATGCGTACCAGATGGTACGAATTTCGTAAGTCCAGTTTAGAGAAGATGGTGGCTTGGTGAAGGGGGCCAAAAGCAGAGTCAATGAGAGGTAACGGGTATTTATTTTTAATGGTGATGTCATCCAAACCTTTGTAGTCGATGCAGGGCCGGAGTGATCCATCCTTCTTCCCCACGAAGAAGAAGCCTGCCCCCACAGGCAAGGATGATTGACGGATAAGGCCTGTAGCGAGAGAGTCCCGGATGGAGATCTCCATGGCATCCTGTTCTGGACGGGTGAGGTTATAGAGGCAACTTGAAGGGAGCGTGGTACCAGGATGCGGGTCTATGGCACAGTCATAGGGTCGGTGGGGTGGTAGTCAATGTGTACGGTCTTTGCTGAAAACATCACCTAAGTCATGGTAGGGAGAGGGAACAGAGGTGAGGTCAACTGTCGGACAGGCAGGGGTGACTTGGGCACAGGGGGGGGCAGCAGAGTGAAGGCAGTTGGAGTGACAGTGCACACTCCAGCCACCGATCTTGAGGTTGACCAGCCAATTTGAGGATTGTGCAATCTTAACCATGGGAGACCAAGGACTAGAGGTGATTGGTGTGAGGGGATTACAAATAATTGAATTTTCTCGCTATGATTGCCAGACAGGAGGAGAGTCAGAGGGACAGTGCGGTGACTTTGGCTAGCAGTCTGCCGTCAAGGGCAAAAATCCCTTTAGGTGCAGGGAGAGAGAGTGTGGGGATGTGAGCTTGATCTACTGTGTCAGAGTCAATGAAGTTGTCATCGGAGCCCGAGTTGAAGAGCACCAGCAGAGGGAGAATTTGTAGAGGCCAGGAAAGCATGCCCTGGAGCAGGATATGAGAGGGGGAAGTAGTTGCAGTGGTGGTTCGGCTCATCAGCGCTCCCCTGTCGTGTGATTAGCCTGGGCTTTTGGTTGAAGGGGACAGAGGGAGAGGACATGACTGGATTCACCACAGTACAGACAGAGTCCATCCTCGAGTCTGCGCTGGCGTTTGGCTGGTGAGAGGTGCATCCGACCAAGCTGCATTGGCTCCTCAGCAGGCGAGGCCAAGGGGGAAGGCGTAGCAGCTGGGCGGGGAGGCATTTACAAGGGAGGTCTGGACTGAGGGACCGCAGGAGGAAATCTAAGGGATCTTGCCCTACGTCTCTCTCTTAGTCTATTGTCTAGACGAATAGCTAGAGTTCCTCCAGTGAGGAAGTGTCATCACGGGTGGCCAACTCATCTTGGATATTGTCCGCTAACCACCATGAAAACACCCTCTGGAGCGCAGCCTCATCCCACCCAGTCTCAGCAGCCAATATTCTGAAATTTACAGCAAAGTTTGCTACAGAATCTGCCCCTTGCTTAAGAGATAGCAGTCGATTAGAGACCTCTTTTCCCTGCCCAGGTTGATCAAAAATCAGCAGAAAACAGGGAAATAGTGACAAAAAGGTGCCTGAGATCTTGAGGCGGCCACAGCCCACTGGGATGCCCTGTCACTTAACAAACTCTTAACGAAAGTGATTTTAGCTCTGTCAGTGGCATATGTGCTGGGTTGCTGGTCAAATACTAGAGAACACTGATGTAAAAATTATCCACACTGACCTAACTCACCGGAATATCTAGCAGGTATGGGGATGAAAGGCTCACAAGAGGAGGGGGGAATATTCACCGGAGCAGGTAGTGGAGCAGCAGCAGGTGGTGGTGAGGGATGAGCTCCAGAAGTGATGTCAGATAGTTGGGTGCACACTTGGTCCAGGCGGTTTCCAAGATGCGTGACGCTGGAGGTCAGCCCACGAAGCGCTTCCATCACTTCACGGAGGGTCTGTTCATGGTGACCGACCATTACTCCCTGAGCTGAGATGGCGTTGCGGAGGTGCTTGGTCTCTGCTGGGTCCATGTGGCCAGATTATTCTGGTATGTTTGAGTTTTCAGTGGACCCAAATGCACAGACCAGAGACAGAACTTCAGGGAGCAAAAAGGTTTATTTGAACTGATGTGTTCAGGCGGTAATGTAGGCAAGATGACCAGACTGGCAGGTTGGCAGATAGGCATGCCGGAAGATGGGCAGGCAGGCAGGGTCTCTGGGTGCCAGTGTGGAGGTAACACAGATAGGCTGGTGAGCAGGTAACTGAGCGGAGAAGCGCTGGAGGTTTTCTGCAGGGCGAGCCAACAAAACAAGCGTTAGCAAAAAAGCAAAAACACAGGAACATAGAAATACGTTTCAGTCTCGAGATAAACTAGAAATACGTGGCACATGGAAGTCACCGTAAGGGATGGAATAATCTGGCACTGAAGTTGTGGAGAGACCGGGGTAATGTAGTCGGAGGGTGATGAGATGATGAGAAGCAGGTGCACCACTCTGCTGCTGCTGCTGCCGCCGCCACGCCCACAGAACACACCCACAGGGAAGGAGCAGGTGAGGGAGAAAAGGAGGGGGGGAAGCAGACAGGGGAAAAACACAAACAGAACAAAAAAACAACCAGACTGCCACAGCAGAACCGTGACAGCAATTTCCCCATGGGGATAAATGGAGTAATTCTGATTCAGATTTCTGATAAAATTCTGGCCTTATCTTACAAATTGATCATTTTATCATTTAGCCTCTTTTAGCTGACTGTTTTGGTTTTCTGGCCTGCAAACTACACTCTCATCTAACTCGTCAGTTCAGCAGCAGGAAGCTGTTTTCAAAAAAAAAACACAGTACGGTTCTTGCATAGCCCCAAACATGCAAGTGAAAACAGCACCAGCCAACACTGTCATAGCTGATAATTACTCTTTAAATGTACAAGATGAGCACTGTAGTTTTTCCACAAGCAAACAAGTACCATCAAGAGTAACTAATTCAATGCTTTACAGTATGTTGTTGATGGTTAACAGAACAGTTACATTGTTGTAATGAGGTTCAGGCAATGTTGAGAAAAAAGTGCAGCCTTAAAGCCTCCACCCAGGGAGAAAAAACCATGCATGCCTAAATCCCCATCTGTATCTTGAACAGGAAAAAAGAAGTGTGAACAAATATGATCCTTCCCAGTTGTTCTTGATCGTCCTTTTTATTTTTCTTATCAATGCCTGAATTGTGACAAATGAACAAATGAAACTGGACAAGTCTAATAAAAGCACTTAATGCACATTAAATCAGCATTACATCAGCGATGTCTACATCTGCTCACTGAAACTCTGAAAAGCTACAGAACTACATTCATTTGTCTTGTATTTGTCAGCGCAAGTTACCTTACACTGAGACGCAGCAAAAATCAGAGAGAATTATTCATGTAGAGGATTCTTCAAACCGGCGAGATTGTCCTTCAGTTTTTTGTTTCACAGGGAAGTCAGACACACCATGTTGTACCAGCAGAGTTCTGCTGCATACAGTATATGTGTCACCGTCAGACTGCAACTTGTAACCAACAGGGAAAACATCACATGAGCTCAAAGCAATACAAACAAGCACAGTCACACAAACACAAGTCATTGTGTACCATACTAGATAATAGGCTTCATTGTAATTCCCCTGATGAGCAGGAGGCCTATAACTTAGCCTTGTTTGGCTTCACCCCTCTTCCCCCACCTCTTGTCAGCATGTGGTTGAGGTTCATTACATCCTAAGGCTCATTTTTGACATTCTTAACTCGCCTTCTCATTTTGTACTTAATGTTGTTTTGATGTAATTATCTTAAAACCACACATGCTGGTCATGTTTTTCTGTTGCAGCATCCCTCTTGTTGCTTCTATTGCTTCACCTGCCACACAGGCTTCAAAGCGTGAAAACACAATACATTTTGTTGTGATCATTGCCTCACAGCACTAGATTGTACACAGAGGGAGAAAACAAAGCAGGAGTGGTAGAGAAGATGGCACACGACAGAGGTCATGAACCAGACAGTGTGATATGCCTCTTATAGCCTGTTATCCCCCCAGGGAACCCAAGAAAGGCAATTTCCCATGAACTGTCTCCGGTTACTTCAGCATGTGCAAGGGTTGCACCATGCGGCCAGGTCTAGCCATGTTACATTTAAATAGCATCTATTCTCATTAAGTGAGATGTACTTGTGGTGTGCATCATCCAGGAAGAGGTTTAATCCACACCTACACAGCTGCATGACAAGAATAGATGAGGACTAGACAGACAGCTTACTGGCACGATAAATAGCCCTATAAATCTACCAAGCTGCCTACTGTGTGTGTGTGTGTGTGTGTGTGTGTGTGTGTGTGTGTGTGTGTGTGTGTGTGTGTGTGTGTGTGTGTGTGTTTGCATCACCACAGGGATGTAAGTTAGTGGTCAAAACAGAGGTGGTTGCTGTAACTTACTATCTGTCTGCATTCCTGAGCCAGATGAAATAACAAGACAGCACAATACAAATACCAATGCAAACACATTCCACACAACAGAGAATAACCGGGCTGGCAGAGATGTTCTTATAGTGGCGTCTCATTTAATTTTCACCCAGCATGCTTTCTTCTGTCTCCTGGTCACCTCCACACCCCATCTGATTCTAACTCTATTTTGCAACTTTGAATGGGAATACTATCAAATTGTTGTTTTTTGAGGAACCGCATGACTTAACTGTAAAAGTCTCATTCGACCACATAATAATATTATAATAAAGAAGATGGTGATATTGTATTTCCCCAGAGGTTTATAATGTTGTTGCTGAATACAAAGGACTTACAGGTAACTGCCAAGCATTTTGTCTTTGAAAAACTATTATTTAAAGTTTATTCTCAAATCAGAAGTCTCTATTTGTTCACTTCTACTATACTTCTTGTTTCTGAAATCATGTGCTCTACATATCTATCTTAGCTCTCACTTTCTGAAGGCATGACTTCCTTTCACGGTTAGTTTGGCTTATTATAACTCTAATTCTAATCCTTTTTCATATTCAAATGTACATTACATTTTGCACAACAACTGGAGATACCAGGAATATAGTTTGGTGGGTGTAGCTATAGTTGTGAGGAAAATGCTAATTGTGAGACAGCAAAATACATGTAGATAATGAATAATGCAGAATAGAGGGGGAAAAAATCTGGTAGTGGAAGAACTTCAAGATAGTTCAACATATGAAGCTGAAGCAGCAGGCTGTTGGCTCAGCACTGAAAAGGCTACAATCCACTTTGCTCAGTTCCAATCTGATTCTAACATCTTCATTTGGATATATGCCGATACTGATACTGATTACAGAGCTCTTTTTTTTTTAATACAGTACATCATCATCATCATCATCATCATCATCATCATTATCAGTCAATGCTCAATGGTGAAACTGACTCACACAGGCATATCAGCTGCTAAAAAAGCTGGAGGCGATCTCCTGTACCGTTTCCAGAACACTATCACTATCAGTGATACAGAATGTATGTTTTTATTTTCTAGATAACATTACATTTGACGCAGTTCCACTCACCAGACCACAGAGGTGAGAGACAGTTCACCAGTGAGAACAACCTATCAACATTAAAATGCTAATTCCATATTCAAATGTCTGAAACACACCCACACAGCTACATTTCCCCTCAAAGCTGAACTTTACTTTGCATTTCACTAGTTCTGGACAGCCTTGTTTGTATTTACATTCCAGCTGAACTGCCAGAGGCATTTAATATGCTCATCATATGGAATGGTATTCCCCTACAGATGCTCTCCAGCTCTGCTGCCAACATGGCCTGGTGATCTCAAGGATACAATTTGTGTAGGTCATAGTGTAAGGACAATGCTGCCATTCAACCAGTGAGCAGCCAGCGGACATCCAGCAGGTCAAACAGCCACTAGTCAGCAAGGGTCATGAACACCCTCTATGAACTGAAGTGTGCAAATCTGAGTCAATTGAAGAGTATTTGATTGTGTGTTTGTTTGTACATAAATTAATTCAGTTATTGCAACCCAGTCTCGCGATGGAAACATCAGCATTAAACGATTGTACAAACCCACGATTTCAGCTCATGTCAATGTTTTGTGTTTTGTTATTCCAGCAGTAGCCATGTGAGGTGCTGTTGACACCCAGAGAAAGCACAGATGGGCAGAGATTTTATGGTATTTATATTAACATTTTGGCAATGAGGTCCAGTACTTCATATACTGCATATCTACTCAGCATATCACAATGAACATTCTATGGTCTGGAAAATAGGCCAAGTATTGTTTGTAGCCCCAAACTCAAATTTTTTCAGCTGTTTTAAACGGCAGAAGCGGTGTGCATTCTAGAGCTAAAAACAAGTTTACCCTTGGCATTGCTTTGTTCCCTGAAAAACAGTGTCAAGAACTCACTTGGGAGTTATTGTTGACGTTATGCTATTGAACACAGCAGTACTTTCATTGACAAAAATATTTTTCCGCTTTCAAAAGTGGATTGCTTTGAATTCAGAGGAAACACGGTGACACCATCAGTGTTACCGTGGCAGTTACAAGCAATACAAACTGCCATGGGGCAAGTGTGCATTCGTTTCACTGACATTATTTTCAACAGCTGGAGGAATGAGGATTTTGGAGGTATAAACAATAACAGGCCCGTATTATGGATAGTTGTCAAAGGCGAACTCCATGTAAAAAGATGTCAAAAAGGAGCAGCACTGTGGACACATGCATGAGCCAAAGCTGTACACACCAAATCAAATGCCTGCAGATTTATAATCTTAATTTCCAGTTGTGTTTCATATTGTATTTTTAACAGATTAAGGACACCAGTGAATGGTTACTGAATATAGTGCCCCCTTACCTATTCATTCAATCAATAATCGATTTTGAATTTAAAATTGACAACCAAGAATCGGATCGAGAGATTTCCAAAGATTCACACCCCTAAGTAAATCTACTTAGTTACATTCCATCACTGTCATCTGTGTGACTTTTTTTGACAAGTGTCTGTTTTTTTGCAGTGCTATTTGTGGTTTATTAGTATTCGAATGATGGATTTCCTGTCAATTTTATTTTGTGTATTTCAAACATTCAAATAGAATTCCACTCCTGTTGGCTTGACAGGTGGCTGTAAACAGTTTGCAGTGTCCTTCACAGTGCAGAGGAGATTTTATACTGGTCCAGATACAAGGTTTCATTTTCAAAGCCATCAAGACTTCTCCAACTGTTCCTGTAGCTCGATCCCCTTATCCACTCTCTATTTAAATGCATAGACTAAAAAAAAACCACCACAGGTCTTGGTTATTTCCATCCATCACCTCAACAGCACATTTTACGAAAGACCAAACTCTGGGTTGGTCTCAGTTGGATACATGTAAAAAGTCAGCGGCTGTGTAAAATTGACTTGGGGCTTGTGTCAGACACAGCAAGCAAAAACTGAACTCAATATAACACCCACACTTAGCTAGTTATCAATCCCATTAGCCTGTCATGCAGGCAGGCTGCAGATGGACAAGCACCCACCTACTCAGCCCACTCAGCTAGTCAGGAGTGCGTCAAGACTGAAGCCATTGCCCTGAGCTGAGATGAGACGGAGGCTGGAATGCATGTAGAGGCGAGAGTCAGGCCAGACTGCTCTCACTCTGCACAAGAATCCTTTATTCTCAGGCATGAGAGAAAGGCACAGCAGTTATTAGTCCAGTGGAACGAGGGGGTGAGAAGAGACTAATAACCAGCCAGAAAATGAGTGAAGTTGCAAACACCAACACAGCGAGGGACATCGCTGAAGCAGGAGTTGGCTCAATATGTATTTCGTTCAGTTAAAATTTGTGAAATGGAAATTCAAAAACTAGACTACATTTACATACTACATCTTTCATTTCCAATCCTTAAAAACATTACTAAATGAGAATAGTTTTCCATTAGGTTGTCATTTCCCGTTTTAGATGTAACAATTTAAATGAAGCAAATTGAAACTGAACTGTGAACAGGGACCTGACACTTCAACTCTCTCTGCGTCAGATGCTCTCACTCTCCCTCACTGACTTGCAGCCTTTCCCCGTCTCTCTTTCATGTGCGCCAGTGTGCAGGCATATCTTAACTTTGAGGACGCTATCACAGGAATCCTTCTGGCCCCAGGCGGGATCTGACAGAGAAGCTGAAACTTAGACAGAACCGACTCGTCTCGACAGTGCGATGAATGAGAGGGAGTGATAGGGGGAGATGAAGCGAGCTGAGAAGTGATTCTGCCACGAATAAAGATGAAAATGGGGGAGAATGGGAGTTGAGATGTAGAGGCCCAAGCAGAAGAAAAATTCTCATCTCTGTCAGCATGATGACAAGTGCCGTCTGGCTATTACCTGTAGAGACTGAAGAAGCAATTCATATACATACATTTAATTTGTCGCATGTAGCATTACGCCTTCCAGACTACCCTGCATACATTGGTTTAATCGCCAAACACAAATGGGATAGTGGTCCAAATAATGAGTGTGTCATGGCATGTCATTGCTCATGCTAATGTTCCTCAAAATAGAACCACATTTTCTGAAACCCATTGCTTCTTATAAACAGGATGTCTATACTTGGATCTATTTATGCTGAAAGTGCAGTACATCTTCCTGTTGTGTGCCTTCAAGCAATCCCGATGTGTGCCACGCAGCAATGGATATAATCCGCAATATGAAAATGACTAGAATGGTGTTAGATGACACTCCTCAATGCTCCCTTTTGTTTTTAGAGTATACGTATACGCTTTCTCCTTTGCTGAGAGAAAGAACACTGTACTTGGGTCTTGTCTCTATGACAACAACACCTTGACAATCATGCATTGTATGATCGACACTGCCCTGTTGCGTTTTACTATCCATTTGTTTTTTATTTGACATCAGGACATCAGAGCAAGATGTATGTGGGTGCATGAAATGATCCGTAGGAGACAAAAATATGGTGAATATTATCATCTAGGCCAGGAAAAAGAAAAAGAGCGATGGTGATGTCAGCACCTTTCGGAAAAGTCGAGAGATTTTCAACTCAAAGTGCTCAGAGTGGCCCCACCAAAAAAGGTGGAGTGCTGGGGAAAAAGACACTGGGCACTGCACCTTTTCTCTGGGCAGCCGCTTGCTGCCGCAGAATCTCACTCCTCATTTGGAACAATTGAAAAAAACGGGTGCTCAGAGAAAAAAAGGTTTGCAGACACAGGCCCTCAATCAGTCAACCCTGGACAATACTTACGATCAGTTTTAAATATCAGTCAATCCCACAGTGAAGGTACCTTCCACATCCAGATCAATATGAGCTACACAGGCAGGACCTCAATAACCATGTGCATGACTTCACTCATGGTGCCAGAATGTCTTTTACCACAACCATGCAATCTATTAGAAACATTTGTAGAATTAGTGTAAAGATCAGCAGCACTAATTGCTGTGTAACAGGTAACATTTGTGGTCATTTAGAACACATTTAGACACAGTTGACTTTGACTTATGGCCTCAAACACATGCAGGGAAACTTTGCCCACCTATCCCCAACATGCTACATACAGATACTAACAGCTTTGCTTAAGCAGTCTGAGGTAAGGCGTGAAGCACACTAAAAGAAGCCCAGTGTCTATCAGAAAGGCAACAAAGTCAATGTATTTAAAATGTGTGAAGCTACTGTTACATTTAGCAGTACTACCACCTGTGTGGAGAAAGAGTTGCCGCCCGATGCCAACCACTGTAGTAGAGGGTGGGGGACTCAAAGAGTTAATTCTATAATGTGCCTGAGTGCATCATGACATTGAGAGCTACTGTGACAAAACACATGGAAAAGCATTTTGAGAAGAAGTGTGACGAGCTAAACTAAGCTACTCAGGGCCGACGGGCTAATAGCTCTCACAAAACAAAAGCCTCAAAACTACCTGTAACTTCATCAGTGCTGACTGGGAGATGCAGTCCAAGTGTGCTCCTCTCTCCAGTGCTGACACAGCAACAAAACACAGTGTGGAAATAAGTCCAACTATGCAACACTTTGTGTGGTCCTCACTCAATGTCTCTCCATATGGTACATGTCATACAGCCTGGTCAGGGGCACATTGAGTCAATTGAGCACTGGTTGGTTAGTTACCAGTTAATGGGTGTCAGCTTGTCGAAAGCAAAATTTACCAAAACTGACATCCCTAGTACTTACATTATCTGAAATGTTTCCAACACCACCTGACGCAAGAAACCGCAAGAAACCTCCAAAAAAGTTGGCGAACAAGACTTAAACAAATTAGCTGTCCTTGAACACAGGATCATTTGTATTTAGCGTGTATTTTAGTGATTATTTACCCCAAACAGCCAGATAACTTCACTGTACATTAGCCTTAAGCTATCAACTATCAATGTTTGAATTCAGGTCAACCTCTCACCATCGTGGAATGACATCGGATCAGCAAATGTTTTATATCCATTTTTGGCAAACACTTTCTTTCCCTAAAGCACAATTAGGTCGGTGGGACTTCACCTGGTGCATAAAAGTTTCTAATTTCCTCACACACACACATGCCCTTGTGTGTCTGTCATTCCATTCTCAATTTGGCATCTGTTTGTTTACTGCTAGCTATGCAGTAGACTGCCCGACCATTCCTGCTCCAGCTGCCTGGAAAACATGACAGCATCTCCAGAGCCTCTACATGACCAGGGGCTCCCCTCCTGCTGTGTGGCCCACTAATGCTGCCTCTCGCTGGACTCCGCCAGCTGCAGATGTCCCTGCCCTGATAGAGGCAGCTTCACCAGATGAAGGTATTGTGTGCCTGTAGGTGTGTGTTTGTGCATTTGTGTGCGTGTGTGTGTGTGTGTGTGTGTGTGTGTGTGTGTGTGTGTGTATGTGTGCAACCTCAACAGCTGTTGGACTGCCAGAATTTCATGGGCAGACAATGTTTGACTAATCTCGTATCCAGATGCTCAGTGAGTACGTGTGGGTATCAGCTAATTAACCTGTAATAAATACATTTAAAAAAACTATTAAAAAGATACCATGGAAGAATGAGGTGTAATAAAGAAAGAAAATAAAGGCATCATTGAATTAATTCTCAACTTCAACATTTCATCCTGGTACAACTTCCTCTCCACCAAACACAAAACACAGCTCTCCCGCATAACTAATGAGGCCAGCAAAACAATCAGCTCATCCCTAACCCCTCTATCTGATCTGTACAACCACTCAGTGATCAGATAAGCCACCCTGATCACAGAGGACCCTTCTCACCCCCTCCACCACTCCTTCCAGTTACTGCCATCAGGCAGGCAGTACAAAGTCCAGCTGACCAGAAGAACATCTACAAGAAATCTTTTATTCCTTCTGCAATAAACCCTGAACAATATAAAATACATACTGCATGTAAAATGTTTTGATCAGTGTCTCTTTTGACAGTCCCATTTTGTACATACATACATAAATACAGACATACACACACACACACACACACACACACACACACACCACAGCCCCAGACACAAGACTCAAGAGCCCCAAAAGTCCCGGGATCACTTTTAGATAAACTGAATAAACAAACTGACTTGAGGATAAAACAGACCCTGCCACCTTTCTAGCTTCAAACAGTGTTCTGGAGACCTTATTTTCCTCTGAGAACAGCTTGTTTATTGAGTTATGGAAAAAATACATATTTCTGAGTTTGTATTAGTACCTCATTGAGATTGTAAATATTAAAATTCTGAGTTTGAATGTCTTCTCAAAAATCACATAGTGACCCTTTAACATAAAAGCTTTGCCGAGCTACTTTGATGATGTATCTGAAGAGCCATAAGAAGGAGTGTGGCTGTATGTGCTGAATATATGTTATTTGCCAACATGACGTTGATGTTTTCTATTTTAAGCCTGAATATTTCTTGTAAGTTCTCATGTTGTCCATTTGCCTGATGAGGACCCCCCAGAGTTGAAGCATTGTCTTGTTTCAGTCCAATAAACACTTGTTACTTTATTCAGTGTGCAGATATTCTTCATTTGTTCTCAAAGACAGTAAACAACCCAATCTACCAAACAGTTGAAGTAATAAAGGATCATTGCGAGGGGTAACTCTTAACACTGCACGAAATGACTCCTCTGTTGCATTGTGAAGACTGGTCCCTGACACAAACAGAGCACATCTTCATACGTTTCTCTCACCGCAAACACACTCATACACACAGCTACACATGCACGCAACATGTGTCCCTTGCGATGTTTTGCTCATTAACTTTATTACATCCCATGATTTTATGAGCTTCCTTGCCGGTTGTTATCATAATAGGTTTAACATCAGTGTGAAACAGACTGTGTGCAGGTCTTATCAGCACACACCTTCTAATTCACACATAACAGCTTAAACGTATAACACACAGATACAGGTTTTATTGTACAGATGAGGAACCACGTAGCATAATAAAACACACCGGATACAGCAGGTTTGTGTTAGATCACACCACCTCATCTGGGTTCTCTTTGTAGTCACAATGCACAGTGCTACACATCAACCTCTACAAAAGGCTGACGTAGGATGTAATAAAGTATAGAGACAGTCATATATAGGTGGGAACATGACGACCAGGTAAGTCCTCCTATTACTGTTGAGTGAATTCTCTGTGGACTTTGATGTGTGAGCTGAATGTGGAGTTTGACAGCTCGTCTTTGTAGGCTGCAAATGTTCCCCCATCAGGTGAGGGACATTCTGGTTCATCTAGGATACACTGATGTACTGTAAGGGTATAATAATAATAAAGTCCTGTGAGAAAAGGCAATAGATTTTCCCCTCACATCATCATCAAAACAAAAATAATCTGCTTAATCATACAGTGGTGTGATTATTATGGAAAGAATCGTTAAGAAAGGTTGTGTTAGCAAACTGTAAATTGGGGAATGTTTTTTTATTTTCCAGTTGATAAACACAGCAGCTTCACAGTTATAAGAGAAAGGGTCTTCTGCTATTGTGTCTCGTCTGTCCTGGGTCTGTGGAGGTCGAAGGCTCATAACACAAGGGGCTGTGGGAAGGGAAGAGGTTGCTTGTGGAGATAAGGTCAGAACTTTCTCTGGGGAACAGGAGACGAACTGACAGTGGGCGTTTTGTGGAGTCACTTCCGCAGTATATGGACCAATCAGCCACACAAATCTACACTAACACACCAACATGTACGTCTATATACTGTATCTACAGTGTTCATTGTTTTGGGGTTAGTTTTGTTTCTATTTTTTACCAAAAAAATTTACCTGTGTATTTACCTGCATTTTATGTCTTCACACATCCACTGGCTGTTAATTTGTTGCTGCCAGAGGACACTGATCACCATAATTTAGAGTAAACATTGTCCTTGTGAGATATTGGCAGCACATAAAATGTTTCTGCAATTAGAAAGTGAAGCAAATGAGCAGTTAATTATGCAGCCAAGTCAATTCAAGAAAGCAAAAATAAATATGTTAACAGATGGTAAAGCAATTTGTGCTGCAAATATTATTTCATTGTTGCTCTTCTTTGGAATTGTATCATGTTTATATAAGCAGATATGAGCCCTGATGATCTGTTTACCATATGATGTGCTTTATTTACACCCACGTGTGTATGTGTGGTCTGTGTATGTGCATTTCTAAGGCACTCATGCACCTGCATCTGTACATGTTAATTCATGCATTCTTTGCATGTTTGTGATTCCAGGTGGACTTTGCGAGCACATCTAGGGGTTGTTTGTGGTTCCATACTGGTGGGCAGAAGATTTCTACTCGAGGTCAAATAAACCTCTCAATTTTAACTTAAAAGTTATGTTTTGCTAAATTGCCTTAGTTACATTAAAGAGGGGCAATGGGCCTATTCATCAGAGGAATGACATAGATAGACTCAACTTTTAGGTAATAATCCAGGACTGTCTGATTGACCTCACACATCAGTGATCCAGCTTGTTGTTGCTCCTGACATTTAGGAGGCTCTAAATAAATTGAATAAATTAATTCTGATTTTTCTGCCACTTTTCATCCAAGAATATTTTTTTTTGTGATTTGGAAGTGTTTTCAGATTTGTAACTTTATTGAGTGTAGTGGTACAATTCTCACTTGCCATTTTCAAATTATATTACAGCAGGAAACTGCTTCCAGGATGTCTCTCTCTCTCTCCCTCCCTCCTGGAGCCTACAGTTACCAACCAACACCCACACTTTATCTTTAGTTATCCTTAATGAATGACTTACTTGAATGTTTTTTAAAATTAGTTCAGTCTTAATTTAATACTGATGCCTCCGTATAACCTATACAAGCATGATTATTTCTATATAGTTATTATATTATCATACTGTATTTTGGTACCAATATTGGTAATTGTATATTGCACATTGTACATCTTCTGTATATTTTCATCATAGTATTCTTATTGTTTTTTATAGCCTACTTCTTGTACCTTAAATATTTTAAGTGTTTCATTTGGAAAGCGAAAAAAAATGGAAGTCAGAGTACAAGGCAAAGGAAGAATTTCTTTGTACAGGGAAGCGTGTGTCCTTAACTAACTAATGACAATAAATGCTTTGAATTTGAATTGTATTTGAATTAATTAAGTGAATTGAATTAATTATCGTTACACTTAATGCCTGTCACAGGGTCAGCTTCTATACTTATCTGTGTTGGATGAGTCATAAAATTAAAACTATTTTTATTGCGAAGTGCTGATGATGAGTTGAGGAGTTCCATAGCCTGAGGAGAGAAGCTGGTCTGTAGTCTGGTGGTACCGTATGACCCTAATACAAGGTTGACTTTGTTTCACTATCATATTACAGTTGTTAATCTTCGCCACAAATAGATATTTCATCGTGATGCATCCTTCACACAGCAGCCCTTGAAATAGTCTGACTCACAGGATGTAGACTGTTAGTATCAGCCCGCTGTTGGGCATCTATTTCAGGTGGCATTCTCCTCCTTTCCGCTGTGTTACTGTTTTCGAAATCCCCGTTGCTACGGTAAACAACAACAACAAACTGAGCTAGCAACGTACATGCTGAAAATGGCAAGTGGCTTACCTGTTCTTTTGAATTGACTCAGCCATTTTAATGCCAGTGCTCGCCTCCCTACATGCAAACTTCCCCCGACAATATTTTTCAGTCGCACCATAACTGCATCCTCTGTTTAGTGCCGCCCAAGACAACTGTGATTGATTAAAAAAAAATAGGTAAAATGAGAATATCTATGGCGATATGGAGATATGTCTGACTATGGGATACAATGTTAAAAAAAAAGAAACATAGAACTAAAAATACTTTCCACTTACTTTCCGGTTCAAGATCTTTATTACCGTTTCTCATACCATTTCCGTCCACAGGGGGCACCAGAATCCACAAGAAATAAATGTTCTGTGTAGGTGCTTTAAGTACCCTCATTTGTTATGGAGTAAATAAGCCAGGCATGACAAGCGTCACTATGCCGTAGCTCTGACCTACATATCTTCCCCACCAGCAAGTTATAAGCATCAGAAGTATCACGGCACTGACCACAACACTGGCAATCACACCAGTAAACTTGTGCTCCCCTGCAGCAGCATATCCACAACCTCTGCTGTGGTGGGATGTGCCAAAGCCAGCACCAAAACACACTGTAGTGAGCTCTAGTACTGCTCCAGATGTTCCCTCAGCATTACCTCACTGAGAAACAGTAAAAGTGAAGGAGGAAGGGGGGCGTGACAGAGAACAGAGAAGGGAAAATGGAAACTGTGTTTTTATGGTGAGGAAGTTACATCACACACACAGTCAGTCCAAGGACCCTCAGAACATTACAATAAAGATACGACAACTTATATATTCATATTTATATTGCATTCAATACATCTCTGTTGCTTTCATTTAGTTTTGAATTACAAATACTGTTATGCTTCATCCTATATTTGTCTGATTTTCTTTTCTTTGTGAGGACCCTAGTGTGCAATTGTTTTCACTAAGTATTGTTCTTTTGAAATGTTTTTAACGCTACAATTGTCTGTGTATCTCAACATCATTGCAAATAAGGGACACCTCAATTATTCTCAAGGCTTAAATTAAGTTTTGTTTGAATGAGTGAATGAATTTGAATTTGCATGAAGTGTTGAATTTATGGACACTCATCTGCTCTGTTCTTATTTTTCTTTAGCGTATCCCTTCATCTGCTGCCTCATCGCCTCAAGCTCTCATTTAAATTTCATCTAATCTGATCAGCTAATCTAAATAGGTTATGTTACACCTATGGAATATAAAATAAAAGAATATTTGGATTTGAGGCACATTTAATCCTGGCTACATCTACTTGACATTTCTCCAAACTGCTTTACAGTGCATGCTGTAGGTAATAAAATTTCAACCTTTAACTTTTCATCAATCATTTTTTAACAATGTGGATAAAAGGATTTAGGAACAATGATTCAAATACTGCTAGTTAAAGTTTAATTGGAGTATGTTTTGCTATAGATTGCCACAGGAGTCATAAAACTGGAATTAAGTTAGCATTTTTGCACTTCCGGTTCCCGAGTCTGGAAGTCACTGGATTTTTTTTTTAATGGGCTTTGGGTTAAATGCCTGAAATAACGTCTGTGGTTAACACAAGTTTAATTTCCATATTTTGTTCTATGACATAAAATATGTCAATAAATACCCCATGTTTGAATTTCAGTGTATGTGTCTTAAAAAAGTAGCTTAATGAGACTACAGAGGTTGTCGGGGTCAATAAACGTCATCACACTGAACAAGGAGAATCATCTTGTCACTAGCCTGTCATTACAGGCGGACTTCAGTTGCAAACCGTTCTAACTAACATTTTAACTTATAGATGGATCAATTTATAGTAAAGTGTGTATAGTATAGTGTAGTGGGATGCTTAGTAGTGGTGACATTTAAGTCATGCAACCGCAATGTAGTTCTTTTACAGCCTAAGGTTAGCTTTTTCCTTCTAGCAGTTTCATCATAAAAGGTGTGTTCATCTGTGAAGATGATCTTGCTGAATAAAACATGTTAGTAGTGCTGGGCGATAAAACGATCTCTATAATTTCATGATAAAATTCTCCACGATAACGATGATAAATTTATGACATTTATTTTCGATATAGTTATTTTTGATTCCGTTTTCCTTTACCAAGAAAACACTACACCAACAGCCAATCGCACAGCAGAGAAACAAATGCATGTGGTTGATGCATGTTTCGGCCCCTCCCACTCACAACAACTCAGAATGACGGTGACCACCTGTGTGTCTAGCCGACACAAGACAATGAGCGGTCCGACTAATGAAACCGAGTGTGAGGAAACTGACAAAGACGAGGAAATTGTACTGAAGAAGGCCATACCACTTCTGTTATTTGGAAATAGTTCGGCTACCTGAAGTCTGACAAAGGATAGACCAGCATTAGGTGCAAAATGTGTCGGCGACTAGTCCTCAGCAGAACTGCAAACACCACCAACCTCTTCCATCATCTCAAAAGTCCCAAACAGTACTCCGAAAGTATGAGTTTGCGCTATCATGCTAGCGTCAGTCTCCCCTCAATAGCCAACAGCCCAGCCCCACTGCTTCTACTAGTCAGACTTCAGTTCGACAACCAACAGGTGCCACTGCTTTTTCAGACATTACCCCATATGAAAAGAAACCAAAGCCTATAAGCACGGTTGAAAAATCAGCTCTACGCAGAGTGTAGGGTAAAGATGGAGGAGCAGCTCAGAGATGTCACCGCTGATATGTGGTCTGGTTGCACGTCCAAACCACATCATGTCTTACAGAACAGGAGGCATTAATGCTGAACTGAACAACTACCTGCAAGCTCAAGAATGTGCATCCTCAACATTTACCTTTTTATTTTATTTTCTTTAATCAATGTTCAGTTCACTATACTACCTCTAAAATGTTTGAGACATGTTTGAAACAAGCAATTTGTTGTACATATTCATCATTTCATTTATTTAGTGTTTAACATAAAGCCATTTGGTTGGTTGGTTCTGTTGAATGTTTGTCACCTATTCATTCTGACAATAAATAATTGTATTTTATAAACCATAATTAACCTTCTGGTTTGTTTTGGGTTCTGTCCTAAGGAAAATACTCTAAAAACTGTCAATTCAACATTATTATTGTTAAATATACTGCATATTGTGATAATTATCGATATCGATCAATATAAAAAAACATATGGTAATAACAGTTTTGGCCATATCGCCCAGCCCTACATGTTAGTACCATAAATTTGTGTTTGTTGCGGAACAAATTTTCTGCAATTATCCAAAATCCAACTGGAAAATCATATAGGCTTTTTGACGAGGGAACCAGAGTGATGCTAATTTCCGGGTTAGCCTCCAAAAAGAAAAGTCATACCTGCAGCACTCTTTATCCACCTGTGATATGTCCAGCATCCCAAACACTATGGAGGAAAATGTATTTATTTTATGTGTCCTAAAATATATGAAAAAGATCATAGAGTCTACAGCCTCCCAAGTAACTCCGACGACAAGCATAGGCATAGGCAACACTAACATGCTAATGTTTAGCAGGTTTAATGTTTACCAAGTTCACCATAGTTTATGTTTGCATTTGCTAATCAGGAAGTGTAATTTGTTAAAGCAACATTATGTAGAAATTGGCATTTTGTGTGATTTGGCGCCCCCCACAGTTTCTGAATGCTACACCGTCGTCGTAAATACAAATCCCTACATACAGGTCTGTAACAGTTTTTCATACATAATGTAGGTGCTAACTACAAACAAAACTCATTACATCATAACAATGTCAAGACTTGTATGTTGAAGTAAACATTATGTAACACTGTAATCCTACACTCTCACTGAAGTTCGATTGTGTAGAACAAGTGATGGGGGGGTGGAGTGTCTGTGATAGAGACACCATTCACCCTATTACAAGACATTGTTCCATCAAAATGATTTTGAAGCTGTTATATCAAGAAAAAGAGTTACATAATGTTGCTTTAAACCAATGTATCGGGGTATTTCAGTCTGGACCATCGCTAGCAGTACAAATTCAACTGCAATGTCTTATTAGAGATGATGTCCTCATTTTGCTGGATAATGCACATAACTATTTGTTTTCATGGGGACAATTTAATGGATAGAAAGTTTCAGTGAGAACAAACTTAATTTAATATATATACAAGTTATTCTATTTAAACTCCTGTCTGTTTGTATACAAGACTCAGGATGGTCAACGAGGTGCATTAATGTAAAAGTATTTAAACAGGTGGGTAAACTTCACCACATTCAGACATTTGCAGCTGAGCCGAGATAGAGATTAACTCCCTGTGTGTGTGTGTGTGTGTGTGTGTGTGTGTGTGTGTGTGTGTGTGTGTGTGTGTGTGTGTGTGTGTTGTGGGGATACGTTAATTTTCCACCCAGAGGAAAGAGATGACTGAAAGTAATTACGGGACTCAACAGGGTGTACCTGGTGATAACTGTAGCAGATAGATTTAACAAGCAATGATCCTGGCCAGACTTCACATACACACACATACACAGCAGGAAAGCATTAGAAGCAGCTAAACACAGCGCAAAACAGGCCAACATACTCAAGCTCTGTGTACACACACAACATGCATCATTTAAGTTGTTTGTTTACAAAGTGCACAGAGGTATGTCCAACTTGTAATGGTTGACAGTGCTTCTAAAAGTAGGTCAGTGTGGAGGAAAGTGTTGTGTATCCATCTGTCTCCAGTGTTATAACAGGCCTGACGCCAGTTATTTTCTCAACCAAGTCAATAATCTGACATAAGACCAGCAAAACACTATCTTAGATGTTGATAGTTACCAATTATTCTAAGAGGTACTGTATAAGTAGTACATCTCTCGGATAAGCTTAACTCTGTGGTAGCCCTAAAGGACAGGTAATTAAACTGGTTCTAATTAATATTTCATATTAACAATGGTTGACATTACTCAGAATAATTTGGAAAGATTGTCTTGTAGTATGGAACCCACAGATAACTATCACCGGAGCATTTTTGCAAACACAGCTGTTTTGGTTACGGTCTGTCACCGCTCTTACCAGTTTTTTCTATGTCAGCAGCTTAGTATGGCAAATAAAGCTTTAAAAACCTGATGTACAGTGGAACTAGTTAGCACAGCTTGTGAAGGCTACGAGTTAGCAACTATCTGGTCAACATAGTGGAACATTTACCAGCCAAATGTCAGATATGTAAAATTAACAACTGAAACAGATGGGAAAGATTTGACCCTCCTGCTGGCATCAGGTGCAAAGTCATAGAATTTTCAGAGTTTGAGCAAGTGATATATATATATATATATATATATATATATATATATATATACATATAATATTTTTCTTGTTGAGCCAATCCCATTGAAAGATCAAAACTGGAGCACTTTGCTGAATGGTTACAGTGTATACTGCATGGTCACAAGTGATACTGTTTCTATTCCAGTTGGTGACCTTTGTTGCATGTCATAGCCCTCACTCTCTCTTCTAGGGAGCAATGTTATCTGTACAAACTTTTAGTTGGAGATATATTTTACTGTTGAGTCAGACACAATCACCTCTCAAGACATGTCTCTGGCCTGCCTTCTTTCCTTTTTCTCATCCCATTAATGAATACCTTTTCTTTCTATTGAAAGCTTTCGGCCCTCAGCTAGGCTCCTCCATTAAACTGATCACGAGAACTCAGATGAAGACAAAATCACTATAATTTGGTGTCAATTTTGCCCAATTACGCCTGCGACAGGATTTGAGTAGGTGTTACTTCATTTTTGGGCTTTGAAATAACTTAGTCCAAGTCACAAAAACATCTCATTAAAGTCTACCATCAATCTCTGTTCTGTAATTTTGGTGTTTGGATTAAATCCATCATAAAAAAAAACATTGTGGTGCTGCGAACAATGAATTTCCTCTCACTGTGATGACAGCATTGCCTAGTTGGTTTCTTATAGGCTCCAGAAGCTGCGCGCTAACTTCCTCTCTGCTCATGTGACTTCCTGGCGATCAGCCAGCCTTCCCTGTCTCCCCACCTCCCATGGCCCATAAAGCCACTCCGCAGCCTGTCCCGTGTGAGACAGGAAGCAAGGCCCTATGGACAGTGACCTCACCGCAGGAAGAGAGTAGACGGTGTGTGTACTGTATGTGGCTGTGCAGAACTGTATTTCTGTATTCTCTTCAGATAGCTCAGAAAGAATTAAGCTGCACCAATAACCAGTAGGGGGGTTGTCCATTTTTAACAGGACCTGTTTCATTTCACTCACCTGCAGCTAGCAAATGGACTCTTCTGTGCCCTTGGCTTCAGACCCATGGTTGCGGCTATAGGTTCTATGCATAAACCTCAGTCAGATAAAGGATCAATGAGTCAAGCAGACTAGACTAACATATTCAACTAAACAACCCCTCTGCCCCCACACTCTCTCTGCTGGCAGGGAATGGAGAGGGGTGATGGCAGGTTAATGGGGATACATTTTGGGTATTTTGCTAACAAGGGGATGGCATCCCCCTTATCCCCCTTCAAATCGCCTACTGCCAATAACTGCATGAAAAAAAACAAAACAAAACAAAACTTTAAATATTTTCAGAGCAATTTTTAATGTGTACATGTCCAGCATGGCTTGTTAACACACTCAACTAGAGGTGAACACACAAACAACTCAAATGTATAAAATCTTACATTTTCTACAGAAAAACAAAACAAAACACTAACAACCAATCAAAAAACTTATTGGAATGTTATTAACAAAACATGTCATATCAAGTTTGGAGAAAAGAAATGCACAAAATGAAATCAAAATAAGACAAATAATCAAAGACAATCAATAAACTCATCTGTTTTGATCGACTGTTGCTTTATTTGTTGTTGTTATTTTTTTTTCCATCTCATCTCGGCCAGGGATGATGGTCAAGTTTTTTGTTTTTTTTCACAAGTAACTGAATCATTACTCAAGTAGTAATGAAAGAGAGAAGTTCAAGTGTGAGATGCCAAGTTCCACAGTTGATGAATCCAACAGAATCTACTCTCTACTGTAGCTGCAGTTAGTGGATGAAAACAGTTTCTTAAGTGGGCTGCTCAACAGTTTGTCTGAAGCACAACCAAAGCTCATCCGCTGCACTTGCCCGGGGAAAACCGACGACCAAAACGCTGAAAGTCATTTGTCAGCCATCTTTTCTGTTTCATCCTGCAGTGAGTGGCTGAGTTAGTCAAGTGGTGATTTGAAATGAGTGGTTTCAGAGAGGATGGGCTCAATTAGCAAGGTGAGATGCACTCTGGAAAAAGAGAAAGTGGACGATCCGCAATGCTCTGCATCTGAGTCATCATAAGCCAGAAACAGAACAAGTCTTAATGTATGTCACATTTGACTTTTTTTCTCTTTTGCTTTGATCTTCTCAGTCCGTTATTTATTGATCTGCTTTTTCCCAGCACAGTCTGGACTTTGCACAGAGCTGATGCAACAACTTTTTGAAGCTTACAGGAGCTGCAGGGATACACAGTGACCGCAGGAAGCTAAAACATAAAAAGTGCAGTGGAGGACACAGACACAGCTTAAGAGAATACCTGCCTTCTGAATAATTGTGGAGATTTTAACAGAGATATTCATTAAAATAAAAGATGAAAAAACAAAGTTTAAAGCCCACGCTCTGAGCCAAAACAGCAGGGCTGAATGAGGAACGCTTGTGTTTACAGAAACACATCCTGAGAGTGATGAAAGCTCAGACAAGCTCAGCAATGTCCTAACCTTACCTAAACTTTGCATCAAGGCCCTGTACTTCAAAACGAACAAGGCATTAACATAAAAGAACTTCAGCCTCTGCAGCTCTCAATGTGAATGTGACGTCCTGTTGCCAAGCCTGCACTCACCAAACTCAAGACCTGACAGGTACAGTGTTTTTAAGCGAGTCCTTCCCCGGTGTTCAATGTTGCCGAACAAGGAGGTGGATCTAAAAACAGGCTCTGCTGTGTGAGGCTGGACCTTGGCCTGGACTAGTTTCCTAAGGGGGGGGAGGAGGGGAGGAAGGTGAATGTTGGGGAAGACAGACAATAATGTGTTTGTGTGTGAGAAAGAAAATAGGGGGAGGAGAAGGAGAGTGAGAGAGAGAAGGCCATTGTTTTTGTTATGATCCCCTCGGGCTTCCAGGGCTGGACGGGGAGGGCAGAGAGAGAGGGAGTGTGAAGATTTACAGTCAGAAAACGGGCCTCGCTTATGGAGAGGAGAGCTGATTAACTGAACACCTCGACACAAACACAAAAACATGCATCAATCAGCCCTGACAGCTCTCTCTCCTAACCTTTCACTATTTCTCTTCTGCTTGGTGTCCTGAGACAAAGAGCTCCACTAAATTCAATCCCTGTCAGTGTCACCTTACAGAGAATCTCTCAAACTGCTGAATCACCCAGTCTGTGATTTCAACTGAAGCAAACTCAGGTGCACTTGACTTTTTTTTAACTTTGAAGTGGTTACTTTAGCTTTGAAGTGGTTAACTCCCTGTGGGCTCTCTGTGTGGAGGTTATAGAGGAGAATCAGAGGGTTGATGAAGAAGAACTCCGTTGTGTCTAATGCAATGAGTCTGCATTTTGTGAGCCTGTCCAGACGCTACGCTGTCTAAGCACTCATTGATGTGCCTGTAGGAGCCATGGAAGAGCAGGACAGGAGAGGAGAGAGGAGAGGGGGATGGGGGTGCTTTTAGCACTGATTAGCTGCGTCCGCCAACCCCCCCCCCCCCAGACCCTGATGATGAAGAGGTGAGCGATGGACACAGGACACCGTTTCCTGGCAACCGCTATCGACTGGCCACAGATCAATCTCCAGACTCGTGGTGACGGCTGATTATGCTCTTCCCTTTCTTCCTTTCAGTGTAAGTGTCCTGTTAACTTTACCTCCGTCTGTGTAGGTGTCTCACCTCAACCTGTCTTCACCTAGCAACAGACCTACAGAACAGCAGTGTTATCTATCTGGACTGTCTGTCAACAGAGAGACAGATGGAGCAAAACTGCTACTGCTTGTGAGGTGGAACCAATATGCAGGCTTTAAAACAAGTCAAGAGGTACATACACAACTATAAGCAAAGCACTTAGAGCAGGCATTCCTAAAAAGGACTGTCACCTACTGTAAGCTAAAGTTTCCTCATGGCTAGCACTGTTGTTGAGCTAACAGGAGAATTTGGGTCACATGAGCCGTTGCCAACGGAATAGAGCCATCAAAGTTCTCTCTCTCTCTCTCTTCCCACCCCTCCTTATTCCTGAGATCCAAACTTTGCAAGCTCAGGGAGTCGAGGTCAGCCTCCCTCCCCCTCCCCCTCTTTCCTTGTCTCAGCTGCAGGAAATCTCTCCTCACCCTCCCCATCCACATCTGTGTAACCTGAGTCAGGCGTACTGAGCCCCCTCTGGTCAGACTGGCAGCTTAACTTCTTAATGCTACCTCAGATAAGCCTTCCTCCCATTCATATTTGAAGTCTCACTCTTAGTTTGTCCAGCCCGCTTTGTAGACTCAATATCTTATTTTTATGATAAAACTATGATAATTTCAGATTTTCCATTGCTGCCACACTTTTTGAAGGACTTGAAATGGGGTGCTCATTCCACAACTGTATGAGTAATGTCATCTGACTATAAATTCTTGAAAATGTATTGGATAAATAAATGGATCAACTGAATCTTGATCTTATCTCGGAAATGGTTGTCAGTGATTAGTACTAAAGTAGCTAAAACATTCAAAAACACTGGTATGGCTCTTTATACAGATATAACGAGCATTTAAGATGGACATTTTTCTCAGATTTTCCCATCTCTGTTCTTGCAAGATTAAAGGGAGCAGGGAGTGTTTTGGCTCGGAGAGTTCAAGGTTTACTTTAGGGGTCGCATGGGGTTAGCAGAATCTGCACACACCTGCTGTTTTTTAATGAACAGGATTAGTCTGTGTTCACATGAGCCTGCATGGCCCGAGCCCACCCTGGTGCTTACAGCTACACAATATTTACGACAGATAGAACACAGGTCCTCACTGAAGTTTCTCAACGTGTCCTTTCAAAAAACACGACCAGTAAAAAGTCCATTATAAACTGCACGGCACATTAGCTGCACCCTCCCACTGCTGTGTTGTATTTGTGGTGTTACATCCTGTTCTGAAGTTAAAGGCTGTGGCTTTGCTTTGTTTCTCTCTTGTTTTATGTCTAACACACACACACACACACACACACACACACACACACACACACACAAAGATACAATGAATACTCCCATTCTTGTGTTATTTCACAGTGAGCTGACTTTTTAACGTCACCATTAGTCTGTCTGCCCTGTAGCACAAAGAACAGGTCTTGTCAGGTATTGTTGACAGAAAGGAGGCTTTCTGAGAATTAGCAATCTAATGGAAGAGGTCCACTTTAAAATCTGTTTACCCTTCAGCCAAGGAGGTCTTTAAATTGTTTCCAAATAAGGAAAAGAAAGAAGGTGGATTCAACTATGTGAGTGCAAGATATAAAAGGAAAACACGGCTATGGTGGTGTGAATTTGATTGGAAATTAAATTAAGGATAAATTCAACTTGGGTCTTATTTTCAAAGCCATCATTTCTATAATATATCATAACACTGTACTCATTAAAAGCTGGTAAAATTGGGGAACATGGCAGGCTACAACAAAGCCAGATAGGGCAAAAAAAATAAATGGATAAAATAATTTTACATTTTGAGATATGCTTATTTGCTTTCTTGCTGAGTATTAGATGAGAAGACTCTGCCAGTTGGCTAAAAGACTGAAAGCAGGAGAACTAGCTAGGCTGGATCTGTCAAAAGCTACACAAACCTGACTCCCTTTTTAACTAATTATGTACAGTTTAATCCAACAAGTCATACAGTGTTCACTAGTCAAATCTAGAGATGCTGGTAGAGCCAGGCTAACTGATTCTTCAAAGTCTATTCCTCAAAACGTGTTTCCTATAAACAGACCCCCATATTAGACAGATTATCTTATCAGGAGCTAAGCAAAAATTGAGCACACCTGAAAAGTAAATAATGCTTCACTACATGTAAAACCTAGGACAAGTGTGGGAGGTCAAAGTGGAACCAGGAAGCTGGTCTATAAACTGACCACCTGTGCTCATTTTCTCTTCCAAAGAAGTTTGGCCAACGTTAGGGTTTTGTTAAAAGACTGTATGATCCTCATCTTTTAAGTATCACTGACGCATTACCAGACCTCAGCAATAAACTTTATGAGTACAGGGTTATTATTACTATTAGAATTAACACAAAAACAAGATCTAAAGAGTAATAAACCAGAATTACCCTTTAAAAGCAAAGCAGTGCCTGTGTGACTCACAAACTGAAGTCTGATCCAATCTTCAGGGTTACAGCCATAACCTCATCATCATCAGAGGGAGTCAAAGGGAGGATAATACCTGGGCTCAAGGCACTCCTCAACATACCTCTTAATGTTAACTACAGTGAAATGTCTGTTGTGACCAAACCCTGTTTCTCTCTACCTCACCTTCCACCTCATCACATATTGCTCTATGGAGAAAAAAAGGGATGGTGCATGATGAAGAAAAAGATAATGAGTGGAGGACGGAACCCTGCTGAACTCTACTTGAAGCGTAATGGCCCATCCACAAATCACTCTCTCTTTTCTGACTCTTTGTATTTCTTTTTTTTGTGACGACTGTGATAGCATGAGCAGATGTGAAGTTATCAGCAAGAAAAAAGTCCCTATTGAGATGAGGTGAAGGAGGAGGGTGGTGCAGACAGGGGAGAGAGAACAGAAGGGCCTTCCTGGTTTAGAAATAATAATAACAACAAAAAGTCACGTAAAATGAACCAAAACAAAAACAACAAGAAAAAAAAAACAATGTGCAAACTTCTCTCATATAAATAGACTACAGTTGACGCACTGTAGAGCACCATGGGAGACAGGAGGAAGTTAGTGTTGTGTATTTGTGTGTCTGTGGGGGTGTATGTATATGTAAGACATAACTGATGTTTCTAGTTTGTGTGTGTGTGTGTGTGTCAGTGCAGTTTTGTCTACGACCACATGTACTACGAGCTGCAGGAGCACAGAGACTAGAGACAGATGGATCACTGGGAGGAGGGTTGGGTTAGAGGAGGGTGGTGTCTAAGGTCCATTTTAAGTTCAAAGTTCAGTGTCCCCTCAAGTCAAGAGTCAGACCCAGTCCTGCAGCGAGCGCTTGCAGTGCACCAGCAGCCGTGGTGCTCCTTTGCTCTGCAGCGTGTTGATGATGGCGTAGATCAGTCCCAGGATGCACAGCACCAGGACCAGTGGGATTGTTACCATCAGGATGTTCATGGTCCGTTCCTCGCTGTCGTCCACCTTCAGCACAACGTCCACCTCGTTGGTGTCTTCCTCACGACCCTCGCGGTAGTCTTCATCTTTGTCGTTGTCCGATCCTTTGCCCGAGTCTTTGTCTGTTCCACCGCGATCTGTTCCATCCCTATCTTTGCCCTTATCAGCGTCACGTCCTGCATCGGGGTTGAACGGTGGCCGGTTCAGGTCTGGGTATTTGCGTCCTGAGTCTGTGTCTGTGTCTCTGTCTGGGTCCAGGTCCACGCTGCAGCCCATGAAGTCTCTCAGAATGGATTTAGGGTAGCCAGGTTCACTCTTCATACGATGGTTGTCAAACTTCCAGTACTTGGAACCCTTGTAGAAGTACGTATATGCTAGAGAAGGAAAGGACGTCAAATGTCAGCCAACACAACAAGGTGAAGATGCAATATACAATACAATTTAAGACATACCTCAACATACTACAATTACGCTTCTTTTCCTCTTCGCAATGCAAGACCACACCCTGATGCTTTGTTTCTCTATCTACCCTAGCCCACACATACACACGCACGCACGTACACACACACACGCACACGCACACACACACACACACACACACACACACACACACACACACACAGATAGCGAGAAAAACACTCTTCATGTCTCAGCTTACCCCCATCATCGCTGAGGAAGGCCCCCTTGGGAGTAGAAGGCACTGACGATCCCCAGACACTGATTGGTTTCGGGTAGCCTCTGTCAGCTGAGCGTGACTGCTCGTTGAAGCGCCAGTACCTGCAGACAGCAAAGGACAAGATGGTTGTTACTCTTTATTGGCTTTTTAAACAAGAAAAGAACTGACTTTATAGTGTGTATGAAAAAAATGTTTGTTTCCACATAAAACATATGAGTATTTTCATAAATGTGTTATACTTGCATATGCTTGTGTTATTTCTTTTCTACAGCAGTGCAAAGTTTGTTCAGTATGTTTGAAGTGTTCACAGATCCTTCTAAAATATAAAATCCAAATAAATATAGCTACTGCTAAACTCTTGCATAGCTTAATTAAATGGGGCAATGCTGGAAATTTCTAATAGACATTATTCATGCAATCACAGTCACTTGGGTCTATGTATTGATATTGAAAATGTTTCAAAACTAAAATCAGAAATCAATAACAAAATCAATCCAATTTGTCAATAATGGAGAGGTTTGTTCACCATCTTATTTTAGTATGTTAGCATTTACATCTACATTTAGGGCATTTAGCAGAAACTTTTGTCCAAAGCGACTTACAATAAGTATATTGTAAGTCGCTAACATTGCTATGTGTGGTCGAGGTGAAGTCTGAACAAGTGAGTCTTGAGTCTTGAGTCTTTTGCGGAAGATGGCAAGTGACTCTGCTGTCTTGACATTGGTCGGGAGTTCATTCAACCACTGAGGCACCAGAACAAAGAAGAGTCGTGACTTCGCTAAGCGATCTTTGTTTGCTCTCAGCGATGGCGGTACAAGCCGGCAAGCTGATGTAGTGGAGCGAAGTGCTTGCACTGGGGTGTGTGGTCTGACCAGCGAGTTGCAGTAGTCCAGGCGGGAGATGACCAGAGCTTGGACCAGGAGTTGCGTTGTCTTTTTGTGAGAAAAGACCGGGTCCTGCGAATGTTGTAGAGGGCAAATCTGCAGGATCGGGCCACAGCAGTGATGTTGGGGGTGCAGGATAATCTGTCGTTGAGGATTACGCCCAGGTTCCCCGCAGTCCATGAAGGCGATACTGTGACGTCCTCAACAGTGACTGACAGGTCCACGCAAGGGCAGTCTTTCCGGGATGAAGAGGAGTTCAGTTTTACTAAGGTTGAGCTTGAGGTGGTGCACAGTTGTCCAAGCGGAGATGTCTGCCAGACATTCCGAAATGCGCGTTGCAACGTGGGTGTTGGAGGAGGGGGGGAAAGAGAGGAACAGTTGGGTGTTGTCTGCATAACAGTGGTAAGAGAATCCATGTGATGTGATTGCAGAGCCTAGTGATCTAGTGTATAGTGAAAACAGAAGTGGTCCTAGAACTGAGCCTTGAGGGACACCAGTTTCTAGAAAGCAGGGTTTGGACAAGGAGCCATTCCATGTGACCTGAAAGGTGCAATTTGTCAGGTATGATGTGAACCAGGTTAGAGCAGAGTCAGTGATGCCAAGTTCAGTCAGAGTGGAGAGGAGGATTCGGTGGTTGACTGTGTCAGACGCAGAAGATAGGTCGTGGAGATTGAGGACTGATGAATGGGACGAGACTCTGGTGGCACGGAGGGACTCAGTGACTGTGAGGAGGGCCGTTTCAGTGGAGTGAGCAGTCCTGAAGCCTGACTGATTGGGGTCAAGGAGGTTGTTTTGTGAAAGATAGGAGGACAGTTGGCTGTAGACGGCGTGTTCCAGGGTTTTAGAGAGGAATGAAAGAAGAGATACGGGGGGAGATGATCGTACTGGTCGGGAGGTGAGGGGACAGAGAGCGTCTAAAGAGGAGGAGAGGGAGGATAACAGAGTGGAGGAGGCTTCCTTGGTGGACATTAGAGAGCATTGTTCCATGAATGGTAGTGAGGAAAGAACGGTTGAGGAGAGAGTGGAGGGAGAGAGGGATCTCAGGTTGCAGTGGGTGGTGACCATCTGAGGTGTTGGAGCGAAGGATATGGTGGACTTCAAGGGGAGAGAGAAAGTGACAAAGTGGTGGTCAGACACATTGAGCGGGGTAACAGAGAGTGCTGAGGTACTACAGGACCTTGTGAAGATAAGGTCAAGTTGGTTCACGGCCCAGTGGGTGGGTGGAGAGGGGGAGAGTGTGAGGTCAAATGTGGAGAAGAAGTCAATGAATTCAGATGAGTGCAGCTTCTCGAGGTGGATGTTGAAGTCACCCAGGACAACGAGTGGTGTGCCATCGTCAGGGGAGCAGCTTAGGATGGTGTCCATCTCATCAAAGAAGTCACGGAGAGGACCGGGAGGGCGATTGATCACCACAATGGTGAGCTTGGAAGGAAGGGTGACAGAGACAGCGTGGAAATCAAGTGCAGACCTGGGTAGGTGGTCCAGGGCAAGGACCTGTTAGGACCACATGGGTATGATCAGGAGTCCAGTTCCTCCTCCGTGACCTGTTAGTCTTGGGGAGTGTGAGAATGAGTAGGCAGTTGAGAGGGCAGCTGGAGTGGCAGTGTTTTCTGGGGTGATCAAGGTTTACATAAGGGCCAGGAAGTGGAGAGTCTGCAGGGAGGCATAGGCTGAAATGGTGTCCGCCTTCTTCACTGCAGACTGTCAGATCCATATCCCCCCTAGTACTTCAAGTTCAGTACCGGTGGAGAATGTTGGGTAACATAGATTGGCTGGGTTACAGCTTCGCGCAATGGGTCTCAGGTGAAATCTTCTCCAGTTGATGTCCTGACTGGGATTGGGTAGGACTCATGGCTACGATGGAGGGTGGACAGAGGGTTACTTGGACTCCCTCGATGGACTCCCGCAGAGAGACTCCCTAAGTCTTTGTTCGGCAGTCTTCGTTCTGCTGTCCTGACGCTGAAGTGAATAGTCCATATGTGCTAGATTTTTTGGGGGGGGGTTGGGGGGTTAACATACAAATTACAGCTGATACAAAGCACAGCTGAGGCTGATGGGTATGTCAGTAGTTTAGGAGGTATAGGTATGAATGTCTGTACAAAGTTTGATGCAATCTATTTCATAGTTGTAGATATATCACAGCCTTGAACAAAGTAGTGGACTGACAGATCGACATTGCCCTTTACAGAGCCACAGTGCTCGTATTTTAAAAAAACAAAACAAACAAACATGCATTTCATGGAATGACACAAGTTGAGATCAAGCTCAACCTGTCAATTTTAAGACTGTCTTAAATTTGAGAACTAATCAAACTTCAATAGTTAGTGTATCAACTGCTGACATACTAATGTATAATACACTGATACTGTGTTTGATGCTGACAGGTTGTAAACTACATTACCAGTCTCCTTGAAATATGTAAGTGTAGCCGGATGGCTCCCACCAGATGGCTGTGTCTATTCGGTCATAAGGAATATCTCGACCATAGTCTACCAGTTCCTGTGGAAAGCCTGGTTCCAGGTTAGCCTCCCTGAAAAGCCAGAATCTGTTTCCTGAAGGAGTAGGAAGGGAGAGGAGAGGAGAGGAGAGGAGAGGAGAGGAGAGGAGAGGAGAATTGCTTTATAAATCTTTCTGGTGTATACATCGGTACGTTCTCTATCCACTCCCACTCATAACCCTAATAGACTCTGGAAAAAGTTAACAACACACACACACAATCATACTGTATATGCCATGTACAATTACATACATGCCCACATTCACACAGAAACAAGTACCCATACACACTCTGCTCCCGCACACACATTTATTTGCTGGCACAGAACATGTTAAATAATTGAAATTGAATGAGTTATAAAAAGAGAACAATAAGAGCAATTGGAGAAACCAGACCAGCATTTACACACACTTGTAAATTATGTGAATGCAATAATGATTTGTTGGCAAGCGATCAAAAAACAGAGCACGACATTATTGACTAAGGAGTTTGGGTTTTTCTTGTAATTATCCTTTAGGAGCGGCTTGTCTCATGTTAGGCCGAAGCAGATTCCTCGCTGAAGGGAAGGTTTTATTATTTTCACTGTGTCAGACAGGGGGACTCCATTCCTCCTGGCACCATTACATCTCTCTTGTTGGCTTCAGTCTTCTTTTCCCTCCCTCTTTTTCCCACACCCACCAACCCACTCACTCATACATCTATCCACCTCCAGCCCCTTGCTCCTCTTTTAAATTGAAAGCTCTACACTCAGCATCTGGAGAGAACGAGTGGTTGACGCAATCCCAGGGTCCTGTGGTGCACAGCCCTGATTCAAAATCCCATGACTTATTCCATGACTTTCCATAACCACACCAGAGTACCAGAGTGACCTAAAGATTTGAATCCTTCCTGCTGTGTTAATGTTATTTCTCAATGGGGATAGATGGTTTGGCTTCTATTACAGTTGGGCTTGTTTGGGATAAAACAGCTGTGAAACCTCTGGGTAAAACAACAGCTGTGTCAGACAATTGGATGAATACACTTTTGCATATAACTGTACTGAGAATTCATGAAAGTCTCTGATGTTCCCATACTTTCCAAGGCTGGATTACACCATTCAAAATCCAAACATTCCAAATATTCTTTCTTTCTCTTTTCTTTCTCAATACATTCAATGCAATGTTTGCATGTATGTATGATTACTTGTATCTTGGTAGTTGGTAAATTTAACCCAGGAGTCCAAACTCCTAAGAATGAAAGTTCTCCAGTTCAGTAAGACTCAGGTGATAACATTTCACAACAGCCATGTACTGTATATGTACAAACAAATGCCTGTTTTCAGTTAAATCATTATTTTTTATTTAAGCTATCCATGTCCATGGAAATGACTATGGATGTAGACCAGATGGTAATCTTGGGAGGAGGAGAGGCCTCATATCTAGAGCTAGACTGCCCTTTCCACCAGGCCCACAAAACATCAAACAAAAAGGTCAGTTAGGCCATATTTTACAATTCTACCGCATTTCAAACATTTCTTGCCAAAATCCCCAAATTAAATTTAGGTATAACAGTTCAGTTGACAAACAAATATGGAAAGGATTATGTTTTTAATGTATAGTATGTACAGTGTCATGTCCTGCCATGTCACTCCCCAAAAGGAAACTCTAAGCTCGGCACAGCAGGGAGTGGGGAGTGACCATAATAACTTCCCCCATATGGTAACATAGACTGTGACCCCTTTGTTCCGTGGCTCTTTGACATAGAGTCTGCAATGTGGTTTTGTTCTTGCACAGATTCACAGAAATTGTGATATACAATCAAGAGCCTGCATGGGTGTTTCATGTTGAAAATTACCAGATTCTCTATAACTTTCCTGTGTCTACCTTCCTGCCAGCTCAATCTGCACTGTGCAACTTGACGCAGCTTCCGTCAACTATAGACTATGTGCAGATTTGAACTGGAACAGAGCCTGAAACATGCTGTGGTGGGTCTGGTGGAATCACAAGCATCACAGCTGGAACACAACAAAATTGCATCTGCTGAAATAAAGCCGTGATAGATTTTGTTGTCTTTTATTGTCCATTACAGCTAATTCAAGGTGAAAGACTTCTAACTTAAAATCAAACGAGTCAGCTCCCAAAGCATTCAAGTCCCAGAGATCAGAAGTACATTCAAAAGATTGAGAAATGACTGTTGTCTCCATGCTGACAGGAAGTCAAGTTGCTGACTGATCTTATTGGTCTATCAGAGATTCAGAAACTCAGCACTGGCAGTGCTTCCTTCCAGCCTAACTTTTTCTTACCTTCCTTTTCCTTTTTCTTGTTCTTTCTTTGCTAATGGCTTGCAGCCAAGTGTCACACTGAGAGGCTTACCAATGACATCATCCTCCCCATCATCAACAGCTGCCCCAAAGCCTGTGGCTCCCAGAGTCGAGCTGCATTGAAGACTGAGTTCTTTCTTTTTCATTCAACAACTTTATCCACTGTTATAAAAGACAAGCTGCTCTCAGTGACTCACAGTAAAAATAATGACCTGTACTAAAAGAGATTTATACTCAGCACGTAGAATACATTATGTGCCGCTGCTGTCTTTGGGATGTGGGGGTATGTACTGTATATCTTACACATTATCGTAAGATATAAGAAAAAGTCAGAATCTTTTTATTGTTTAAGTATGAGAGCATTAAGAAATGGAGCAATTTAACTGTACTGAGGTTGTAAAGAAGAAACCAGATGGTGGATGGTTTTCTATGCAGGACAGCATAGTTATGTTATAAGGTATAGTACTCAAAGGTACTAAAAGACTGTAATATCTTATCAATTAACATGAAAACAAAAGAACAATCTAACTTTTAAATATTATATTATACCACAGTATTCAGTGAATCCAACTATGATTGTGTATTGGCCTGGCAGGATTTGTGTGTTACTGTCCTGCATTCTCTAAGGCAGCTACTAGCTTAATTTCAAAATTGGGTATATTCTTAACGGCTGCTGTTGCTGCTGAGAGTCTGTCATCCTCTAAGTGACAGCTAATAATACCAGAAGTATATTATTTAGAACAGGGTCAGGCCTGTTTTTACAGCAACAATTCCCAGAAACATTACCTAAAGCAGTCAGTTTGATGATCTTCCAAACTGCAGCCACAAGTCTTAACCCATTCACCCACTCCATTCAAAAGTGAGCCATCATATTGCAAAAAAATTAGGTAACTGAGCTTATACAATTTAGATCACTTTTAAATTTATTTAAAAGTTGGTTTCACTTTTGAAATGTCCCTTCAAATTGCTTCCCAGTGATTTTTTTTATTTTATGAAATGTTGTTTGTTTTACTAACTTTGTTTTCTGCGTTTAGTTTATATACCTTTAAGTTTGTTTTATTCTCTTTGTGTTTCAAATTGTTTCTGTTTTTCATGTAATGCTCTTTGTATCTGCGTTTTGAAAGCTGCTATTTAAATTAGGTTTATTATGATTATTCTCAGAAATGTTTCAGTGCGGGATTGTTTCTTAATATGTGTTTTATAATATAAACATGATAAATGCAGGCTTCTTTTTATATTATATGTGATTTAGTAGTTCACAAACATGGAGGATGAAAGGTAACAAGTACATATACTGATTACTTATAATCTGCTCTTGTTCTTTATAGTAGTGAGTGATAAATGATACATAATCAGTCAGGACAATTCACTTTCGCCTTTTGGCCCTTTCATTTAGTGTCACAAATAGTCTATCAAGCCAATGTGAAGACAATATTAACAACAAGTATACCAGAAACGTGAGCACCAAACTAGAACTGGATACTTTGGGAGAATACAGAGCTTGTTTTGGGTTGCAAAATCAGTGATTTCTAACTTTGATGATATACACACAGTGAGGCGTAGAGTGCAAGTAAATCCAAATCAAAAGACACTGCACAATTCTTCCCCTGTACACCACTCTTTATTCACCACACATTTTCAGCTAACTCATTAGAGAAGAGTTATGAGGTGTGTTTAAATTTCCTTGTGTTGCAAACCCACCTTATTGACTTTAAGAACATGCAAATTTGGCTTTTGACTGTTGAACACCACTTTATCACCTCATACCTCAAATTCTCAGAGTTGTGTGTTGAGGAGCATGCATCCATCAGTGATGGTAAGGTACTGCTGCTTACCTTTAAAGAAGACGAATCTGCCATCGTGTCTCTCATAGGCAGCATCTATGTCTCCCGGCAAACCCCTCCAGAAGTGACTGATGGGCATGGGGTAGTTATCCAGAACCCTATTCTTACGAACCCGCCAGAACCAACGGCCCTGAGGAGACAAAATCAAGAAGTGTGCTTGAGTTCATCATCTCTTATAGTCAGTTTCTCTTTTTCTGTCTTTCTAAATTCCTGGCTGAGACTCAAGGCTTATAAATAAATCCAAAGTAAACCAATGCCCGAATAAGTTCAAACATACGTCTTCATATCTTATTCTAAGTATATCCCTCTATCCTTTCAAAACTTTACTATGCACAAGAATATGACGTGTATGCAGGATAGGACGAATGCACAGAAAGCTGCTGTAAGAACTTTTCATTTACTCACTTTTTATTAGTCAACTGATTTAGCACTGTCATAATGTTCGGTGGTCATTATGTCAAGCAAACTGAGCTCTGCAGAATAACTAGACCAGAATGTACAATAAACTAACAATAGCGAAACACTAGCAGGCTAATAATAGTCAGTCTCTGCTCCGGTGGCTTTATCACGTCCCCTTATTACACTCTCTCTGTTGATCACAGTCTGCCACAAGATAACTTTTATAAAGAACTGTTTGATTTCATTGTCAAGTCAAGTCAAGCACAGAACAGGGGGAATCACCAGCAGCAGATTTAAATCCAAGCACAGAAAGACACTTAGCTTGTGAACATTCATATCTACTGTATATGCTTGTGTGCACAAGCAAGCAGACAGATTTACACCAGGAGCCTTCAGACTCATTCATAAGTGGTGAGTCAGTAGCCCTGCCTGTCCTGGATAATGTAACGGTAAAATGCTCAGTGCTGCTTCTTTCTGGCAAGCACGCTTAGTTTTGTCCTTCACGCAGGACATACTGGCAGACAGGATGGCGCGGCATGGTATGGAATGGAACAGAATGGACATGGGTTGGCTTGAGCTGAGAGAAACAGGAACAGGACCGATGAGAACAGACTGCATGCTCTTCGATTTGTGTGGTCTGATAGCTCACTGCGTTGACCAGATTAAGACTGAATTGACCATATTAGTCCTCAGCAAAAACAGAAGAGATCTCAGTGTGGGAGTTTCAACATTGAAAGCAGCTCAGTGTGCTCTGCTGGCTGTCTTTATGTCCAGCCCTCTGCTGTGATGAAATACTACAAGTGAATAAATGACAGGAGAAATGTTCCTCCAGATTGACAGTCACTTTCTTCTTTTAAATAGACACAACTCTGGAGGAGAGAGAGTGGTGCTTATGTGCTACTGATTACTCCCACTCATACAGTACATAAAATATTACCTCTGCAGAGTAGTAGATTTCTAAACAGTGGAGACGTCACTTCCAAATTGATATGCGGACAATATGAATATGAACAGCACAATCAGAAATCAGTCCCAAGCCAAGTGCTAAACGACAGTAAAGCATACAAATCACTACTGATTTCTTTTTGAGACAATAACACTAGTCAATTTTAGGGTTGGGCTGATGGACAGCCATCACCTACTAATCCCTGACCATCGTAACATTGTGATTTAAAAGGCTCCCCACCACAGCACAATTAAGTGGTGTGTCCCTTCAGAGTTGCCATAGGGCAAGAGTTGTTGTTGTTTGTGATATGTGGGGAGAGGAAATGTTGCTGCTCAGTGCACTAACATTAAGTCTCCATGTCCCGTTTATTATTTTCTTATTAAACCAGCTCAGTGAGGCAAACCCAAGACACTCGGTTAAATCTGTGGCAGCATTGTTTCTTTCCCTGTGGGCCACTGTTTCTCTCAGTCATGCCATTTTTTTTATACAGTTTTCTTAGCTAAGCTTCTTGGCTAGTCGGCCAACGCAGTTTTACACATATGAGGCTGAACAAAGCTAAGTTACGGACATGTGGTGCAGAGATGAGGATGCTTTTAAACCTGGCACAGGGACGTGTCTCGGTTGTGTTGGGATCCTCACCACATGGTTCTAACAACAGAGCGGCCTGCATGTAGACCAAAGCCCAACAAGCGGCCTCCTGGCACTAATAATGCCTGGTAAACAAAGGAAAGTGCACCAACCCTAGTGTCCAGTAGGTGTCGCCTGGTTGCCACAGTCCCCCGAGGTTTGAAAACTCCCTTCTCTCATTGTCAGTTCCGGCGCAACAGCACAGAGATTAAAAACTGCTGCACGCCCCAATTCAAGGCAGTTCCTCCGTAACGTGTTGCTGGAGCCAAGACTGCCTCGTGTTTACCAGACACGTCCCAGATCCAGAGAAGACGTTGCGCAACCCAGCCTCTTTCATTCCTGCAGAAGTGATCTCTCCCCTCAGAGAGCGGCCCACTTTGCCCCGTGAGCAAGACGCTGTAGCCGGCCAACGCCGTTCATTCACGCAGACAAAAGGAACTGGATTGAGGAGGCGGATGGACACATGCTAACCACCACCAGTGCAGTCACAATGTGGAGCTAAAGTGTTAGCTTTGCGACAATAAGCCTCATTCCTGTCAAGGAAGGTGATTCGAGCCTGAATTCGTTCACCGGCCACTGAGTGATAGAAAGGCGAGTATTGTCTCTCCATGGCTGTTTCCACGCTTCCATGAGCGTTAGCCCTCTTTCTCTTTCTCCACTAACCCACAAGTACAAACACACACATACATTCGGGTAGACTCACACACAGAGTCTCATGAATGGCTTGTTGGAAGCTAATCATTAATGACCCCACTATAACATCAGACACATGTGTCGCGGTAGCACCTACACCAAATTCAGAACAACAGCAGTCCAGCTCTGTCCAAACCACACTGTGATTAAAGGCACATGATAGGTCTTGCGCGATCACCTTCATTGACCAGCCCTTGGCGTGACGTGACATGACGTGCCCACATCCGCCATCTTGAACAATCACACATCTTCCAAGAGATCGCCTTGGCTCTCTCTCTCTCTCTCTCTCTCTCTCTCTACGTCCGCCATCTTAGTTCTCTCTCCCTCTTTGTCACCCTGACTTACACACACGCATAACACATGCTTGTTTGTTGTTTGTTGCTTGAGTTTACCTTGGTGTTTTAGTTTCATAATTGATTATTGATTAATTTGCTCATCTTAATAAATAAATAATACATTCTTATAAATTCTATTGTATTGTACAGAACAGTTTTCTGTGATTTTTCATGCATATGCTTTGTGGTAACTGCTGGTTGTGATGGTCAGTATCTTATTAATATTTACATTTAAAGTGAACCGTTCTTTGGAGACTGTTTTCGGTGTGGTTATTGGTCCAGGGCTGTATTTAATTGATTCAATTAATCATTTTGATTATTAATTTTAATAATTACTATTGGTAATTTTGAATTGCTGATAACCACTCCTGCCCTACTTTTGTACCCCAAAAGCGATTACGGGAGATAGTTTACCTCTGCAGGGTGAGATGCCAGAGCAACGGTGGGAAACAGCAGCCACTGCAGTGGTGAGCTAATACGCAACTGGTACCTTACGACAACAGTGAGGGGACACGCTGCCTCAAATTCATAAACGTCATCGTCCATCACAATGTTTCACTGTAGACATCGTCATATTCCAATTCAGCATCCCCCAACCCTGTTCCATATTTGTCGTTAGGTGTAGTAGGTGTAATGGGGTGCTGATATGATTGTGGAGTTCCGAGGGCCAATCAGGTTTTACAGACCTGATGATCTCTGGCTCTCATCTGAGCGAAGTAGAAGTGATTTAAATATTTCTCATAACAATTTTTCAAATATCTCCAAATCAGTCACTTTAGAGTCTCTTTTAAGGAAGAATAGGATCTGCTTGAAACTTTCAGAACTGGAAATGCCACGGTCTTGGAAAAATCTCTCAAAGGAATAATCTCAGAGATATATGCTCAGCTACGGTACTTTGATTCTTCAGCTTATGAAACCATGAAGCAGTTGTTGGACCGTGATCTGGGGGTAACATTTAGTTCTGCACATTGGATCAACATTTGCAATGGGATCTTTCTGAAAGGCACTTCCATTTCTATACGTGAACAAAATGTAAACAATTTCCTTATTTTACACCTATTTGCCTCCAGATAATTTCCCCTAAGTACTCTAACTTGTGTTAACTGTAAACACACAATAGTATGTTTATCTACTCAATTTGGTCAAACTGTTTTACCTGTCAAACCACACTTCCAAAATGTATTTTTGATACAGACACCAAATCTCAAATCTCAAATAATTATTTAATTTAAAAAAGAGTGTAAAAAAGAAAAGAAGTGGTGCTCCACTCGGCAGGTCCCTACAAGTTAACGTGTGGATGTCACGGGTATCAGCTCTTATCCCGCGAAAGAACCTAACTCATGATCTCAATCATAAATCTGACAAATTCTGGACAATCCGTAAACCTACATAGTCTCCAACTTGCTTGCCCCTGGAAGGCAAAGCCTGCTTCATCTATATGTGCTATATTATATATATTATATATATATATATTTTAGTTTGTGGTTAGAATTTTCTGTTTTGTATTTAATTTCTTTCTTTTCTTTTTTTTTTAAAAGACAAATATTAGGTCAAGTTTAATGTTACTGTGAATGCACATAGCCAGCAGTCTACAGCCATACGGGCAGCTTTTTGAGCTGTACTTACTCTTAATGCTAAAATCTGCAGTCTCACAATGATAACGCCAACATTTTGATGTTTCGCAGGTATAATGCTAACCATGTTCATCACCTTTGTTTAGTATGTAAGCATGCATACATTTGCTAATCAAAACTAAACTAATTACAGCTGGGGCTGATGAGAATGTCAGTTGGAATGTTAGTTTTGCAGATATTTGGTCACAAACTGAAGTATGACAGAAATGATGACCTGATGTTGGAGCTATGAAGCGCCACCAAGTTTACAATTACAATTCATCCTGAGGGGTCATGATAATCTGAATCAAATTTCATGGCAATCCATCTCATCAGATATTTCAGTCTGGACTAAAGTGGCGGACAGACCAACACTGCAATCAACAGAGCCACACTGCTAGCGTTGCTGAAAATGAAGAAACAAAGCAGTGAATGTTGAAGCACTGTGAACTCGTATTCAACTTTTGGACAACTGCAAGGAGCAGAAAAAACATCTAAATAATTGATTAAGTACAAACCTTTGATTTTGCCATGATGAATTTACTATTTGGCGCGTGGTTGTTTATTTTTTCAAATATTACATGGAAATATAATTATATCCACAAAACTGAACTGATTACTAAAAGTATGGGATACTTATTGCTTCTGGCCATTCATACTAGTTTCAGAAACACTGGTAAGCAAGTTAAAAGTTAATTTTGGACACTGATTAATGTTGTCCAGACTAGCTTCATGACTGTGGATGAAACCTAAGAACATAGACATTGCTGGCTGAGATGAAACCTAAGAACACAGATATAACTGCCTGACCATATGCAGCACATGTCCAGGCAGCTGGCATCTTATAACTACTGGTCAGTGTCACACACACTTACAGTCCATGATAGGAGATATTCAAAGACTGTGTGATTGGAGGGACAGAGCTCTGTCATGTTCTACTTTGCAGAAACATCAACATGGTATGTTTTTTAGCCAAAAGTCAAATTCACTCTTGATGTAGGGCATGTTTAAAAAGGTTTACTGGGATCTAGTTAAAGATGTGTTGATAGTTTTATACTGCTGGATATCTTCAGCTGTTTGAATACCACTGCTGCGATTCACAGTTAGATGTTAAGTTTTCAGAGAGCATGACAATAGTTTTGTAAGTGAAGCCAAAGCGTCTTTACAGTGAAGCCTGGGTGTCCTACATTCAGCTGTGTCTAATATCTGCAAACCTCTTCAGTGTACAACACTGCCAACACTGCACACCTCCTCTGACCTCTCCCACTGAAACACATCCTTACTGATCTTTGTAGAGCTGCATTATGTATAGTGTTATTGGAACGAGGAAGAAATGCACAGGAAGAAATTGAGTCATATTTGCCGCTGAATTTTCTGTTGATTCAACTTTGAGAAGGAACACATACATTACATGACAGTGACAAGGAGCCATTACCTCCACAATAGGCGAAAACACTTAGCAGATGTATAATAACAAATGACCACAGGGCCGAGTTGCGTTATACAAAAGACCTTCAGTATTAAATGCACAATAAAACTCAGCTGACAGCAACTGCAGCCAACAGCCAAATGACCAGTTATGGCAGACAGTTTTCTACAACATTATCTCTTAAAGGTAAAATCCCCACTAATGGCTAACTGCTGCCTCAGCCCTTGTTAGTGTTTTGTGTGGGTCCAGAGGCTCTTTAAGGCTAACACCTGACAACACCCCACCCTTTTAACAGTGCTCTGTCTCATAAAAATCTCTGGCCCTGTCGGTTTACAATCCACAAGGACCTGATTGGAAACAGACCCCTTGTTGGCCGTGCACACGACATTTGTCTCAAACGGATTCTGCAGAAACGAATAACTAATTTATTGAGACAGTTAACTTGTTACGATGGCTCCACTGCTGTAGGCCAGCTTAATTTCCAAGCAAGGACATATAATAAACCATCGGGACGGTTAACATATCTCTTCTAATGTTTTATGTTCATAACTTAAATCAAGCTAGCTGTGGCCCTGTTTCTTGAACCTCAGAGCATTTACCTTGAAAACAAACATCTCTCCTCGGAGCATCGCAACCGAGTCAAAGTTCCCTTCACAGATATTGGGTCCGTAGTGATCTGGTCTTTCGGTGGTCCTAGGGCGGTCAGGATGCCGAGGAGGTGTCTGAGGTGGCCTGGGCCCTGGGCGACGGGGCGTCACAGTGGGTAGGGCCTGGGTGGGGCCGCTGCCTGGTTGACCTTGAGGGATAAACGAATTGGGTGGGTTCAACCTATTTTTCAGTATTATGTATGATGACAACATATAGGACTGTCTAAATGAAGAAACACAGAAGACAAGACCAAAGTGTGAAGCTTAAGTCTGTGTAATTCCAATAAATTGAAGCAACCTATTGGGATTGCACTTTTGTCTAAAGAAGGGGCAATGCACATTAATTAACATGAGCACAAGAATCTATCGTGTAAATGTGCAAGATTTAGCCATACAGGCTCATTTTCAAATGCAGTCCCTGGCAGGTTGATGGCTAACACATAAGCACAAATAAGTAAAATAATACAACCACTACTTCAGACCATGACAGCTGTCCCTGGCAGGCTGTCGCCATATGAAAACATCACACATACGAGAAGAATAGCACATAAGCATATAAACACAAACAAAGCACATAAGCACATTAAAACACGAGCATTTGAACACAGACAAAAGCATGTGGACACAGAACATTAGTAAAGACAAAGACATAATCACATTTTAATCAAATTTCAGGATGAAAATGAAAGGAAAATGGTCTTCTTTGACAGAGTGGTCTTTTTTTGTTGGGAATACACACATTATACACACTGGACACCAGGAGAGTGATCCAAAAACCAACCTACCATAGATCTGTTGTATGCCCCGCAGGTCATCCTCAGGCAGCTGGAAGTTGTCAGTCTCCATCCATTGGTAAAAGGGAGCCATGATGGCCAGAGGGTTGTTGGAGTGCTCTAAACCCAAGGCGTGGCCCAGTTCGTGGACTGCAACCAGGAAGAGGTCGTTACCTGAATTTATATGATGAAGCAAAGAGACAAATTAAGGGAGGGAGAAAGGTAAATGCACCTCATTGTTTAACACATGATTTCTAGAGAAGGGTTGTTGTTTGCACAGAAGGAGAATGAGAGAATACACATGTCCTCCTGTATTCGTACATGTGTGCCTGTATGAAAAAGACTCAAGGACTGCATAAGCTCCAAACCCCAGAGGGCAGAAAGTCCTAATAAATCAATGCAGTCAATGTTTGACACTGGCTATGCATTGTTCTCTGTCAGTACTGATGTCAATAATTTTCACAGATCTGATAGATAAATCACACATAGGCAGGCTAATGACCTCTGATATGAATCAACATACATTTCTAACATTTTTAACCAATCAAGGGATGCTGTTGTGCACTGCCACTGCAACAATTACATACTGACAAGTCCACAACACGGCTGTGACACACTGACCACTGCATCAACTTCCTCTCTACCAACTATTCCTATAAGTTTGCCTCTGAAGTGAAGCCAGCATACGTGTGGGTACTTCATCTCAGTCAATACCTCTTTGTTGTATGGCCCTGCTCCCTGTGAACTTTGAACTTGCTAGTCATAGGTCTGGCCCAATGGCCCAATGCTGACTGATGAGATTTGTGCCAGTGACATCATGCCGTTGAGTGTCTCGGACTTGGTGATGTCACTATTGTGAATACAGGGAAATGGGAGATGCTCTGGATGCCTGTCCTTGTGCATCTCCAATTTCCTCTTTGCAAATCATACACACAAACACAAACACACAAGGACACACACAGTTCATCTCCCCCGCTATCTATAATATCAGAGTCACATGAATGTCCTCATGGTGTATTTAGCTGCAGCTAACACTCAAGCAGAGAAAACAGCAGAGGGCAAGACCAGTGTGCTAGGGAAAGCTGAAGATGAAAAGAGAGAGAGATAAATGGAGAGAGAGAGCGCTTAGAGCAGATAAAGAGGCCTTTGTGAGGTAACTGACAACCATTCAGTTGGACAGAAAAAAGGAGTAAACTTCAAAAGTCTTGACGAAGTTAGAAGTTCAGCCAATGCATCTATTGCTAATTCTGACTACCCTAAAACACACACACACACATTTTGTCATTCGAGTCCTATCTAAACCCTCTGAAACTTTGTTCACTTGTTTACCATGTCTCACACCTCGTTCATCAGCAGCAGTGGGGGCTCCCAGGGAAGAAAGGGAGCACTAAAGCAGCACCCTGACAACCAAAATGCACTCTCCAAGTTTGCTCTGGCTTTTGCCACTGAATTACTCACACTGGTCTCATCTGACCACAAAGGACCACAAAAACGTCTGACCTTTTCCCACAACTGTCCTATAGCATAGCATCTGTGTAAGGTGTGTTTGACTGTGCATGTCAGCAAGTGAGTTGGATAAAGCCTAAAATCTGTTTTTGGGAGAGCATCCAAGCCAGGAAGGCTGATTAATCACATTGCCTGTCACAAGGTTTACACCAGAAATGTTTAGCCTAATAGAATTTTTATTCACTGACACATGAAACTTAGGTCAAAGAAAAGGGGGAAAAAACGCAGTTACTGCAAAGAATGGATTCAGTGGATTAGTGCTTTTACCGTCAATGGCCGCCATATACTGTACATTTTCAATGTGTAAATATTGATCCCTAAGCTTAAGTCTGTTTTTGTTTAACCTCATCCAAAAGAGGTCAGAGGTCAGAGCTGATTTTGCTTCAGGACACTTCAGCAGGGATGATCCAAACTGAGGCTCTTCAAGTTTACTTGTCACTTCATATAATTCTACTGCTTCATGTGAGATTACGGCATAATTAGGGCCCGAGCACTGACCAGTGTGAGGCCCTATTGTGTTTGATGGGATTCTTATTATTATTAATCATCGTTCTGCCAAGTAGGCAGCTTTTTGGAGGCCTGAACATGCCCCAAAACTCATGAAACTGCACAGATGTTGCATCTGGCGAAAAATGTTATAATTCAACGTGATTGGGTGTGGCAAGGGGTCTCCATAGCGCCCCCTAACGAAAAGAAATGTGTCGAATCACCATGAAATTCGCAGGACTCATAGGTCTCATAGATTTAGGCAGGAATTCATTTTGTGACATTTTTCGCCCTAACAGGAAGTCGGCCATCTTGAATGGCATGCAGCGATTAAAATTTTTTCGACACTGTTTAGAGGACTTTAGGATGTTCGCAGATTCACCAAATCTGGCACGTAGGTTCACACTCATGAGTACGTTAATTCAATACCTGCCCTCAAGTGCAGCACAACAGCTCAGTAGCGCCCCCTAATGGGTTTTCCGATTTGATATGTACAGACAAACTCCTACAAACACCAAATGTTGCACATGCGTCACCAGTCACGAACACTCATATCTGATATGGGTCTGGGCCTTTTCACAGTGCCCCCTGGAATATTTCAAACTTGAAGCCCTGCCTCCTACATGCACAGAAATGAACAAAATTCGGTATGCATATGGATCATGACCAGACACACAAAACAAAAATCTACACCCATACCCTCAGTCCAACAGGAAGTCGGCCATTTTGGTTCAAAGTTCAGATTTCGCCGCCATTGGGACCCATTTCCATGCCTCGTACTTTAACAAACTCCTCCTACAAATTTAACACCACAGACTTCACATTCACTCAGTAGCATCCTCAGAACTTGAAGATGAAAAGTTATCAAAAACTTTCGCCTCCGTTACACCTGGTGGGCATGGTGGTGCGTTTAATTTTCGATCCCTCACCATAAGCAGGAAGTCCTTATAACTTCAACATACAATTTCCCATCTACACCAAATTCGTCACACATGTAGAGGATTTAACCCTCAATACTTCTATGCATCAATACTGCGTCACATCCATAGCGCCACCCACTGGACACAGGAAGTCACTGAAAATTTCACTGTTGTGTTCTGGGTCACACGTATCCCATTTAGGTAGGAACCTTTCCACAGACTACGGGCAAGCACACATCTGGCCACGCGGCCTCTGACGGCGCCACGGTCCGACGTAGGTGGGTCGAGGGCCTGTTCATCACTGCTTGCAGTTTTAATCTCCTTTATTTTTGTTTCCACCAGCAAATGAAAAGTGATAGTTCGAGAGGAATACCCCTATTTTTACCAAATAAGACAACATTTCAATACACTATTACGGTAGCAACTAACACTTGAGTCTATAAAATGTCTGAACTGGAAATACAGATAGAGACAGACAGATAGGGAGCTTAATCACATGCTGCAAGACAGTCACCTAAAGCTCAATATCAGCAAAACCATCGAGCTTGCGGTGGACTAAAGGTGTATGTCTATTATTCTGTAGATGCACTTAGGGCTGGGCAATATGGCCAAAACTGTTGTCACGATATGTTTTTTTCTATTGATCGATGTCGATAATTATCACAATATACAGTATATTAAACAAAAATAATGTTGAATTGACAGTTTTAAGAAAAACAGAGTATTTTCCTTAAGACAGAACCCAAAACAAATCAGAAGGTTAATTATGGTTTATAAAATGCAATTATTTATTGTCAGAATGAATAGGTGACAAACATTCAACAGAACCAACCAACCAAATGGCTTTATGTTAAACACTGAATAAATGAAATGATGTATATGTACAACAAATTGCTTGTTTCAAACATGTCTCAAACATTTTAGAGGTATAATAATACTGTATAATGAACTGAACGTTGATTAAAGAAAATAAAATAAAAAGATAAAGTTGAGGATGATTATGCTACTGTATTCTTTGAATATTGCACATTCTTGAGCTTGCAGGTAGTTGTTCAGTTCAGCATTAATGCCTCCTGTTCTGTAAGACATGATGTAGTTTGGACGTGGGACCAGACCACATATCAGCGGTGACATCTCTGAGCTGCTCCTCCATCTTTACCCTACACTCTGCGTAGAGCTGATTTTTCAACCGTGCTTTTAGGCATCATATCGTTAACGATACAGTACGTAATAGTACCGGTTATGTCGTTGTGTTGCTTCGGTTTCTTTTCATATGGGGTATTGTCTGAAAAAGCAGCAGCAATTGTTGGTTGTCGAACTGAGTTTGACTAGTAGAAGCAGTGGGGCTGGGCTGTTGGCTACTTGAGGGGAGACTGACGCTAGCATGATAGCGCAAACTCATGCTTTGGGAGTACTGTTTGGGACGGTACCTTTTGAGATGACGGAAGAGGTTGGTGGTGTTTCCAGTTCTACTGAGGACTGATCGCCGATCACTGATTTTGCACCTAATGCTGGTCTGTCCTTTGTCAGACTTCAGCTAGCCGAACTATTTCCAAATAACCAAAGTGGTATGGCCTTCTTCAGTACAATTTCTTCGTCTTTGTCAGTTTCCTCACACTCGGTTTCGCTAGTCGGACCGCTCATTTTCTTGTGTCGGCTAGACACACAGGTGGTCACCGTCATCGAAAATAAATGTCATAAATGTATCATCGTTATCGTGGAAAATGTTATCATGAAAACGATCTAGATAGTTTTATCGCCCAGCCCTAGGTTCACTGAGAGAAACAAAAACAGTCAAATTCCGTGTATGTGAAGACATTTTGGGTCAATAAAGCTGATTCTGATAGAAGACACAAACTATATGCTTCACACACACTTGTTCCACCAAGAATTAGAAAAAAATAACCAAAAACCTGTTTCATGAGGTCACAGTGACCTCAACCCTTGGCCTTGATTTCTACATTTTAGAGGCTAGAACCATACAATGTTTGGTTTATACTGACTTAAACAATTAACTGAATCAAGCAAAATTGTTGTGTCAGCTCTGAATGCTGTGTAACTCATAGATACACTGAATTGTGTTGTATATTGTCACTCAGACAGCCAATGGACTTATCTCATGAGTTTTGCCAGCAGAAAGAATTTACAAATTTAAATTTCACAAAGGGCAGGGGGGATTCTTTTCAGCACAAATGCAATTGAAAGGCAGTAACAATGCCAGAATGAAATGAAGACTACATCTGTGAAAGGTTCAGCTAATTGGACATGTGTCTAACTTAAGTCAGACAAGATTGTAATTTGTTTGGACTTTGCTTTTAAGCTGTGTAAGTAGCATGGTGCAACAAAGAGAGCAGTCTACAGATCTCCCGAGTGGAACACACTCCCACTTACTGTGGTATTCCACCATCCCTGTGATCTGTCCTGCGACACATCCCACACACAGCTGATCACACAGATACAGGCACACACACACATGGTCGGATGTCCACACACACAAATTTTAGCCGTCTGTGTCTGCTGTGTGTATGTAGATAACAGGGCAGGAAAGCCCATTGTCGCCAAAAACCCTCTCTAGTCAGCAGGGTTAATGGGTGCACTGCAAGGAGAGGAACACTGGAAGCTTCTTAAAAGTGAAGATAATATCTTAATCCTTAATTCTGCATATGATTAGTGATAGACATTGGTGTTAAGAGTTGTTATTGGTTTTAGAGTTCATCTTTAAAAAAGTGCAGAGGTTTGAAGGATGTGGTTCAATCAAGGTAATGATTTAAGCAAAATGAAGTCCTCAAAAGCACAGAAGTACAAATACCTTGCATGGGTGTGTGTGTTTTTCTCCCGTGCAGCTTGTCCAACATAATTGGGGTAAATTTGAGAACTATAAGAAGGTGCAGTTGGGGCAAAGACTGTGTGTCACCTTTGAACTTTTACAGAGGTAAATGGAGAAGTGGAGCCTGACAAATGAGAGATGATGTAGCAGGCTGCACCATGTCAAGTCTAGTTAGGTGTGGAGGAAAGTGATGGGGACAGCTGTTTGCAATCTATTGCATAAATCCATTACAACCTATACAACATGGCATAACGAAAGTGCTGCAGACTGCACATCAGCTGAACACTCGCAGAAATGATCAATGACCCGAAAAGCTCTCAGTCCTCCATTTCTACCCTACCAATGACTCCCTTGCATCATCCAAGCCCTCAAGAAAAAGCTTTATAATACAGCAAGCTGCAGCCTGGTGCACACATGTAAAGAAACACATACTACACACCAACTCAACTCAACATCCACCCACCTGAAGCCTCATGAGACTGTGTTTCTTTAAAGTTCTAAAAACCTAGAAAGATGTTTATTGTAGATAAATATGCCTGGATCATCCTTTTCTTTTCCGCTTGTTATTTTTGCTCTCTAATTATTTTTTCCCTATATCCCTATAATTCTAAAATTCATAAGATGATAGACATTACAAATTATACTGACTTTAACTATTTACCTTGTACGTTCTGGTTTCCTATGGTCCATGGTTCATCGGAGTCAAAGTGTGTGTCCCCACCCATTCCAGGTCCAGGGAAGTAGGCATGAGCTAGAAAGCCTCCCTCCCCATCAAAGGGAGAGCTGTCTCCGTGAAAACCCGAAGCAAAGAAGATCATGATGTCGGGCTCCTTGCGACGTCCATATTTGATCTCCTGGTAGGGGATTTCATCAAAGGTCAATGGGGTCACCCCCTCCCAGACTTTGAACGCCCGCCGGATGGCTTCATATGAGTTATACTCTCCAATCTTAGGAGTGTAGTTCTGGATGCTATTAAAACAAAGAGGGGAAGAGGAAAATAATCTTATATAGACTCGTGTCTCAAGTAAGTTTTCAAGTAAAACATTTTCCATTTTTGATTCTTAAGCAATGAAAACAAAACAACGAAACAAATGAAAAACATAACTTAAAATAAAAGTACTTCAGTTGATAATACACAAATTAATTAAGTGTGTTACCAAGAAAATAAGACTTTGTCCATGTGCTGTGGATTTTTGACAGGTGAGATTTTCTTGACAAAGAGAACATCTTTTTTACCTGTAAGTGAGATGGTTCTTGTTCCATCTATGTCCGGTGAGGGCAAAGCGTTTCCGCCGCACGTTGGTTTTGATCTGGCCTCCAAACTTGTCAGGCACACCACAGCGGGGTCTCTTCATGGCACTGAAGAAGTTGAAAGAAGTCAGGAGCACGAAAGACATATGTGCGGGTGTGTTGAAAGGAAGAAGCACCCACAAGGATAGATGAAGGGGAGAATGACGTTAAAACCCTAACTTTCTCCTCTCGATGTTTGTGTAGTTTTTGGTGTTTAATTTTAAGTGTAACTACAAGCCTCCTAGAGCAGCCAGGCTACTGAGCAGCTCCTCTTAAGCAACTGAGGGAAACCTGCTTAACAGGAAAACATTACCCCACTCATGATTTGACCAGCAAACCCTTTCTATAATTCTAAACTCTTGGTCAAATCATCCTATTAATACATTCTGGTGGCTTTATAAAACTTGAAAGTAACTATTTTACATAAGTTTGGGACCCAAAATGAGTTTCAGGACAGTGTTCCTATAGGTACAGGGCCATATTATTAAAAAAAACAAAAACATCACAAAAACACCCTGCTGACCCGATGGTTTGAGGGTCCATCTGTCCAGTGATCTCTAGGCCGTAGAACCGCTGCATGTCGCTGACAGCATTGGACAGGATCTGAGCTGATCGCATGGTTGACATCTGTCTGCTGGCCTGGGGCAGGTAACCATACATCCTCAGCCATGACTGGAGACACACAGGAAGAAAAACATTTAGGAATCTGGAAGAAATAAAGAAGTATCATCTTTTTGTGTAATGCTTTTCTTACTCACCTGAATCAGAACTCATTAGGTTTACACTGAAGTTGACAGCAACAACAAAATAAAGATTTACAATAAGACTTTAATCCCTGACAGCTTACTCTATGCAGAATCTCAGGAGATGGAGACTTTTTATGTAATCAGGGGTAAATTATGACATGGGCAATTTGTTTTGTTTATAGCTCAGAACATTGAATGGTCTCCTCAGCTTCAATTTCTGTAACATGATGACATGACAGATTTGCATTGATACTCAGGCTATGTGGTAAAATTACTCATATTTGTTATTTAATCTTGAATGAGAGGAATGTAGCATTTTTTATTTTTTTTTTAAAGAAAAGTAACAGTGATGTTATAATGCATTTTTTCTGTGGATTAGGTTGAATTAAATGTTTTGTATATAAAAGGGAGAGTGCATGATGGACATCAAGTTTGAGGCCTGAATGAGGACACTGTTCTGTCTCTGACTGTATTCTACGAGTATGCAAGTGGGTGGGCTGGGGGTGGGGGTTAATGACAGACTTGAGGGAGAAAACGTGATACTTGCCCTAATCAGGGATGACGCAAAGTCTGTCCCACCTGTTATGTAGAAACCTAATATGAAACACACACACGCATACACACTCACACTTTCATATTGGGTAGTCTGAGATACTAGATACCCCTACACTTGGCCACACTCCCCATGGTGGTGCAGGGAATGTAAAAGGGTGTGTGTCTGATGCATTTGTGCTCATGCATGTACAGGAGCTGTGTGAGCATCTTTGTGCTCAGGTCTCCAGTTTATGCCCATCTTTCACAATGTACAATAATACTTTACTAACCCACTCCTTCAAAACCATAAAAAACAAGCTCATCACTCACAGAAAACACATCTTACAAATATGAAATACTGGTCATAAATGTTCTGGTCACATTTATGTACTGCAGACGAGAAGGGTTAGTGTAGGTGGTAACCACCCACGCCAAAAGGGTTTCATTGGTTCTTGCTCTATGTGTGTCCTGCACAAACCAAATATCCCCACAGTCCAATAAAAAATAATTAAAAATGGTCTTCCACACCTTTGTTGATTCACTCTGTTGACTCTCTGTCTGAGTGCCCTGCACTTTCTACACCGTCTACAGAACTACAATATGACTCGATGTAATAAAAAGGTCAAAGGGCAAAAGTGTGGACCTTTGCTACTCTTGGAAATCAACCACTAATAAGAAGACCTGATATTATCAACACAGAGCTACTGACCTTAAAAATACCAGCTCAGCTGGTGGTATCAAACCTCAACATAACTTCAACACAAGTACTCTGCCTCCAACATTCCCAGCTGGAGAAAATCAATGTTTTGTCTGCATGTGCCCTTCCACCACCATTAGATCAGTCCTTCTAGTACTGCTGTGATTAATTATCTTGAAGTGAACACATAATGCTTGATCAATCAATCTCTGTCAATTGCTGAGCTGAGTCCGACAGATTGTGATGGCATCTCATGCTTTGTGATCAATTTAAGTAGTTAATGATGACTGTCGCCCATTAATAGCCTTTGTTGAAGTAGCTCTTTTTCTCTGAAGATTGAGGTTTTATATCTTTAAAGCATATTAAGTTGTAGTAAGGAACTGCATGAAATCAGTAAGTCATTCAGTAAGCTCATTTGCCACAAAATGTAAAAAAATTAAATAATATTAAATGCTGAAAGTAAAAGCAGATGATCTACCCAATAGGACTGGGCTGATGGACGATGCCAACATCCATCGCCGATGGCTGAAAGTGCACTAACATTATGTCTCCATGTCCCGTTTATTATTTTCTTATTAAACCAGCTCAGTTAGGCGAACCCAAGACCCTCGGTTAAATTTGTGACAGCAGTGTTTCTTTTCCCACAGGCCGCTGTTTCTCTCAGTCATGCCTTTTTTATACACATTTTTTTTTTGCTAGTTGGCCAAATTTCGTCGGTAACGGGAGATAGTTTCCTCTGCAGGGTGAGACAGTTGAAGATTCATGTCAATGGTGGGAAACAGCGGCCGCTACAATGGTAAGCTATGGCAACAATGAGGGGACACACTGCCTCAAATTCGTAAACAACGATGTCATCGTCCCTCACGATGTTTCACTATAGACATCGTCATATGTCAACTCGGCTGACATTGCCCAACCCTACTACCAAACTGAAATGACGTGCTTTTTCTGACTTTCTGTTCTTAAAGTTAGAATGTACATACTCACAAAGAATTTTCTTCAAATTCAAACATCAGTAGTGGAAAGACAAGTAACTCAAGAATACAGTGCACAGGGCAAAATTCTTTATAACTCTCCATCTGAGATCGCATGTCTTTGTAGTCCAGCCATCAGGTGGCCAGGGGTGTAAGCCACAAGTATCTGAGCCCTCAGGCTTTGGAGCACTTAGCTTGAGGAGCTCCAACCTTCAAATCCTACTTCATCTTTATGTCAAATCTCCAAACACACTTGTGGTCTGTTGTTTCATCAGTTTTTGCTCCTTTCACTCGCTTCAATGGGTTTTAACTAATGCCTGTTGTACATTTACAATATAATTTGTAATCTAATTAGTTGTATCTCCACTTCTCATACTGATGACACTCAGTTTGAGGGCATATTTTGCCCACTAGCCGGCTAGTCCATATCGTTGTGGAAAGCCCTACATTAATCGGATCAGACCCAAACTGACAGTAGTTTACCTGGTGCCCACTTAAAAACCCGTTGTGAAGCAACAAATGGCCACAACAAGAACTGTGAAGGTTTGTTATATTGTATTGTATTATACCATTCCACTTTGTGACATTTTTCCACAAATGAGAAACTCAATATGATGGGAGTCACTCTTGTACACACTTTATCATTGCCTAGAAACCATACTTAATACAATACAATGTATGCCCACCACCACCAATCAAGGAAATGTTGTTATGTTAAAGGGGACATATTATGCAAAGCTCACTTTTTCCTTGCTTTAGTATGTATATTTGCGTATCTGGAGTGCCTCCCCAACCCTTCATCGTGATTTTCGACAACTAAGTCAATGTTTTGTAAACAACAGGAGTCAGGAATTGAGTCTCTAAACGGGCCATTTGGATTTCACTGACTGTTACGTAACAGTCCGGGTGATTTGAATACTCTGGCCCTCGCACTTGGTATCTCCTCCCATACTACGCTAGCTACCTGAACAGGGATCCGCCATTTTCTCGTTCTCGGATTCTCCTCCTGTTTCGTAACATCGCCTCCCTACCAAAGAGGATATCAGAGCGAAGTGGCTACATTTCATTTATCAGGGAAACGTCCAAGCTTCAGTGAGCAAAAGCGTTATGGTCTGTGCCAGTCACTTCACGCCGGACTTTTTCAGCAACCAGGGTCAGTATAACGCTGGCAACAACACTGATGATGGAACTGTAAGTATCTACTTAACAGTATAGTTTGTGTTACTTTGGCCGTTTAGCAGATGAGCTAACGCTAACCCTCGATGTAAATATGAGGCTGAACTAACGTTACATGTGAAGTTATCAATGTTGAACATGTGGAGGAGACGGTATGAAATTGTCTCAGTTGTTCACGGATGGTGAGCTCCTGTTCTGCCGTGAACACGCAGAGGAGACGGTATGAAATGGTCTGTTATTCACGGCCAGTGAGCTACGTTAATTGATTAGCATGTTGTGCTAAAAGACTGTGTGTTAGACGCCCAGGAGTAACTTGGCAGTCGAACGACTTCCTGTGTGTTGGTATACATATAACTACGTGTGGAGCGTTAGCTGCTGGCATGAGAGACCAGACCTGAGAGCACCAAAACGTTATCTGCAGTAAAGCAATCACTACTTTGTTTTGGAGCCGGAGACAGGGGCTACCTGCTACATGTCTGCTGTGCTACTTTCAGTTATATGCAGGCATGGACACAGAAAAGTTGCTTCGCAAATGCGTATTGCTCGCTGCCTCACGTCTTCCGCTGGCAGGAAGAGGTGGGCATTAGCATTAAAGGGAAAGGCATTCAAACCGGCCGCTTAGAGCAGGTCTGTGAAACTGGTGTGTAAAGAACCCTACTATGCTGAATCCTTTGTTTTTTTCGACCAAAGCATGTTACTATCATTCCATTTAGACATCAAGGAACCATGTCAACAAGCAGAAATGAGCATAATATGTCACCTTTAAAGACCTTAATTGTCTGTTATTTACACCTCTGTTGTTTTCTCTTGTAGGAGTAGAGCTGTAAAAGGAACTCAGAATATTCTTTATTTTATCCCCCCTTTTTGTCTATATCTCTCTCTCTGGCAGCAGACGTAGTGGCTGTATCAACTCTGTGATTGTGTGTTAGTGTTTAGGAGCTGGAAGAGATGTAGACAGGGCTGAACTCGTCATGACCATGACCCACCTCTGCCTTTAGATAAGAAAGCTTCAAACACATGGACACACAATTACACACACACAAACACTGAAACACAAACATGAACTTCCTGAAACACCATCAAGTCAAGGTGAGGGAAACAGGTGGCAGGGTTCACTGAACACTCTTTTCAACTCAAATAACTTCAGCATACATGTTTTTGCTATTCCACAACACCCAAGTAGGCACCACCACCAACATCAGTGTATCAGGTAATACATAACTGAACAAGAACTGCATACATACACCTGTTAGTTTTTTTCAGTCTTGGTTGGATTCCAGTAGATGGTTTGAAGCAAATAATTGAATTCCCTAAATGACAAGAAACATGTCAAGAAAAGACAGAAAGTCTTTCAAGAACAGATTAGTAATGAGCAGTACTGATTGTCATTTCATGTCAGCTGCTGCTGTTCATATTTCATGCTGATAAAACAAAAAGCACTTGCTGTAATGTATCCACTAACAGTCGTCCGACCACAACAGACACTGCAGGAGACACATCGGAGTAAAACTGCAATTCCCATCAGAATTCCAGTAAAAATAATTTAAAGAAAAACAAAGCTGTTGTCCTGTGTAATCTCCAAAATGCATCTTTCCTTATTCATTCCACTTCCTCCCTGCTCCTCCGTGATCAGCATCTCCACATGGTCGTCATTGCTGCAGTGATAGTACTTGAGGGAGAAGGAAATGCCTTCATATCTGTTACATTTGTGTTGGGTGTCTTTGTGTACACCCAGGCATCTGATGTTTTCTCTCTACACTCTTTCTCTGTCCCTTCCGTAGCAAGTATTCACAACTGGCTGTAGTCAGGTACAAGGGCAGAGCTGCAGTGCTGTTTGGAAGATGTATGGAGGCATATGAACCCCTGCCACCCCTCACACCGATCGTCTAAAACAGTAAAGTACTTCAGTCTGGCTGCTCACCTTCCCTCATCAGCTGGGCTGAATACAAAACAAGTCTTAGACAACACGAGGAATAGGGGAGTGCTCGTGTGTGTGGGTGCGTGCGCATGTACGCTAAGCCTCGTCTATTAAATGGTCTTTCAAAGAGTCCTTGAGCTTACCTGCCAAAACCAGACCGAGCAATATACAAGGAGTTGTAAAACCTGCCAGGAGTGTGAGTGCGTACGTTTTTGTGAGTGTGTGTGTGTCCACCACAATGTCAGCCAAGATACTAACAGAGCTTTTATTCCGAGGCTTGGTCTGCTGCCATTTCTTACCCCCCAAAGTCCTGCCAAGAGGATAGATAAGTAAATGGACTAGTGAGAAAGAAAGAGAGACATGGACAGACAGGACGGAGAGAACTGAATGTGTTCAATTTGAAGATTTCATGGAGCACATGGGGAGTAAGAGAGGCAAACAGACATGTCTCCTTTTATGCACACAAGATAATTATCCATACTTTTAGACTGATGCATGAATCAAACACATGATTTAGCAAAACGCAGGAAATATCCCAAAACATATAAATAAACGTATTCTAAGAGATACATCCTATCTTATGGCATTCTGTCTCGTCCCATCACTGTAGCAACGTGACTCTTTGTGGACATTGTCATAGCCAATCACAGAGGAGCGGGGGGATGTGGCAGGAATGTAGAGAGACAGCACGCTGCAGATTAAATGGATACGTAGAGGATTGAGGAAGTTGTCTCGTTATGTGCTGAAATAAGTCACTGATTACCCCTCTCCTCTCTAATATTACTCTGCCTTCTCTCCAAATTGCTGTTGCACACTTTTCTGCATTCTCTCTGTACAGCCTGTCTCATCATGGTCATGTTTCTTTCCGTGCTCTCTCATCCTCTTTCTCTCCTATTCACAGGTTTCTCTCGCCAGCTCTCTTTCTTCAGACAAGAGTGTCCATTGTATTTCCTAAGATGCCTTGGAGTCCCAGGCCCAGCATGCCTGTGAACAGTGTGTGTGTGTGTGTGTGTCCCAGTTAGAAAACAGCTGTCACATTCAGCCATCACATGCTGCACAGCTGAGTGACCGCTACCATTCCCGTCAACTTTCCCTCCATCTTTGTCTCTCTTTCATGAGTTACTCCACAGACTCCTCTTGTTGTGACATTTCCCCTTTTCAATCAAAATGTATCAGATTCTTGTCACTCTATTAATCTCTTTTCCCTCATTCTTCTTCCCTCCCACTTCATCCTTTTTGTCCAGACAGAGTAGGAGTTGAGGTCTCAGACCAACCGCTACGCATGGATTGCCTTCCATCTGAAGAGTGAGGATCAGATTAAACTCAGAACAATGTATTTCAGTATGAAAAATACTGTAGAGTAGGTGTATAATGTATTTTCAACACAATCCAACACAGCCTGGGTTTGATTTACACGTTAGAGGCTGCTTTGAAACAAACCAAAAGATGTATCAGTTTTACATGTTATGTAATTGTATGCATATGTTGATTAAATTGAGCGTCCTTACCAGCCTTGGCTTGCCAGCCTTACCTTTCCTTTATTTTGAGCAATAGACATACAGTATGTGCTTTACCACCTCCTTGCAGCTGAAATTCAAGCCTTTTTCAGCCTGTTCACACATGAAAACCCCTTTTATAGCTGCTGCAAATGAAAATAAATGTTCTTCACAGACACCAGAGAAGCATTCATCAGCCACAAAGACACTGCATGGCCATCAGTGACTTCATAAAAACAGGGTCTGCCCAGCCATAAAGATTATGGCAGGTCATGGAGATTAGCATCAACAAAGGAACAGCAGGACTTCTCTGAATCCTCAAGTAATATGTGCAGTCTTACTTAAATTTAACAGATGCCTTCATGTTTTGACAGATTTGTCAGAGCACTGCTGATATTAAGCTAAGTGCAAACACTTTCTCTGGCCGCTATACCTTAACATCATCTGAACTTGTCAAATGGAAAGCTACAGACAACTGGTTGTTATTACAATTTCCTACAAGGCAACTTCATTACTGTGCTATTCCTTACATTTTACATCACAGGCTTCGGTCACATCTGCTCCAGATATGGCATTTAGTATATCCTCATATAGATGTTATGAAAATTAGCTGAAACCAGTTATAACTCCGAAGTAAAGGCAATCCTGTCACTTTTACACTTTCATAAATTAACTGTTGATTCATGGTGACTTGTTACAATAAACACTTGTGTAAACTCTAAACTGGCAGAGATCTATGCTTGTATGGTGCATTCAAATGCTAGAAGAACAACATGGGTAGTGCAATTGTTACAAATTTCAGCTGACACACAAATGCACATTAAGCAACAAGTGCTTAGGAATTTCTCATCAGTCCACACGTTGTGTAAACCATCTGTCTCTTGTCTCAGTAGGATACATTAACACACACCTGCATGCGCATACACGTGCGTACACACACACACACACACACACACATCACAGCTATGTTAATACCCCATCAGAACATGTAACAACCTGACTGACAACCAAACCCCCTGGTCACTGAGTTTGGTAATGCAAGCTCACCTCTAATGACCGGGCAGTCTGTCTGTCTGTCTGTCTGTCTGTGTCAACCAACACACATTCCACTACTAAGCACCCTCTCATTGGTATAAAGTCAGAGTATAATGCTTAATTTTTGTGTATGTTTGCCCATTCACCCAAGCTTCACAGACAGGATTCTTAACTTAACTTGCACAGTGATTATCAATAGAGGGTGTTCTTGAGAAAGGTGTGATAGGGGAACCCAGAAGAACAAGTTGCTTTAAATAAAACATATCCAATTACTGAAAGAGGTGGACCTCCTATGGAGGGACATTAAAGATGTGAATGGTCTTAAGCGTGGGTCCTGGCCAGAAGATTTCTGACACCCTTGTGAGGTAAACAACTTAAATTTATAAATGTTTATGACACACAAACTCCTGTAATGCTTGCTACAGTGTCATTGCTGATGATTAGGTTTTATTTTTGTACACCTGCCACTCAATATACTGTGCTAACCATACGCACCACATAAGAATATAAGTGTGTGTCTAAGGTATTATAATAGCACTTAATATCAGTGACATGAACCAGATGTTGTGTCTGGATAATCCTGTATCAATTCAATTTGTTTGGTTCATGTTTATAAAGAATTGATACCTTATATTGCTTACCAAAGGAATAACATTTGAGAGCTTTTCTGTGGTTATTAAAATGTATCTGACTTGATGAACAAAGTGTTGTCTTTCTGATGGAATAGTGAATCTCCATCCTTTGCTGTGAGTAATGAGTATTAATAACTCAGTCCTGCCATTAATAGTGTTTTACCTCTGCGTTGAAGGCGCTCTCATCCTCCGCTCCACGCGCCCCAAGCGCACACATGGACAGCGCGAGGAAGGTCCGTCTCCAGAGCAACCAGAGGCAGCTGTTCCGCGAGTTGGAGGCCATGGTCTGGGCGTCCGTTGCGGTTCTATGAGATGTCTCTGAGTTTTTAGTCGCTCCTCTGCTAGTTTGCTCGGTAAAAGCCCTAATATAAAAACCGTAGTGAACTATTCCCGTGCAGGAAGGCTATAACAGTCTTCAACAGTGCACTTGCATCCTGGAAAAGAGCCCCATTCCAGATTTACAGTCAGAGCCGCATGGTACACTGACTCTCCATAAATGTCGGTGAGTATTCTCCACTCATATGTGAGCCTGAGTCCATACAGCTTTCTTATTTAAGTTGTTCTGCACCGTTGACAGACCCGCCTCACCTTTCTGAACGCACTTTCATTCAATTTCATTCACTTCACACCGAACTCGCTGCCTAATTAGTGACCTTGAAAGTGCACTTTACAACAGAGCCTCAACGGCACCAGCAATGCCTTTTTATCAGCAGAGTGGGTCCGCCGCAGAAATGCCTCAGTAAATCATTCACAGCTAACATGTTCAACTTCACTAGGTTAGCAACGTCCCCTCGTGATAATGCCTGATGAAGCGCGGTTAATTTCACCCTAAGAAAGTTGCAAACTATAAAACAACAACCCAAATATGATAAGCCCAAAGTTCACCGCACTTGACCGACTCCTTTAGCAGCAGCATCAAGTAACGTTGGTGTCGTAGCTGTAAGCGAACTCCGCTGTGTTAGACCGCGACCTCTCGAGTAAAATATATTTATTTCACGGGTTCTTTTCCTTCTGTATCCAGTTTTTCCCTTCTCCAACAGGAAATGTTTTCGGACGCCGGTTGCTATCAGTCACGTCCCGAGTCAGTGTCTCTGTATGGTCTTCCTACCGGAGCAGGACGGTGAAGTGGTCCTGTGTTCGCAGTGTTTCGGTACCAAACGTGAAGATGTCAGCGTCAAGCTGGACAGCACGGGAACGAGCTGTTGTGACTTTCAAAATAAAAGGTTACTCTGCTCGTAATGAAAATGATGTCAATACGTAACCTTAAAGGGGATCTATAGCTACGAAACTGATACAGAAGGTTGATTTTGAGAGTTTCCTTCACAGATATTGTCCTAATAACAGCGAATATTAACGTTTGAAACTTTAAAATTGATCTCAGGAACTCATGGAATAGGCATAGCTACTATAGCTTCTTTGATAAATGTGCCAACGTGTGACATAGACAGCAATCGATTATGTAGTAACTGAAAACCCCATGTCTTCGGTAATAAGAATAGACTTAGTAGTGAAAGACGCTTCCCCCAGGTGTGATTACGATTTCTTTTTTATTATGAAGGCAACTGATTTCCGGCACTGTCTTGTCTTTCTGTTGCTGACTTGATAGATGTGATCGCTACAAGGCTCTTATCGGCCGGACGGATGGAGGTGGAAGTGGGGAGGGTACAAAGAAAGAGCCCGAGGCGGACGCCAGTTAATATGACCCTCCCCCATGTGTTTTGTAGCTCCACCACTGTAAGGTGGAGAGCACACACACACACACACACGCACACACACTCATTATTTGGGTATAACAGGAAAGTACTGATAAGATATGAGATTTTAAAACGCTATTATATGTGATAAACTGACTATAAACTCACAATTCATTAACTATTATTGCAATGTTGCACACTTCCTTCAGGCACACACAGATGCACATGAGCAAAAATATACAGCAATGGTTACACTTTATGTTTGCAATGGCATATATTCTATGTCTGTTCCATTAATTGCCATGTTTGTAAGCAATAATAACACATTTCTCCAGTAACTACATGTTTATTTTTTCATCTGTCACTTTGAAATCCTTGAGGTAGCCCTGTTTTGTTTAAAAAAATAAAATAAAATAAAAACAGAATAGCACTCAGTAGTGCACTCTGTCAAGGCCCAACAGTCCTCTTTAATTCAATCAAATCTTATCCAATCTCAAACTTGATGGACCTGTATATCTCTAAATGTTAAACCACTCATAGCTGCTTAACTTAAACTTTGCTCACAAGATTGAGAATCCGCCTCAAATTGTACTCACTCGTAGAGTGCCATGGCACGTTGAAAAACGTCCTATCTTGCATTGTTAAAGAAAGTGGCAAAAAAGTCCTAGATCGTTTTATCTCAATCCGCACCAGAAGTTAATGGAGTCTATTCTGGGGCCAGACCCATCCTCCATCCAAGTTTCTTGGAAATCTGTTCTCTATTTTTTGTGTAAACTATCTGACAAACCAGACAAACCAACAAACAGACATAGATGAAAACAGAACCTCCTTGGAGTAGGTATTGAATCTGTGGTAGTCAGCATGTGCCCAGGTGAGCAGGAACACCTGTCATCACAGCAGATTGGTTAAAAGGACAACAGAGAATGATCCTTGTTCCTCAGGCAGTCACTGTCATTAGCTTCCTCTGTGTGATGGAGTCTGTGGGGAGACATGTCTAAATAAATCCCTATCAATGGATCCGATCTAAGGCAGAAGGAAGAAGCTATTTCCAGAATGGGTATGCTAATGGTTACTGGTTTATCAGGGTCGACCGATTTTGGCTTTTTCACAGCCGATACCGATACTGATTATTTGAAATCATGGAGACACTCATTTGCAGGAAACATTTCTTCTTCTTCTTTGTGTCAAAATTTCAAGCAACCAATGATGAAATAAACTTTTAACACAATTTACTCAAGTACTGTTCATTAGTACAATTTGCAGGTACTTTACTTGAGTATTTCCTTTTTTTCTTCTACTTCTTATAATTCCTCTCCACTACATTTATTTGATGCATTTAGTTAATAGTAACTTTGCAGATTCAGATTTTTCAGTGTTTAAAGGCTATTAATTGTGACATTGTGTGCAAGATATATTTCTCATGCATTGAGGAGTCTATGATAAAGGTCTCAAACCTCAAACAGGATGAGTCCATGTGAAGCCATTTGCTACAGGAGATACATTTTGAAGAGATATTTTGGCAGTCACCAGTTATGCACTTTCTACTTCTTGGTATTGGAGGGTAGTATGTTCAAACCGCTCACTGATCTTTGTGGCCTGAGGTCATTACAGGGAAAGAGGCGCCATAGTCAACTGAACACACACAATGGTGGCAGATAAAGCCTGCCTAAAGCATTTTTCCTCAATATTTGAGCCTCAGCGTGTCATACATTCTTATGTGTCTCAGCTAGAGTTTTAGATGTAGTATGATGTAGGTTTGTACAAAGTAAAAAAATACAATACTTCAAATGTTTATGAAATACAACTTGGGATGGAGGTAAAAAGCAGTAGTGTAAGCACCTTGGAAATCCCCATCCCTGTTGTATAAAATGTGGCCACTTTTGCTGACTTTTAAAAATACTGTGAAAAAATAGAGTGTGTTTTATCACCCAGGTTTTTCCCACTAGTCATAATGAGCATCATAAGCTGCTTTGTGTGAGTCATTCTGCTTCGCTGGTTGCTTTTTTTCCCAGGTGAGTGGTTTGTCACAGGTACAATCAAACCCCAGAGGCTAACATCAGTCAACGCCTGATCTCACCTGTCTTGGCATCAGCCTACACAGCACGAGGAAATCCCCAACTCACAGACCCCATCTTAATAGATTTTTTTAAACTGTATTTTATTGTTTTCCTCAGTTAGTAAGGAACAAATGACATTGGTCTGTTGGCATGTTAGTTTGTTGGTTGGTTTGTCAGCAGGATTACACATAAACTACAGAACTGATTTGCATGAAATTTAGACAGAGGATGAATCTCAGCCCAGACTTTTAGTGTGGATCAGGATAAAGGGACAGATCCATAAATATATTTCTCATTCTCTAATATTGCTTTGTTCGCCATTTTTGTTAATTTCTCACATTTTGTAAATTTCTCTGGGAGTAATGGATCTTGATTTAAAAAATGCAGGTGTATTTAGGTGGCTTTTATCAAATAGTACATTTAGTACAGAGAGTATAGAGTACAATTTGATGTGGATCCTAGATCTGGTGATCTTGATTTATGGTTAAGCAGATGAGTGATTTAAAATTTAGAGTGATACAGAGCTATCGAGTTTGATATTGGATTAGGCTTGATTGTATTAAAGGGGACTGTTGGTCCTTGACGGAGGTATGCGCACTACTGAGTGCTATTCTGCTCCAAACAGCCACAACATTACAACCACCTACTGAATATTGTGCAGGTTCCCCTTGTGCAGCCCAAACTGCTCTGACCCGTCAAGGTGGTCATAAGACCTCTGGGGGTGTCCTGTGGTGTCTGGCTCTGGGACGTTTGTAGCAGACCTTCTGGGTCCTGTATGTGGGTCGGGCCTCCATGGATTGGATTTGTACCAGCAGGTCCCACAGATGCTTGATCAGATTGGGATCTGGGGAATTTTGAGGCCAGGTCAACACCTTGGGCTCTTTGTTATGAGCTCTTGTCATGTTCCTGAGCAGTTTTTGTGGTGTGTCAGGGTGCATTTGGGAGTGCCATTGCCATGAGGGGGTGTACTTGTTCCGCAACAGTGTTTGGATGGGTGGTACATGTCAAGTGGCATCCACATAGATGCTAGGACCCCAGGATTCTCAGCATAATATTGCATTGTAACAAGATGATCAATGTTACTCACATCACCTGTCAGTGGTTTTAATGTTGTGGCTGATTGGTGTTTTTATACATACATTGGTAGGACATCTATAAATATAGACATACAATAGTGATCGTCGACCCTGTGTTCTACATTTGGCCACGGTTTTATCTACATTTTTTATTAATAATGTCATCTCTTTTCATTGAGGTCATGCAGGAATAAAATGAGGTGTTCACTGTTATTAAGTCATATTGACAGTTTATGTATTTTTAAAATGTAGCAGAATGTAGCAAATTACTGTCTGATTTACAGTGCTTTTATGTTTTTGTCAGCTTTGAACCTACATTTAACAGCTTAAATAGAGTTTTTCTAAGTGTGAAAACAACTGATGATATTTGACAGACATGGTCACTGTCATGAACTGTCAAAGCAACGAAAAGCTATTCATATTGTGGGAAGTTTTGAAAAAGTGAACTATATTGAGAAATGCATGTAACCAAATGTAAAAATAAACTTTTGAAATGTAATTATTCATCCATTCAATCAGCCAACAGTCTTACTGATTTACTTACTGGGTTACATATCATATCTGATATCAAATGCCCTTGTTCTGTTCTATATATTCTCATATATTCAATTTATTGCTACAATGGTCTGTTTTGTTTACTCTATGCTGCTGTGCTGGCCACCTGGCAGACAGGCCACCTGCATGCCCAGTAAAACTTGCTGATGGGTAAAACATAATGTGTAACACACACACACACACACACACACACACACACACACACACACACACACACACACATACACTCAGCCATGGAATGCATGAACAGTGTCATAAGCTACAGGTGGGTCCATAAACACATGGGTCTGTATTAGCATTAAACAGGTGGCTTGAATTCAGGCTCTTATGATGACAATAACAACTCCAAACACCATCGCTTCTTCTTAAAGTCAGTTGGCCATGGACACCCTAAGTGTTCAATATTAATTAAGTTATTATGAAATAAATAATCAAATGAATACATTATGTTGAATAATAATGTTATCATTCATTTAAATGTTCTTCAAACTATGAGTTTTATAGCACTTACTATTTTTTTTTAAAAATTGCCTTTTTCGAAAGTCTGCTTTTATTTCCTGAATGTGATTTCCCCAACACTTGTATTTCATGTCAATTTTAATTATACAATGCCACTTTTACTTATAAGATAGTTTTTTTATTTGCTCCATTGAATTTCATAATAGGTAGATAAAAAGTAAGAACTGCATTACTTGCAATAAAGTCTAGGTTTTTATATAGATAGAAAATGAAATTGAAAATGTGTTTATCAAATTATCAGGGGGAACATAATTCACATTTTTTTCCAGTTACACTAATACATTTGTACAATTACTGACTCCTCCAGGCTTTGTTTTCAACTTGAATTCTTGTTATAATGGGAAAACAAATCACAACATATACAAACAGGAGGATTAAATGTACATGTTTAATTCTCGACACAGTCTTTCATTGATTCTTTGATGTGCTACTCCCCTCTGCTGGTGGCACTTGTGATATGCAACCATAAGCTAAGTGATGTGCAGTATAGGGTAACTCCACCAATCAAATCAAATCAAATCAAAAGTACTTTATTATTCCATTAGGAACTTTGTTGCGGAAGGACATCAAAAGTGCAGGAGCAGCAATACAACGATCCACACATCCCTACATACCACAGACATACCCAACACAATAATAACACACATTCCTACAACCACATATAAGTACAAGTACTTGCAGCAAAGGTTAAAAAAAAAAAAGACACATAAGATAAAAATTAGTTAAAAACAGGTTAATTGAAAAAGTCCAGTCCGTCCACTGGTCTAGCATTGCACTCCTGTTGTATGCCTATTACCCACAATGCAACTGTTTGTTTGTTTTTGACAGTGGCACCTGCAGTTATCCTGCACAGTGAAAAACTAGGAAGGGGTAATTTGAAAGGTTGTTTAAAGTTTTACCCTTTAACCAATGCTGTACTGCTGTGAAGTTCAGGATAAACTAGCTTCTAAATGGAACATGTGTGTAGTGTCAAGTTTTGAATATAATCTGATCCAATATTCAATACAGATGCAGTGGTTATAAATGCAAGAGATAAGGAAGGCATTTTTAGAGATCAGTACGTTGCTGCTTCCTCTTTTCTCAGAATGTCATTTACATGTGTTTTCCTTAACTTCCTGTGAACCTATTTGATTTCAGCAGGTTTCCTCACTTGCAGTTGCTCTGTCATATCAGCTGCACTGCAGTGTACTCTCATAAGACATAATTTTGACAGGGACTCGGCACCGTGAAAAGGTAGGCTGTGTTTTGATCCTCTTAAGGTCAGAGTCATCGTATTTACCTATCTACACTGATGCTGATATGAGGCCTGAGGGATATCTATTGGGTTTTTTAACTAAGACTATGGCTATGACTTGTTGCTGCAGTTGTTGACCGAGTTAAGATCAATAAATGTGGTTAAGTGATTCTGTTTGTACTTCCCTATGTGAATAAAGGGCACAAATACTTGACCAACTTTTATTTCAATCTCAAAGTCAGATTTTACTTCTATTTCTCTGCCATACATTTTTAATGACGTATGTCTGTTAGTAAAGCCGAGACAGGTGTTTATTCTAAATTAATGCTCATCACTTAACAGGATGACGTGGTGGCTCCTCTGTTGGCTGGTGCTGTATTTGGTGTTTCATAACATCACCTGTCAGGGTCCAAATTCAGTCTGTCGTAAAACGCAAACACAAGCGGGTGAGACATTTTAATTAATTTATTTATCTTTATTAGTATTTTATTTGGATATACACATTTAATGTACATCTCGAATATCAATAAATCATTCTTTTACCCTACAGAGATTTTGGATACTAGACTTTGTATGGAAGATATAAACAGCATTTTGGAAAACGGAATCGGCCACAACACTATTGAGTAAACCCTTACTTAATTCTGCATCCAATTTGACAAATGTTAAGATCCTATTGTCTCTGTAAGGATCTGTTTTGTGTGTGTTTGTTAATGAGTAATTTTTAAAAAAAAATCAGATTTAAAGGTCCAGTGTTTAAGCTTATTGCTTATAATGTTATTGGTTTTTTTTCACTAGAGCCATAGAGTGCCTAGAACAAATGCTAGAGGAAACAGAGGTGAATGAGGCTATGTACATATCCATCGGCCGCTTAGTGACCGCCCTGCACAGACCCAAAGGTCCCTTCAAAGGCCTTGAAATTAACGCAAATGAGGAAGAGGTAAGGATTCATTAAAAGTCAAAATCAGAATTACATTTTTAACTTCCTGGTTGATTTAAAAAAAAAAAAAAAGTTACTATCAGCATAACTTAAGCCATGGTAATGTCTGCAATGCACGCTTTGTACTTTGGTCCAAACTGCCCATTTATTGATTATTACTGGATGTGTTGGCATGAACACATGACTTTTCACATGACACTTTTGTACGGACATTCATGGTGAGCAGACCATGTACCCTCATGACTTTGGTGATCCCCTGACATGTCCTGTGGTGCCATCAGCAGGACAAATATGTCACTTACCTCAACAACGGAAATTTGCTACAGTCATGCATGCTTCCCAAAGGGTGCATCCCAATGACTTTGTTGATCTCCTAGCTTTGCCTCTAGCACGACCATCAGGAGAAAAAAAATTGAGTTTGTCCTGCAAACACCTGCATTACACATTCACATCAGCCTCAGCTGTACTTTGTGTTAGTTCTAATAAGAAAATGTTTGCACCCTAGCATGTTAACAATGATGGTGGTTGGTTTTACCTGCTTAACAGCCTGTTAAGCATTGTCTTTGTGAGCATGTTTGCATGCTGATATTAGCATTTAGCTCAATGCACCACTGTGGTTAAGTACATTCCCAATCAGGTCAAATGTTTGTTGGCTCTTAGTCTAGGCCTACATGTGTAGCACTGCCTACATGCAATCCATTCCACATGAGGTGTTTGTGTAAAAATTAGGCTGTGGTGCAACTGACAAGAATGATATATATTATACAGTGTGATTTGACACAAATGTAGCTGTGAGAGTTGCATTTTTCTGTTACAGGTTTTTAAATCCTCTTCCTGTTTTTTGCCTCTGTGCGTTTGATGTAGGCAAGGTCAGACAGGCCTGTCACCAACAGCAAAGTGAGAGTTCAACTGCCGACAGAGTTGGATGTCGGATCAGACAACACTATTGTGTTCTGCATGCTCACCTGGCCTGAAGCAAACGGGGTCAGAGACTACACTTTTTATGTTGTTTTTAAAGTAAATAATCTAAAAGATTTAGTTGAAATTAGTGTATATTATAAACTTAAATCAGAGAAACATTCTTTTGCATGTTTTTCAGTAAGTTTTCTATTCACTATGACTTCAATACTTCTATGAAACATTTTTATTCATTAGCTTGTTTACAGAGATACAAAAAATGTTCTTCTGACTTTCAAAATGTTGTAGATATGCCTCTGACTAGGATACAGGAAATACAATTCAAACGTGTAAAAACAAATGACTGCCATGCAGCTTATGTCACACGTGTGGGGGCCCATTATTTTGCAACAGTTGAAACTAACATGTTCACCATTGTTTTCACACTTATATTACAGCAAGACCATTTAGATAAACAGGATTTCCTGTATGTTAATGCTGCCAAGACTCTTGTGTTAAATAACACTGTAAATCAAATCAATCTAGCGACTAAAGTGTTATCAAAATTAGCAGTAGTAGCAGTAAAAGTGTATTTTTATATATAAAAGTCCTTTACTTGTTGTGTATATGTGTTAAACACATTTTTGGAACTGAACAAAATACAGTAGTTGAAGTTCCATTTTAAGCTCACACACTTTGTCATTTGTGGTTAAAGGAAAAATCTATCTACAGCACCTGAAGGAATCATTTTGTTGCCAGAATGAGCTTTTCTCTACTGCCTGCATGATCTTATAAATGGAGTTGGTGTGCCTCATAGAAGAGTGAACAAGGTTGGGGCTCGGTTATTGAAAAGAGGAACACTGTGAAATGTTGCAAATCTATCTTGAGTTATCTGATCACAAGTGGACAGATCTCAGTACATGAGTGAGCGCTCCCAAGACGCATTTTAGATCCAATCGCTAACACCAAATTTGGAGGTGGTTTGAAATGCATGTGAGCACATTCTTTTAGTGTGTATGGACACGTGTCCATGGTCACATTGATGAATCACCAACTCAAATGACATCCTCCGTGAAACAAGAAGAAGTCACAACAACAGGCATAATGGGTAACAAACTGTCTGGTTCTGTCATTTGGTTCACTGAAATGCAATCTAACCATCCTGATCTAACCAGTGAACTAGTTAGCACAATATCCCCAGACCCCCTGAATAAAGTGCATTATTTTGAGGTTGTTTGGGTTAGGAGAAACTTGAAAAACTTTGGGAAACGGCTGTGGCAAATTTAAAATTATTCATGCCTCCTTGTAAATTCAGCATTAAATGCAATAATCAAAGGTAGGGAAAATGATTGTGGTGAAAGAAAGTTAATTGATGAGTCTCATCGTCAAGTACCAACACTTTGGGTTAGAATTTCAGACCCAAAGCGTCAATATTTGACAACCTGGGAATGAGACTTGATAATCAGTTATCTCTCTCCAGAATCACCTTCCCCACCTTTAAGTTGTTTCTTTCTTTGTTAAAAGCATTGTTTTCTAATGGCAACGCTGTACAAGCCTTTATGAAAGAAGATGTCTTTCATAAAGGCAAATAAATGTTCATGTCAAATTTATAAATACTTGAAACAGCATCCAATATAGGCTACTTTATCATCCTTTAAAAAATTCACAAGGAGAAACTTTATAAGTGAGATCTGATCAGGAGTGGTCACTTGAGACACTTTCAAATACCAGGTGTGAAGTGATGGACCGGATCACTCAGAACTCATGTTAATACCAGGTCTGTAAAGGGCCAACTTACTTAATACGTACAAGCTAATTGGTCTTGGAATGACACAATGTTTCATCTCCAACTCGACACCAGATTCTCTTTTTAACCACAGAAGGACAAAAGTTAGGTGAGATAAATTGGCATAGCTTTATTAATTTCAAGCAGCCCAATCACCAGGACAAATGTTAACTTTGTATGTTTCTGCTAAACCACTGACAAAGTTAAAGCTGAACGCTTCTTACTGTTGTAACTTTATGTCTTTTTAGGTTGAATATGCTATTTCTCACAGCATCACAACGCTGTGCTTCAAATCAAATCAAATCAAATTTTATTTGTATAGCCCAAATTCACAAATTTGCCTCAGATGCTCTGCTTAGGTTTAGGCACAAAATCCAGTTGGTCAGAGTTAGGAAAACATCACAGTTTGGCTTAATATACCTGTTTTGGTCGCCACAATCATGGATGGAGATGGATGCCTCCACTTGAAAAAGGGAGGAAATATCCCCAGGTGTTCTTAAAAATTTCTGCTGGTGACTCAAACTGTGGTCAGCCATTTTATTGGCTGTTATAACACCACACCCTTCAAGGTTAGTAACTGTTCCACAATGACACAGGCGGAAATCTATCACAAAAGAGGAAGATATGTCAATTTCTGACTAAATACGTCAACATCCTCAAATGGTGCAAGACATGTTGCTTCCAGTGAACTTTTTGAAACTAAGAAGAGTTGGTCTTTTGGTCTTCAGTATTGTGGTTGCAGTAACATCCAAAATGTAATTGCATTCTAGTTGAGAGAAGTACCAGTGAAGGGCAGTGAGGTCACAACATTTCTAAAAAAATGTAAATGACTGTCATCCAATCATGGTTTGTAACTGTCTTGGATAAACTGTCAAACTTACTGATTGTGTGTTGTACTGTAGACCATATGGGAAGCCCCAGGTGAAATATATGAGAGCAGACTGATCGGCCTGAGTGTGCGGGGCAAGAAAGTGTCCGGACTACAGGAGCGGGTCATCATCTCCATGAATCTCACTCTGAACAGAAATGTAACGACATTCACCACTTACTTCTGTAACATACAGCTCTGAAAAAATTAAGAGACCACTGCAAATTTTTCTGAAATCAGCATCTCTACATGTATGACAGCCATTCCATTCCAGTGTCTGTTGAATTCCACAAGCATGCCTCATTCTACTTAATGAGGTACTGATTAGGTGATCACCTGTACCCAAATCTTATTTAACGAGGAAAAGTATAAAAACCACTGCTGTGGTCATCACTATCCTCTTGTAATAGGACCAGCTGGATGGCAAAAACAGTGCTACTAGTACCTCAAAGTAATTGGAATCAAAAAATAACTATTGACCATGCCAAAAGAGTTGAAAAGAAAAGTGTTGAGTGAGGAAAAGAAGGGTTCAATTCTGTCTTTACTGGCAGAGGGATACAGTGAGCATAAGGTTGCTTCCATCCTTAAAATTTCTAAGACGGCGGTTCATAAGAACAAGGTCAAGCAGCAGACATTGGGGACAACAAAGCTACAGACTGGCAGACGGTGAACTCTCCATTGACTGGGATGACCATCAACTCATTCGAATGTCACTCAGCACCCGTACGATGACATCAAGTGACCTACAAAAAGAATGGCAAATGGCAGCTGGGGTGAAGTGCACGTCGAGAACGGTTGGAAACAGGCTCCTTGGGCAGAGCTCATGTCATGTAAAGCTAGAAATAAGCCCTTCATCAATGAGAAGCAAAGAAGAGCCAGGCTGAGGTTTGCAGAAGACCATAAGGATTGGACCATAGCGGACTGGAGTAAGGTCATCTTCTCTGATGAGTCCAATTTTCAGCTTTGCCCAACACCTGGTAGTCTAATGGTTAGACAGAGAACTGGAGAGGTCTACAAGCCACAGTGTCTCGCACCCACTGTGAAATTTGGTGGAGGATCGGTGATGATCTGGGAGTGCTTCAGCTTCAGCAAGGCTGGAATCGGGCAGATTCGTGTTTGCAAAGGACGCATAAATCAAGCCACGTACGAGGTTATCCTGGAAGAAAACTTGTTTCCTTCTGCTCTGACAATGTTCCCCAACTCCGAGGATTGTTTTTTACAGCAGGACAATGCTCCATGCCACACAGCTAAGTCAATCAAGGTGTGGATGAAGGACCACCAGATCAAGACCCTGTCATGGCTAGCCCAATGTCCAGACCTGAACCCCATTGAAAACCTCTGGAATGTGATCAAGAGGAAGATGGATGGTCACAAGCCATCAGACAAAACTGAGCTGCTTGAATTTTTGCGCCAGGAGAGCATAAAGTCACCCAACAGCAATGTAAACACCTGGTGGAGAGCATGCCAAGACGCATGAAAGCTGTGATTAACAATCAATTATTCCACCAAATATTGATTTCTGAACTCTTCCTAAGTTAAAACATTAGTATTGTGTTGTTTATAAATGAATATGAACTTGTTTTCTTTTCTTTATTTGAGGTCTGAAAACACCGCATCTTTTTTGTTATTTTGACCATTTGTCATTTTCTGCAAATAAATGCTCTAAATGACAATATTGTTATTTGGAATTTAGGAGAAATTTTGTCAGTAGTTGATAGAATAAAACAAAACTGTTCATTTCACTCAAACACATACCTATGAATAGCAACATCAGAGAAACTGATAATTTTGCAGTGGTCTCTTCATTTTGTCCAGAGCTGTATATATAATATATACACATAAACAATATAATGTAAACCTGATATATTCTTGTTTCACAGGAGGCCAGAGAACCCATGTGTGTGTTCTTTAATTTTTCAACGAAGAGTAAGTGCATCACATCCGTCACAATCAATAACAATCATATGTTTTTGTTATGAAGAAGATAAATTAGATTCTCTATGCTTTCACACATGATCAACCACATGATCATGTTGTGCAAATGTAACATAATCATTTGTATAATGATCTGTTTGTTTGACTTGCCAGAATATAGCAATTATGGCTGCGAAACCCTGTGGAAACCTGGTCAGAGTCACATCACCTGCTCCTGTGACCACCTCACATACTTCGGTGTGCTCATGGTAAGCTTGGCCTTTTGTCACCATAAAGCAGAGCTATAGAGAGAGAATCACAACAAAGCAACCAGTTTATCATGACTGCTTTTTCAGTAGAAGTGCATATGAAACTGAATCTGCAATCCATTAAAAAATGTCTAAAAAATAAAATGGGATATTTATATCATAAAATACAGTACAAATATTCTGCAAAAGGTCTTTTTCACGGCAGACATTCTGACTTCACAGTAGGAAAAGCATAGGTGTTAATAACAAGATTAATAATGGGTCCAATCTATTCAAGTGTCCCTGACATTGTGGCAATTAACCAGCATCCTCAACCAGGACCATGACACTGGAGCAGCTACTTGGACTTGACTTTATTATCTTAAGGGGAAATTCTTTTTCACAACACTCATCAGACATACAGTACATACAACAGACAATATACAAAAACAGTACATACAACAATTGTAACACTGTAAAAAAAAACAACAACTACAAAACCACACTTGGGTCTGTTCAGCAAGGCCTATTATTTAGGGCAGTTATAGCTGAGGGGATCAGACTCTTCCCAAAGCGAGCCCTTCTGCACCTCAGTGCTCTGTAGCTAAATTAAATATAACCATTATTGTTGTTATCATTTCCAACTGTGTTTTTTCTACTGTGACAAGGTAAAATCTCTGCAGTGTAATGGAATGTAAGGAATATAAACAGCAAACTACTAGTGTGACTAGATGAATTTAGTTACCAAAAAAATGGAAGAATAAAAATCAGTTTTAAAATTGCCAACTCTGCTTCTCTTACATTAAAAGTATGCCTCACTGAAACGTCATTGTTATGAAACTGGATACTCTGCATTGCTTCATGGAATTTTGCATTAATGTGTACCGTAGTTTCACTCTTGTTGCGACCAGTAGGCGATTTGAGGGGGGATGAGGGGGGATGTCGTCCCCCTTGTTAGCAAAATTAGGCCGACCAAAAAGCATCCCCCTTGTTAGCCTGCCATCACTCTTCATCCCCTAGTAACAGAATCTGAAACATTCCCACTGGGTTCTCTTCATACATTCATGGTATGATACCCTGCGGGGGGCGGAACAAAACCTGTAGCAGACGCGATGTCATAGAGCAGCTTCCGGTGGATTCCCAGCGCGTCTCTCTGTAGAGGAGAAGCACAACAAGTTTGCTTGTTCTTAAACTAAAATGTTACTTTTTCTAAGTGTTTTTAGTGTGCCTGTTCAGAACATGGTGGCTTATGTTATTTTGATAATTGTCATTTTTGTGCTGGTTTATAGTTTAACCATTAGTAGGGTGGCCGTTACATTTCCTGACACCAGCTGTTTTATCCACCGTTGAAACGCACTCTGCTGGACAAACTATGTTATTACACCAATTTTAAATTAGCCCAAGCATGTTTTTCTGCATTATAGTTTTTAAATATAAGGTTTTCATATCGGTGCATATGAGACTATATACACCGATACTGATATATCTGTGATAGGCTAATATTGGCTGATAAAATCGGCCTACAGATAAATCGGGAGGGCTGTAGGCCTACTATTTTGCACAATGTTCAATGTGTGTCCTTCAAGGAATTTAGATGGTAAAAAATTCCAAGGGGTCATGTAACTTAAAATGACCCTGCTTGTAGTGTAATGTGAGAAACATGAGAAAACCCTGCGTGAATGGTCCGGGTATGAAAGTAGGCTATAATCCGTTTTTCTGTCAAAACCAAAAAACGAATAAACGGAAACAGCGCCCCTTTTTCCTTTTTTCGTTTTGAATCAAAAACAAAAAAACCAAAACCAAAAAACGGCCTAAATTTGGTTTTTGCAAATTCAGTTTTTCGTTTTTCGTTTCTTTTTTTTATGAATGACGGCGAATATGACGGCGGACAGACCGGAAGCGGAAGTGAAGTGTAAAACCGTCAAAATAATAGTTTAGCGTGCTGGCGCTAACTTCTTAGCGTATATTATAGACTACCATCCTCTTTCTACACCATATGGTTCACATTTATTTTACTTCTGTGAAACTATAACAGCTGGTTGTTTGGAAGAACGTGTTAGGCCTATAATTATAATTTTATGCAGTTTATTCGACAATGCTGTAAACCAACAGCCACGCCCCTTCCAGGAGGCTATCATGGAACTGATCATGTGTCGCGGCAGCAAGGTTAGACAAAAGGAAGAAAACAGACAGCTGTTGCTATCGTTTATTTTGTTTAAATGGGCGAATGTTAATGAGCAATGCTCAGCTGTCAGAAATTAAAAGCTTGCCTCATTGTCATATTTGGCTGTGATCACTTTTTTGTAGGCTATTCCTCACAGCTCTCCATTAAATCAACCTGCTCCTCCCGACTGAAATGAAGTGATCACAGGCGCAGCTCATCACCGCCGTGACACCAGTTGGGTCTGTCCGGGGATTTGGTTTTTGTTGAGCCGCATGGCTGTGTTGGCCATCATCCGCCGTGGTAGCCCTGAGGTCTACTGTTCATGTAAAAACTGTGCCACCCTGTGGCTAAACAACTGCACTTAAGTCATAAGTTCTCATTTTCAAAATCATTCAAGACAGTCTGGCTGCAGACCTGCACGGTCAGGACACCTAGTCTTGACTGTGGGTGACTTGATAGATGTTCTTAATTTAGGCAGGGAATGTAAAGCCTAGCTAATAGTAAAGTTTTTCCACAAAGTGCATTCACACACTAGGCTAAAATTATAATTATAGGCCTAACACGTTCTTCCAAACAACCAGCTGTTATAGTTTCACAGAAGTAAAATAAATGTGAACCATATGGTGTAGAAAGAGGATGGTAGTCTATAATATACGCTAAGAAGTTAGCGCCAGCACGCTAAACTATTATATTGACGGTTTTACACTTCACTTCCGCTTCCGGTCTGTCCGCCGTCATATTCGCCGTCATATTCATTAAAAAAAGAAACGAAAAACGAAAAAAATGAATTTGCAAAAACGAAATTTCGGCCGTTATTTGGTTTTGGTTTTCTCGTTTTTTGATGCTGACAGCAAAAACCGTTTTACCGTTTTTGATTCAAAACGATAAAAGGAAAAAGGGTCGCTGTTTCCGTTTATTCGTTTTTTGGTTTTTACAGAAAAACGGATTATACTTTCATACCTGGACCCTGAAAAAACTCAGTCCACTGCATACAATTTAAAGGTGTACTTACTCATTACTTTAATACAGTTATAAAAAGACAATTGTAGTAGGGAGAGAAGGAAGATAACTGGATAAAATGGAATTGTAGAATTAGAAATGTCACAGATATGGTTAAGGCGTCAACAATGGGTGGCAGGGTGGTGCTCCCATTGAGCCATCCCCCCTGTTAAAAATGAACAAATCACCTACTGGTTGCGACCACTAAATGTCACAAAAGTAAAAAAAGAAAAAAAAAAAGAAAAAAAATCAAATTCTACTCCTAATGACTAGTAAAACTTTCAATACTGCATATAAAATATACACATGAAGTTATCAGTATTTATATTATCAGCAAACTATCCTCGTATTCTGAATGTATTACATTATATCATTCACACAGGTGTTATAAGTCTATTTATTATTAGATTATTATTACTGATGCATTAACATACTGATTAATTAACATAAGGTCTCTATACCGAAGCTAGAGAAAGTGGAGCTAATCTAATTTACATTATATCCATTCCAGTGGTTAACTCCGCATCTTAAGTTATAAACTTGTCTTACTGGTGTGTTTTGTATGTAAATCTGATTTAAGTCTGATTCTCCAGTAACGATCAAATAAATAAAATAAAGTATAAATACAACATTTTCTGCACATTTGTACTTTCTCCACAGGTGTCTGCTAATATCAGCGATAAAGACCAGCAGATTCTGACATTCATCACTCTGATTGGCTGCAGTATTTCTCTTTTTGCCTTGGTCCTCACGATTCTGCTCTTCATCACGAATAAGTAATTTATTCTTCCCTGGCACATGACTCTCCTCTCATTTTTCATTGTCCTTCATTCCTCCTTATTTGTCCTTTCCTCTGACATATTTTCAGGTACAGCAGCACCCTTCTCTCCTTGTTCCCATCACTTCTGCAGTTCTCTTTATCCTCCTTTGTTCGACTTCTGGCTGTGCTTTCTTAATTTGTTTCCTGTTTCTTACCATACCCTGTGAATACAGTGTGCTCTCCCTTCTTTTCTGTTAATCACATTTTGTCTCTCCTTCCTTCCTTTTTTCTTTCTCTCATCCTTCCTTTATTCCTCCACTTAATATGACCAAATTTTATCACAACCATGGTATGACAATGAAATCAGCACATAATCAAACACTTACCACAGATCAATTCTTCTCTGTTTGACAGAACAATCAGGGCAGACGTCTCCATGAAGGTCCACATCAACCTCGCCATTGCCCTGATCCTCCTCAACGTGCACTTCCTCCCTAGTCACACAGTGGCAGCGCTGTCCTCCACAGGGCTCTGCCTGTACATGGCCCTTACTCTTCATTTTTCCCTGCTGGCCACTTTCAGCTGGATGGCTCTGGAGGGGTTCCACCTCTATCTTCTCTTAATCAGAGTCTTTAACATCTATGTCAGGAGATACCTGCTCAAGATCAGCCTGGTGGGATGGGGTGAGTAGAGCCGCCAAGCACAGGGACCTGTGAGACGGAGGCATCAGTCAACAAACTTTGGAGTGATTGAAACCTTAAGTTAAAAGATTAATCCCTCTCTTAATCCTTTTGTTTCAGGTGTCCCTGCAGTCATTGTATCCCTGGTGGTCATCACAGACAGTGACACATATGGAAGCGTTCCTCTGGACTCATCTAACTCGAACAACACTGCAATGTACGGGAGAAGCAGGAACAAAATTTGCAAGCATGTGCAATCCAGACTAATAATTAACTTGTATTTATAAGTGCTTTGCATGCGCATTGGGGTTTTTGGAATTTGAATATTTTTACTGTATATAGCAGAAGCTTTTTTCACCTGAATTAACATGACACAATTAACATTAACAACACTGTATTTCACAGGTCTTGACATTTCATGATAAGTAGGTGGTAATTACCAAGCAACATATTTGAATTTTCTTTAAAATGACCAGAATAATTACCTCAGAATGTTTTGAAGATTACACCAATATTACTCAATGGAAATATTCTGCTATTTCCAATAAACATTTAATAAATAACTGGTACTTTTAAAAATAGATTTCCAGGAAACTTCCATCTGGATTCTGCTAAAGTTCGGCTGATCATGCCATTTTAATTTCCACCTAGTTTCTGTCCTCAGCAGGACACTAAACTGAAGGAGTGTCTGCAAGCGCAACTTCCAACCAGTTCGAAAGTAAAATGGCATGATCAGCAGGAGTTAAGCAAAAAATAGCTTCCTGGAAATGTATGTAATGTTTTGTTTTTGGGTTTGTTTGTTGTTGTTTTTTTACAAAAAACAGCTATTTATTAACTGCTTATTGGAAAATAGCAAATCATAATATTAAATAATGTTGGGATTATTTTAAATACATTTGCTGAAAATTATTGTGGTAAGTGACTGGTAATTAAAAACAAATTCTAGTATGTCACTTGGCAATTACTGCCCACTCACCAAGATATTTTGCAGTGTGAGATTACATCTATTCTCCCTCTCTTTATAGATGTTATATACGTAACAACACGGTGAAGATGGTGACTACAGTGGGAGTGTTCAGCTTGGTGTTCCTCTTTAACGTGATCATGCTGGGGGTGATGGTCCAACGAGTTTTGAGCCTCCGCCACAGCAAAGAGGTGAGAGTGAACCTGCATTCTTTGCGGCTGGCTCTTCTTGTCTTTACAAAGGATCTTTAAAGGATGAGTCTGCTGACATGTCATATGCTTCTCGCTATCAACATTCCCAGTGAAAACAACCTGAAATTAATTGATCGTTCTAAAAAGTTCTTTCTGCTCCATTTAATGGGCAACATGTTCCTCTATTAACATGAACACACACACTGTAGTTGATCTTGAGTCAATCCCACATACATGTTCTGCTGCTGTAAATTGTCATAGTTTTAATCCAAACAAATGAACTATTTAATCCTGTTTGAGTGATGTGACCTGCTGTTTAAGGATTTTCCTTCTTTCTTATTGTATTCGTGACCCATCTGACAGTGGGAGTAATTGGGCTAATTTTAATCAAATGAAGAAGATAACTCTGCTTTCACTCAGGAGGTGTTTTCAAGACTAGACATGTCATGGTCTGGTTTGTGATCGTCAGTAGTATTACGTGCTAATGTGTCATTGTACACTATATTTTACAGTTTGGACAGCAGATCCATGACAGAGCCAAGCGAGAGATCTGTACCCTGCTAGGAATCACCATTCTGCTTGGCATACCCTGGGGCCTTGTCTTCTTCTCCTTCGGCCACCTGACCACTGCGGGCCTCTATCCCTTCTGCATCCTGAACTCACTGCAAGGTCTGCACAGCCTCCCTCCACATGTTCAGTTCTATCCTGCATGTGGTGATATTACTTTAAACATGACAGAAAGGGTTATACTGTATGAGTCAAATATGAAATTAGTTGTTGTAAAAGCAAAGTTGATCCACCTGGTTTGACATTTTTTCAGGGTCTGGTCAGGATGGGACACAACAGTGTGTAACTTTTATACAGAAAGCTTAACATAGCAAGTCTTTACATGTGTATGCCCGATCTAACTTGGTTAAGAGCAGTAACTGTAATGCATTGTCCAAGCCAGACCATACAGGCCATCTTGGCAATCTCCCACTGTGAATATGGAATGGAAACACTAATTTGTATAGCTGTATCATATATCACAATAAATGGCCGAAGTCTCTGGGTTTTATGACAGGTCGAGGAATTTTATTTACGTTGCAAACTGACAAAATCACGAAATTGTCAAGCGAAAAGAATACTAAAGACAAAGAGACCCTTGTCAATATTAAACGGTAATTAAAATACATACTTATCTGTATATATCTGTGCAGTGGACATTGGCCTGAATATTTGTATAGTGATAAGCAGTGAAGGGACACAGTCAAATAGTTTATCAGAAGCATTTGCATGATCTGCATGATCCTGTCCGCCTGTTTGTTCGCTCTCTAACACTTTGCCGTCTCTGTCAGGTTTCTTCATCTTCCTGTGGTTTGTGATGTCTCTGAGAAAGATTGGTAAATCAGCTGAGACAAGCGGTGTAACACACAGCACCAACAGCTGAACCGGAAGCCAACATACCAAGACTTTTTGTCTTTTGTGTATGTGTGTGTGTGTGTGTGTGTGTGTTGGGGGGTATGAGCACATGCTGGTGTACTGGTACAAAAATTGTGGTGAGGGGTTTGCCTATCTTGTGTACCTAGCAGCTCTTCAACTTCACCCATTCTGTGCATTTGAAATACTGATTCTGAACATTTTCATCATGTAGCTATAGCTTATATATTTTTTTCTTATATTTTTCACAATCCCTGTGTGTGTATGTATGTATTTGAATATTTGCAGTGCAGTTTTTTAATCATTATTAATTCACCAAAGTTAATATACCGAATACAAACAGCATGAAACTACCATCTTCTGTGTTTTTCCAAACCATGATGTTATTGTAGAATATATCACATCTCTGTTAATGGACCTGACTTGCTGTTACAGTGGAGTTTTGACTGTGACATCAGTTCTTCTCTTGTAAACATTAACAAACTTACAGTACCTGCACTCATTTTGTTTCAGTGATAAAAAACTAATATTTGCATAAAACAAATACCTCCAACACATCAAACACAAGCACTATTGTATTTTACTTGGAGTTCCCAATCATGAAATAACACAACCAGCACAGCTCAGTGGTCTGTTTCATCCGGTTCACTTCAGAGGTAAGAGGGAACAACTCTATGTTCACTGAGTGTCAGTGTAAATGTTTGTAAATCTTTTTTATATTTGGGTGTACACTGGGTATTACTGTGATCGTATTGTGGAATTTATGACTGAGTAATTGTTAATAATTTCAAAGTTGACATTTTAATTAGTTTTATTGATATAGATTTGGAAGAAATCTTGGTCATGGATTTAAAATGTTCCTTTAGTTGGAGCTGTATCACATATTTTCCTCTATTTGGTCAAGTGATATGGACTAAATCCATAGCAAGTATGTCTGAGTTTTGCTTGTTTTATATTTTGTTTTACCATTCAGAGAATTTAGCCCATTTCCGTCTATGTTATTTGGGAGTGGGCTGGACTACTGGGAGTTTTGTGACCTTTGAATATTTCAAATCTTGCGGTGTTTTTTTTGTTTGTTTGTTTTTCAAAATACAAGAAAATGAAGTGCTTGCATACCTTTTTCTGTCTTTGGAAACTGAACAGTAATATTTGTTTTATTGTTATCAGGTGACTTAAGACTGAGATAAACTGCATATATCTGCACCAAAATTAGCTTCATTTCTTCTGTTATTTATTTCATCAGTCACATGATCAGTGGAAATACAATGGTCCCCTTACTGCTGTTCCTGCTGCTCCAAGAAACACTGGCTGACCAACGTGCGACAAGTATTTTTTTTCTATTTATTTGTAGCTAATTGTGATATACATTTTTACCAATCCCAAACTACAAGGAACAATGTACCTGAAAATAAAAATCCAACTATTATCTAACTAGCCTACGTCAGTCATAACAGCAGTAAAACAGCACACAACAGAACTGGCTGAGAACTGGTTAGATGGAGATGAAAGGAAAAAAGAAGAGCCTGTATCTTTACTCAGTAACAGTGACAAAAGTATTGTAATTCCTCTTAAGCCGAGAGACCAGTAAATCTCCTCACACATTACCTAAAAAAGAATTTAAAAAAATAAAGAATAGACTAGATTTTCCATGAGAACATTTGCAGCTGAATTTCTTGTGATCTTTATGTTGAAATAAAGAAGCTTACACAGGATTGAATGACATCTGAGAGTGATGTATAACATTCTGCATGTAAGAATGAATAATGAGATTAGGTTCTTGTGAAAATACTATTTAAACCATCCATCTGTATTTAAATCAATGCATTATAATAGACTGACTGACAAAAGTTAGAATTAAATTAGCTTCTCTCTCGGAGTATGTTTAACCTTTATTAAAGTAATTTAGCTTGCTGTTCATGTACTTTAGTCTGTGTCTGAATCTAAAAATCTGAAAATGCTAAAATTGTTTTTCCTGCTTGGAATTCTAGTTTTTTTTTTACCATAAAATGTCTATTGAACTATTATTAAAAGGGACACTATGTCTTTTTGGAGAAGAAATTCAAACTCAGAATTTTAATAATTACAATATTAATGAGGAACTAATACAAACTCAGATATGTATTTTTCCATAAGTGAATAACAAGCTGTTCTCAGAGGAAAATAAGGTCCCAGAACACTGTTTGAAGCTAAAAAGGTGGCAGGGTCCGCCACATATAAACAAAGTAAAACAGTATGATATTGTGTTGTCCTTTAAGGTCAGTTTGTTTATCCAGTCATGAAAACAAAGAGTTTGTTTTCTTAGTTTGTTTAGGCAGAAAAAAATCAGCCAATGAAGATCTTTCTCTTCTAATTCAAATTTCTTCCCCAAAACTACAAAGTGCAACTCAAACTCAGAAAAAACTAAATCAACTCAGACTAGATTTTTAATGAGAACTTGGAATTCAAAATTTTCTTTAAAATATAACATCTAGTAAACCAAGATTTAAGACTGTGACTGAAGACATGTCAGATACAGTAAATTGCATTTGTACCTTTTCCTTCTGTTTCTGTCTTCAGTTCATCTCAACATTTTGAATAGTGCAATTCATGTTGACATGACGGTTGCTAACATCGAAGATCGCATACCTGGTAATGTCAATTGTTTGGAGGGAGAACGTCAATGTTTCTTTCACTGTGTTGAGTTCAACAACACGTTCAATGGATCATCTGTTAACTTAGAGGTTCATGTGGATGAGCATCTTGACAAGAACGTCTACAGCTTTACTGAAAGTAAGTGTACCTCAAATAGACCATTGACTCTGTCCATACAGGTCTCAGAAACTGCAGTACAGTCCCGTACAGAGGGAATCACACATTAACACCAACGGGGTCAGACATGAATGCTTTTGTTAAGATTCTGAACAATATCCATCCACAACTACTATCTCCAAAAAACAGGGCGGTTTTACTTTATGTCTGTAGCTCAAGTTTGATTCCTCTCTCACTTTTCAGATAGCGGAATTTGCACTCTATACCATTGCAAGGCACGTACTATTTTACCACTGATTACTGTACTGGACCATGAGAGCTCTTATCAAAAGGATATGATGTATCTCCACTCCGTACGGGATTCATGTTCACAGCTCTTCAGTAGCAGCTATGAAGCCAAGAAATACTTTATCAAGTAAGTGTCAGACCTGTTGCAGGTGCTCCTCTGTTTGCTAATATATTTATTAGTTCATACTGTTTTCTGTAAAACCGTCTTTAGTTATGCAAGCAGCACGGCAATGTTGGTCTGTCGGTCTCAATCTCAACAACACCAAAAAAATTGCTACACACATTCATGGTTCCTAGAGGATGAATAGAGGATGGACAAAAAGATACATTTCTCACTATTGGTTTCTATGCCTGCCGTCAGATATCAGAGGTCAAAAACATGACCAATTTAGTATCTTCTTTGGGGGCCCAAACTTTAAATCACAACTCTGACCAACACACAAGACTTAGTATTTTTCCTATTTTTTGTGCCATACACGGAACAATTCTTTGTGAACGTTGGCCTAAAGCAATGCAAGTGCAGTGAGAATTCATACACATACACGTAACACTTTGTAAATTAGTATATCTTTGAACACATGCAGCTACAACTCCCCATCATTGATGCAACATAAGCAACATATGCTCCGATAATGTGTTGAAGTCTGTCCCCCGGTCAAATAATGCTGCCCTCCTGTTATAATTGTGTAACCTACAATGCCACCCAGTCGTGCAGGTTAAGGTCGGTAGATGGTCTACATGTCAAAACAGACAGCACCAGATAAAAATGATCAGATAAATGAAGAATAACATGTAATTTAACTCCCTTGTTTTATTAGTTATTGACATTTTAAAAAGTAATCATATGTATGTTATGGTGATTTCCAATTTATTAACAACACTGAAAATTAAAAACGTTCTATTTATTTATTGTTAATTACCTCCCAACCTGCAGTACTCTCACAGCCCACTTGTGGGCACCTGACATACAACACTGATGTACTGTGACATCAGTGTCATAGAATGTAACTGATAGAAATATGAATAATAGAAAACTGAAATATGTTTTTTATTATAAGAACATGAGCATCTTCTATCCTCTTTCCTCCATTTAAAAGCATTCTTTATAATGGCCAACCTTGATCAGTTTCTGGGTAAGGAGTTGAAAGACGGGAAGAAGCATAATTAACAGAATGGAAAGCAACCAGTGTGAAAGTGACAGACCTAAAGAGGAAACTGTTAAAAGAAATTCTGAAAATATCTCTCTAAATATGTAACCTATAACCTATGTAAATTGTCAAGCCATGATGATGATAAAATGGTGAAGAGAAATTAACATTTCAACTCCAAATTCATTCATTCCCATTGTCTCTGTGTAGGGTGGAAAGGCAGATAATCCATAACATCATGGGAACAACCCAGCTTGAGGCTGGAGGCTCCAAACACTACGACCTGAAGACCTTGTCTCTGAATGTGGTCAATGTCAGTAAGGCTGACCACAACTCCACAATATCAATGGAAGCTCCACAGGTACACGAGCTTTGTTGAATGATAAATGGTGCTGATATAACTTTTGGCTGTGCTCAATCAATTTTGTTTTAAAGGGTAGCCCCACCAATTTTACACATTAAAGTGTGTTTATAGATCTTGGGGAGTACTTCTGCAAATGTGAAAATAGTAATACAAAGCTATTTGTGGCTGCAGAGGAAAACTCATGTAATCTGATAAATTGCCTTCAGTGATGTCACTCAGCGGTTTCTTTGTACGTAGTTTAGGCACCAGGTTTTAAAAGCAGTCCACTGGTCTAACATTGCACTCCCATAACACTGTTGGACTCATTGTGGACAGTTTAAAAACATTTGATGAAAATCAATATAGTAGGACCAGAGATACCACCTTATAATTCTTTTTCAGAACCTGGCACCTACATTACCCACAACGCACCTTAGCCACTGAGTGTCATCACTGTAGACAATTTATCAGATTACATGCAGCTTCCTCTGGAGCCACAAGAAAATTTATACTACTTTCTTCACATATGCAGTAGTACTCCCAAAGACCTGTAAACAAACTTTAATGTGTAAAATTGGTGGAGCTACCCTTTAATTGCAAACCACAGACTTCCTTAGTTTGACATCTTCTTATTCCCACTGTTAGCTGCTGCCTCAGAACACGTCAATGATCCCTAACATTTCGTTGCCTGTGGAGGCCCTGAAGGAGAAGAGCATTATTGGTTTGGTCAGCTACATGTTTGGTCACAGCCAGTTCCAAGTATATCCTTTATCGTAATTACTCCAATCCACATTGATACTGTCGTGATACAATCTGTAATTTACATTTACATTTAGCATGTGTATGTTTTTAGTATATGGATATCTATTTTATAGTGCTCTGTGTTTTTTTTTGTTTGTTTAATGTCTGCACTGAAACTGTCTCCTCATTAGTTTAAACCGGGAGTTATCTCATCAATGTGTATCAGGATAGAGATACTGGGGGAACGTCTCCATAATCTTAGGAACCCAATCAAGATGACCTTCAGAATTCTTCCACACACAAGCATCGATGTAAGTCTATATGCATGCCTTAATGTTGTCAACCATTTTATGATGTATAGCAAATGGCAGGCATTGCTGAAGCAGCATTTAGAGAGTTGGTCATTGGTTAACTTGGTTTAAAGTCAGTTTCACCTCAGTGGTACTCTGTGCAATTTCAGTTCTCCAGTTCATCAAACTCCCCGTCAATGTCGATCAAATTTAAAGCACTATGTATTTATTGATATTCTTTAAAGAGGACATATTTTCCTTTTGATGGCGTTATCATGATGGGACGCTGTCTAAAATATAAACAAAACAGAATGTTCTAATTTTCTGATCATTTTTGACATATACTATATAAATATATTTTTTAATGTAACCTCATCAATGTCATTGATTCTTGTAAATACATTTTTATTTCATTTTTTTATTTGATGGCAGCAGCACATTTCAAACAAGTTGAGACAATGGCAACAAAAGACTGGGAAAGTTGTGGAATGCTCCAAAAACACCTGTTTGGAACATTCCACAGGATAAAAGGGGCATCCTGAAAGGCACAAGGTACCACTTTGTGAAACAAGTGATTGTATAAAGGATATTACTACATGCGCGCTGGAACACTTTGTGAAACCATTGTTGGTAAACACAGCTTGTTCGCAAACGATTGCATTCTGTTTTCATTTACCTTTTGCACAGTGTCCCAGTGTCACTTTTTTGGAATCTGGGTTGTGATTCATCATAAACAGAACATTTTGGCACTGAATGCTTTCGTTTTTCAAGGGAATGAATAGAATTGATTTCACTGAATTTAATCACAATGTTGTGCCACTGGGGTTTTTTGTATTTCATTACACCACCTTAGATAAGTTAAGCTTCTTTGACTTCTTCTTTGGCTGGGCAGCGTACTGTATTCTTCAGTGTAGCTCCAAATGTTTGTTGTTTTACAGAATGACTCATGGCTTCAGTGTCACTACCTTGATGAACAACATGATCGAATAGGTAGGTGTTTATTAGTTTTAGCTTACATGTATGTGAGTATGTTTATCACTTGTACTATTCCAGCAAAATAATCTCAGTTATATGATAAAGGTCCCATAATACGCTCATTTACCTCTATTTTGGGTGTTTAATAGAAAGTGTTACAATGTTAAAAATGCAATATATAGACATTTTTCATACATGTACATATACACATTTTATTTTATTGGCATTTGATATATGTTATAAACTTATATCTCCAAATATCCACGGATGCATGTATGTTACAATCATGCCTTATAGGTAATATAGGGGGAATATATACCATATATTATATTTCTGTATGGGAAGAGAACATTTTAATTTGCATGACAAGAGAGCTTTTAATGACATAAGGTAGAGTTTTTATTTTCATGTGTCAATGTTGCACTAGATGTTAAAAAAATCATTTTCACATAATTCCTTTTTTCACATGAAAAGTTTTGTGTACGACTGTATATAGTTTAATGATATGCCTTTTGTCTACCTTGTTGATCTACAGAACTGGCAACAAGAGAATTAGCAGAATTAGGCCTGATTACGTTACCTACATTATAATGTTCCTCTTTCATTCCCAAATAACAGAGTGGAAAACAGATGGATGTGAGACTATCAACATGACCAATAATAATCAGACTGACATTATTTGCAACTGTAACCATTCAACGCCATTTGCTGTCCTACTGGTAAGGAGACACACTTGATTTGACTGACTTGTTCCTGATGAAATATTAACTAATGAGTCAAGGCTTATTCATTTGGCATCTTTCATACAAGACATAAACACAGCAGATTATCATGTCATCTTTGATCATCTTTATTCTGTACTGGAGCAGTACTGGTATTGACCCAGTATGAGAAATCACTCTGACTTGTTTCTAGATGCTGGTTAAATTGAATCTGTAAACTGCAGATAGTAACCACTATTCAATCTTTTCTGTAGATCAGAGAACCAATTGCAGGAATCCACTGGAAAATACTGTCGTACATCAGTTACATAGGCTGTGGCCTGTCTGCCTTCTTCACTGCTTTGTCCCTTGTGATGTATGTCTTCAGTCGGTATGTATACATGTATTCTAAGCTCTTTTTATCCAACCAGCTGATAGCTGATGTCCAAGAAATGGCACTGACATCAGGCCCAATGAAACATTACTAATACTGCTGGTAGTCTCAGTGTTGTCTATGCAGAGGCAGATTACATCATTACATGAAGCACCAAACATAACCTGTCTGATTATCATAAAACACTGATTTCCCCTGTGCCTGTACACTTGTCATATGCGCTGTTTTCATTCTTTCCCTCCCGCAGAAACCACAAAATGGATTACTCCATCTCTATTCATGTATCTCTGAGCGGGGCCCTGTTACTGCTCAATACAGCCTTCCTACTGACAGAGTGGGGGGCGACGGTGAAGCCAGACTGGGTGTGTGTGTTTATCGCAGCTCTTATGCATTACTCCTTGCTCTGCTGTTTCACCTGGATGGCTATAGAGGCACTTCACCTCTATCTACTGCTGATAAAGGTGTTTAACACCTACTACAAACACTACCTGGTCAAGCTCTCTCTGGCTGGATGGGGTGAGTGCTGGAAGAGCATCTATTGTATTTGATACGTGCTGGTGTTTTGTGTGATGAATAACATGAACAGCAGTTAAACTTAGTGTAAGGACAGGAATCCCCAAGAACATGTTCCGTTTTTCAGAATGACTAATAAAGGAAGCCTTTTATGACGAAACCCACTGAGCTGTCACTAAAAGACACTGACCTAGAGGCTAGCTGGACGATATCCTTCATATATGATTGTTTAACATGTTTCAAAGGTACTCAACACTTTGGTTCTGGTAAATATCCCCAAAAACCTGATGACTACTACCAATTTTTTTTTTTTTTTGATTCTGCTTTCAAACTCCATTGTAGTGCAACTATAAATATCTTGATGTGATTCCTTATTCCTAAGTAACATGCTGTGTGTGTGTGTGTGTGTGTGTGTGTGTGTGTGTGTGTGTGTGTGTGTGTGTGTGTGTCTTTACATGTGATTCTCAGGGATCCCTGGTGTAATTGTGGCAGTCTCTTTGGGAATGAAGGACTTCAAACAATTTTATGGAGTTACACAACTGGCCATGGCCGATGCCAACCAAACTAGCGCCATGTAAGCAAATCCTGACTGTGTTTAATACATGGATTATTTTCTGCTGTCGTGTTTTTGGCTGGACGTCAGAAATAATCAATTTTAGCACCATGAATCCACAGCCTTTTTTTAAAATTCACAATCTGATTACATACAATCACAGAGCATGGGAAGTATTGCATTTATATCCTTCATACATGATCATCGTTCATATCATCATATTTGTATTATAGGGTTTTGCTGTTTTCATATAGCTGAAGCACAAAATTGTTCTTGTACTTTATATACATGATTTGTACACAATATTATTCTGCATATGACATCTCAACATCTCAGTACACATACATACATACATATATAGATACATAAAAACATTTATAAATACAAATATACGTATGTACGTATATACATACATATATACATACAAACATACATACATTTATAAATACAAATATACGTACATACCCACATACGTACATACACATAAATACAAACTACATGCAGTATATGCATACACTCATATATACATACTTACAAATAAATATACATATAAGATACACTGGGATAAAATCATAATCTTGGTTAATTTGACAACACCTGTAATCACTGGCTGTAACATCAAGTTTTACTGCAACGAAAAATATAAACATATGAGTGAAAGCAAACTGAATCCGGCCAGGAATGGCGGACTCTGCCACTAACAGTGAGAACTATTAAATAGAGAGGTAATTAGGAATGTAAATACATTGACCCAGAGTTTCATTTCATAAAAATCTTAAGGATTGTAACTTTAAAAATAAGATGGTGCTTCTATTCTATTCTTTTTATTTATTTATCCTGTATATGTGGAGATTCTTTTTCTTCCATGTTGTCAAACTGTATTCTGACTGTCCCTTGGGTTTCACAGCTGCTGGATCACAGATGAGTCCTTCTTCTACTCCCTGAACTTGGTGTATTTCACCCTTATATTCATCTTCAACACTGGCATATTGATGACAGTGGCCTCTAGCATCTGTAAGATGAAACAAGTATCCAGGAGCAACTCAAAGCTTGGAGACAAGGCTGAGGGAAAGACTTGGGGAGACCCACAGAGGTTCAGGGAGTCCTGCAGGAGTGGCCTCACCATATTAGGTCTTACCTGCTTGATGGGGACCACCTGGGGCCTGGCCTTCCTGGGTTCAGGATACGTCAACTACCCCATCCTCTATCTTTTCTGCATCCTCAACTCCACACAAGGTCTGTTGTCGTGTCTGTCTCTGTTAAAAATGTTTTACACCTTAAGTTTGTTTGTTCATTTTATCTTTGACAAGATTACAATTCAATTCATGCTGTCTCTGTGTCAAGGTTTCTTTATCTTTCTGTGGATCTGTCTGTCAGCCAAGAAGCAGAGGAAGAGAGATATGGAGGACAGAATGAGTTCATCTCCTGGCAAGACTTCAGCAACCAAATTGGATTAGATCCCCTTTCCTGCCATGTATCTAGAATAAAGCGCAAATCACTAATAGCAATCCCCCTTCCTTTAACCATAGCAGCTGTAACTCACACATGAAACCCTCCTGACATTAGTTAGGTTTCTGTTTCTCTGTAACTTTAAAACTGTCCTAACATAAACACAAACATTAGCCTAGTCTATGTCAGCTTAAAGTCAGTACTGTCATTAAGATAAATCTGTTTCCGACTGAATATTGTACATGTGTTTTTGAATAAAGTTATAATCTATCAGTGTAGAGCAATGGTCTCATGTTGCCAATCCTTGAAGTCATATGAGTTGGTGTTATGAATCATTTAAGTCATATTTTTGAATTATTCATTTTCATTTCCCCATTTGTGCTGCCAGTTTGGGAAAATAGTACGCTGTGCAGGCCTAAGTTTCGCTTCCACTTGTGTCAGTTGACTTGTTGACCATAATGACTTGACTGTCTTTGTCTCACGTCTGCTGGATAACAGTAACATTTGTAAACTTCCTCTTTTCCCGAAGTTCTTTTTTCTGATGTCGGAGATGAAGTCTAGTAAGATATTCAAATAACTTCTTTCTTTGAACAGTTAGAGTCATATTGTAAGTGATGGATGTTTGCTTTCCTTTTTTTTTTTAGACGTAACTCGTTAAAACAAAATAAAGAGTTTGGCTTCAGATTAAGCTCACATACTGATTTACAATTAATTTATGAATCCACAATGTGACATTTAATTCTCTCATTAGCAAATAAAATATGTCAGAGAGATTTTCTATAAAAACTAACTGTAGCAGCTTAAAAAAAAGTATTATTAAAAGACAAGAAAGAAACTCCTCTGACATGAATTAGTTCCTGTTCATATGAGCCATCCACCCCCGCTGCACCACCACCATGAAATACATGTAGATGTGAAACTCCCTTCTCACCACATTGAGCAAATCTCCAACAAGCAGAGCAATGCTGCCCATGCACTGCAACATCTGGGTGTTTGAAGAACAGTGAGGCACGATGTGGATTACTCTTTTTCTCATCACACTCGTCTGGTTATCTCAGACCCAAGCTGGTGGTGAGTTGCTCATTGTGCTTACTGTGTGTTAATCATATCCATTTCCTTATGAGGTGAATACTATTTTCCCTGTTAATATATCAAGGTCGAAGATCACCAAACCAAGACAAAAATAAAGTCACTCCTGGTCCTCTGTCACCCGGCGTTAGGGACTCTTACCAAACTAGTTGTGCAACTGTAAAAAGCACAGTTTCTGACAGTAAGTGGTGATCAAACAGTTACAACAGCCTCTCATATCTGTGACAACTGTCACTTAAATGTTTTATCTTAAAAAACTGTCAATTTCATATTTTCATTTCATTTTCTTTCTCCGTTGCTCTAACAGACTTCTGTGAAAATGTCATCCCCGACTGTATACAAGGCGGTGGTCCCTGGACCAGGTAACTCATACAGTGGATACTAAGCTGATGCTGTAGATATTACAATTGTCTTTGTGAACACATCACATCTTTCTAATACACTAATGAATAAGTGTGGTCGTGCCCTGCTGTCTAATGAATGATGGGATAGCTTTGACATGACTGCCAGACACTGAAACAAAATAAGTATATAAACAATTGATATGCAGATCGAAGATTATAACTACAGACAGTCAGACAGACAGATAGATAGATACATATCACTGATGAAGTGCATATAACCTAAAGACAACTTAGGTGTTTTGCTCTATACATACACACACACATATATATATATATATATATACACACACACACACATATATACACATATATACACATATATATATACACATATATACACATATATACACACATGTATATATATATATATATGTGTATATATATATATGTGTATGTATATATATATATATATGTATGTATATATATATATATATATATATATATATATATATATATATATATATGTGTGTGTATATATATATATATATATACACACACACACTATACAAATCTCTACATATTAAAGTTGTTATAATAGTGTTGTTATTGTATTGTATTGAATATGCAAAATATGTGTTGGTAGGTGTTATGAGGACAGAATTGCAACTTGTAGACCAAAAGGACGTTTGTTTGGAGGAAACTTCATTCATCAGATTGTGACCTCATGGCAAGAGGTGAGGTTTTTTTTTTGGTACTTGTTGCACTAAGTACATGTTTTTTCATTGGTGTAACACATATTTATTTTTTTTTTACTTGTGGTTTTTAGGCTGAAGTGAGTCCCACTCCTGATCACAGAGTTCACATCCCATCCTCAGCTCTCCAAAGGAGCAGAGGAGGTGGGTCTGAAGACGAAGTACTGCTGGTGGCCACTGTGATCAACAGCTCTTTCTTTGAGGTCAAATCTGTAAGTACAAATCTGGGACCTGAAATGAGGCTAGTTAATTCCTCCTTGTTTGCCCTTGGTTTATTTAACAATAATCTTATTGTATATGTGGGTACAGGGAAGTAGAATCACAGAGAATTTTAAGAAATCAGGGCCCATATTCCTAAAGATTCTGAGAATCCTCTCAGAGAGCTCCTAACTTAACCTAAAAATTCCTAGCAAGGAGTCTTAGCTTAGGAGTGATTCCAGAACATTCTCAGAGAACTCTGAGCAAGGAATGGACAGAAACTCCTATCTTAGTGAGGAGGTGTGGTTGACCCCGTTGCTAGGTATGAGTCATCATTTCAAAAGCTGTGATTGGTTGATCCTAAAAGCTGGATAAAAAATATACTTTTGGTGATAATGGGCAAAGGATGGACCCTCAAATCGATACACTTAATCATAGAATCTAATCTTATGAAGACTGTGTAATTGTAAATAATATTTCATATATTTCAAAATCTGTTAAATGAATAGTAAGCTATACTTTAAAATTATCCTACAAAATGTGTGAAAACTTAGGCCCACTTGCACAGTATTCACATATTTATTTGCTTATATTAATTGCCATTGCCATTTTTGCACTTTCAACATTTCAACTCAATTTGGTATTAACAAGGGTAAAATGGCTCAGCTTTCATCGATGTCTGTGATTGCTGACTGGCCTATAAGAAGCAGTGTTGGTTGGCTTTCATTTCGGGTGGTATTGCATTGTGGTGTTAGGTTAGAGAAGTAAGTGCATCTCTAGTGAGATCGACCACAAACATGATTCCTGCACGATCCAATCTGTAGCGTTTCATTAATTCACTGTCATCCAGTGTTTGGAGAATATCTCTGCTGCCTCTTCCGTCCGCCATTTTGTCCTCTGCTTAGGGAACTCCTAAGCCTCTTAAAAGTCCTCTTCCCTGCTCTTAACAGATCTCACCTTAGGAGCTCTCTTAAGAGCTAGGATTCTTTAGGAATAGCTTTTATCTTTACTAGGATCTACTCTTCACTTTTAGGGGAATTTCTAAGAAAACATCATGATTCTAAGAATTTTCTTAGAATTTGGCCACTAGGAGCAACTCTTTGCACTTAGAATCTTTAGGAATACGGCCCCTGATCCTTTATTAATCCATAATGTGTATTGCTGTATATTGAGGTCCTTGTAATAAGCATTAGTTAATAGGTAATAGGGCCCTTATAAATCCTTATAAGTATTGATAATAGCATAATAAACTAATGTAAAATTATAAGACACATAACTATAGTAAGTACATAGTTAACTGCTAATAAATGCATAATAGAGTATGTGTTAATCATACTAAACAAAAAGCTTAGTGGTTTAATAATGGCACTATGTGAGTTAGTTTACTCAATGTGTTTGTAATGCTATTAACAATAAGACACTAATAAGGTCTTTTATTACGTTCTAAAATAGTCTATAAACTTTTAACAAGTTTCATGGCGCTTATAATCGCTAACAATAAAGCATTACCCATTAATGTCATGTGTCCCCTCTGTCTATAATTTCAGTCAAGTCCCCCTCCAGGAAGAGGAAGGGGAAGAGCACTTATACCAGCCCAGCCTACCCACATGCGAGGCACTGTTATGGGAGGCCTTGTCTTGGTAGTGAGGGCAGGGAACAGTCCTGTCAGTAACCTCTCACAACCCATCACATTAACATTCAACCACAACAAACAGGTAAAATCACAAATCCAGATGTGCTTGCATTATATTTGGAAAATCTCTTTCTCTAATTCTGATATTCTGTATATGTTTCAGGTGGAAAATGGGACTTGTGTGTTTTGGCAAGAGTCAGAGCTGGAGCATGAAACAGGTGGGCTACATGCAGTTTGCCAGCCTTCAGTATCTTTGCTCTGAAAAAAAAAGATCAACTAAGGTTTGTCCATTATGTGTGGTTTTAGGTCACTGGAGCGGATACGGCTGTGATACCAACAACACAGGAGCTGAATTTATTTGTAGCTGCAACCACTTGAGCTTCTTTGCTGTGCTTGTGGTAAAAATCCTACAGAAAACTTTTGTTTATCAGCTAGTCACAAGCTAAATACTAATACAGATAATTTGCCTTTAAAGAATGTTTATGTCTGTTTGAAAGACTTGCTACATTCACATTCAGAAATCACTGGGCCTTTGCTATAGCATCTCTCCTGGTACAGGAAACTAGCCTATTTAGATCTTGAACTGAATGGCAAGTGTTTCACACATACACCACAACAGTCACATACTGGACGTAGGTGCAATACGGGTACACTTTTCCCTAGCTTTCATGAAACCACAAACACAAGAGCAAACGTAAAAGGGATGGGCTGCGTATGTGTGAGTGTTTATCCACTCTAATGAAAGCCACAAATGTTAGCATGCCCAGCTAACTAGCTTGCTACCAAAAACAGTAACAGCATATCGTTAGCCAACTAAATTAGATCGGGGGGGGGGGGGGGGGGGTAACAGGGTTGATTAGGAAAGACAGACATTAGCCATGTGTCCATAAAACATAAGAATCACATTACAAACTTTATGAAAAACACCAAAATTAAAAAAGTCCTTTAATTTGCAAAAAAGTTTGTACGCTCGCTTGGTGGGTTGTCTTTTGTTAATCAGTTAACGTGCAAAATGTTTGATGGAAACAGATTTGCTGATTAAACTCTGACGTAGTGAACATTCAACTCACATAGCTGATTAGCCGTTTCCGCTGTTCGATGCGTGCATCATGATCATCTCAAGATGACAAAATTATCGTGTTCTTTAGAACATGACATTTAAAAAGAAAAGTACAAGCATGGCTGTTTTTGGCCTTTTTACAAACATTTTTTAATGTTAGGTTTGATGCCATCATTCTGAACTGAACTTGTGCAAGAATGGAAAGCTTGTCAGGTGTAGCAACAAACTATCAATTCAGCCTGAGCCACACTTTCATTGTAGCTCAACAATTCTAGGCTGTCATTGTTTATACTGAAGGTACATTTGTCACTTGTTGTTTTGTCACTCACCTTCAGTGCAGCACAGCAAACCTCACAGCAAATGGTGCAGTCAATAGTGTATACCCGTGCGTTTTACTCATACAAAAAGTGAAGGGAACCTCACCACGGGTGCCTAGCCTCCCAACAGTATGGCACTCTGCTAAGGAAAATAACTAGACAAAAAGAAAAACAACAAGTAACAAAACATATTAAAGTAAGGTAACCCAGTTGGTTTAAAAGACAAAACTAAAAAGGCACAACTGTGGGCAAAGCAGCAGTGTTATTTTGCAGGTGAACCCTGAAAAAGGGGAAACTAAAATTAGTTCAGTTTACTGCATGTTAAAATACATTTTTAAACTAAACCTACTCACCACTCATGCACCAGACAAACAGAAAATGCTTTTATAAAGGGCAAACAGGGATTCCTCACATGGACACCAAACACTGCCAGACAGAGCAGGAAGCAGAGGCACAACAATGGCACACAGGTGCCTTATAGCTTGGCCCTGATTAGAGAATTTGTTGGGGGAGGAGTTGATTCAAGGCTACATTCACCAGCACTACACCTTGCTCTTTGCTAGGGGAGTATATCCCACCACACACAGATTGACAATCCAAACGTAGCTGTACGTAGCTGACAAATACAACAACTAGAGTCCACTGATGAGGCTTGGATTAAAATACATTTTAAGTTTTTTTCTGTATTTCTTTCTGTTCCAGAACCCTGAATTATCAGTGGATGAAAGTAACGCTGTGGCCCTAAACTATATCACCTACATTGGATCAGCTCTCTCCGTCTTCTTCACAATCATCAGCTTGATCATCTATATTTGTCTACAGTGAGTTGTCTGTTTGACTTTATTTTTTCTAGTTAAATATATAATATATCATATGTTATGTGTAATAGAGTCAACATGGTTTGTCCTTTTTGGTTACGGACTGAGATAACCAGACTGAGGCAATACGAAGATTTTATTTCACTGATAAAAAGTGTTTCCTTCCTGTACAAGTCAAACCACAGGGCAGACATACTTATATACAGCATGAGATTCAGTTTCATAACGGAATTATGTCATGAGATGCTGTAGATCAGACAGTCTCAGTGGTTGAGTTAACTTCCTATCAGGTTGCAGGTAATAAACAGCAAAAACATCAAAACAATTGTTCATGTCTTTACAAGCGGGAACATATCTCAGTGGCACCAGTGCATGTTCTCATTCAGGAAGCCGAGAAGGAGAATGGCACTGTCATCTTTGCGCAGTTCTCCTTTTTGCGGACTGACACTATGTAAGCTTATCTGCTCTGTGGTGTGACGTCTTTCCTCAAACACTGTGTGAAAGTTTAGACTGTTAGATTCTTTTGATCATCAGATTTTAAGTAGCACTGCCTTATCAATATACCAGCACAGTGACTTAAAGGGATAGTTCAGGTCTTTTGATGTGGGATCATATGAAGTGCTTGTCCCTAGTCAGTGTATTACCTGCAGTAGATGACCGTCAGCTCTCCCAGTGTGTGGAGAAGCAGCGTGTAGCACCAACTGGGAAGCAGAGCATTGTACTGCTAAACAGCAACGACAGCATGCATTTTAGCCACCTAAAAGAAGGCCTGCTTCACTGTTGGTGCCACGCGCTGCTTCTCCACACAGGAGGAGAGCTGACAGTCACAGTCAAGTGTCACGTAAGTTGGTTAATCTTGAGCACACCGATGCCTTTGAGCTTTGAGGGTGCAGCCTCTCATTATCATAAAGTAATACTGTATGCCAGAAAAATCAAAGGAAGCAGTATCAGGACAAGGTCTCAAGTCATTGTGGTACAGAAGCCTGTCAGCCTGCACAGAGTGAACGGCAAAGTCCTAATCTGTAGCTAAGGTAACAAAACTGTTTGGGTGAGATACATTACATTGAGATACTGACATCTTTTACCAGGTCAGGGGATCAAGATGTCAAAGTGGCCAGATGTAGTACAGGTTCTGCTGAATAGGCTTTATAAAAATGATCATCATACACTGTATGCTGTTTCTCTTTCAGAAAAAAGCGTCCAGAGAAGGCCATCGGTGTGCATATGCACCTAACAGGCGCGCTGCTCTTCCTCCACCTCAGCTTCCTGCTGTGCAGCCTCTGGGTGTGGCTGATGAAAGAGAAGGAGGAGGGCTGGGTTTGCAGGGGTCTGGGTCTCTTTTTACACTGGTCCCTGCTGGCCACCTTCAGCTGGATGGCTCTGGAAGGGTTCCACCTCTACCTGCTCCTGGTCAGAGTCTTCAACATCTACGTCAGGAGATACCTGCTCAAACTCAGCTTGGTGGGATGGGGTGAGCAACAACAGAGCAAAGCAAAGAGCCATTGATCCCGAAGGCCCCACATTCATTGTGTGTCAGTTGGTTTGTTGTAACTGCGCCAAATTTGTTTCCACAGATGCACAACTAAAGCACAAAATCAACTGAGATCTTGATGGCAGCAGAAACTAACTTTACCCTGACATATTTTTACCTTCCAAGTTGATATGGCAAACCAGGTTCAACATTTACACATCAAGCTAATAATCTTGACTAATTGAGGATATTATCATTCATTTGGAGCTTCATTTATGTCTACCTAATACATAAAGTCCAATATTTACTCTGCTTTTTAGCTCTGTTTATGATCTCTACCTACTCCTCAGGAAATTTAAAAAAAGTTGTTAGCTTTGCCTCTCTAATGTTTGGTGCTGGGCAGGTAGTGTGTAGTCACTGAAAATAGCTGCCTGCTGTTTCTGGAAACACCGAGGTGAGAGTAAACCAAAGCAGAAAAGTTGTAGGCTTCAAAACCAACACCTTTCAGGCCCTGTGTCAAAATGTACACAGTGCACATCCACATGGTAAATTCAGTTTAAAGGATAGGGCTGTCCAGTTTGTTAGTTATGTTTATATGTTGATGTTTCCTATAGCCTGTTTCTAAATACTTTGACTCCCCTAACCTGTGGTTCTCAGCCCCATTGGTTCTTAACAAAGACATGAATCATTTTCTAAAACAGCTGGGTGCTGTAGTCTTTAGCAAGCATTATTCAAACAGGAGGATGTAGTGTATTTGTTGGAACCATGGATTTATGAATGGAGTATTTAAAGCAGTAGGCTGGTGTAAGTGAGATCTTGCACATGTTGGGATATGTTACACAGTGCACCAATGTTTTAATTGTTTTAGGAGAACAATGAGGTGGTGTCACGCTGTGGTTTCAATGGATCAATTCATTGTTGGTTTTGGTCTTAATGTGATAAGATGATAATAAGATGATAATATGAAAAATGCAGCTTGTTACCTGATTTAAACACATTACCACAAAGAGAGAGTCAATGTTTTGACAGTTGTGCTCAGGCAGGCAGATTTAACCATCATCAGGGCTTCTTGAAGTAAATTCTGTATCTCTCTTGTCTTCATGCAGGTCTCCCTACACTGACTGTAGTCATTTGTGGGATTTCAGGTGTTTATGGCAAATACAGTCTGGAAGTGAGGGATAACAACCACAGTTCAACAGCACAGATGTAAGAAACCAAGATTCATTGTTAGGATTTTGAATATTCGACCACACAGAAGGTTTGACTTCTCAGGAAAACATACTGTGATTCTAACTGTGCTTTGCTTTATTCAACACCAACAAGCCGGTTGATATAAATTATAAGTTTACTTGACCTAATCAAATTTGACTTCTTTCATTTTTGTTTTTTTTTATCAACCTGCAGATGCTGGATGAGCAGCCAGTTCCCACAGAGGCTTTTGGTCAGCTACATCACCACTGTGGCCTTCCCGTGCCTGGTGATACTGTGTAATTCCTGTATGATGGGGCTGGTGGTGTTTAAGCTCTGGGGGCTAAGGAGAGATCGTGGAGGCATTGAGAGCACAAGCAGCTGGAAGAAGATGAACAAAGAGAAAGGGACCAGGCTATGGAAGGACTGTGCCACAGTGCTGGGCCTAAGCTGTGTGCTGGGCTTAACTTGGGGGTTAGCGAGCACCACCTACATCTCCCTCTCTGGGATCTATGTATTCACTATTCTAAACTCCCTGCAGGGTATGTGTACAATCCTTATAGAAAGTATTCACTGTGATTTTATGCTTTTCTAGAAGAGTTCACAGCCTCTCTTCTTTCTTCTCAGGTGTATTTATGTTCCTGTGGTCCGTGGCTTTGACCTGCAAGTCTCGATCTGACAATGACTCCTCCGTCAGAGACCCTTCCTCTCAGAAAATGATGACTACCAGTTTCAGCAACTGATATTCACAGCTAAATTGCCTATGTTAGGTGTAACTGGACTCTGTTCATACTGTATGCAGTTAAATAGTAATTAACAATAAGTTAATTGGGAGGATGTCTTGCAACTTCTGTAAATAAAGATTGTGATTCTATCTATCATCAACAATAACCTCTTATTATTATTTATTGTCACTGCAGTTGTTGTTATGGTTACAATAATATCAGATATGGACAGGCAACGATTATCAACAATCTGATTTTAAATCTGTGGATAAAAAAATCCCTCATTGCCTTTCAGCAAAACTGAGCAGGATAGTACATTTCATTATCAAAAAGACAGCCACTATAAAACACTATAAGACACAGTGTTGCCTGGGGTTGCTATTGGTCAATGGAACAGATTTACATGTAAAAGTACACCAAAGTTAGACATGACAGCTTTCGTGGATCCACTAATCTTTGTGACCAGGAGTTTAATTCCAAAGCAAGGTTAGTTATTTTAAATAGCACTCATTTGGCTCTGATGCAGCATGTAATTTAAAAAGTAATTAATGTAGTGAGTAAAATGTACAATATTTGTCTCCAGAATGTAGTGGAGTGGAAGTATGAATTTGCAGAAAACGAGTAGCTCAAAGTACCTCAAAATTGTACTGAAGTACAGTGCTTGAGTAAATGTACTTTCAGTTGAGTACATTCCATCACTGCATGTTTACATACACATAACAAGTTTACATGTGAGACTAACAGAGTGGTTCCTTCTGCTAGTTTGAACTGTTGCGTGTTTGACCAGGTTTGTTGTGCACTCCTGTAAGTGTGAAACTCCTGCCTTTTGTTCTATGAGCAATCACTGAGTTCTCTGTGTAGTGAAATGTTAGTGTTGGTGAGGGGTTTTGCTTTTTTCTCGTAGTTAAGTGATGTTTATACTCTTGCTTTCTTGTTAGGGTACTTTAGGGCAACAGTTAAACCTGTTCTGCTTTCACTAAATCATCAGTGTCAAGAGATATGCATGTGGATGGATTATGTTGAAAAAAGGAGAAATGCTCAGCAAAGATTTCAATAGATTTGTGCTCAACATTTGACAGAAATAAGCCTTTAGTGCACAAGTGCACAAGTCTTAGATCTTATATTTCAAAATGGGAACAAAAATAAAAGTGTTGCGTTTATATTAGACTAACATTTCAGTGTACACCTCAAGCAAACTTCCAACGAGCAGAACAATGCTGTCCATGGAACTGTAGCACCTGGGTGTTAGAAGAACAGTGAGGCACGATGTGGATTACTCTTTTTCTCATAAAACTCGTCTGGTTATCTCAGACCCAAGCTGGTGGTGAGTTTTCACATGTATCTACAGCAGCGACAGGTGAGCTGCTTAATGTTGTTACCTTGTGATTTGAGTCCCTCTTTGTCTCTCTCGCTCTGTGTGTGTGTGTACTGTAGATACAAGTTTGATTGTTGGTGTTCTGAAAGTTACAGAAATTGTTGGACGTATGTCCCAAAATTCGTGTGTCTTTTCGTGGCCTTGATAATCCGCTAAGCACACAGCGGGAGGAGGATTGGTTAGGTCAATGGCTGTTCTTTGCTGTCCTCCCGTGCTGACGACTGGACACCCTGAGGAAGGAAGGGAAGGAGGCCCAGATTAATTAACTGTTATATCTAATTCAGTAGAACTGAAGCTGTAGTTTCCCCACTAAACACACTGTGATCCCATCGCAAGATGGTCTCTAGTTTTGTGTTAGGCTAGTTAGGCAGATAGACAGGCAAGTGTCTGCAGAGCAGAGCAGTGATATGCAGCTCGGTGGCAGTTTGGCAGCAGCCCAGACTCCAGGTTCCCGGCCTGTCTGCTCTGCACAACAGGGACACCCCGGCAGCAAAAGGCGGCTCAAGCGGATGAATGACCCTGAGAAGAGCAGCAGCAGAGTGGGCAAAAGGCTGGTGTTTACCAGGAAGTGGAGTAACGTGGGTCTTGCACGAAAAGCAGTGGGATCCATAATAAGGTGAAGTGAACACAATACAAGCAGGAAATCACAATGAACTGTGGCCAGGGAGTCTGTCCAATCACACGTTGCCCCACCCAAAAAAATAAGCATATTAGCAATGACTGAGCTAATGGCCGATATACGATTAAAACTTACCATATTGTTGGACATTTTCTCAACTCCAGGATGTCAGTCTTTCAGGAACTCAACGCACATGACTGGACAGTTCATTTTTATACCACAGTGTTTTGAAATGGCGTCAGCAGCCAAAGGAGTGTACAACTTCCTCAACCCCGAGACCCAGTCTCAAACGACTGTGTATAATAACTATTAAAATGTCAAAGATTATTACTCAGTAGAGCTATAATAACCTAAACCAACCTAGGTATGTTTTTTCACCTAAAGTCAACACTTATTAAAGTGGTTAAAATAGTGTAGTTATATTGTAAAATGCCATGTTTGGAATCAAGGTCCTGCATATCTGCTCCGGAGGGCTCCGGACTGCCGGAGCTGGGACAGAGAAGATACGCAGCGCAGCGGACGCGGTGGAAGTAAACACATAGACTAGAGTGAAACCTATCAGCCCTGCTGCCGTGACGGAGCAGAGCCAGACCGGACACGTATCTGGTGGAACTGAGGGGTGAAGGACAGAACGGCTATTGAGGGAGATGCAGCGCAGGTGTGGAGGGAACGCAGACTTGGGAAGAATTCAGGTAACAGGGCTCGGCTAATTAATCAGATACAAGACAGGTGTGGAGGGAAACTCAGGCTTGTGAAGAAAACAGGAGGGAAAAAAGGCACAAAACACAGGACCATGACAATTTTGAATTAATTTAATTTTTAGTTATTTGTCACATTAAGTCCATGTTTTCCTTGGTGTATGTGCTAACATGAAAACATTTTTTTGCACATTTGTGTGTACTTGTGGTTCTTAGGCTGAAGTGAGTCCCACTCCTGATCACAGCGTTCACATCCCATCCTCAGCTCGCCAAGGAAGCAGACGAGGTGGGTCTGAGGACGCAGTACTGCTGGTGGTCACTGTGATCAACAGCTCTTTCTTTGAGGTCAAATCTGTAAGTACAAATCTGGGACCTCAAATGAGGCTAGTTAATTCCTCCTTGTTTGCCCTCATTAATTCAATACCAATCACAATGGACCTACAGACAGAGTGCAGTAGAATCCCAGAGGAGTTCAGCTTTTGGAAATCTGATTGTTCAAAAGTGGCTGTAACTCATGAGGATGCATACGGATGAGGACCTTAATAATTTTCAACATTGTTTAGTTAACTTACTCTGTCAACACTGTCATCCATTAAGAAAATTAAAGTCTGGTAAATGATGAATGTGGATTATCTGAATACAATGTGGGCCTACTATTGACTTCTGTCATGGTGAATCATGGTTTCATTAATGAGCTTCTTGTTCTTTTCTCTACCAGTGCATTTAACTCTGGCTTAACAAAGGCTACTCACACTTGATTGAAGTAATTCTGATCAGCTGTTCTGAAACCATAGACTCAGTTTCCCATTTCAGGTTGAACTCTATTTCAGGTTTAGGCTTAGAGCGAGCTAAACCCACTCTGAAAACTCTCACAACCCATCAAATTAACCTTCAAATATAACAAATGGGTAAACCACAAATCCAGCCATGTTTGCATTGTTATGGTCCCTTTATTTTAGTTTCATTGTGGTTTGGTATTAGTTTTCTGGGTTTTGTCTTTGCCTTTTTTCCAGTGTTCGGTTTTCCCTCCTGTTTCCTTCACCAGCCTGATTTTCCTCCGTCTGATTAATTAGCCCAGCACTGTCACCTGCGTTCTTCCCCAGTCTGCTTTCCCTCCACACCTGTGCTGCATCTTCCTCATTAGCCCTTCCCTGTTTCTAGTTTTTCTGCTCATTTCTCTCACCTGTGTTTCTCTGCCTCACTCTACCTGCACTTCATCCCCTCATTAGATTAGTTTGTATTTAAGTCCAGTCTGTATTTCAGTCATCATCGAGTCATTTGCTGTGTTTCTGAGATCCTGCTGTTCCCGTTCCTTAGTTTCCATTATCCTACTAGTGTACGGTTTCTGTTATCCTGCTGTTCAGTCTCCCTGATGTTCCTCTGTGTTTGCCTGTCCCTGGTTTTGCAGTGATCCGATTAAACCTCATACATTGCATTCCCACCTCCATGCATTTGGGTCCACTCTCCCTGCTACAGCATGACGGGCATTATACTTCCACTTTCCACTAATTTTGAAATAATTTAAAAATGTTTCAGGTGGAAGATGGGATTTGTGTGTCTTGGCAGGAGTCAGGGCATGAAACAGGTGGCTACAAACAGTGTGCCATCCCTCAGTATTTTTGCTCTTGAATTAAAAAAAAACTAGAAATCTTATGTGCGTATTAAGGTCATTGGAGCACAGACGGCTGTGACACCAGCGACACAGGAGCTGAATTTATTTGCAGTTGCAATCGCCTGGGCTTCTTTGCTGTGCTTGTGGTAAACTTCCATCCTACAGAACATTTACACTTTTATAAGCCACATGCTCAAATTCTGTAAGACAGGATACAGTAGTCTTATTAAAATATTGAACTGAATGGTAAATGTCACACCACAGCAGGCACATAAATGGGCTTAGGCACACTATGGGCTCAGTTTCTTTCTATAGCTTTACAAAAATAATTTAATGTTTGCATGCCCAGCTGACTAGCCAGCTACCTAAAGTACTAAGAAGCATATCATAGGTACATTAATTTGTGGGGTTACAACGCCCACTAATCCTGTGGGACGGTTTGTAGATATATTGAAATAATTAACTTGTGATCTTCAGATAACATTAAGCAAAACTGCAAACATTGCCGTTTTCTGTTTCTGTACACTGCCTTTTACAAATAAGATACTTTTGTGTGGTAAGTTTGCTGCTATCATCATTCTGAACTAAATGTGCTGTGCAAGAATGGAAACCTTGACAAGTGTAGCACCAGTAATGAATTGGAGGAATAAGTTTTTGTGAACCATCAGTTCAGCCTGAGTACCCCACTGTTGTCATTGTAGCTTGACAGTCTGTCAGTTGCGGTATATAATTGGGTAACAAAAATATTGGCCAGATTTCCATCCTAATATCCAGAAAATATGCAAGAAAGTGTGAATTAATGTGCATCACCTCAGCTAGGTGTAAAAGCTTAAAGTGATATTTCAACTTTTTCAATTTTGGCCTTTCCACTTCAGATTGTTGTATGCGCAGATTGATAATGCACAAATTGGTGGATGGAATCACTTGGAAGTACAGAAAGTAGCTGTACTCCACAACAGTCTACTGAACTTTTACATTTTTAGGATGAACTTTCATTGTATCATTTTCTGTTCCAGAACCATGTATCATCAGAAGATGACAGTAACACTGTGGCCCTATATCACCTACGTTGGATCAGCTCTCTGTCTTCTTCACAATCATCAGCTTGATCATCTTTATATGTCTACAGTGAGTTTTCTGTTTGACTTGGAATAATTGTTTCCACCTGGATGAATAAAATCTCTTTAATGTTGTGTTTAACAGTCCTTATCTACAGTGGACTGAAGCAATAAGCAGTTAAGTGTGTTGACATTCAGTTGTCACGTTAAAGATCTTTTTGTGTCACACTGATGCACTTTGACGTTCACACTGTTCAACTTTAGATATCTGGCCATTGTGCTGGTGTCAGACAGCAGTCCTGTGGGTCAGAGGTTCTTCCATAAATGACTCATGGTGACACTCTTTCTGGGTCAAAAGCCAGTCATTGTGAAACAAGTGATTCTTTGGTATTGTGGTGTTGTCGTCTGTGTCTACTGGTTTCATTTATGTGGCTAGTATTTGGTGTGAAGCGTGTGAGAGGGTTAGAGCAGCTCTGACTCACTTCACATGTTTCTAAGTCTCGTTCACACACGCACGCCTAGGCCCTGTAGGTGGAGGCCAAGGAAAAATTGCTTTTAAACTGTTTTAAGCTTCATCAGTACAGACATCAGTGTAACTTTATGAATTTATAGGTGTATAGGCAGTAGGCAATTTGAGGGAGGATGAGGATGCCGTCCCCCTTGTTAGCGAAATTACCAAAAAGCATCTCCCTTGTTAACCTTCTCTCTCTCTCTCTCTTTCTCTCTCTCTCTCTCTAACTTTATTTATCAGTCAAAACCAGCAGCCAAGAAACAAAACAACCCCATAATAGTCAACAAGTGTATGACAATCAGAAAGAGAGCAGCAGCAGCTCCCCCTACAGAGCATAACACTCCCTCCACCGCCCAGAGTGCTGAGAACGAGTCCAGATTACCAACAGTGTGATAATACGCATGTTCAACATTTCCAGTCCCCTGCAATTATATACTCTTCTGGGAGGTATGTAAGTGTTAGAAACAGGTTTGTAAAAAGGCTGGGATTGTCCGTATTTGGGCTGTAAATATTTATCAAATTCCAGTTTACTGAAAGCAAAGATCCTTGAATGATCAAATATCTCCCAAAAACATCCTTAATTACATTAATGACTTGTGAAGGCATTGATTTGTGGATGAGTCATAACTCCTCTAGCCTGTGATGTAAATGGTCTTGCATAAATGCTTGCCTGTCATCTCCTCCCCATTATTATATTCTCTTCTTTTAAAGTGTGAGTCTCCTGTAAGAAGACTATTTTTAGTCTTGTCTCTCAGCTTATTCATAACTTGTTTGATTTTCTTAGTTTTTTGTAAACCTCTGCAATTCCGGGAGGTGCATTTAAGTTCTAGCCTTTGAGACATTCCAAATTTTATGCCACACAATTTCCTCAATAAAGGTTACATGTCTGAGAAGATCAACACATTTAAACATTAGAACATACACTGAACCCAGTGAACCATAGAAAGAAATCAACCCAATTTCCCAACTCAGTGGAGGAAACCCCCCTACTTATGTTGCTTCCAGCTACTTTTATGGACAGATCCCTGGATCAGTCCTCTCAGCCTTCTCTTACACTGTTATAAAATACAGAGAAAAGAGGGGGAAAATGAATATGAATAATCAACCCTTCCTACTCCTTGCTACTCGTGAAGATATAAACATACCAGATTATGGTGTAGTGCTTTGCATTCTTAGTCAATTACATGGGTTCAAAATACTGATATTATCATGTTCTTTAACATTGGCATGTAAAGGAAAGTTACAAAAAGGTGAAAAAATAAAACAAAGGGCAGTGCTTAATCAGAACCACACTTAAGTAGTAGAGATTATATTATTATATAGTCTGCTATTGATCAACCACTCTTACCATATGTGGGTAATGTAAACAAAAGCATTCACACTTAGTCTCTGTGTTTCCAAGATCCTATATGCTGCTTTGTGTAAATAAAAAACGCATCTGAGTAGAAAATTAGGCATTAATCCAAATGTAGGAAGTTATCAGTGTTCAAAGTGCTGATATTTCCACTATTAGCATGTTTTCCTTGGCAGACCAGAGATCTGCTTCATTACACAAAGTTCTTCAGAGAATTGTGTCGGGGAAGATTCTTAGTCATCCAGGTCCAGTGATTCAAGATTCAAAGAATCAGCAACTCTCCAACTTAAACAAGGAGAGTTTTCCTTGTAGAGAGAGAGGTGAAGAGTCACGAAGAAGGCATAAATGACGTTCTTAAGAGACTCGAGGCTGGTGGTAGAATTTAAAAATAAGGTAAAAGAACATCATGTTATACACTTTTGTACAGTAGGTGGCGGTATGCACCTTAAAGTTGTTCTCGATCCGCCATTAAACTGAGAGAAGAAGAAGGAGAAGGGGCGGGACATCCGCGATTTTAATGTAACGTCCCTGCATCTTGCCGGGAGTTTTTGAAAGTAGCTGGGTGTATACTGGAACGGCTGCCTACTGTTTGTTTGTCAAACTGGCTTTTAGTCCATAACAATATATTTGGCGACGAAGTCAGTAGTAGGCCCACTTTTACATGTTTTACATGGAACAAGAAGCACGGGAAAAGCCTTCTGCTGGAGCGAGGGAAGCTGGAGCCGAGATGACCGAAGTCGCGGTGTTTGATTTGGAGTCCTACGTTAACGTTGAACTCGACATGAAAGAGGACAACAGGATTTCTAACGTGGGGCGTAATGTGTCCGCTATAAGTCAAGGTCTGTGACAGCTTTTTTCCACTAGTTTTCGCTGTTGGGGAAAATCCAGGTTATGTGGGCCTAACTAAATTCTAATGTAGCTTGCAGAGCACTGTGTGTTTAAAATGTTGGTTTCCTGCATTAAAGCATTAAAGCCTGCATTAAACCATTGAACGTTCCGGGAACGTCCCACGTTTTCTGGACCGGTAGAAAGACAAGACCGTTCGGCGAAACGCACAAACCTCGTCCTGCGTCAGCCACTGTCTATCGCGGCAGCAACAGGGCCATCCGACCAGACCGGGCGGTGGGTCCACTTCTTCCAGCTCCCCCCGGACCGCTGGCGGGGGGCGACCTCCGAGCAGGGGTGCATTTCCTCGGTACTGTCAAAAATAATCCGTTCCCCGAACACTGCTTCTGCAATTACGATTACGTTATTTTTTCCATACACCTTATCAATAAGAAGAGCAATAACAGACCGATACTAAGCCTACCAAACAATTAAATAATGGTAACAAAGATACGTAAAAGTGGTCTAAACTTATTGAAATAATGTGATACTGTTATTATAAAATAACGATATAATCCAACATTGTGATTGTTACTCATTGGTTTCACACATTACACTGAAAACACAGGGCCAACTGTCACCACGGTTCAATGCAACAATCCCTCCCACCCTAAAGTCTAAGACAGCGAAACACATAATGGTCAGAATGTTAGATGCTTGTTAGATCATGAGGGGAAAAGTTCATGAAATTTGCTCAAGAGCAACTTTATGACATCAATACTGCAAACACTGGTAGTTGTGTTTACAGTGACATCCTTTTTTTTTTTTTTTTTTGTTTCACTGTAGGTACTGTTTTTACACCAAACCATACCTATATCTGTCTTATCGAGCCAGGGGGAGTAATTCCTCTCTGACCGCCAAGATGGGTCAAAGCCTGTCTTTCTGTGCTTGCCGGTGTGTGGTACTGTGACAGTGTGGGGAGGCAAATCATTTTATGGGGGGTCATAGGGGTTTGAGCTGTTCTGCTCACTGTCTATGAGCTGAATGAATGTCTATGAATGACTATGCACTTTACATGTATTAGACAAGTTAAACATAACAGTCTGTCTTTAATTATGAGGTTGATGCTTTGTAACAGTATAGTTTAATTCATAAACCTTCAGAACAGAATTGAAATTGCAATGCATGTTGGTGTATGAGCATTTCTATATTTTTATCTGTGCACATAGTAAAATGACTTCTACATAGGGAGGAGATACAAATTTTGATTTGATTTATAAGAACAGCACTTGATTTGTACTTTATCAGCCAAAAACCTGAGTTTAACTATCAGAAATTGTATCAAAGGAAAAAAAAAACATCAGATAGGGGGCTGGATGGACGGACGGACTAGAATCAGCATAAGGAGTAATATTCAATCACACTTCAACAGCAAAACAAAGCTGGCTTTTGATGTAAGGTTTTTTTTTTTATCTCACTGTACACACTGTTTTTACACCAAACCTTACCTATATCTGTCTTTTAGAGCCAGGAGGAGTAATTCCTCTTTGAAAACCAAGACAGGTCAAAGCCCACTTTCAGTGCTCTCTGGTGTTTGGTACTGTGTCAATGCACGGGGCAGGGCTAGCTTCCCGCCCCTCAGCAGTGGAGGAGATACATCCTGGCCCCTGTTTCAGGTTCAGGTTCGATAATTATAGGTTGGCTGACGGCATTTGGAGTTGCGTCACAATTGAAAAATGCCGATATTTTTGCCTGGTTTTCTGTCTGGGGCCAACGTTCGTTCATTTGGTTTTGCAATTGCATGGCGGGGGAAACACTGAAATTTGTACAGATATACACAAAAACAAGTTTGTCATGCTTTGAAAAGCTTAAAGGAATAGCTCACTCTAGAACGAAATTCAGTCATTATTGACTCACCCTCATGCTGATGAGAAGTCCGGTATGGTTTCTTATTCCTCAAAGTGCAGCTGGAGACCCGCGGGGGTACCCTCCTGCAGCAAAAATCCATATAACGGGCGTAAATGGTGTCCGAGACGAAAGATCCATAAAACTACACAAAAACTTTGTAATATTCCTCCATACTGATCGTCCACTGCAATCCAAGTGTCCTGAAGTGGCGACATCCAGAGTTTACTCGAAACGACGTCATTTAGTACATTTTTCTAGCCTAAACGCCCCTGCGTGCAGGCGAGTCTCCCTCATAGGCGTTTGCACTACGGAAGCCGCGCCAGACAAGATCAATGAGAGCTCGGGATAGATACACACCGGTATTTACATCCTGCTGTGAGCGAACAAGCGACACACAAACTCAAGAGGGATCTGCCTGCACTAGTAATTTGAAACTTTGAAACTCACAGCAGGATGTAAATACCTGTGTATCTATCGCGAATTCTGTTTTAAAAAAATTCACTCTGCTAAGAGTTTATGCAATTTGTTCAGTGTTTTATTTCAGTTCGTGTCAAATTCTGTGAAACTGACACCAAATTGCAGTGAATGAATAGAGAAATCATGCACACCTTTTTACAGGCATTTTGTATTCTTCAGTTAGACAGATATCGTGATGTCGTTACATGATTGTCTTGCAATTAGGGATGCAACGATTCTAGATTTTGATACTTATACTTACTTATAGTCTAAGGAAAAATGTTGGTTTCATGGTTTCAAGATTATAATGCATTAATTTATTTCACAACACTAGGGATGTATAAAATCACATGAGTGTTTTTAATGAGAAGTTTTATTGTATTATATATTAATGTCCCTGCAACATGTCTTTGTTGGCTTTTGTTTTTAACAGTTGCTGCCTTTCAAAACAGAAATAATACTGTAACCAACCAATACAGTACAAAATAATAAATAAAAATAAACAAAAAGTCTCTTTGGAATTAAATATGAGCTACCTCTGTGAATGTCCATGTCAGTATTTCCCTTTTGAATAAAACAAATGGAGTCAAAGGCTGCACGACACAATGTCTGCAATGCATCAGGGCTCTTTGGATCAACTAGGCTATATTACGAGCATGATCAACTATCGATCTACTACTCTTGTCAGATCAACTATATAACAAATTGTTTTGTATTTTCAGTTTGTGTATTTTCTCTACATTTATGGTAGACCTGAGGAAACAACTTGTAAAACATGGTGGAAAAAATGATGTAGTTGGCTTTTGATTTTACAACTGGTGGTTAGTGGATGTAAATATCTACCATTCTCTATGTAAAGTACAAGTTTATGAGGTGCAATCTATTTAAATTAGTAATGCCTAAAACTCCACTTAGGAAGAACTTACATTAGAACTAGACAAAGTTTAAAATTAGAACAGCCAATGCCTATTCCCACCGAAGAAGGAAAAGAGTAAAAACCAAAGATTTTCTGCAGCTGTTTCATCATACTCCTTTCTACCCCTCCCCCAATTAGCACTGTTTCAGAATGAAGTGGAGGACCAAGATGAGAGTGAAAGTGATGGTGATGATGATGGCAGTAGCACAGACCACTTTAACACTGAAAAGTCTGCTACTCGGCTGCAGAGATGTGAGCATCATGCAGGTGTGAATTCAAGTCTTCCTGACACCTTCCAGACCAGCCACCTGCTGTTCTATGAGAGGTTCAAGGCGTACCAGGACTACATGCTTGGTAACTATGGACATACACTCTTACATATGTGGATGCATTATAATGATAATAATCCTCCTGAGTCATTATACATTGTATATTTGTATTTGTGTGTAGGAGACTGTAAGCCCTCCGAGGTAAAGGCCTTCACAGCAGATTACTTGGAAAAGGTGTTGGAGACGAGTGATTGGTTAGCTCAGTGGTCTACTGATGTCTTTGATGTTCTGGTGGAGGTGAGACCAACTTTCATAGATACATTAATATTTTAAATGTACTTCACTTCTGAGTCAAAACTGGGATTTGGAGGAACATGTATTTGCCCAGTTCTTCTGCGTTAGCCCACAGACCTAATTTAACCTACATGGTTGTTGACCAATATTTGTGTTTGAGTTTAAGATAAGTTCCTCAGCAGTAACATCTTTTAAGCTAAATGTACAGATACTATTTGGAGGAAGTTGAGATTATTAACTCACTGGGAGTAGAATGTGGGGGTGTCTTCACAAATCAAGACTTGATTGTCTAACGGTGTCTTGAAAACAAGGTTTAAATCAAAATTTGATCTTAATTGTAACCTTAAAAAGTGAAGTGAAATTGAATCATGGATGTTGACAATCGTGACATCTCTAGTTGGATAAGTGATGGAAGCAATAAGCGAGTGAAAACTTAACAATTTTTTTCTTTCTATTTATTAAATCTGTTAGGCATCAGAGTTGCACAGCGTTCCAAGGCAAATAATCATACTCTTTATTGTTAACTCATCCATACAAATATACATTTGCTATTAAATGCCACCTCCCATGAGCATGGTTTATCAATTAAACAGGTGGACCCTTGATCATGCAAGGAATAAAATATGCAAAATAAAACACAAGATTTAAACTGAACAAATATGTGCATAACATAACAGTGAAAGACACACAAACTGTAAGGTAAAAAAGATATATAGATTTTAAGATAATACAGATTACAACAGAGAAGTAAGATAAAGACAATGTAGCTGTAACCAAGACAGTTTAAAAGGACAATATAAATGGTAGGGTTGTGCAAGAGAATATAATGTGTGTGGGTCAGCACTATGGGTGGGAAGGAGGCAGCAAGGAGTTGAGTAGTCTGAGGAAGAAAGCTGTTGCATAGTCTGGTATTTGTGGCCTAGATGCTCCGGTACCTTTTTAGATGAGGCCGGAGGGATCTGCGATGATGGCAGTTGGACAGCAGGTACAAAATCTGTGACATTGTTCTGTGACTGGTGTGAGCGAGGTTCTGAAGATCTTCTCAGCTGTCCTGTACGACAAAGCAAGTTCGTTATCTTCACTAAGCCTAACAACCAAATCACACTAAGCAGTCACACAACTGTGGTTATCAACTCAAAAGTCAACTGAAGTTTCCCATTCTGGCCATGAGTGGGTTGCCATAACGAGGAGTACTTGCAGCATAAAACCAATTGCAAACATGGGCAAATCTACAAACAATCACAATCCGGGGTTAAAGGATCACTACCGTTTTTTACAACCTGGACCTTTTTTCTAGCAAAATATATGGTCATTTACTCACCCAGATAACTTTGGTGTCATTTGGCGTTGTTCGGACGAAATTAGATCCAGTGTAGCGCCGATATATCCATATAATGCGAGTAACGGGGCATCGACACACAGCCTCTATATAACGCATTATCTGCCACGAAACTAGTTAATTTCACTAATATTTTATTACGATATGCTAGCGCTATTCCCCTCTGAGTCCGGGCTCGTCCGTTATCAACATCCGGGGTCAAACTGGCAGTAGCAGCTACAGGTAAACAAGCCGGGCTGTCGCGGGTGCGCGCGCAGCTCAGAGACGACATCTTCCAGGTCAGAGGTAGTAGATCAACCTACAGACCCCGGATGTTGACAATAGACGAGCCCGCACTCAGAGGGGAATAGCACTAGCATATCGTAACAAAATATTGGTGAAATGAACTAGTTTCGTGGCAGATAATGTGTTATATAGAGGCTGTGTGTCGATGCCCCGTTACTCGCATTATATCGATATATCAGCGCTACACTGGATCTAATTTCGTCCGAACGACGCCAAATGACACCAAAGTTATCTGGGTGAGTAAATGACCATATATTTTGCTAGAAAAAAGGTCCAGTTGTAAAAAACGGTAGTTATCCTTTAAAGCAACAATGTTGCAGCTGCCAAATGCAGAGGGGGCAATTGGCAAAAAATCCCAGACTGTGCGAAAATAGATTAAAGTGAGAGTTTGGGGATTTTGATGTGGGGTTGTATGAGGTACTTATTGCTTGTTGGTGTATTACCTGCAGTAGATGACCATCTGTCAGAGTGGAGAAGAAGCAGTGCATTGTACTGCTGAAACTACTAGGAGCAAGATGTATTTTAGCCTAAAAAAAGTCCAACCTAAAATATATATATCCACATAAGTGTGCACTATGTTTTTCTTTGGCACTACATTACCTCAACTGTACAACGTCCATATTCCTATGCACAAGCAGAATGTACTGCCAAAGGCAAAACAACTCTTTTGACATGGTGGTAACAAGAGGAATTTACTAATGACTTTTAATACCTGGTCAATCTCCTGGTTAAGGGGACCAGTGGGGAGAAAGTTGAGGAGTATGTAAAAGAAAGGAGAGACATTCAACAATGCCAATTCATCAGGCTCGAATTGTGAAATAGTGGTTATAAGGTGGTTATTAAGGTAGTGGTAGTGGTTATTAAGGAAGCATAAGACAAACGGTACATCCGGAAAGTCAAAATTCTACACACAATACCCCATAATGACAGTGAAAAAAGTCTTACATTTTTGCAACTTTATTAAAAATAAGGAATGAAATTATAACATGTACATAAGTATTCACAGCCTTTACTCAATACTTTGTTGAAGCACCTTTGGCACCAATTACAGCCTCAAGTCTTTTTGAGTATGATGCTACAAGCTTGACACACCCATTTTTGGGCAGTTTCTCCCATTTTTCCTTGCAGGACCTCTAAAGCTCTGTCAGCCATTTTCAGATCTCTCCAGAGATGTTCAGTCAGGTTCAAGCCAGGGCTCTGGCTGGGCCACTCAAGGACATTCACAGAGTTGTCCCGTAGCCACTCTGTTATCTTGGCTGTGTGCTTAGGGTCGTTGTCCTGTTGGAAGATGAACCTTCGCCCCAGGTCCAGAGCTCTCTGGAGCAGGTTTTCATCAAAGATGTCTCTGTACATTGCTGCAATCATCTTTCTCTCGCAATCATCTTTCTCCCTAACCCTAACCGCCTAACCCGATCCTGACTAGTCTCCCAGTTCCTGCCATTGAAAAACATCCCCACAGCATGATGCTGCCACTACCATGCTTCACTGTAGGGGTGGTATTGGCCAGGTGATGAGCGGTGCCTGTTTTCCTCCAGACATGACGCTTGGCACTCAGGCCAAAGAGTTCAACCTTTGTTTCATCAGACCAGAGAATTTTGTTTCTCACGGTCTGAGAGTCCTTCAGGTGCCTTTTGGCAAACTCGAGTCGGGCTGTCATGTGCCTTTTACTGAGGAGTGGCTTCCGTCTGGCCACTCTACCATACAGGCCTGATTGGTGGAGTGCTGCAGAGATGGTTGTCCTTCTGGAAGGTTCTCCTCTCTCCACAGAGAAATGCTGGAGCTCTGTCAGAGTGACCATTGGGTTCTTGGTCACCTCCCTGACTAAGGCCCTTCTCCCCCGATCGCTCAGTTTGGCCGGGCGGCCAGCTCTAGAAGTGTCCTGGTGGTTCCAAACTTTTTCCATTTACAAATGATGGAGGCCACTGTGCTTATTGGGACCTTCAATGCTGCAGAATTTTTTCTGTACCCTTCCCCAGATCTGTGCCTTGATACAATCCTATCTCGGAGGTCTACAGACAATTCCTTGGACTTCATGGCTTGGTTTGTGCTCTGACATGCACTGTCAACTGTGGGACCTTATATAGACAGGTGTGTGCCTTTCCAAATCATGTCCCATAAACTGAATTTACCACAGGTGGACTCCAATCAAGTTGAATAAACATCTCAAGGATGATCAGCGGAAACAGGATGCACCTGAGCTCAATTTTAAGTGTCATGGCAAAGGCTGTGAATACTTATGTACATGTGATTTTTTTCATTTTTTCATTTTTAATAAATTTGCAAAGATTTCAAACAAACTTCCTTCACATTGTCATCATGGGGTATTGTTTGTAGAATTTTCAGGGAAATAATAAACTGAATTCATTTAGGAATAAGGCTGTAACATAACAAAATGTGGAAAAAGTGAAGCGCTGTGAATACTTTCTGGATGCACTGTAATTTTCACAAATGGATTGGCCACCAGAGAGTCCAGACCTTAACCCGACAGAGAATCTTTGGGATGTGGGAACGAGATATTACTGTGACTTTTTTTTTTTTGGACCAGGTAGTGTATATGCATGTATATATAAACATATGACATATACAGTGCAATTTTTTCTCCTCATCAATCTTCATGCAATACACCATGATGACAAAGTGAGAAAAGAATTTTAGAAATTTTTGCAAATTTATTCAAAAGGAAAAACTGAAATATCTTACTGACATAAGTATTTGGGTCCCTTTCTATGACACTTGAAATTTAGCTCATGTGCCTCCCATTTCTCTTGATAATTTTTGAGATGTTTCTTCACCTTGACTGGAGTCGACCTGTGGTAAATTCAGGTGATTGGACATGATTTGGAAAGGCACACAACTGTATATTAGGGATGCACCAACCCGATAATCAATATCGGTATCGGTCTGATATTGGCAAAAGTCACTGGATCGGATATCTGAGAGGGGTAAATGTATAATCCGATTCGATTAATTACTTAAACGCTCCCATAAATGCTGAGACTATGCGAGACTGTCGTCTGTTTTTCCACTTGCACTTTTGGCCCTGCCGAGTCAAACCGAGCCGCGCTGAAACGAGCTTGCTTTTCCATCACCAGTTTTACTGCGCCGAGTTGTGCCACGGTGGACCTGCTCCAGAGTAGGGGCAAGCCAGGCGCCCCCTGCCTCCAAGAGGGCAGCGACTCGCAACTGCAGCAAACCTATAACAAGCACCCTCTCCTGCTGAAATCTATACTCAACTCATGTCTGTGCAGGAAACCTGAGAGAAAGACGTTTTTTTAAAGTCAGTGTGTTCAGCTCTCAGTACTTTTGTAGCTTCTAACTGAATCTCTTTAGTTTCTCTCGTCCCGTTTGTACTTTCAAACATCTGCTTTGTTTTACTGTGTCATCATGTTTGCTTTCAGCTGTTTCAGGAGTCATGTTTAGTTACTGCTGCTGAAAATCCAATGTTTCCTGTAATGCTGCTTCATAATAATAGCGTTTAAATGATTAAATAATGGGGGGGGGGCTTTTATTGTGAAGAAATTATATGAAATGAAACTTGTTGGCAACTGACTTAGCAGAACCACTTTGTTAGCGGTGATTCTTCAATAGTACTGACTGGGACAAGAGTGTCATTGGTTTAATACACACCTTCAAGCAGGTAGACCAGTTGTGGTGGAAATGCCAAAGCCTGGCCGCACCGAGTCAAACCGAGTAGAGCCAGGCCAGCAGATGTGATGGAAAAATGTCACAAGTGTGCAAGTTCAATTCGAAATGTTTGGAAAACGTTGATAATGTTAGTTTCACAACTGACATCAGTCTGACAGCACAGTGGATGGATTCAAGTTTTGGATTCACTGCAACAATCCACCAATATGGGCTTTATGGTAGAGTGGCCTGGTAGAAGCCTCTCAGTGAAAGACAAGTGAAAGCCAACTTTTTTGCAAAAAGATCCTAAAGGACACAGAGAAACAAGGATTGTGAGAAACAAGATTATCTGGTCTGATGGAACCAAGATTGAACTGTTTGGCCACTATTCTAAGCATCATATCTGGAGGAAACCAGGCACCACTCATCAGCTGCCCAATACCATCCCAACGATGAGCCATGGTGGTGGCAGCATCATGCTTTGGGTGTGTTTTTCACCAACAGGGACTGGGTGGCTAGTCAGGGTTGAGGGAATGCTGAACGGAGCAAAGTACAGAGATATCCTTAATGAATCCCTGGTCCAGAGCGCTCAGGACCTCAGACTAAGCCGATGGTTCACCTTCCAGCAGGACAATGACCCTAAGCACACAGCCATGACAATGCAGGTGCGGCTTAGGGACAACTCTGTGAATGTCCTTGAGTGGCCCAGCCAGAGCTCTGACTTGAACCCAATCATGTCATGTCAACCAAACACCTCTGGAGAGACCTGAAAATGGCTGTCCACTGGCTGTCCCCATCCAGTCTGACAGAGCTTGAGATGATCTGCAGTGAAGAATGGCAGAAAATCCCCAAATCCAGGTGTGAAAAGTTTGTCATACTCAAGAAGACGCGATGCTGTTATCGCTGCCAAAAGTGCCTCAACTAAGTACTGAGTAAAGGGTCTGAATAATTACATCAATGTGATAATTCAGTTTTTCCTTTTTAATGAATTGGCAAACATTTCAAAAACTCTGTTTCTGCTTTGTCATTATGGTGTATTGAGTGTAGATTGATGAGGGGAAGAGTGTTTTACTTAAATGATTTTAGCACAAGGCTTATTTACGGTTGGCTGCAGTTGCAAGACTTCACCACAGCCCGCTTGGAGGTGAGGCGGGTGTGGTGCATTGGCATGGCGCGGTAAAACTGAAGATGGAAAAGCAAATCGGCACGGTTTGAATCGTTACCAGTAGCCCTAGACTACTTTATACCCACAGCCATGTCGGCACTGTTTATACCTAACAAGGCATTAGCTAATTAGAATTTTTATGTTAAATTTTGGATAACCATATGCAATCAATGCAAATTGTGAAGTAGTTTAGATGGGCGGTTCTTGAGAAAGCTGTAATCTGCAATACCAGAGGCCAAGCAACCAATAGGCACATTTTGAATTTGCATTGCACTAGTGAGCATAAAAGTATCAAATAAGTCCATCGAGACGATTAAAATATACTAAATATACTAAATTAAATTGTTTTGAAAGATTTTAACATGTATATTCTTATTAATTGTGCACAGCATGGACAATGACAGAGAGAATGACACGGTCTGCGTCACTTTACAGCATGCTTATAAACAGATCTGTACATCACCAAAGTAACCAACAACTGCTGGTCTTTGCTAGTTATCCTTGGCTGGAGCTAGCTACTCTTAGCTAATTAGCTCATGGCTTGGTTAGGCATCGCGCCAGAGGCCCTGGAGTTTGTCTGGCCTAGAGCTGAGCTGACCTGACCTGTCCTTTTGTATTCACATTTTCCTCTGTGGCAGCACTCATTTTCTCACTCTGGTGGTGATGGATGTGCTTGTGTTTTTCTCACAGTTCGTTTGTAATATACTTGGCCAGCAGTGGAGCTGGTGCAGCCGATTGTGATCTATAGATTCCCCAGTGGTTGCGCCAACCACTTTGGCTGTCGCAGCTCCAGTGTCTCTGGGCTCGTAGGCAGAGCAAAAGGGCCAGGTGGCGAAAAAGTGGCGGCCAGAGCCATCCTGTTTGCTCAACCTAATGAGCCCAGAGATACTCCTGCAGCGAAGAGTGGCTCCAGAGGATGCGTGATACAAAGGAGGAGCAGCAGACAACCTCAAGAGGTTGTTTTGTTTGCTGGCGGGACTGCGGCTTGTAGGCCATGTGTGACGTAACAGTTTTACAGGCTAAGTAGAACTGGTTTGCACTGTGGTGGGATCAATAATAACACCTCACTCCACACTCTTCTGTTGTTGTCAGTCACATGGCAATGGTGCAACTGAACTGCACACGTCTTAAACTGTTTGCGTGTCACCCGTAGCACCTAAGGATTTGATAGGCTGTTTAAATGAACTGCAGAGAGAGCACAAGTGGGATTTGTGTGTTAAATGATTGGCTTTTTGCGTTCTTCTTGGGTATTGAGGAGCTGCAGAGTTTATTCATGGTCAAACTGTAACCTGTACTGTACACTTACTGCCACCAGACAACTTCTCTTCTAACCTTTCTGAACACAATCACCATGGCTATCTGTCCTTCTCTTGCTTGACCACTCACACAGTTCACACTGCTTTTATAACCCCTATTGGAGGATGACTTGTGACTCCCAGATTCTAATATAGTCATGTGTCATTATTTCATATTAGCAGCTCTTTAAATTTAGTGATTTTGACCACGAATTGAAATTATTTTCAAAAAGATATTTGGCAAATAGTGTGCCTCATCAACATTGTCAGGAAATGACAAAGAAAAATATGAAATGGCATAAACATACCAAAATATGCTGGAGGGGGGCTTTGAATATTTGTATATACTGTATGTATATGCAGCATGAAGGGGCTACAACTTACGTTTAATTTAGCAACCCTGTGTTAAGTTAAATGACAAGTAAATGACCCTAATTTATTCACCAGCTGCTAATGATTTCAGGTGCGTGATGTGGATTTTAAAAATCTGAAGGCGTGTGTGGAGCTGGTGCTGCCCCTGCAGTGTGACACCAGAGGCTGTGAACTCAATGAGGATGCTATGAAGTCTCTGCTGGATGCCACTCAACACAAAGTCCCCCTGCAGGAGCTCCAGGTGGTCTATGACGAGTCTGGGGACTTTGATCAGACTGCCCTTGCTCTTGAGCACCTCAGGTGGAACTCTCATGAATTGATTCTGTGCTTAAAGCACGCATGTTGTTTCTCCATATTTTTAAACGGTTTCATAAAGGTTACTGCTCACTAAAGATTTATTTTTCCCTTTTCTCTTGTATCTGTAGGTTTTTCTATAAACACATCTGGAGACTGTGGGATGAGGAAGATGAAGATGATGATTTTGACTACTTTGTTCGTTGTGTGGAGCCTCGTCTCAGGCTGTGAGTAAACCTTGTTTCAGGCTGATGTCATGTCATATTCGTTAGTGTTGGTTCATCCCCATGAATCCTAATTGAAAATATTTCTTACTTCAGCTACTATGACATCTTAGAGGGCAGAGTCCCAGCAGGCCTGGTGACAGAGTATCAGTCTTTACTGGAAAACTGCTCCCAGTGCTTTAAGCAGTTCTCATTGGTGCGCAGCAGCCTCAGCACTGACTCGGACTCAGAGCTGGATAACGTGTCCATGGTGGAGGGCCTGAAGCTCTACGACCAGCTGGAGATGTTGAAACGCAAGCTGCACATCATCGAGAACCCCCTGTTGAGGTAGGAGATGTATTGAGATTCTCCGTCTCCAAATGCCGTGCACCCACCTTCTGTAAATATCTTCATCACCCTTATCCCCGTCACCTCCTCTTCAGGTATGTACTAGGCTGCAAAGGAAATAACAGACAGCAGTGCGTGCAAAGCCGGGGGATAAGGGAATCAGGCATGAAGGTAGTCCACGTGGTCACAGTTTCCTGCACCAACATCCAGCTCCAGTCTCTCCTCAGTGACAGACTGCTACCTTTGTGCTCCTCTGAAGATACTAGGATTCAGGTCAGTGCCTTACACACAGTTAATAATAACAGGGCGGGACTGCAGTACGCAGGTCCATTTTGATCTGGTCCCTGTTCGGGAAAACACCTAAATTCATTAAGCACCAACACTCAAAAATCTCTGAAAGAACCCCACCTTCTTATGTCTCCTTCTGATTTTTATTGGGAATAATCAATGTACAAAACATTTAGATGACAGCTTCTCATGTTTAACTAGGTTTCTCAGTTTCACCAGTTAAAACCATAAACATAAGCAGGAGCAGAGTACATCAGCTGCAGTTCATGAACATTATACACAAAATCCACACAAAATAAAATGTCAAAAATAGACCAAAATATTGGCTCCAACAAACCAATCAGCGATGGGTTGAGCCTATCACTGATAGACAATATATTCGTCCAGTCGCCCATTGCAAAGTTAAAACGTTATACTTCAGTCAAATAAAAGTTACAAAATAATAATTTACCACTTTGAAATGTCCTGCTTCAGTCTTGGTTGCGAAGGTGGTTCGGTATCAGAACCAGCCTCGAACATGTACAGCTGTACCGCAGCCATGGTTACCAGCTGTAGCAGCATTATTTTGTATCACATTACTTTGCTCAGCATGACCCGCCCTACTCTTCCTCTGATTGGCCACATCCTGCCCGTTAAGTAATGTGCATGTACAGCTCTCACCAAATATTGAACAGGGGCAAAATGTCTCACTCCGTAGCTAAAACAGAACGTTCATGACACAGTGTGAAAAGGGGTTATGCAGCAATGCACCATATGAGAAAAATAATGTTTTTATTAAATAATAATATATGAAATAAAAGTATAAAATTAAAGTATGTTAACCTATTTTACTAGGACCCCTAAATAAAAGTATGAACCTGAAAATGTGCATAATATGACCTTTCAGGGAAATTAGAATAATCCTTCTTGGGAAAATAGTATACAGTCAGAATATCTTTAAAAAGTGGGATTCCAGTTCCAAAACTATATTTAGCAAGATCTGTGGCACTCACTTTATACAGGACCAAATCACTTCTAGATGTGATCAAACTTTTTTGAAACAACACAAAATCAAAATATGGCTACAAGAAAATGAAAACTAGTGGATATCTACATTTTTGACAATGAAAGGTTTGTTTGGGTGAACATGATTTATTGGCATATAATTATTTTACTGTAAACACTCTGGAACAACAATTTAGATGAAGACAAGTTGCAAAGTATCATTAAGGTTTTATGGATGTTTAGTACAAATTTTAACTTGGAGTACACAGACTAAAACTAAAACAGTATTTTCGTACAGCTGTACTAGTACTACTGCTTGGTCCCATGAATTTAAAAGAAGTTTGAACTTTTTTTCTGGAATAAACATGACATTAACTGGGAAGGCCTAGATGAGTTGGTATGGAATGATTCTTTTGATAGTTTGTCCTGAGGGTGGAGCCAGAGGGAAGGAAACAATGTCATCTAAAACCATTGTTACCCCTTCTTGACCACAGCCAACCAAGTGCTGGTTCTGAGCAGGTGCTAGTGCTGGTTTGAAGTTGATTCAACGGTAAACTTTTTAAAGCAACAATAGGTAGTTTGGACTCATTACTACCCCCAGCTGGTTGAGAAGCGCAATAATCTGTTACCAGTGTCGTAAGTACTATCGCTGTACGAGCATCCCTGGGGAAAATGAATACACATGAATTTGTTGACGGAGCCGCCGACTCACGAAATCGTCTGAAAAAACCTCACTCGAGTGCCATCAACAAGCTAGATTCAGAGATAGCAGCTGGTAGTTTGTTAGCATATAGGCTGCACAGCACATTAGCATGCTAGAATTATTCTCATACTGAGTTGGTTATAGTGATTGCACCGCCTAAGTTACTTCTAAAACACGATGCTTGGGCGTGAATATGTTTAGTAACGTCTGAAAGTATAACTATGTTTTCGGGAGTTACTAAATACAATCGCAAATTGACGTTGTGTTCGGTGTAATAACTACAACCAACTCGGTACGACAACAGTAAGTAGCATTCTAACGTTACCTCCCGACCACACTGTTCAACAATTACGTTGATTATCTGCATGAACTAAGGAATCTGCAACTTTTCAAGACAAGACGTTCATAGTGTTTTAATAAGTAAGTCATTGTTTACAGTCACTACATGAAACCGTGCAAGCTATCGAAACGGACAGCATTAGATTATCTCCCGGATTTATTATGGTTATAAACTGTGGACAAATAGTGCCCCAATGAACACCACATAACAACAAATCAACTCAAAGTAAAGGTTGCTTGTGACTTACAAATACAGTAACATCAAGGCTAGGTCGCGATCAGTCTTGAAATCCATTTCTTACTCAGCTCCTGCCACCGAGTGTAAGCTAGTCCAATATTTATCCATGTCTGGGCTCTGTTCTATCACTTTCTCGTTTCTCTTCTTCGCCTCCTCAGACAATTCCCTCTTGGCTTTTTTCACTGGCTCAGCCATGGCATTGGTTTACGAAAAATCCAAGTAGCTGCTGGCTAAATCCACTGATGAATAAACGTGTGACGTATGCCGTAAAGTAGGTCGCATTAGACGCCTTTACTTCAGATAGGTTTCCTACCCGCTCTGAGAAGTTACACAGTGCGGTTGCTGCCGGCACGACCCCCCTCAGGCTGCAGAGACGTCACCATTCATCCTATTAACCGTTTTTCTACCACTTAACTGAGTTAAGAAACATTATTTTAAGGTTGAAAAACTACCTAGTGTTGCTTTAAGAACTGATTTGCTATTCCTTGGGCATGAGAGCCACCCTAGAGTTGCATCATTCTGTCACTGTAATGCATTTCCAATTTCCCAGCATTGCTAGAAACAACTATGCCGGACTACATCGACTCTTTACAAGTGTTGCTCCTGGCTTTGCATGCCAACATTGGTATCCAAACATGACTGATCCTCATACTAACGTTGATTAGTAAAAATAATTTAAATATTTTTTTTATTCTCCCATGGATAAGTCGGCAAAACGCTACACTACCTCTGGTTTTTAAAAATGGCAGTCATAAGCGGTTTTAGTGTAGTTAGTTTAGCTAATCTCTGTTCTAGACTAGCAAAGTGTTGGTGCCCTTCTGGAACCAGTTTCCCTGGCTGGGAGCCAGTTCTTTGGCTGTTGAAACGCAAAGAACTGGTTCCAGTGCAGTGGCCTCGAACCAGCACCTGAAGCGCCTTGGTTGAAAAGGAGGGTGAACACTGACTACTGGAGCGCTCAGTCTCAGCTACAACCTGTAACGCACTTACAAACAGTGGGTGAGTTCAAGCTGTCTGACTCTCCTAAACTGTGTTTTTAGTTCCATACAGACCCAGTCGCTGCGGTGGATTCATGCCATCAGGGTGATGTGGTCATTGTTCTTCCAGGGATCTACAATGTCAGCAGCTCCATCTTCCTACCAGACTCCATCAGTATAGAGGGTAAAAAGCTTTCATTTTATTTCCACAAAGATGTAAGATGGATGATCTGCAAAACTGGCAGATGGTTGTCACGAATGAGTCAGTACCTAGTAGTAAATATATCAATCCCCATTTGATAAATAAGCTGATGACAGTGTTATAATGCTCTTCTCAGTCATTATCAAGCCAGTCTCTGAAATGACCTGTTTTACTCACTAGCTGGGTTGACTGCTAGATGAATACCACTAGCCAAGCATATTTTTTACTGGCCAAAATAATAAATTACTTTTTATGCGTTTCATATACATTCATTTCAGTATTTCATTTAGATAGAAGGGTATAATGTTGAATACAAACTTTAAAAAACAGGTCAAGAGAAAATGATTTTCAATAAAATAACAGTTTATCAGTTCAAGCTTGATTATAACTTGAGAATTCTTGATCCTCTCAATCTGTCATGCAAGTTGCTGTAGTTGGGGCTAAATTAATTTAAAAATTCCCTTCTTCTGATGCAGCCACCTCTCTCTGTTGGAAGTAACCACTCTGTAGTCTTGTATGTCTCGCCCACACCACTATCTGATTGGTTACACGCCACAAGTCACACTAGCCCTTCTCACAAAGAGACTCTGCATTATCGGCGCAGCGTAAGCTTGCCATTTCTCCGCCTTTGTTTGTTCACACTGAACCAAGCAGCGCTGGCATAAAGCCGCATCAGTGTCAATTCATTCAGCACGCTGATGCTGCAGAACCAAAAGAGGCGTGACGGTACATGTCATGACTCTCAGTGATTTTTTTCAATAGTTCCCAGAGACAGTAACTACAACAACACAATAGTGGAAGGCGACAAGGCTGTGGTGAGCAAACAAGGCCATTGGATGAAGATGTGGAATGATTTTATTGTGTTAGTTTTTGCTGACATTGACTATTTTAACGGTTGACGGCCTGGCGATCAGCGGTGGCAGCCACCTCCAAAATTAATATGCAGGAAAAACCCTGTGTTTAGTATATATGTAGTTCTGTCACATCTTATTATGAGTTATTTGGTCCTGCATAAAAAGCTTCGTGCCACACATCTTGCTAACCAGAGCTTCGAAGCTGAAAAACACACTTTTTGGGTTATTTCGAGAGTAGATTTTCCCTAAAAGGATTATTTTAATTTCCCCTGAAACTTTTGTGTGTGGAAAGGGTCGATACTCATTGCATAGATACAAAAAGGTCTGAGTTTCATTGTTGTTAAGGTCACTTGAGTCATTGGCCTACCCGGCCATCATTTGAGTTTTTAGGTTTAGAGTTTGAGTACCCCAACTGCATTATAACAGACTGCATTATAACAGACATGAGCAGCACGTGTGCATGGCAGAACGCCCTGCTTTTCATTTCAGCATCCATGTTAACAGGTTGGGGAAGACACACTGCCGGCATCATCTCACGCATGTCAAGTGAGGCTACAGCAGCACATCTAAGATTCAGAGTAAACAGTCATATCAACATCATACCAGTGTTTCACTTCAGATTTTATGTCTGTATCTGTAGAATATGTCACAGACATGAAGAGAATACATACAACAGATGAAGAGCAGTATTTTTCCTGGGTTTTCCTTTATCTTTCACTCTTTCCCTCCTTAACTTTCTCCCTCTTTCAACGAAAGGAAAATCACATCATCATATTCAAACCATAGGTCTTCTCTGGCCAATGGTTGTGTACAATGCTGTCCTCAAAGTAGTGTCCTCTCATCTTCAGATGTAAGTGGACATGTCAAGTCAGTTAGAACCGAAGAAGGCTCTTGGAGAAGAGCTGAAAGGTCTTGAAGAAAGTCCAGTTGCCTCCATATACCACTTAGATACACAATGACTGTGATGATTGATAATCCTCACCAGCTTGGTGTTGATAGGCTATTACTAATGACATGTAGCCAATCAGATAGTGGGGACATTTAGGCCAGGTTCGATAATTGGCCGAACACTACTACTATATTTGTGAATGAGGTCAGGCAGACCTACAGATAGCGTGGGAATGATAGGTCATAAAAGAGCTTATACAATTATGTTAACACAGTGGCGCAGTGTTTACCATTGTTGCCTCGCAGCAGGTCTTGGGTTCGAATCTTGGCTGGGGCATGTCCTTTCTGTGTTAATTTAGCATGTTCTCAGTGCCCTTTACCAAGGCACTGGCTTGGATCTAGAGTTGGTCTCTGTGCGCTGTACATTGGCTGCCCATTGCACCCTCTGGATGGGTTAAATGCATTGAACCCATTACACTTCTTTGTACATTGTATGTGATATGACAGATTCTTCTTCTTCACGATGTCCTCTGACTACTTTCAGTGAATGTGTTTTGGAATGTCTGTATGTGAAAACAACACAACACAAAACCAACAGTTGCAGATGGTCAGTTTACTTTGTGTATAGACTGATAAACACACTTGCACTTTGACACAATGTGTGTTTTAGTGGTGTTGGACCTTGTTGCTCAGATGTGGATGGGTCACTGCCATTTATCTAGAGTATTTTAACTCTTTCTGATATGATCATACTAGTATTTTTAGATGTCTTTAGTTGTTTACATTAATTGTTTATGTGCATTTTTGTTTATAAACTGGCTTTACTCGGATTGTTTTTAGTTCAGTTTTACTGTTAATTGAACCCCTGTGGGAGGAGGGGTTAAATTCAGACCACCTTGGGAGGGTTGAACATGACATTCGTGTCGTGCAGTCTAACAAAACACACACACACACCTATTTACTTGAATTGTAGAGCGGCTGTGATGACAGTGTTCTTTGTTTCTGCCAACTTGGTCCTTGTGTTGTCTGTGTGCCAGGCTTTGGGCTTCCTGATGAGGTAGTGATTGAGAAGAAAAACAAGGGTGGCTCATTTGTGGAGTCTACAGGAGCTGATGTCACGCTGTCCAACATCAAGTTCATCCAACACGATGCAATCGAGGGCATTCTGTGTGAGTGTACATGAATCCTGTTTGTAGGCAGAATTAGACAAGCCTCCGTCACTTTGATGACTTTGATGATGATGATTATTATTATTATTATTATTATTATTATTCCTCCTATACCATTTTGTGCAGATGTTTCAGCCCAAAGTAGAATGTAATTTAACCAGTCTGTTAATATTTTTACTCTCTCCTGTTGTGTGTTTTCCTGTTTGGTTTCTGTCAGGTGTGCGTCAGGGGACTCTGAACATGGAGAACTGTGTGCTGCAGTGTGAGACCACCGGAGTTATTGTTCGAACATCTGCCCATCTCACCATGAAAATGTGTGACCTGTACGGCTCCAAGGTGATTGCTTGATTATACTGATTATGTGTAGCACTATAAGGAATAAGGACTATACAAAGTAATATGCATTAAATATATGTATTTTTACATCAGAATAGTAGCAATACTTTGAAGGTAGTTGTTTATAGTGTGTATGGTCGAGGGGAAAAAAATGTTTTTGAGTCTGATCTGTGCTTTGATGGTCATGTGGCACCTGCAAGAGGGCAACAGGACAAACAGGTGAGTGCCAGGATGTAAGGGGTCCATGAGATTGTGATTGGCTCTGCTGAGGCAGCGAGAGATGAAGATGTCGTCCAGCGACGGCAGTGGGCAGCTGATGATTTTCTGTGGGGTGTAGATGACCCCCTGAAAAGCTCTCCTGTCTGCTGCTGAGCAGCCGGCGGACGGCACTGACATACAGTATAGGGTTGGGCGATACATTAAAATTTACAACCAGCCACCATTAGTCCATCAGTCGGCAATTGCCGATGAAGTCATGCATCCATGCGCCAGCACATGTAGTGGGTGGGGAATACAACATCCTGCTGAGTACGCAATGCTCACACCGAGTGGCTCAGTTGTTGATGCTGTTTATATTATTATCATGAGCCTACATGATTGCTATGTGATCTTTGTGGACCAAATATTTATTCTGTTTGAATAAATTTGCCTTTACCTTACCCTCTGACATCCGCGGTCGTCAATGTGAAAAGATAATTTCACTCAAACATTACAGCCAAAAGTTTAAGGCTACACTTTTTAACAAAGCCAAATCTCCTTGAGATCTTTATGAGCTTTAGGCTTATATGCCTCTTTGGCATTTCTATTCCTCTCCATAGGTTGGTTCTTGCAATGCTATATAGTGCCCTGTCACCTGACCTGAATTAGGGCTGGGGCGACGCGTCGACGCCATCGATTACGTCAACGCAAAAAATACGTCGACGCAAAAACTGTACATCGACGCGTCAACCGACCAAAACAAAAAATGGCGGCAGCGAGTAGCAGCAGCAGCAACGCCAGTAGCCCTTTTCACACAGACGCCGCATTATCGCCACAGCGGTGGTTCGCCAATTCTCCGCCGTTGGTTGTTTACACAGAGCCGAGCAGCTCCGGCGTAAAAGACGAACCAGAGTGTAATTCACACAGAAAGCTGGCGCCGCGGCTCCAAAAGAGATGTGACGGTCATGGTGATGACGTGTGTTTTTTTCAACGTTTTTCCCCCGGTGTCCTCCTGTTAATCTAAACATGTAGGCCTACCTGCTGACTGTTTATAATCATATGGATGCTGTTATAATGTGTTGTGATTGAGATCCTGACCCACCAAACATCCTGGAAAGTGACAAAGTTACGTTTTTCTCTAAATTACATAATTAAATAATCACCATCAGTAAACTGGACGCTGTCTGACTCTGTCACTCGCGGGGAGGGAGGCTGTTTCCTGGGGGAAAGTTCACTGAAGTCTCGGTGGAGGGCTGACCGTCCCGGTGATTTTTTTCACCGTGACAAACACTTGGTGAGTTAAAGTTTTTTGCCGGGGACAGATGCTGTTTTTCGGCCAGAAATGTGACGAAGAGTCGGTCGGACCGACAGGCTGACAGACACTTATCCATGAATAACTGCGGTATTATTGGACCTGTTTAGTTATCACACAGTGAACACCATCAGACCGACACGCCCTCACTCCGTGCCGCCGGCTTATCCGTTCACACTGGTTCGGTTCGCCATTAATGCGCCTCTGATACCTCCGGAGGAGCATCAGAGGCGGAGGGAAATTTCACCCCTCGCCGCATCTGAAACTTTCACACAGAGGCGGATGCCGAGAATTGGCGCAGGATCCCCGCATGCAAATGGCAGTGTGAATGGGGCTACTGAGTCAGCTGACGCTGAACTCAGCAAAAAAAGAACACATATTTCGAAGTTAAAAGGTAGAAGGTAAAAGGTACAGTAAAAGGGAGCACCTCTGTTGTTTGTCAGCTTTGTAAAATGGAAATGGCCTATCATAAAAGCACAATGGCTATGCACCAGCACCTCAAAGTGCTGAAAGACATGAGGCCGCTTGCTATTCATTGCTTGAATTTTATTTTGGAATTTGGTAATTAAGAGCAATAAAAATGTATTGGAATGAAGAAATTTATGTTTTTTCATTGAGATACATAAATTAGCATATGTAAATTGCTATATAGGTGAAATTATGGGGAAATAATCGCGAATCGAATCGAATTGGAAAATTAATCGTTAGATTAATCGATGCATCGAAAAAATATTTGCTAGATTAATCGATTACAAAAATAATCGTTTTGCCCAGCCCTAACCTGAATGCAGTGTTGTGCACGTTATGAGAAGAGACTGGACTTCACTTGTCATCCAGGGTTTCGGGTTGAGAAAGACCTGGCGTTTATCAACTGTGTCTTTGGAGTTGGCAAGCAAATTCTGTAGAGATGTATCCTGGTATATTGTTGATAATACAGAATCTGAATTTTCTCCCTGTTGGAAAAATTTGCTGTTTGGTTTCAACAACAATAATAGTAATAAACATAAATAATTATATACAATCAGTTTGTTGATAACTTTAGGATTGTATAATATACACAAAACCATATTTAGCCACTCTAAACCTCCTGTTTATAGTTTTTGAAAAGGAAACCAAGCAGTACACTGAAACTGTTTCTCACTTAAAAATAAGAAAGCTGCAAAAACGTTTAATTTGTGCTCCTTGTTTAATGTATTTGCTCTGTTCTGAACTAGTCCTTTTGTGTATTAATGACTGTCTAATTGACTTGTTTTGTATTTGTTGATTAAAGAATGAAAAAATATAGTCAACAGCTTGTCGCTTGAGGTGAGTGAGCAAGAGGCCTCAACTTGAGGCCTGTTGTCCAATCGACATGTAGATTCCGCCCTTGGAATCAAGCAAAATAGCAATGCAGACTCACTGTGGTATTTCGCCTCCAGATTCATTTACATGCTACCTCTTACTGACTTTTGACTCAGTCCACTATTTCTACATACAATGAGAAACGTATTTCTCTCTTGAAAAGTGGCCATGTTACATTTACCCAAGCCTACAGTTTATTCCTGTCCACCACCGGATGCAGGGACACTTCTGTTGTCAGATTCAAACATATGTCATAACATGACACAATGATACTGGTAATGCATTGAACAGCTGATGGTCAGTTTATTTCCTGTCTTTAATGTAAATGTGACTGTATATGGTCAGTCATGTTGCTGTATGTTGTCATTTCTGTAGGGGGCTGGTGTGGAGATTTACCCTGGTAGTGTTTGCAGTCTGATTGGTAATGGTATCCATCACTGTAAGGATGGGATACTCATCAAGGTGAGAAAAGACAAAATGACCCCTTTACACATTGAGAACACATGGAGAACCTTGCAAAGTGCTGTTCCCAAAATACTTCTTAAACTATGAATCTTTGAAGTCTGGCCCTCAGAGCTGAATTTCAACCTTCTTTCTGATTCTTGTGTCCTCTCAGCCTCACCAACTGCTCATATTTCACTGAACTGGGTTGAAATTTGTCCTGAACATCCAAGAAACACTAAGGATAATTTACAACATGTTGTCATTTAGATGTTTGTTTAATATCTGTCATTTTCAAAAATTCATATCTCCACTAGTTTTCCCTTTCTGGCAACCAAATTTGGTTCTGTATAGTATTACAGCAGTTCTGTCACATCTTGCAGTTATCTGGTCCTGCATAAAAAAGTGCCACTTGCTAAATATAACTTTAGAGCTGAAAAACCCACTTTTTAATATGGTTGATTTACTGTATGAATTCACTATTTCAGTGGAGTGCTGTCCTACTCCTGATTTGGTTATTAAATGTGAATATTGTTTTTGTTTGGTGTATATGTGCAGGACTTTGCTGATGAGCTGGATGTGATGCCGTCCATCACCATGGAGAACAATGTGATCCACAATAATGAAGGCTACGGGGTGATTGTAGTGAAACCAAACAACGGGGAACAACACGGAGTTCCTCTGGACAGATGTGAAGGTAGGTAGCGCACTCAGTCAGATTTAGGGGCATCAGGATATACTGATGATGACGACAATAAAAATTAATTATGATATTGATAATACCCAGATGATGATATCATGTAAATAATCCAGCACCTCTTAAATCATTTCCATGTCTTTCCATTCTCGCTTTGTCATAGTAGGTAGCACTAATGCATCTTAATGCAGGTTGCCATCTGCCATAAAACGCAAAAAAGAAAAAGAAGGCACAGTAATTAGATAGCTGTTCCCACTTTGTGTAGCTACTGTCAGAGGAGATGACAAACTAGAGCAAGACACTCTACCCATATAGATATTGATATTGATGCTGTAAATCTTTTGGCCGCAATAATTATGTAATGAAAATCTGATGTCATGACAGCCCTAGTCAGAATATAACGTAAAAAATAAAGACATGGATTAGAATCCGGAGCACGAGGTAGGTTTCTATGTTGCAATTAATGTTGATCAGACATTTCGTTTTTAGAAGACCCCACTGCACCGACCAGCAGCAGCAACTCAGCAGATGTTCAGCCAGAATCTGTAGAGAACAACAACAGCACAGACCGTGGCGTAGACTTCACTTCAAGCAGGAAGTTGCACTTAAGTCGTCAGCTGAGTAGAAACAAGGAATGGTCCTGCAGCCGAGCTGTCCAGGATATGGTGGACCGCCAGATCTTCGTCTCCCTTCAGGGAAACCAATTCAGACGCAACATCATGGGCGACTTCGGCACCTTTTTCTACTAACAGACAACATCCACACACACAGAACTTTTCTACTGAGAAGCACAACATAACTAACATGTCTTTTCAGGTCCTTCCACAGTTTGTTTTGGAGCAGTAATTATCTGATGACAGCTTCACATTTTATTTGATTTATTTACCTTGTCATGAAATAAGTATTGCTGTTTCATGTCCACCCATTGAGCAGAACTCAGCAAAACTGATTTCCAGTGAATTGATGCCTAAGTTTGAATTTGCACACATGCTTTTATCTTATTTATTTACTTTCAACTCCAGATGCTAAATGTTTAAACATTTTAATGCACTGTTTGGAAATCACTGGTGGTGGGACTTCAGATTTAGTAAATGTTTTACCTTTAAGGTGGTGACTTGCTGAAAGCAGTGCACTGTTGATGATTAAAAATTCACACAAATGAATTTCTTTTAACATTAGTTCATTATGTCACAGGTGTTTTCAAGGGTTGGGTGTATTTTATGGTTGAGGGAAGTCTACAGGTTGACGAGAGTATAAGTCCTTCGAAAATAACACGGTGAGCTTCCATATTTCGGTTAACTGATGATACAAATGAGCCTTTGGTTTCAACTGCTATTCTTGGAAAATGTTAATTTAACGACCTTGTTGCAGATTAAAGTGTCTGTTGAAACCTTCATTGTGGTGGTGCGGTGTAAAGCATAGCAAGTTACCATGCAAGGTCCTGAGTTCAGTCTTGCTCAAGGACACTTTGAAATGTGGACAGGAGAAGCTGGGGATCGACCCTAGAACAAAAAAATAAGGTTATGGGTTGTAAAACCAAAATGACGAGCTGAGAGGCCAAAACCCTCGAGAGCTGACAGGTTGCTCATAATGAGAGAATTATCATCCAACTCAACAGTTCCTCTTTCACATTACATGTCATTTGAGCCATTGGTCATATAAATATACATTGATTGAACAACTTTATATAACTTTAATCATACCAGGGCTAAAACAGGAGATATTGTAGACTTGGAAGATAAAATTGGTTTAGTATGAAGGAAACAAATGTGTGAAGCACATCCTGCCATTAACAGGGTGCAAATGATATTGGCAGAATTCAACTTTTTTCTGATATTCTGCTAGATGGTGAGTAATATGTGTAAAGAACATGTCTCTGTCCCCAAGGCACAGTCACAACGACATTCTATGTCTTTATTGCAGGCATCGAATCATTTTTATTGGTTGTGAATGCTGAGTCGGCATTTACACTGTTATTCTGGAATTTATTATAATTCTGTCTCCCGTATGTTTTTTGACACCTTTCTCAGACAAATTTTAAGCTACAGAAACTGTACACTATCAAAACATTCAGCTCGCCTTGGTTATGGCATTTCTATCTGTTATACTTTTGGAAATCATCAAGTTTTTTCTGTAATATCTTGCCAATTCATTCTTCTGGGGAAATGTTCTAATTTTGTTGTCACTGCTTCAGTATGTTCAGCTCCAAAAGAGCACACTCAGAAAAAGATTTACAATGGAAGTAATTGGAAAAATCCTGAAATCCTCTTCAATCCCAGGCTACTTTGAACTGCTTCTTCATAGTTTGACCTACAGCCATCATTCAAACTTAAATGAAGTCACAAGTCTTTGCACTGCTCACCCTGTATTTGGCTATTTAAAATCTTAGTTTTTGAAATATCAGTTTTGGTTTTAAGGTTTTTTCAACCCCTCTTCAGATTTTACAGCGTCAAGCACGCCAGCCAACTCCCTCAAAAGCCCAATGTTAATTTTGAGCCTACATTTCTGAAAGACAGCATAAGGCACCAGTTTTCTAAATCGTTGTAGTTTGTAATTTTTGACGCTAAAACAATAAAATAGACATCTCTCTGGCTACTTTTCCTCTCATGATGTTAAAGTTTGCAATAGCAGTAAAAGTAGCAGCCGCTTTCCTGCTTTAAGTGGACCCCCCAATTTCAGTGTTTCTCTGTTCTGATTGGTGGACTGGTGTTACGCTCTATATGTTGACTTTAACTTAATAAATTCAAACCTTGATGTGCTAAATCTAACCTAATCAGCAGCATGTATTGCCTGTGCTGGAGCTTTACCTTGTGGAATATTTTGGTACTGCAGCCAATATTCACACCGCACTCCTGATTAACGCTCGTAGCAGCACGCTAGCTTATATTTCAGTACACCTTATTTTCTGGATATTAGAGAACTGCACCCTTGGAGTGCTGCTGATAATGCAACTATTCTTAATCCTACCGTTCCATTCTGTAGTGGTAAATAAAGGACACTTTTCAGTTCATTTCCTGGATTACTATGCATTCCTTCTGATCGTGGAAGATTCAGCTGTTGCACTATTCCACCAGCTATTCCATGCACCCTGTGCTCTACAGTATGGGCACAAGACTTTGTAAAAAAAATTACCGCTTGCTGCAAGCGATGGCAGCAGATCACAGCAGACCTCAATCCTACACATTTTCTTCAGAAAATACAAAGTTTTCTAGATTTCATTTAATTTTCAATTGAACTGTTAAGAAGCAGCAAATCATAACATCTTAAAGAAAACATCAAGTGACACGTAAACATATTTGGTACAACTTTCAGCTCATAAAAACAGCACTTTCCTCACAGGTCAACTTCCTGCAGAGCAGTGTCCCAAACACTCACATGAGAGGAAATAACAAGTGAATTTCAAAATAAACTTTCAAAAAAGAAGCAAATGTAATGTCATTGCTTTGCTTTACAGAAACACTTTCAGATATGTCGCTCCATAACCCGTGCGTCCATCTTCCTGTTAACAGAAAACCTTTTCACTGCTGGATGTGTTAACATTATACATTGAAAAGAAAATTTGAGGCAAACAGTTCAGACGGTTTTTAAGTGCAACACTTATCAGATTCATTCTACATAAGGCAGGGTGTTGTATATTTTAAAGCAAAGCAGCAATTTATGTACAAGTCATTATCAAAATATTGCTTCATCTGTCAAATAAAAATATTCTCTGTTGACTCGTGAACTGGCTGTTGAACTCCATAGAAAATCTTTAAGGGCCAGTGAAAAGATGCATTCAGGAGAAGAGTTAAACAAATTGTTAGAAATGGTCAGACGAGATAGCCTGCAGGCAGGTAAACGTTGTCTCAGTGGTTGTCATCAGAGTCCTGGTTACTGCTCAGGTGAGTCTCCTGCACCTCCAGCTCTTCAGTACTCACCATGGCAGGACTGATGGCAGCGTATCTCGTTCCATGGAACTGACGCAAGTGAATCTGTACATAAACAACAAGCAGCATTATAAGAACACCTAAAGACAAAGCTATTAAAACCACGTCACATCAGACACAAAATATTACAATATTCCTGAGTTGGGAATGCTCATTCAACAGTAATGCATCAATGACCTGTCTTTTTGTGAACAGACTGGTGTCATTTAAATTCTGCCTGGAGCAATATCCTTGTATTTTAAAGTGGACATATATATATATATATATATACACATACATACACATATATACATATATATACACATATATATATATACATATATATATATATATACATATATATACATATATATATATATACATATATACATATATATATACATATACACATATATATATATATACATATATACATACATATATATATATATACATATATACGTATATATACATATATATATATATATATATATACACACACATATATACATATATATATATATATACACATATATATATATATATATACACATACATATATACATACATATATAAATAAATGAATTCATTTTAAAAAAGAAAATAAAAAATCAATGAATAATATGTAAAAGTTAATAAATAGTTGAATTAATATAAAGGTAAATAAATAAAGAGACAAATTAAAGCAGGAAGATTGGTCACATTTGATAAAATTAATTATTATTTTATTTTTGGTATTAGAGCTAGAATAGTTTGTAGCTAAAGTGGGCCTGTAAAGACGGACTAGTGAGTAGATGAGTCTCTGTTTGCTGTCTCATCTAGACACTTAGCAACAGCCTTTTTTACACCGCCTGTGTATTTCAATAAAAAGAAACTAATAAAAAAATCTAAACTTTTCCGTTTCAAACAACTTTTGACATGAGTCATCAGTTCAATGTCAGGTCAAGTGCATGTTGTCATTAAAGCAAAAGGGAGACATACCACATTCTAAAGTAATCTGAAAGATTCAACTTTTCACTCAACATTTATGCTATTATACGTATTATGTTATTATTTGGTAATGAAAAAATTACATTAGAAAAAGATGCAAAATAGAAGTGACTTTTTGACCCTACTATATTTTTAATCATTTTTGGACAACAATGGAGCTCCATGGCACAGAGAAAAATATATATCAGGCTTTGGATACATACACAATACTTGTCAGTAGACACATTAATAGTTGGCATGTGTCTGCACATAAAGGGAAGTATTATTTTAAGTATCATTAAGTCTGCAGCCCTACCAAATACAACTACTGCTGAAAACTTATCAGCAGTCATTGTTACCAATCTGCTCCATCTCCAAATCCATCAGCTGATAAAGCAGAACTAGCATCATTTGTTAGTAAAAGTGTGTACCTGTATGTAGAGGTTGACTTCAGCACTTCTGCACAGGTATGGGAAGTTTCCTCCTGTTTTCAGATGAGCTCGTCTTGCGTTTGGATACAACTTGTACATCTCCTCCTTTGCCTCCAGTGACAGAGCACTCTGATCAAACACCTCCACACCATTCACAGAGAAATCATGACTGAGATTATTGTAGTAGAAATATACATGAAGTAATACTGGTATACCCAATGAGAGAGGAAGGTTTAACACTTACATCTATAATAGTCACAACGACATCCTTTATTTTGTGTGGCTCCACATAAGAGTTCTGACAGTTGAGTGTTAGCCGTGATGCTAACTCACTTTGGTTCAGACTCTCCAACTGCAGCGTACACAACACATGGAGGGCAGAGGTCAACATTCAAACACAAAAACACAAAGACATCACATACTGGTAATTAAAGAACAAAAGGGCAACCCTGGTTGAAAGTATGACTGAACTGAAATGAAATAATGAATGAGTTAAAAGCTGTCCCTTTTGACTCCATTAAGTAATTCTGTAAGTTATGACTTTGGGGATTTCAGTAATGTAACTAGGAAACTGGACACGCCTGTCATCATACAAATAGATTAGAAGATATCATGTTTATTTTTTTTATTTTTTTCTAAGCGATGCAGCACAAAACAAGTGAGAGACATGATTGTTATATTTATTGCGACTTTGGCAATATCTGCTTCCATTGCTGACCGGGGTAAATATGAAGTAAAACTAAGGTAAATGAATGTGAACACTGGCATTGAAACGTTCGTATTTGAAAAAGGTGTATTGGCATTGAAACAAATATTTGGCACTGAAAAAAGTTCCATTGAAAAATAATATACAAAATCAAAATAAAATGTGAAATTTGTGGCAACTTGGTAACTGATTAGATTTAGCAACTTTTCAGGGAAACAGACAAGAAATACATATTCAAACCTGACTGACCTTTTCCTTTAAAGTCACTCAGAGTCTTCTCCTCTCTAATCTGCACACAGATAGCTGTGGTATTGATAGCTGTCAGTTTCAAGTGAGTTCACGTCATTCAGATGCAGAGAGACAATTGACAGCAGAGGTGGTAGAGTAGCCAAAAACTGTACTCAAGTAAAGGTACTATTAAAAAGTTATGAAGTAGAAGTAAAGGTAATTGGTTATTCTGGTCCCCCTCCAGGGGAGTTGTTTTTTAAAAGCCTGCAACTCCCCTCTAGTCAGTTAGAACTGAAGAAGCCTCTTGGATGAGACGTGAAACATCTTCAAGAAACTGAAACATGTCCAGTCGCCTAAGATATAGCACTTAGATGAAGTTGTGAATGTTTATAAGCTCCACCTCCAATTGGCTGTGATGGAAAGACAAGACCTGGGTGAACACCCTCATTTTTGCCCCTTTCCAGGCACGTTGCTTTGACATGTGTTTAAGTAAAGGATGCTGGCTTTTTAATGCTTGTCTCGTTTTAGGTGCTAGAACATCGTTCAGGTACTGCCCAACTGAGATAAGACAGAAGCGAGATGTCTCACTCCTTATTACTTCCATCATCAGACATCAATGACACGTCTAATTTAGAATGTTGAAGAATTGATTAAGTCTTTTTGGAACAAGATTTAACATCTTCTGCATGCAGTCTGATGAGGTATATGATCTGCTGCAGAAATATCTATTGTTCCCTGTTTTTTCTGTGCATTCGTGCTGACAGAAAAAGAGGCCAAACTCGCCTATTTTCAGCAGGTTTCTCCGTGTGTTTAGAAAAACAACAAAAACACCAATATTGGTGTAAAAGTAGAATAAGACAGCTTTGAGCAGAACAATAGAGACAGCTCAAGCTGAAAAGTAGGTGTGAAACATCTGGCCAGCTCTGACCACACAAAGACTGGTATTTATGAGTTGGGTTACCAAAATGTTAACATTTAAAATAAAATTAGCTAACCCCTTCTTAGGTATAACCAGTGTCGACATGGCTGTGGGCACAGAAATAAAAAAAATATTTTACTTATGTGATTTAGGTCATTAATGTGCACTCATTTCATCGTAGTGCGAGTCTATACAAGCTACTTCCTCTCCTCCTGTCTGTTTGCCGTGGACGTACAGCTGTTTCATGGAAATACTTTAATTAATTTAATTTAAAAAAGTGAAACTTTCAAGCCTTTTTTATTACAAAAAAGGCTTGAAATGTAATGAATCTGAAAATTCAAAAAAAAGAATCAGCGGTTTACAGTTTCAGTACTATGTACTGAGTTTAAAATACAAGGATATTGCTCCAGGCAGAATTTAAATGACACCAGTCTGTTCACAAAAAGACAGGTCATTGATGCATTACTGTTGAATGAGCATTCCCAACTCAGGAATATTGTAATATTTTGTGTCTGATGTGACGTGGTTTTAATAGCTTTGTCTTTAGGTGTTCTTATAATGCTGCTTGTTGTTTATGTACACACACACACACACACACACACACACACACACACACACACACACACTAATAAAGTTTCTAATTTCACCATTTCACAGCACAAACGTCCATTTGCCTGTGTGGGGCTTAAAGTGATCATATGCCAAAATATTTAGACACCAAAAAGCATTAACACACATATCGGCATACCTCATGTGACGTGCATTTTCAATGATGAAATAACATTTATGATGATTTTTTTGGTATTCTGTTCAAATAGTCTAATATCTCTGAGGGAATCTGTCAATTGTCTTTGACTGACAGCTGTCACATGTCACACTGCCCCTCATGCACTGTAAGGGCTGCCTCCAAGATGAAGAAATACAATTGGTTCATTTAAAAAACCTACTCTCTATCAACATGGATCTTCCAAAAGTTTTTTTTCCCCATCTACAAGAATGATATTCCTGAATCCGTGTTCAGCATTGCTTGTTTCAGTGTTTATATATACTCAATGCTTGTTGTTATAACCATGCTGACAATCAGGTAAGCGCTACTATTCATGCTTTATTCATAGGGGTGTGACTTGCACTGAATAGATCAGAACTGAAAAAAACTTTAATTTCTAATGAAGACAGTTTTTTTCTGTTTATATGCTTTACTCACAGGGGTGTGAGTTGATCTGGATATGACGTGTCAGTGGCGCAAAAATTATACGGCAATCAGCCGCCAAATGAAAACTACCTGCTTTATATTGTGCAGGATCCCCTTGTGTCACCAAAACAACTCTGACGCATTAAGGGTCACAAGACTTCTTGGGTTGTTCTGTGGTGTCTGGCAGTGGGACATTGGCAGTGGATCCTTCGCATCCTGTGGGTTGGGGGTGGGGCCTCCATATATTGGATTTGTTCCTGCACATCCCACAGAAGCTGGTATCTGGTATCATCATGCAAGTAGACACACCGATTTCAACAAACAAAACTTGGTATTGGTGAATAAACTAACTGAACCGCTGACAAGAATACTCAGCTCTGAGCACTCTCTTGTGATGATGATGACGACAGATGATGCTTTGCCGTTCAGGAGACACGCCGTGTTGAAACCATAGAAATAAATCACTATTTGGTTTATTTGAATTTTCAGTTCAATCCTTCTTGGGAAAATCTACAGTCAAAATCACCCAACAGTGGGTTTTTCAGTTCCATAGTTACATTTAACAAGATGTGTGACACTCAAACTTCAATGCAGGACCAAATAACTTCTCGATGAGACAGAACTACTTTAACACTAGAGTTATTAAATTTAGATCAACACTACAGTACCACAATGAAAGAAAGGTTGCAAGAAGTGAAAACTGGTGGAGATGGGAATTTTTGATAATGACAGATTCTTTGTTCTGGTAAAAAAAAAAAAAAAAGACTTCCTGTTATTTATTTGATTACTGTAACAATTCAGCAACAACTATTAAAAAATGAATGCATGTTACCAAGTTTCCTTAGGGTCTCTTGGATGTTCAGTATTTCAAATTTCAATCCAGTGAAAAATAAGCGATACACATACAATCATAATTTAAAAAAAGGTATTTGGAGTACAGCTACAGGATGTAGCAGGGTGCCATGAATTTAATATAGGTTTCAACATGATGTTTTTTTAAAGAAAATCCATGACATGAACTGGGAGGGCCTTGTTTAGTTGGTATGCAATGACCGTTCGAAGCAGCTGTGTTTCGTTTCTGAGGGCCACCGTTGTGTGTTTCTTTCAAATTGTACTGTTATTTCCATTTTCTTAGCTTAGCTTTTAGCAATGTAGCAAGCTGGCTAAGTTTGTGTCAAGTTTCTGTGGCTGAACACAGCTATATTACATATGCAATGTGGAGACAAAGATCCTTTTCAAACACAGGACATGGCGGTATCTCAGACACTTGCAAGGCAGGGATGTGAAAGATGATCTGACTCTCCTTGCTGATGACAGAAGACGATTTTCTCTGCTGGGATGAAAGACCCATCACATCACATTGTTTTATCAGTATGTACTGTAGGTCTCCCAATCTGTCTGCATTAATATCAATTTCAATGCTTAATCTTGTCTCCTCTGGGTGTGAATGGCGCCCAGGCTCTGCAGAGACTGCATCTGTCACTCTGCTTCTGTTGCCACTGAGCCAACTCAGCTGCTACAAAGTAGCAAGTTGCGGAAGTAACTACAATTCCTGGCCTGTGAATTGGGTGAATTACAATTGGCTACTAATCAAATGTTATTCTAAATTAAGTTAGTCTGTCTTTGTTATTACTTGTAGTAATAAATGTTTCTCTAAGTTAGGAAATATAATGCCCACAGTTTGCATAATCTGGTTGAATGTTAGAGTAAGAGTTGCTAAAACTACTTATTTGTAATGCATGTCTTGAACAAATGTTGGCATCTTCTCGTCAGCGAAGCTGAACAGCTCTTCATGCACAACTCGTTACATTGTGTGCCATATACATATGTAATGAGCTGGGCCTGTAGAGTATGGTCATTCACTCTGTACGAGGGCTGAGGGGCTGCCTTTCACCCTACCTACACACTCAAAACAAATAACTAAGAGTTACAGCACAGGAACATAAGTAGAAACTGCATTTAGGACCTGAGCCAATAAACTATTAATGAATATAAATTTAAAATGTGACATGTCCAGCCAATTAGGAGTTTGACATTTTAAGTGGCAAAAACATTATGACAAAAGTTACCGTGCATAGCAGCAGCTTTGAATACATTATCCGGCTACCTTGTTGCAGTCACGCTGTCTGTAATCACCTACTCCAAAAGTTTCAAAAGGTGATGTTAGGTGAGGTGATGTTAGGTGAGGTGAGGTGAGGTGAGGTGAGGTGAGGTGAGGTGAGGTGAGGTCCCCTGTCTTCTCTTTTGACTAATGTTATAGTTATTACTATGGACGCTTCAAATGCAGGTCAATTCACACATCTGCTAGTAAAACATTAATGGAGAGGACTATAACTTTAGAAACTTTTTTTTTACATTGTCAAGCATATAAACGGGAAAAAAAACTGTCTTATGTCAGAAATTAAAGTTATTTTCGTATTTTCGTTTTTTTTTCTCACAAGTGACGCTTCATATCAACTCACACACCCCTGAGTAAAGACTAAAAATAAATGTTACCTCATTTTATCAGCACAACGATTGTAACAACAAGCATCAGGTGGATATTAACACTGAAGCAAGTGATGCTGAACATGAATTCAGGACTATCATTCTTGCAGAAGGGGAAAAAAATAAAAGAATTGTCCTGCAGCTATACGCAAGTGTGGCACGGTAACATTACAGCAAACGAGATTAATTTGATGGGACTATGCAGGTAAACATTTTTCTGTGAATTAAACAACATTCGGCAGATCCATGTTGATAGAAAGGGATCAGGTATCCCAAATGCACCAACTGTTCTCCTCATCCTAGAGGCCTTACAGTGTATAAGGAGGACCGTGACGCGCAACAGTTGTCTTAAGACTTTTTTCACTGAATACAATACAAAACATTTCTAACCAGTCTTCAGTTTCTCTGCACTGAAATACAGGTCACTGTCTATATTAGCATGTGGTTAGCTGAAGTTTGTTTGCGAGCCAAAGTAACATTGACCAGCGTTTGCAATGGCAACTACCAACCACCAGTACCAATGTAATTTTATTTTTGGCAGAGTGTTCATGAGCAGAGTCACAGCACTACCTTCTGTGTCACCCTCAGGAATTGCTCTTTCATGTAGTTGTTGTTTTCCGATGTCTGGGTCACCACACCTTACATGTATTTTATGTACTTGGGCCTCAAGTGCCTTTCTGGTGCCAGCAAACACATAGCAATAGAGACTGACACATGAAGACACATATCCAAGGACCACACATCTACCCACCCTGTCAACCATGAAGTCGATTGCATCAGCCATTTTGGAGTCCACAGGTCCTTTAGCAAAGTTCCCAAGAACAATCTTCTTCAACATGAAAGCTGGCATCAACCAGAAACTGTTGAGCAGGAACATGGAAAACATTAATAATGAATGTTGACATTCAGAGGAAAATCTGTGCTAGAATAATCGAAACTCACCTGTTTGCCGTCCATGTCTGATTAAAGATGGAGGTATCACTGAATGAATTACACAGTATCAGTGAGTGTACTCTGGGAGACTTGTGTGTACTCTCTGCAAACTTCTGAGCCAAGAATCCACCCAGAGATGCCCCAAACAGATGGACCTAAAAGTTCAGGGTCAGAGGTCATAATTTAATGAGGAGACAGCGCACAAAAGTCCGATTAGGTGACATTCCCACATTAATGACAGTCCTAATAAGAACTTGTTTAAAATAGGCATACCCTACTTAATCACATTTGATTATTTTGTCTTTTATTTGGAACTTCCATAGAAAAAAACAACTGCTGCATATGAGACAACACTTAACATTTTAAACAAAAGACCCAAAATGGTAAAACTGACATTCCTTCATTTGGCACTGAATAGTATGCCTTTAAGGTTTCAAATAATAGAAATAAAGATACAAGAGATATGCATTACCGCCACCAACTAGCACTCTCATGTCAGAAGGTGGTAAGCAGTCCCGCTGCCCAAATCACACAACCTTGCAAGGCAGCTGGACTCACAAGATCACAAGAATCCAGTTCTGATTTCTTAGATAGCCTGCCCTGAATATAGAGCAGAGACACTAAAGCCATTTTTTAACATACTGTACAATGGCTGGAGAATCAGGTTCAGACACTGTCTCTTCAAACATGTCGCACACAACAAGAGATAGTCCATGTCAGATGCGTTCCCACTTGCTGGAAAAACTCTGTTTGGTTAAGGCAAGGGGTGGCGCCTAAGTGGAGTGTGTAGGATGAGGACTTGTCTGAAATGATGACTGTTGGGTTGATATCAGGTCTACATGTATTTGGATGTATTCCCAATATCAACAAAAGAGTGAACTGTTTCGAGTGCACAGACTGGCACATGTTGGAAAATGCTGCCACCCTGGATAACATCATCAGTCCTGAGGAATATACATCAGTGACATTGTATACCAGCAAATGTGTTGATGATGTGATGATCACAAACATCTGTAAGCAGGTATCAAAGGAACCTAAGTCCCCCCCACGCATCGCAGTAGAGCCCGACCGATAAAGGATTTTTAAGGCCGATACCGATACAAATATTTGGTGATTTAAAAATCCGACATTCCGATATTTCGGCCGATATGTATATATATATAAAAATAATCCAGAAACGTGTAACAAAACATACAACAGATTTCTGTAATATTAGTTATTTGTAGTTATTTATGAGTCCTCACTGAAATAATATGATAATGCAGTTTAAAAATAAACTTGTTTGTTTTATTGTCACAACAGAACGGAGGAACATCAAAATTACTAGCTAATTCCGTTTCAACAGTAACAGCAGCAAAGCTGGACATGGTAGTCACAAATTTTGTCATACTTATTTGAGTTAAGAGAACTGATGAGGATGTTCTTTTAATTGTCATTCAACAATGTATTTCTCGTGACAGTTGCCCTGAACACACTTCAACGATGATCTCAGTCGTGGATAACTGGTTCGCTCTGCCCGGCTCTGGCTGGATCAGCTGGTTGTCGGGTTTGTGGCGTTCTAAACACGAGTGTTGCCAACAGGGACGTTGTAGAGTGTCCTCTGGTGGACAAACTATGCAACGCCAACACTCATAACATGGTTGAAGGGTGTTTCGTCCGTTCTTATTTTATTTTTTAAATATTCATTTATCGGCCATTATAAATGCCGATACCGATAGTTTGGAAAATGCCTAATATCGGCCAGCCGATATATCGGTCGGGCTCTACATCACAGCCTGCAGAGGCAACACAAGTCAGACATGCAAACCTACAGGTGTGATTGCAAGTTGCAGATTGAGAGCATATTATCCTGACCTCCGTGTAAGCTGTGGAACTTCGATCTGTTGCTGCAGAGGGCGAATGTAAGAAAAAGCTGCAGTCCAACTGCAATAAAAAATGGTTATCCTGGTGAACTTGTTCACCATGACGTGTTGTACGTGTTGTATGTCTGTTCCTTAGTCGTCAGTATAAAGAGACCAAAGCTGAACAAGTGTAGTGGTCGGAGAGGGCACGTCAAGAGCGGAACACGCATTGAAAGCGCACAGAGCCAAGCTGCACCTCCGAGTACGCACAGGGCTGCAGCTCTAACAGGTGACAGTGAATCCAACCTGGTGGTAAACCTGCTGCAGAGGAGAGGCGAGACACTGACCTGATGAGAACTGTAACCAAAGAAATACAGACGGCTCACAGACTCGCACCAGCAGCCTCTGAGCGCCAACAGAATAATCCTCCTCAGCTTCAGAGTGACTTTGAATCGCCAAATGACTTTAATGAATTTCATTTGTTTATAAAATGAAGATGTTTTTAAATATAATTTCCATGAGGCTCTCAGCAGACAGAACACAGGCAATTAATTTGGCATATAATATTCCTCATACTCGCAGCTGTAGCAACGTTAGCGACGTTACATGTTGATTCCCGTTCTTTTGGTCATTATTTAAAATCATTATTAGTAAGCTGGGTTTTATACCATGATTTGGCTTAAAGTGTGTCCATTTAATAGAATTGCGCTCATGCACTGCATTCAGCGGTTAGGGAAGTTCATATAAGGATAATTCACTGCCAACTCCAGAATTTCCCAAAAAAATCCCCAAATTTCCCAGTTAATTTCATTGAATTTTGTCAAAAAAAATCATGTTGAAACTTCTATTAAATTCATGGGACCTTGCAAAATCCTATAGCTGTACACCAAATACTTTTAAGTAATGAATCTTTGAAGTTTGGCCCTCTGAGCTAAATTTCAGCATTTTTGTTATCTTTCTTTGTATGCATATTCTCAGCCTCACTACAAATAAAGAAAAGAAAAAAAGTTCATATTCATTTATAATCAACACAATACTACTGTTTTAACTGAGGAAGAGTTCAGAAATCAATATTTGGTGGAATAACCCTGATTGTCAATCACAGCTTTCATGCGTCTTGGCATGCTCTCCACCAGTTGTTCACATTGCTGAGTGCTGGGTGACTTTATGCTCTCCTGGCCCAAAAATTCAAGCAGCTCAGCTTTGTCTGATGGCTTGTGACCATCCATCTTCCTCTTGATCACATTCCAGAGGTTTTCAATGGTGTTCAGGTCTGGAGATTGGACTAGCTATGACAGGGTCTTGATCTGGTGGTCCTTCATCCACACCTTGATTGACTTAGCTGTGTGGCATGGAGCATTGTCCTGCTGTAAAAAACAATCCTCGGAGTTGGGGATTTTATTGCCTCAATTAACTACATTTACCATCAACACTGATTGGGATATCCACATAAAACATGGCGAATTTCTCTTTTAACCGCTGACCCACCAAAAAGCTTTTGTCTCCAAATGGACATGCCGCCATCAGAAATAGGGATCAGCTCTGTAACAGGAGGAAAACACAGACTTACTTTATCCAGCTGCAGGTGATCGAGAAGTTTCCTGAAGCCATCACAGAACTCAACGAGATCCCAGTACACCGGATATTGCAGCTGGAAACCATACGGACTAGTTTATTATTTTGTTACCCATACCATTTTAACCATTTAGCTCTTATCAGTGTCTATGTGACATGAGACAGTGTTTATGAGCCGACTAAAAATGTTTCACATTAACACAGGAGGTGACAGTTCTTCACACCAGGCTCAAATGAACAAACACCAGACTGCAAGATCTGTGATTCACTGTCCTTCACACAAACACAGAAACTGTTATACTGGCCTGAGTAAAATAGTTCTTTCAGGACATTCAACAAGTTGTATTATATACGTAGCTGACATGTACATATCTATTGACTCATCATTAAATAAGAGTTGGTCATACAGCTGAAATGAATGTCGATTAATAGATTAGTCAATAGACAATAAAATTAATCTGGACCATTTTGATTATTGGTTTCTCTTTTTGGATATTTATCAAGCCAAAGTCCCACTCATCCTTTGGTGTCAACTTCTCCAATGTGTCAGGTCTTAAGATTTTACTCTGTTTTCTATCTCAATAAACTGAATATCTTTGGATTTGGGACTTTGGACAAGGCATTTTAAAGTGTAACCTTGGGTTAAAGAAGATGGACAAAACAAATAATCAGACTGACAAAAAATAAACCACACATGAATCCTATTACACTATACTGAGTAGTTGCAGCTCTAGTAAGTATGAGGCTGTGAAAACTGAAAATAAAATAAAAAATGCTCAAGCTGCAGTGCGTTTGTGGTGACCAGCTCACCGAGATCACTCTGTAGCCCCAGCCTGTCAGAGCCAACACCTGCTGAAAGAACACCTCAGCTGTCCCACTGACTGGAGGCAGGAAGATGATGGGACACCTGATGCTCTTTGGGCCGGCATCATACAGCGACCACACCTTACTGTCATCATCATCGACAATAATCTGGTGAATACAAAAACACATGGTGATTAAAATACATCATGGCCCTAAAGTCTCCTCTCAAACTGGCTTTCCAACAGACCGTGGGAGAAAAATACAGGGTTCTTCTCATTTCTCTGTTTTGTGCCTCCTCACCTCCTCTCTCCTCATGCCTGTGACCTGGAAATCAATCTTAGCACGCCATATTGAAATATGACTCAATTTCTAAAATGCTGCTTGAGGAGAGAGGAGCAAGGAGCGAGGAGGCTGTGCGGAGGAGCTATGAGAGAGGACGCACAGCTGTATCCTTTGCGGAAGTTTTTCAGCACCCCTAGACCAAAAGGTGTGACACAAAATTGATATATATAAGCCTTAGTGGGAGCAGGACTCTACCAATGTTTCTTCATATCATAAGTTTTGTAACACATTTTATATGATAAAATGTGCAATCAAGCCTTCTGTCCTTCACTGTTTTTGTATTGCCTGGTAAGGCAATTACATTGACATGACATTTTACCTTCATTTGTTTTTGTCACATGCCATGTTTAGAACTGATTTAACGTTAATATTTAAGTAGACTAGTAGACAATAACAATTAATAATTATTAGGTATAATTATTAATTATATTAAATAATAAGATCTAATTTACATTAGATCACCTCAGGAGCACCACCCTTGAAGAAGGAAAAAAGGAAATTCTACAATTCAGTCTCATAAAAAGGTATTAATCTGTCAACTAGTAACTCTGATTAATAATTAATTTAATAACTTCAACCAAAAGAGTCCTTAAGAGGTTGGGAAAATTCACTCTAGTACAATATTAAATAGACAGCACCTGGGTTTCAAATGCTTTTTATTTAACACAATCATGAAAACACAATCTAACATGTACAATATACAAGTGTGTGTGTGTGTGTGTGTGTGTGTGTGTGTGTGTGTGTGTACCAAGTAAAATAGTGGCTAGGGTTCAAAGTGCCAAGCTGCATGGCATGGACAAAAAAAAACAAAACTACAACCTAAATGGCTGATGAAAGGGAACTACAACATGGCCAATGAGGGCAGTTCTTTGATAGGAGAGAAACATCAGCCCTTTTCACACGGGGAGATTTGAGGCAGAAAGGCGTGCATACCTTAGACACCGTAGACGTTTGGTTCTTCTGAGTCAATTCTCACTGGTCTCCTGGAGGGAGAATGTCGATGAGAGAGACACCACATGGGTGTTCTGGTCATTTTTTGCATGTGGCAGAACATTTTTGACCTTGTGTTGGAGCTTGTTGAGCACCACCTGAGGCGCAAGACAACAAAGTGGTGACAGCCTTTAGAACCTCAGCTTCGACTCAAGGTTGCTTTGTTGTGATATGCTACGCCAGGTAAATACCAAGTCACAGAGGAGGGATCTGCTGAACGGGGCTATCCAATGTGTGCTGGTGCCATAGATGGCACACATATTCCTATTATCGCCCCCCATGACGACGCACCAGCCTACTACAGTTGGAAGGAGTGGCACTCTATTGTTCTCCAAGCTGTTATTGACCACAACTGCTGGTAAGGATGATGGCCTGTGTCACATACATTTGTTTTCACAAAAAATATGCCTATATAACTTTGTCACAGGTGTTTCATAACCTAGGTATCATTGCAAAATCCCCATCTTGCTGGGGTCTGGGGAGCTGGGCACTGTGGTGCAGGAGCTGGCATGGGCATGCGATGAGGTCATGCAGAAGCGAGGCCTGGCCCTGCATCTGAATGTCCTGGAACATGGTGCCAAACACATTCATCTGTTCATCTCGCTCCCGTCTGGCAGCCTGCCATGCCTATCTTCTCAGTTCCTCCTCATGGGCCCTGTCTCTCGAGGCGTAGCCACTCTCGCTCCTCATCCTCGTGGTCCATAGCAAGCAGAAGCTCCTTTATCACTTTGCTGACCACCCGGGCCTTTGATAGTTTCCGCCTTTTCTGCAGCGTCAGGCATTCTAGAGAACAGATAATGAGTGTTATCAATATGGCTCTTTGTTGGCAAGCACACAGAAAAGCACACAGGGAAAACATGTTAAGCACGAACAAAAGGAAGTTTTACCTGGTTATTCATGATAGCAGTCCCCTTCTTTACTGACGTCAGTGTCAAGGCCATTAATGTCCTCAGTGGCCGTGCTGTGGTCGTTAACCTGGTGATATTTCTTCTGCAGAGTTCAGCTTTCCCATGACCTGTGTCTCGTCTCTCACAAAGCTGCACTCTTTGAGTCTTTTTGCCAACCCTTCAAGCAACGGGCCATCATTTACCATCCCCAAGAAGTGGCGGTTGATTTCGTCCTCTGCATGCAGCGAAGGGGTTTGCAGACCTCGTCTCCCCAGTTTCCAGACATCGTCTTTATTTCTCTTTGCAACCAAAATATTACCTGCCTACTGCTGCCAGCTGATTTTTAAAACCCCCTGTTGTGGGACGCCCACCATTCACAGAACGTTGTATCGCCTATGTTGTGCCTTTGTTACTACCTCAGCTGGCGGATCAGAGGCGAAACAAAACTGTCCCCCATTCCACCTCTGTAACTCTCACATAGAAGGCATGGTGGAATATCGGCGCAAGATTCCCGCCTTGAAAAGGCAGCGTGAATGGGGCAAAAGAAACAACGGTGTTGTGCTCACTGATATTACACAAAGGTTTGATATGGTCCAGGCTGAAGAGTGTGTGACACGGTGCCAAGAGAGATGGTGAGTTGCATGCAAAGACTCTGTAACGCATAATTTAACGATCATCAATTTAGTCGCGTGGCAGAGCCAACTACCGATGACCTGACTACGCAGAGATCACATTAACACTCAAACAGTGAACAAACCACATAGATTTAGCACATTTGCATTACATCAACCAACGTTTAACATTTCTGTGCTTACAGTAGCTGTGCTATGATATACCATCTGCTATCTAGACCCAGCTCAACGTTACCAGTCTTTGAAAAAAGGTGCTGATGGTTCCTCAGCTAATGCAAAGCTTGGGAAAGTTGTGGTCCCAATTTTGAACAGTGCCCTCCTGCTGTGTAGTGTCCGACGACAGAAGGTGGAAGAAACTGGTTGCTCCCGTTGTTCCTTCCTTGTTCTCTTTCTTCATTGCTGCTCGGCCTGCTGGAACTGCAGCTGGCAACTTGCAGCAGCTGTCAAGCCCAGGAGGGTCCAGAAGAAGAGTTGGGGGACACGGCAGCCAAGTGGGAGAAGAGAGAGAACACAAGAGGGAGCTGGAGTGTTGATAACCTGGACAGTGGGGGTCTGTCAACCTGACCAATAGTAGCCCAAAGCTGGGTCTCTGGGCAGTCTCTGCACCTAGGTGTGAAGACTGGAGAATTCTGGGGAACCGAGTTTAGTTTAGAGTTCATTTGGAAATCCACAATGAACAACTTCATCTATGGATCTCAACAGACAGCTCAGATGAATCAGCTGTGCCACACAACATAACTAATTGACATTGCTTTAAAATACACCTTTGAAGCACAGAAGTCTCATTTTATTAAATGCCTGTTGCCTCGGTCCCTTTCTCCTCATGTCTCTTCCTCGTCTCCTATGCTCACATCACATGTTAGGGGACTAAGATGTGAGTAGAGGAAATAAGTTGTGTATGTACAAACTGACAAATGAGAAGAGGGACTGATTTATACATGAGGAGTTTCCAAGATAAGTCATTATACTTGAGTAAATTATCCAAAAGAGGATTAGGGAGTCTCGATCTTTTTTTTGTTTTTATCTTTTAGCACAGATGGCTTTGCCATTTTTAGATCATCATTAGGATCATTGGTTTTATAACTCATTTAATACATTTTAATTCTTATTTCAAAAGCTGGTCTACATGGTGTCATGAGCGATATAATCTCCATTATACAATATTCGCCTTATTGTCAAATTTGAATAATTTATCAACAATATAAATGTAACAATAACTTGTTTCACCAGTCAACCGGAAACTAACTGTAAACAAAAGAAGAGAGGTCATAGAGGGTGCCTGCCTGCCATCTAGTGACTCTTTTGTGTAGCTGCAGTTTGCACTCTTCACAGCAGATGTAAAGAGCACATTTAATGTAGTGTGTTGTGATGGTCATGTCGCTCTGTGTTGCTCCGGAGGTGCAGCAATCTGTCGTTAAAGCCACTAAATCTGCACTGCTCAGAGATCCAATAACTTTTTCTGTCACATTATCATACATGGAGGGCAACACCTTTGTGGTAACATGCCAGCTGCTTGGCATTTCATAGTGTGGTTCCAGTACTCTAATTAAATGCTTAAATCCAAGGTTTTCCTCCACCGAATAAGGTCGCATGTCTGATGCTACAAATACCCCTATAGCGCAAAATATTGCTTTATCGTGAGTTGAATTTTGTGGAAGTTTAGCTCTAAATGACAACCGAAGAGTTTGCTGTGTTAACAGTGTAGTTTTCTCAATTAAGTCTACTTCTTCTTCTTTATGATGCCTGCGGAGATGTCCTGCCACATTTGTTGTGTTGACTGTGGAGGCATATGCTACACGGGCAAAGCATAGCTTACAAACTGGGGTTTTCTTGTCGACAACGTGAAGGTTGATGACATAACTCACCTGGAACGCAAAATATTTCCACACCAAGTTCAGTTGATGTGACTCCTATATCAGCAGTTGCCATGGTGTCTTTAAATTGGCTGCAGCTTCAAGTTAGAAGAGGTAACTTGCTGTGCTACAACATGCTGTGTGAAAAGTGGGAAACTACTAGTATGCCAATAAAAACATTGCAAAATGAGAGATCAAGCACTGAGATCACAACTGCAAATAGAGATAAAACCTCAAACCTCCAAGAAATGAGTAGTGTCTTTGAATCTTACTACTCACAACTATACTCATCAGAATGCCATTCAACTACCGAAACTCTCCATTATGTTTGGGGAAATGTAAAGATTATTTCACATAGTAAAGAAGCTAAAGCCGGGCTGATTGATTTATATAAAATTTTCAAAAATAATTTATTGTCCCCACTACTTGATATGTTGGTAAAAAGCTTCAAATTGGTTACCCCCATCTCTTTGGAACGCTCTTATAATTGTAATTACTAAAATTTCTAACCAACTAAATGTGACTCGTTTAGGCCAATTTCACTAATAAACTCTGATGCATAGGTAATTACTAAAATGCTCGCACCTAGGCTTGAAAAGTATTTGCCTCCAATCTCGGATTCCAATAAAGATAGGTTTGTTAAGGGACGTCAAGCTTTTCACTGTATCCATAGGGTTCTAAATATTATTCATACAAAGGTAGAACATCCAGATACAGCAGTACAATCGTTAGACACGGAAAAAACATTTTGACAGAGAGGAACATTGTTATCTCCACAAAGTACTTGTTTGTTTATGTTTCTGCAGCCATTTCTCCACTTGGATTAAAGTATTATACATAATAATTCAGTAGCATCAGTGACAACCAACAAAATAGTATCCAAACCCTTAAACCTTGGCAGAGGCACGCACCAAGGATGTCCTCTCTTACCACTTCCATTTGTGCTTGCAGTGGAACCTTTGGCAACTGCCATTAGGAGTAACCAAAATGTCTGTGGCATTTAAATAAATGATATAGACAATAAAATTGGACAGCTTGCGGACAATATTGTTGTGTTTCTATCACAGTTGGAACAGTTAATACAAAATCTGTGATGTCTGTTTGATTATTCACTCATTTAGCAGCTTCTCTGTCTTTAAAACACCTGCTATTGCAATCTGCTATTCTTTTCCTTGAGCATTCCGAAAGATTAAATCCACCGGTTCAAAACTCACATAAGTCTCAAATAACCTACGTACCTAGGCCTAAAAATCCCCCCTAAAATTGACAACTCAGATTCTGTAAATTATGACCCAGTCATCAAATCCGTATCAAAATCGATTAACATATGGTCAATGCTTACAATTTCAATGATGGGACGTGTTAATATTCTCAAAATGAATGTTCTCCCCAAATTCCTTTACCAGTCCACCAGGCTTTCTGGAAAGAGGTTTTGGATATCCTTTCACATGTCATAGGAGTAAAGTTAGATGTATACCCCAAAATGTCAATTCTAGGGATTTTTCATTTAAATTATAAATTAAACAAGGCAGGTAAGAAAATTATTACTTATTACAAGCAAAACACACCATAGACAGAGCATAATCCGGAGTGTGCAGCTTATGTTGATTGTCCGGCCTCAGCTGGACAATAAAGTTGCAACGTTTCTCCCATGCTTTGAATTGTGGACGGACATTAGGCTAATGTTACTTATGTAGGAGGTATGTTGGAGGGAGGCAGAGATCATCTGTGAGTGTTAAAAAAAAATCTCACTGAGTATTTTTTTAGACAGACATCTCAGGGCACATGTCGGATTTTAGAACTTGCTGGGAAGCACGAACCGAATGAGACCCACGCTGAGCATGCTTTCTGCCTCACAACGATTAATAATCACGTTAGCCATTTTCACCTGAAGCCAACGTCTGCAGCTATAAATAATAACTGTTACAGCAAGCCCAGCTAATCAGCCAAGATCTGAGGAAGCACTGTCAACTTTGCCATCCAACTCTGAGTCAATAAATGCCTTATCTTAAAGCTGCTTTGTTTGTAGATTACAACAAACGTCTAAGGCACTGCAGATGGATGTTTTGTTTTTGTAATGTTTATGTTTTGAAAAGATACAGCTTTTATTTTGTAGACTGTTGTAGTCTGACTGTTGGAAGGTCTTTCTGAATAAAAGGGGAATTTAAATGATGTAAAAGTAGGCATGTGCAACAATATAGATTGTTGAGGATGCCATACACTGAGATGCATCACAATGCATCGAGAATAGTTTTGCATTCATTGACAGCTGAATTGTAATCGAATAGAATCTTGAGGCCTATGAAGATTCACACCTCTGCTTAACACTCATTGTGATACGTAAAGTATAAAAAATCCAATAACCACACGTTTAAAAATAACATCAATTAAAGTACTTTATGTAGAGTGCTGCATAATATTGGCAAAATTATGCCCTCAAATAGTGCCCATCACCAGTTTAATCAGTTTCATCACCATCTTGCTTTGCTTTTGGACACTTACTTTATATTGTTCATAAAAATATGAATTATTATATTAATAATTAAAAGGGTTGGTGAGAGTTTCCAAAATAAGGGCCAACAAACAAGAATTTTGATAGGGCCCCCGAGTGTTTCCATATTTCTGCACGTTTGTCACATTATTACTTGCGAATGTGTGTCTATGTGTGCTTCTTGTCTATAAAAGCAGCGGCCCAGTGATATACCCCACCATCACAGATTAGGAATCATGAGGTACTTACTCTCTTCAGCGGCACTGTGCTTCTGAACCAATTATAGTCAGGAGACACTTTGATCTCCTCCATCTGAGGACACATTCAGATACAACATTCAGGAAATACAATGACTTCGACAGATAAATCCCTCAGTTAACGTTAGCGATAGTTCATAAACTCAGTTGTTAACGTAGCGTAAAACAAACACCTGACCTGTCATATTTTAGCATAACTGCTACCGTTAACGTTGACAATTAAACATCAGTGTGTGGCAGCCAACACTCGTTCTAGTAGGAACTTAAAAGGCCAAACATATTAATTCTATCTAATTAACATTTGTGCGGAGTTTGGTAGTGTTACCGTGTTCGTTGTCGATGCAAGTCACCGCGTCCGAAGAATTTTATCCATATCTAGCTAACAATTTCTCCGGCTGCCTACCTGGTCATATGACTCCGATTTTCACACACTTCCGCAAAGCATTACTCGTTTTCTTCTTCTTCTTTTCGGTTAAACGGCAGCTTGCATCCTTGGCGTTGCATTCTTCTTCCTCTTCTTCTTCTTGGCGTTTTATGGCGGTTGGCAAACAACATTTTGGCGCATTACCGCCACCAACTGGTATGGATCGGGAATTTAATTTACATTTACTGATTACATTTAAATTGCATTACATTTAAAAATTAAAAATACAACATTAATAATAATAATAACAATAACAATGATAACCAAAATAATTAAATACACTTGGGTTATATTATTTTCTATCAAGTTCGCTCTCCTGAGATACTGTAGCAAGGCATAATAATATTTCTCACTTGAACTTCTTTGTAAAATGTTTCTTAAATCAAAACTCAACTTCATTATTTGAGGTTCTGTATGAATCCCCTTCTCTCATGTTCCACAGTCTCCTCTTGGTCGCAAAATCAACATCTTCCTGAATAATGTTTCTGAACTGTGAATAAAATGCTATTGAGTCCTGTATGACCAAAACATAGCCTTGATATGACTGTTTCTTCTCTGCGTGATTTCCCGGTCCTTCTCATCACACCTGCGTTCCTTTGAATTCTGTAAAACCATCTTCCTGTTCTTTCTTCTTCCCACTGCTTTTGCCACATTTCTTTTCATTTATGCTTAACTATGGTCTTCATTTCTGTTTTATTCAATGGTACTAATTCTTGTAGCTTCCTTTGCACATGTGTCTGCTGTTTCATTTCCTCTGATTCTAATATGAGCTGGTATTCATACAAATGCTAGGCTTAGTCCCATCATTTGAATTCTGAATAATGTTTGCTGAATCTCTATCAAAATATGGTCTGTTGTCGGAAAGGTTGTGTTTTGAGCTGATTAAAGATGAACTGGAGTCAGAGCATATTGCTGCTCTCAAAGGTCGCACATCTTCAACCCACTGTAATGCTATCAATATTGCCATCATCTCCCCAGTATACACCAATAAACCATCACTGATCCTTTCCAGAATTCATTTAATATTGAATTCTGGAACTATAAATATTTGTTATATATATTTGTTCGCTGAACTCCTTGAAACGTCTGTATACATTTGGACATAACCATAGTAGTTATTTTCTATGTAATCCTTTATTAACCGTGGATATAATATAAATCCCTTCTCCCTGCTCTTCTTGCTAAGCACTGTGAGATCAACACTCCATTCGGGAAGTATCCATGGCTGCATTATTGTGAGTGGTACCGTTGGACTGATGTTTATTTCAGTTATTTCTTCTTCTTGTCCTCTCTTGTCCATCCAAAACTTATAGTTTCTCTCCACTCCTTTTCCCAACAGGGCTTCATTGTATCTTGTGTTGGATGAGCTTCATTATGTCCTCTAAGGGTTAACCCAGTAACTTAAAGCTAGCTGCACTCTCCTTAGTTCCAGTGGCATTTCTCCCATTTCTACTTGTAAAGTTGATGTTGGAGTTGTTCTAATGGCACCTGCACATAGTCTTAAAGCCTGGTATTGAATATCGTCTAACTTTTTCTAACCTTTCTAATGTTTCTAACGTTTCTAATGTGTCTAACGTTTGCTGCACATCCAAAAGCTATACACCCATAATCTAATACTGATCTTATTAATTCTATGTAAATGGTTTTCAAGGTGGAGATCGGCATTATCACAGGGTGCACTATCTCTGTGACACTTTTCTCCCTAGCCATGAACATGCTCACCAAGTCTGCTGAGCCGGAGTGCAGAGGACCCCTATCGAAATCCGGACAGCGGCAACCCTCCATCAGGGCATTCATGGATGACCTCACAGTCATGACAGAATCAGTCCCAGGCTGCCGGTGGATTCTTAAGGGACTCGAAAAGGTGATGGATTGGGCCCAGATGCGATTCAAGCCAGCCAAATCAAGGTCCATGGTGCTGATGAGAGGGAAGGTGGCAGACAATTTCCGCTTTAACATCACAGGCACAGCTATCCCAACCATCACAGAGAAGCCAGTCAAGAGCTTGGGCAAGGTTTTTTACAGCTCCCTGAGAGATACAACATCTATCCAGTCGACCTGTACTGCGTTGGACGGCTGGCTAAAATCCGTGGACAAGTCGGGCCTTCCAGGAAAGTTCAAAGCCTGGGTATACCAACACGGAATTCTGCCCAGGATCCTGTGGCCCCTCCTTGTCTACGCAGTCCCCATCTCTACAGTGGAGACTTTAGAGAGGAAGGTAAGCAGCCACCTCCGGAGATGGCTTGGATTACCAACGAGCCTGAGCAGCCTCGCACTCTATGGGAACACCAACAAACTGCAGCTGCCCTTCAAATCCTTGGAGGAGGAGTTCAAAGCCACAAAAGCCAGAGAAGTGGTTCAGTACAGGGACTCACGTGATCCAAAGGTGGCTAAAGCAGGGATCCAAGTGAGGACTGGAAGGAAGTGGAGGGCAGAGGACGCAGTTCAAGAAGCAGAGGCAAGGGTGCGTCAAAGGAGCCTGGTGGGAGTGGTCACACGAGGCAGAGCTGGGCTAGGCTCCTTTCCAACTCCCCAAACAAACACCAGCGGGAAGGAAGGGCGCCGCCTTGTCCAGGAGGAGGTGAGAGCTGCAGTGGAGGAATTGAGAACCGTCAAGGCTGTGGGAATGAAGCAACAGGGAGCTTGGACAAGATGGGAGCATGCTATCGAGAGGAAAGTGACTTGGGCTGAGTTGTGGAAAGCCGAGCCTCTCCGCATCAAGTTCCTCATCCAGGCAGTATACGACGTGCTTCCAAGCCCATCAAACCTGCACATATGGGGCATAGCCGAGACACCAGCATGCCCACTGTGCTCCAAGCGAGGAACCCTGGAACACATCCTCAGCTGCTGCACCAGGGCACTTGGAGATGGGCGGTACCGCTGGAGGCATGACCAGGTTCTGAAGACCATCGCTGAAGTTATCAGCGAAGGACTGGTGTGGGCGAAGCGGCTCCTACCCTCCAAGGAAACCATTGCCTTTGTCAGAGCTGGGGAGCAGCCAACCCCTGCCAGAAGAACATCTGCAGGAATTCTAACCTCTGCAAAAGACTGGCAGCTGTTGGTGGACCTTGAACATCAGTTGAAGTTCCCCAGCCACATTGCAGCTACCACCCTGCGACCAGACATTGTTCTTGTGTCTGAGTCCAGCAAGCAAGTGCTGCTGCTGGAGCTGACCATCCCTTGGGAAGACCGCCTGGAAGAAGCTTTTGAAAGGAAGCTCTCCAAGTACACGGGATTGGTCAGCGACTGTCAGCTGGCTGGATGGAGAGCAAGGTGTCTTCCAGTGGAGGTTGGATGCAGGGGTTTTGCAGCCCGTTTCCTAACTAGAGCCTTCAGCCATTTGGGCATCGAGGGAGAGAGAAGGAGGAGAGCCATCCGCAGTACCACCGATGCGGCAGAGAAGGCCTCAAGATGGCTGTGGCTCAAAAGAGGAGAACCATGGAGTCATGGTAGTTAGCCAGCCATCTGGACACAAGCGGGGGCCTGATCAGCCCCGGCTGGGTCACCTGGAGGAGGGCGTATTATGTTGAAAGACCCGAAACGTCCTATGATTTCAGGCACATAACTGACGATGTGTCCAGAGGCATCAGCAGATGTATGTACACAGCGATCAATGCTAGTCTGTCACTAGGCATCTCATTACATTTAATACCTTCTTACATTTGTCAATTACGCTTTGAATATGCACTGCCCATGTTATTCTCTCATCAAGTCACAATCCTAGAAATTTTAATTGTTTCATTTTCTCTAATTCTTGCTTATATCATTTCAGTTTTAAGATACTGTCAATTATTTTCCTTTCAAAGAACATTCGCTTTGTTTTGTCAACAGAAAATGTAAATCCCCACGTAAATGACCACTCCTCTATTTTAGCAAAAGCCTCTTGTAATTTCTTAACAATAAATTCCAATTTACCGCCCATGTTCCAGATTCCCCCATCATCAGTGAAAAGACAAAATCCCATCCCACTCTCCAAACCCAACAAAAACATAATTTATCACAATATAAAATAACAAAGGACTCACTATACTGCCTTGAGGTGTTCCATTTTCAACAACATTTTCTGAGTGACACTTCCCTACTCTTACTTGAATTTATCTTCTATGTAGAAAGTCCTCGATCCATCTATACATCGGGCCTTTAACCCCTAATTTACTCAGTTTAATGAATAAACCCTCCTTCCACATGATATCACAGGCCTTCTCTATGTCAAAAAAGATGGCTACAACACATTCCCTATTCATTTGGGCTCTCCTTATTTCATGCTGTAGACAAAGAGAAGAGTCCTTGGTATTTCTACCTCTCCATTATTTTACATAATGTTAGGGTCTTTAATTCCCTAGGTTTGTACAATCTTTTCCTGACTTGTGTATAGGTACAACCACCGCCTCTTTCCATATGTGTGGTAATTTCACCTTCTCCCAAACTTTATAATATAACTCTAGTCAAATGTTTTTAGATGATTCACTGCTGAGCTGATTTATAATAATATAACATATCTGAGCTTTTCCTGGCGTTGACATCTTAGTTTTCCTGAGAGCATGACTCAGTTCTGCCTTTGTGAACGGTACATTTATTAGATCATTGGTATCTTCATTTTGCTCTATTAGTTCCTCGTTCTCAGTTCATGTAACTTCCCTTCCTCTTTTCACTTCTTCACTGATATTATTAGAGCTGTGCACTTTGACATAGGTATGTGCAAACAGGTCTGCTTTTTCCTCATCTGTCACAACTGTAGATTCATTGCCAACTTCAACTGCCAACGGGGGGGGCACATGCAGAGCCTGTGTCGACCGATAGCCTTGTGCAGGAAAATACCTGAGTCAGCAAAATTTGATACATACACAAAAGGACGAGCTATTACTGCACTCAGCTTTGGAGGACTCCTGGAGATTATTTCCTTTTAATTGGTGACTTTTTGAAACTCTGAAAAACCTTTTTGGACAAAGAAAGATTAAGAAGTCGAGACACAACAATACCCATACTCTATTTTAATCCCATTCATTCCATTTCTGTTTCCCTTCCTATTGAATTAAAAAAAAGACCTTTCTGCTTACATTTTTCACAATCTGCACCACTGAAAACCTTTCTGCCTAATCTGATATTTTCATACTCTTCGAAATTCACTCCTATTTCAATTATTATTGGATAGTACAGAACATCTCTCTCTCCTGGCTCCTGCTCCCTCATTTATCGACGGATCTGGATCGTCATACCCTGGGCTCCGATGGATCATTGCTCTCCTCTGTTTTACTATCTCCTTATATCTGTACTTTTGTAAAATCCAATGCCTCTTCACTCACATGTTTTCTTTTTCACTATTATCTTGTGTGTCCTGCCATCTTCCAGGTCGCCACAGTAGAGGTCGTGTGGCTTGGACACCACTTGGCGATGCCTCAGCCTGCTCAGTCGCCTCCTGGATCCGCACACTTTAGATAGCCTATATTAATTTGAGATTTTGGTTTTCTGTTCTGTACATGCGACATCTACTGCATGTCTGTACGTCCTGGGAGAGGAATCCCTCCTCTGTGGCTCTTCCTGAGGTTTCTTCCATCTTTTCTCCCCACTAAAAAGTTTTGGGGTTTTTTCTCAACATGGTAAGTTTTTCCTCACTTGGATCGCGGGCCTAAGGACAGAGGATGTCGTTCACTCTTTGGAGATAGAGGGAGTAAGTAACTATGAAGGCAGATTTGTGTCTTTATTATTCAATCAAAAAAAAAGGTTGCTTCAATCAAAATATATATTTTCAACCAAAAAAACCCTTTTCAATCAAAGAAAAAATGTGTTTGAATGCAAAAAAAATGCATTTGAACACTGTTTTCTTTGATTGAAAATGTTTTCTTTGATAGAAGTGAAGGTTTTTTAGCTTGAAGCAACTTTTTTGATTGAAGTAATGTTGTTTTGTGTTTGGCCGTCATGACGGCCCGCCTGTGAGTGGCAGTGTTACGCATCTAGTCCTACAGTGCACAGCCTACCGGAAATTCATTAGAACAAGAAGAAGAAGAAGACGAAGACGAAGAGGATGTGGATGTAACTATTTATTAGTGAACAAGTTTGTCATAGATTAGTTTAATACTGGACATGACATGGACAACCCATATCGCCACTTTCCGTCGGATACACAGCAGCCCCAGGTCTATAATGGCGGCTTCCTGGAGACACCGTACTCCGCTAACAGACCGCCGCCGAGCATGGCACATGAACACACTCAGCCGGACCACTCTGCGCCACAGTGGACACCTTCACTGGGCTACGACAATCGCCCGTGCGAATTTAGGCGCGATTTCCCGGCACCTTGTCCCAGTGGAGGGTGGTTCGGAGCGCCTCGCTTTGCCCCTCCGTATGGATTTGACCCATCCGTCCCTCTGCCTCCTTTCGGCTGTCCACCACCTGAACGTTTCCTTCACGACGTGCCCGGCGCTCCGTTAAACAGCATGGGACCGTCACCGTTTCAAATAATTCCCCAGCATGTTAGATCAGGTCCTCAGACTACAACGTATGACCCAGACCCCTCCTGTCAGAAACATCAGGATTATCAGGATTTCTCTGAGAGTGCAGCTCCGTTCGGGTGCACTCCGCGGGGTACGGAGTACGACCGACATGTGGGAACAGCAACACAAGCTAAGGATGGAGCAGCCCTTCAGAGGAAGCAGGATCAACAGTGGATCCGACGTTTCTTACAAAGAATAGACCAAACCCCCAAGATGCCACAGACCCAGCAGCAGAGGAGCGGTATCACTGGCATGAGAGAAGCGCTCGACAGGGCAGCTCAGCTCATCTCACAGCTGGCAGAGTCCTGTACAACTCTGAGGAACACTGTTGAGAATGAGTCTGTTTGGACAGAGTCTTATTTAATGACTATAAACGTAAAGAGAGAGCTGCAGGACAGTCTCGTTGTCCTCAGTGACAGCGGGTGTGTAGAAACTATAGTGTCCCGTGTTGCTAAGAGGAGAGCAAGGCGACTGAGAGCCAGGCAGCTGCAGATGTTGGAGGAAAAGCAGAGAGAGGATTCCATCTCTGAGAAAGAGGCTGCCATAGATAAATGGAGGATGCAGCAAATACATCAAGTAGAGGAGAAGAAGAAGGTAAGAACATGTGTCAGAGCTGAATCCTTTACCTGCTGTATTCAATGTACTCAGTTTTTTTTTTCAAGTTGGGGCCAAAGAAGACAAACTCACATGTGGTAACCTTGACAACGATGTTCTTATGTGTTGGCAACAAAAACCTGTTGGCACGTCCAGCTGACACAGAGCCATGAGTGTTCAGTTGGCATGATTGTATAATTAAAACAAATTGTTTGGTTAATATACACCAAACTCATCAGCTCAATATGGAACATTCTCATTCACTATAAACAGTGGAGGGGTAGAAAACGCAAAACCCCAGTGTCATGATAGCACATAAGCACAGACTAAAGCATTTGGACACAGAACATTAGTAAAGACAGAGACACAATCACATTATCCCAGATTATGACAGCATATTTGATTTTCCAATAACCACTGTTTTACAGGTTTGGAGAAATAGTTGAGCGATGTGATGAGATGTTCTGTGGGTATGGTATTCCAGGTGTGTGCTGCTCGATAGGAAAAGGCTGACTTCCCAAAAGTACTTTCTGTACATGGAAACGTAGAGGCACTAGCGTCCTTGCTAGCAGTGTTTTGATCATCGAAAAAGTCGATAAGTGGACATACGACACTGTTTATGGGATCTGTCATTATGGAATTATTGTATAAATACCCCCAAAAGACACCTGAGTTTCTGGCTTGCACTGAGACCTTGTTTGAACAGTGCAGCTGTCAGCTTCAAGGAGAATTTGCCTATTGAAATGAAACCACATGAAAGATTCTTTGTTTAAGTAAAACAATGATTTATTTTTTATTCATTTGATTACTTTGACAGACACTGCAACAACTATCTAAATGAATACATGTTGCATATCATCCTTACGGCTTCTTGGATGTTCAGTACAAATTTTAACCAATCCAGTAGGCATGTGTCTTCGTCCCGAACCGTCACTGTACTGACGTCACAGTTCGGCGCATGCAGTCAGACGAAGAATACATCTGAGTCAGCCACAGGTGATCCACACTCAGATCCAACTGGAATATACATTTCAACGGCTATGCGCCCATATGCAGTAGTAGAGGAGCCCAGCTTCAGGTATTTATTAGGAGTGCTCGAGCACTACTTAAACAAGATGCTTTTCAGTTTTATAGCTGATTGTGACCAAATACTTTTTGTTTTTTATTAGATCTACATGAAAATATGACCTATGCCAGAGTGCTGAGCTGAGAGCTGTACTGTACCAACTACCTCAAGGGGGGGCTAAATGCAGCTAGTTGGAACAAACTGTAATTTGCACTACTGTCTGTTCAAAACAAATGAAAAGAAACCTGGCATTTGGGATTTATTGCTTTTTTCCTATTGCATCAAACTTGTATCAAACTGTGACATCTGTGTAGCGTTACACCCCTACAATCCAGTGAAAAATAAGCAATTGGTGAGGCTTAGTATACACATATGAAGAATTCCAAAAATGATAAAATTGAGCTCCAAGGACCAGACTTAAATGTATTTGGAGTACAGCTGTAGGATTTATCAGAATTTCATACATTTGATATATGTTTTTACATGTTTTTTTTTTTTGTTTGTTTGTTTATACCCAAGAAAATCCATGGCGCGAACCAGGAAAGTTCTGTATTCTGGTTGAATTGGCATTGAATGACCCTCCCTTAACTGAGTGGGAGGTTTCTGATTCAACTTAAGCGATAACCTCGCTAATGGTGTATATGTATTAATTTCCCCAGGTTTTAAGAAATGTTTCAGATTTTTCTGCCTCCACTCCACAACAATGGAGGTGGATGGAAGTAATTTTTTGGTGTGCAAAAACCTATCTCTCTTATATCTGATGAAAGATGATGTTTGTGGATTTTTATTTAAATATATGGTAAAGGCTTTAAACTGAGCCCATTTTCTCAAAACTGATTTGTTTTTTGTTTTATTTGACCAAAGTCTTATAATTTAAAAAACTATTGGCTATTCTAGTTTCCTCTCATCTCATGCTGTGACATATCTTTCTTGGGACATGATAACTGTGAACTACATCAGATATTTATCTGTTTGTGTATCAGGAGCAGGAGCTGAAGCTGGCTGCAGACACTGTTCTCTGTGAGGTGAGGAAGAAGCAAGCAGATGTGAAGAGGATGCAAGATGTCCTGAGATCTCTCGAGAAACTGCGCAGATTGAGGAAAGAGGCAGCATTGAGGAAAGGTAAGACAGTTAATGTTGATTTCAGCCACCAACCTTTTTCTCAGTCCCATGATACTGTGTGCTGTGAGAGTTAGCGGTATGCTACAGGTTTGCTTCTCTTAGAGATTTTGGAGAAATAACCTAGAAAAGTCACTCCTTTTTTTTTGGATGCATATTTTTATTTTGAGAAAAAGAGCATCTGTCACAAACATTTGACCACAAGCATTTTCCTCTATGTCCCCCTCCTCCCCCTACTGCCTATACAAAATAATATATGAGAAAATATCTATATAGTCAATGATCATACCAAGTGAATAGTAAAATAAAGATAAATAAAAATTGATAATAATAAACACACAAAATCCAAAACAAAATAAAAAAAACGTATTTATATATTTAAAAAAAGAAACATACATAGGCTCTCCAGACAAATTAACATTTCATGCAGAAAAAAATATACATACATATCTAGAAATATAAACAATAATAAATAAAAAAAAACAGTGGGTGTTCAAGTATATAGGCTAACTAACCTTCAGTTCTTATCACTACACTCTAGTGTTATGAGAGCCGCCCCCGAGGAGGGCTAGTCATGAAGTATGAAATTACAGTCCCTGCAGACCCTGGAAGGGTCCTAAGCCTTTCAAATAAAATACTAAAGGGTCCCATCTTGTATGGAATTTTCTGGTAGACCCTCTAATGGAATACTTTATCCTTTCCAACTTAAGGAATAGCACAAAGTCCTTCATCCAAGCCGAAGCTTTGACGTTCTGATTTCCACTCTAACAAAATGCTTCTGTTGCAAAAGCAATCATGTCTTTTATTCGTTCGATGAAGAACCTTAAACTGAATTAAGCCAAGGCGAGTACATGAGGTAGACCCATTTACCCTAACCAAAGCACCATCCCATATTACATCAGATATATCTATTCCAAGCTCTTCTCCCCAGTCTGGGCAGATCTTATTAAGTGTTACATTATTGAGTGACAGAATAGTCAATTTAAATGTTTGAGATAAGACCCTTAAAGTGCGTGTAAAGCAGCAAAAAAATTGTGTTATGAGTTTGTCACACCACAGTATCATGTATCATTGACCACTGAGCCAAATTTGACGGATTAAAAAAATTGCTAAGTATATAAAATTAGGTCTCAAAATCATGGAAAAACAAGCACTTCTCTCTGCTGTGAAACGCTGGGGGCGTGTCAGTTAGAGGCGCTGGAACCACGCCCACCGCGGGACGGGAGCCCTCTGTGTACTGCACAAGGACGTAGCCTAGCAACAATGGAAGCTAGTGCTAGCAGCATCATCTGAAGGACCCAGCACTACCTGTTTGAGCCATCAGAGCCAGAAACTGACTCTGACTCCGACACTGACTGTGCTCAGCCTCGTTCCTCACAGTCTCCATCAGAATGGTAATTTATTTCCCAGTAATTTAAACCCCAGTCTACATATAATTCCTTGTCATAGCTATATTGGTGCACATAAAATATTACCTGTGGATTATCATTGTGCTGTCAGATGGACTCGCTCAGGGAATCAGGCCAAATCATGTCATGATTAAATGCAATAACATTTGCTAATATTACATGGGCATGACAGGATGCACAATGTAAAATCACTTTCAGGATTTGCACCTTCAGCAAAATGCATTTAATTAAACGAATGCAATATTTATAACATAAGCACACACTTACACTGGCGGGCACGTAATGCCGGTGGCGGAGATGAGAGCACCTACTGTCGGTGGGACAGAGAGGATCGGTGGCGGGCACCGTTGTGTGCCCGCCACCGATCTTCTCCGTCCCCGGCTTGCAGCCTCCCGTCCTGCCAACAGCGGCTGCTACCATCACGGCATTACGTGCCCGCCAACGGAGATGAGAGCACCTGCTGTCGGTGGCGGGCACGTAATGCCGGTGGCCGTGCTGTAACTATCGGGGGTAAAGTGGACACTGCAGAGACTGGTGTTGGTGGTGATTTTGAACTCTCCACAGTAGCTCCTCTTGACAACATCGATCCACCATTTCCTTACATTGTCTCGGTAGGAGACTTAAATAGGGTAACTGAGCCGTTACCCTGGCCCGCACACTGTGGCATCCAGGAAAGATGCATGAGCTACGTGGAGGAGACATGACTGGTTAGCTAGCTGCAAACTATCATAAGCGATGCTATCCGAGACTCGAGAGCTAGCGGAAAACCACCCAAGTTAATGCACTGAACGTATTTATACTGCTTCCGCAGCAGGGCGGGGTTTATGCCCATTAAATCCTGAACACAGAAATGTTGAAACACAGTTTGGCAGCCTAGCTCCATAACTAAATTATAAATGGCTGAATGGCTTTTTACATGTTTTAAGGAAATACATTTATAACCTATTTAATGTGTTTAGAAGAAAATGGCTGAATTTGCTTTACACGACCTTTAAGGTGTGCAGGAATTTGCAAAATAACATCTAGTCCTGTTCTTGGCAGTAGACTGGGAAAAGACTAATGGACCAGACAAAGTGACGGACCTGGAGATAGTGTAAAAGGCTAGAGTGTTGCAATTTAAAGTTGGTGGAAAGGGCATTCAAAGTGACAGTAGTGCTGTCTATGTAGAGATCACTGAAGTGGTTGAGGCCTGCCCTTCGCCATTGGGCAAAGACAGGATCTAATTTGACTGGGGGAAGATGTAGTTACTACAAATGGGGCCATAAATAGAGAAATCTGTCAAATTGAAATTTTGTCTAAATTGAGACCAAATCCGAAGAGCGGCAGTAGGGGTGGGCGATATGACGATATTAGATGGTGAAGGATTAGAATGTGTAGACGATCTGCCAAAGTGCAGAGATCGTAGGGATCGTCTAGGGCACATTCTATAAATTGCAGTTCTATGCTAATGCACCGACACACCAAACGTATTACGTTGTCAACCTGACCAACCAATCAAAGCGAATTACGGGCAGTGATGCACTTTCTTACCCGCCTCCTTGTTTATGTGTGAAGTACAGTGATCAAATTGTAGTGTTCAAATTACTGCGACCCCCCCCCACCCCCCCATCGGATAGTCTGCTGACAGATTTATTTGACCCTTTTCAATAAGCTATTTAGTGTTTTGATATACTTAAATCCTGTTAAAATGACTGTGTTGAATAAAACAAACAGTAATGTCTTCATTGATATTTTACTTTCATGTTTATTGAAAGCTACCTTTTATGTTGCAAGAGTGCACTTTATCAGAGTGTTGTTGTTTACCTTTTAGTGTGTTTACGTTGTTTGCACATGTTGGCAAAACTGCAACTATTTAAATTAAAATCTGTTCAGAAAGGTTCTTTGGCCTAAATTGTCTGTTTTTCTTTTTTTCGATTTAAGATCGTGATAAAAATCGAAACCGTGATTTTATTTTTAAAAAATCGTGATATGATATTTTGCTATATCGCCCACCCCTAAGTGGCAGTTACAATAGGGCAAGATGAGTATTGTTTAGGACAGTGGTTCTCAACTGGTCTGGCTTCGGGACCCACCATCACCCCTTAATGACAAGCTGCGACCCAAATCAAGGAAAATTTTCACCCTCTCAAATTTATTTAACAATTCAGTAACTGTACTATTAAAACTATTCAGTCACTTATTCAAGCAATAAAAAATTAATAAAAATAAATAAAAAAGTGCAACTATGACAACCAACATTGCACTATGGAAAAAATTAAGTTTCTTCAGTGGCAGTTTTTATCTACAAACTCAAATTGAAAAGCAAAAAGTGCAATTCAAAATGATTCAATTATACAAAATTATTTTTTCTTCTGATTACCTTATCAGTAGGTAAATACTGAAAAACACTGTGCTTTGAAGAAAATTAAGCAGCACTAACTTCAACCTTAGGTGTAACACTGACATCACTAACTTCAACCTAAGGTGTAACACTGACATCACTACTTTCAACCTTACAGTAGGTGTAACACTGACATCACTAACTTCAGCCTTACAGTAGGTGTAACACTGACATCACTACTTCCAATGTTACAGTAGGTTTAACACTGACATCACTAACTTCAGCCTTACAGTAGGTGTAACACTGACATCACTGGTGATTAGTATTTATTGGTAAATCATTGTCTACTTACTGGTTTTGTGAAACCAAACTTTGTAACAGTATGTTTTTTATTGTTGAATTACTGACGGGTGTTATTCATTTTTTTTTTTGTTGAACTTGAACTGGTTTTGAACTTGTCACTTGAACAGGCCAAGTGAAACAATTGTTGTAAAATACCCCTATCTTATTAAAGAGGAATTTGAAAATGTAAATGCCACTCGTCAGAGCATAAAAGGCTACAATAGCATGCCTTCAGTGCTGATATTTAAAAAAAAAATCGAATCTGAAATATGGATTTGGAGAAACGTGACACCTTACCGATTATAGACAAGCCCTCTTGTTCATCCCTCTCCTCCTCATCCCGCTGTATGAACATAGCCTTAAATGAATGAAAAATAACAACAAAATACCTGTTTTGGTCATTTCAGACTTCCTGTCAAAATATATATATATATATATATCCAAAGTCTATAGAAAGTGTTTACCAGATGTTGAATTTTTTTATGTTCAGATTTCAACCTTATTATCTGCTCAGAATCCACCTGAGTTTTTACTGTTGCTGTGTTCATTCTTCCAGATGCAAACAAAAAAAAAATGCAGGTAATTTTAATCAAACAGACTTCAGAACTATTTTACCAAAGTTACACCAGCATGTCCAGACCCCCACCAGAGGAAGAAATATCATGAATATAAAATGCCTGTACAAATATTCCTGGCAGCTACAAAGCCCTCCCACATTCCCACTTGGCTCATCAAAGTGAGGATGGCGGCCTGCTTAATGTTTGCAAAGGTAATTATCCAGTCATTGAAAAAAAGAAACACTTGAAACTGCTGCCTTGTTTGAAGATGAACTTCAAAATAACCTGAAAATTGTGCTGCAATACCCTCACAGTTTAGTTCTGCCTTTTTCGTTCCATTAACATCATTAATTAACATTTGAAGAATCGATTTTCGACATTTGTGAATAGATTTTGAATCTTGGGAGATAGACAGACCCCAACATAAGTTGTTAATGCCTCATTGTTAGCACGTGACCAATGGTTAATTCTAAGCCTAACCAATTTCCAACCACTCACACGTGTAGAATGGTTCAGGTTTTTTGGTACTATTGGACACTGACCAACATGACTGGGAATAAGGGGGAAAAATAATTCTAAGGAATATAAACAAGCAGTAGTCATTCTTGCCCTCCTTCTTATTTTGTTTTTGTGTTTTTTGTGGAACATTACAGACAGCACATGTGATGTCAGCACTGTACAAAGTGTAGCTTGTAGTGCAGCAGTCTGTAACTGTGTGTGTATGTGTTTGTGTGTCACAGGTATCATCACTGAGCAAGAATGTGAACAGGCATTTAGCAGTCGACTGGAGCAGCTGAGGTGTGTGTTAAAGAAGAGGACAGCAGTCTACTCAACAGAGGAGAAGGCTCTAATGGTGATGCTGGAAGGAGAGCAGGAGGAGGACAGAAGGCGAGAGCAAGAGAAACGAGTGAAGAAGGAGAGGGACAGACAGCTGCAGAGGAAACACAAAGTGGATGCCATATTGTTTGGTGGTGAGCCCTCACAACTTGACTACACTGAAAGGACAACATTTGTCTTTAGTTCAACAGTATGATTGAATCAAATACATGTGCTCGTTTTATAGAATACTGTTGGTAATGAGTTTTCCATTTGTTTCACAGATGAGCTTCCTACTGATTCTTATCTGCAGCCCTTCAGAGAATATTACACCCAAGCTGAGCGCTCACTGCACGCTTTACTACAAATCAGGTCAATCTTCATCTTCACTTTTTCAGTGCATCTCCACTACAGCCTGTTTAACAACAATAATAACCATAATAAGAGTTTGTCTGCTGTCTCATGTTACAAATCTTAAGGCTCATGCATGCCCCTTGCGGTGAAGCTTCTACTAAAGTGGACTCTAGGAAAAGATAATAACTTGATGGGACTGTAATATGTTTGTCTTTCAGGAGAGAGTGGGATGCGTTTGTGGCTTCAGCGGGTCATCCTGACTGTTCTCCTGTTCCTCAGAGCTGGGTTTTGCCTGAAGCCCCATCAGACCAGGCCTGGGCCTCTTCTCTGCACACTGCTGACACTGAGTGAGACACCCCCTGACTCACTGTTTGTCATGTCAGCTAGGGCCTGTTGTCCAAGACTCAATTATAAATCCAATCTCACACTGCAGCTCTGCAGGCTGTAAAAGTAAACACAAGTTAAAGATGTCAAAATTTCGTAACGCTTTTTTCTTGACAGAGCAACAACGTTAACTTGAACAAAAGAATGAAAAACGTGTTGTGTGGTCTGATAAGATTTCTTCTTTTAATTTGGATGTTCTTTTCATGTGAACTGTAGTTTCTTGGAACTGTCTGACTGTATAACACTTTATAACAGATCTAATAAATGATGGTCATGATGAGAATGAACAAGATACCTTTGGTTCTGCTATTTATTTTTGAAAAGTGTACTTCATGTTTCTGGTGATCGCAATATCTGAATCAACAGAACAAAGAGCAGAAATACAAGATAAAATAATGCATATTACCCACCAATTAGATCATGTAGATTTTTCATTTTTATTTATTGTAAGTTCTGTAAGACAGAGAGGTGCCACCCCAAGTCAAAATACTTTTTTTGGATTTGTTTTGAATGTAAAACTATTTTTTTTTTTGTAAAAATGATAATGTCAGTGTAACAAACACCCAAGGTCACCTTACATTAAAGAAACAGAAAACAACAAAGAACAGATATGAAATACAAAAGCACATAAAATGAATATATACAAAGAAAATACAATGTGGTTAAAAAAAAATAGATAAAGTGGATAAAACGGTTGGGGGACAGGGTATTAAAGGGAATAGGACAACTTAAAAAGGTGTGTTTTGAGGTGGGATTTGAAGGTGTCAATGGAGTCCAGAGTGCGTATGTGTAGTGGGAGTGAGTTCCAGAGTCTGGGTGCAGAACAGCTAAAAGCCCGAGCGCCCAGTGAGGTGAGTGAAAATGAAAGGGTGGAAAGCAGGGAGGCAGATGAGGAACGGAGTGAACGGGGTGGGATATAAGGGTGTAGCATATTAGAGAGATATGGGGGGGCCTGGTTGTGGAGAGCTTTGAATGTTAGCAGAAGGAGTTTGTAATGTATACGTTGATGGACAGGGAGCCAGTGGAGTTGCATGAGGACTGGTGTAATATGATCCAAGGACTTGGTACGGGTGATGATTCTGGCGGTGGTGTTCTGGATGGTTTGTAGACGGTGGATGACTTTCTGTGGTAGACCGGTGAGGAGGGAGTTGCAATAATCTAAGCGGGAAGTGACCAGGGCATTTATGAGGATTTCGGTGGAGTGCTGGGGAAGGGAGGGGTGGAGTCTGGAGATATTGCGGAGATGGAAAAAGGCTGTGCGTGAGATGTTATTGATGTGGGATGTGAATGAGAGGGTACTGTCCAAAATAACGCCGAGACTTTTAACTTCGGTTGAAGTGGGGACCAAACAGCCGTCGATGAGAATACTGAGGGGGTGGGATTTGGAGAGTGATGATTTGGATCCGATGAGGAGAATTTCACTTTTATTGCCATTGAGTTTGAGCTTGTTGTTTGACATCCAGTTTGTAATGGTTTGCAGGCAGTCCATAAGGGCAGTAGGTGGTGATGTAGTGTCTGGTTTGGTGGTGATGTAGATTTGGGTGTCGTCAGCATAACAGTGAAAGTGGATACCAAAATGACGGAAGATATTGCCAAGAGGGAGGATATAGATGATAAAGAGTAGGGGACCGAGGACAGAACCTTGTGGAACACCGTGAGGGAGTGGTGAGGGTGATGATCTGGTATTTTCTCCTTGGATAAACTGTGAACGGTCAGAGAGGTAAGAATGGAACCACTGAAGAGAAATGCCAGAGACCCCAGTGCCGGCCAAACGATCTAAGAGGATGGTGTGAGATATTGTGTCGAAGGCGGCACTGAGGTCTAGGAGTATGAGGATGGTGAGTAGGCCAGAATCCGCTGCTAAAAGAAGGTCATTTGTAATTTTAGTGAGAGCTGTTTCTGTACTGTGATTGGGACGGAAACCGGACTGGAAAGGCTCATAGAGGTTATTGTTGGGTAGATGGTCTTGAAGTTGGCAGGCTACTGTACGTTCAATAACTTTTGAGATGAATGGGAGGTTTGAGATAGGGCGATAGTTATTAAATTCATTCGGGTCTAGACCAGGTGTCTTTAATATGGGTGTGACTGAAGCAGTTTTGAGTAGGGAGGGAACAATACCATTTGATAGGGAGGAGTGTACAATTTGTGTGATGAGTGAGGAGAGTGTGGGGAGACAGGCCTTGACCAATGTGGTAGGAAGTGGATTGAGCAGACAGGTAGTGACCTGAAAGACATGATCAGTTGAGATATCTGTTGATTTGAGGGAAGATGGAAGGCAGACAGGGTACTGGTGGGCCGTACAGTAACATTGAGTGAAGGATTGTTTGACTGAGAAGACAGGCAGGGGGTGAGATGGTGATGTATGGAGTAAACTTTGTGATTGATGAAGTCCAAGAATTGCTGACACTGAAGGGCTGATGTGAAGCGGGTGGCAGTTTCTTTGGGCTTGAGTAGTTTATTTACTGTGGAGAAGAGAATCCTGGTATTGTTTCCGTCACAGTGGATGATGTTGGAGTAGAAGGCAGATTTTTCACATATTGCTATTACCTACTTTATCAGAGGCATCACTTTGTTTGGTGGTTGGACAAAATAAATGTTTTTATTGTGTGTGTGTCTCACCAGTGTCACACCGAAATTTACAAAATTTGACATTTAGCCACTCCCGAAAGTATTTGATTTTTTAAATAAATGTATACAATCCAGGCAATTCATGTCTTATTTATTTGCAATTAGTTTAAACAAAAAGACATCAGAGACAGACAAATTGGTTATACATGCATATACACTCAAACATGTTGAGTAATGTGCTTTGACATACATTATAATAGAATAGATTAGCAGGTCACAAATTGTAGTGTTTTATTAATGCTGCACATACAATATGGTAACAGATGGCAGGAGAATGAAATCTCACGAGGGACATCGAGGGAGAGTTTTCACATGTGACATCAGCTTATAAGAGCTTCTGAGGAAAAAAGTATTTTAGCCTAAAAAGACTCTGCAGCCCTGTTGCAGCACGTATCTATCACTGAAGAACAACACTAACCCTACTTACACACACAGTATTAACAGTATTAAGATGTGGTAAAAGTAAACTGTGCAGTTTTTGCTTGAAAGAGAAAGTCGTATCACAGAGACATCTTTTGTGATAACATGTCTTTGTAGGCTGTATTAGAGGATTTTTTCCCCAGACATCTTTCAAGATACAGCCAAATAGGTCCATATTTATGGTTTCTAGTACATTAAATAACAAATTTAAATGAAGACAATATATAGGATAAAGAATATCACTATCATTGAGTCTCTTGTTGATAGTTCACTGGTCCCCTGTGGGCTGATAAAACCCTTTCAACACATTAGATATGCTTAGAAATGCATGGTTGTGATAGAAAAAACACAGATATACAACATTTTGACCTAAAAGTGATTATACATCACTGAAGATTTAAAATGTAACAATACATTCTTTCAGTCTGGGTTGAGGGCTTACATTTGGGGTAGGTTGATATATATTGACAGCAGGGTGCAGGATTTGACACATCATTGAGTGCAGACCAGACATGTGACCTGATATTTGAGTCTACAGTACCTTTTTCAAAGTGATCCAGTCACTTCCATGTATGTTTTTGCAGTTTGATAAATACAAAACAAATTATTATTATTCAGTATTTGTGATTGAATAGTTAAAAATTTGCAGCTTTAGGAAAATGCCAAATGATTTATGTGGTTAATGTAAGGCTAGATAATAATATTGAAACAGTGCACCCTTTCTGAGTTTGACACTATATCCCTTCCTATGGCTGCTAAATGGAAATCCTAAATGAGCCAGCAGAGCTGCTGGGAGAATATAAGGCAGGTTAAGAGCAAGACACTGTTGTGCTTTACAGAGACATAAAGATGTTGAAAATTCATACTTAAGCAAAAACAAAATGCACTTTGAATTTGAATCTCCCATTGCTATCAATGTAACAATGTACCTCAGTTCCATTTGTTCCAAGATGCAGTTTTCTAATGGTATATGATCATGATGTTACATACTTTTTATACTGTACATACTCGTACCACTACACACTTTAAACATGAGTACATTTGAGTTCAGTTTTCACACAACTTCAAGTCTGCTAGCGCACCCTTTCTGTAAACATACATTTGAAATGGACTTTTTCACGTCATTTACAGTTAACTTTCGCCACTGACCAGCTAGCCTGAAATACCAACCACATTATGAGCTGCTGAATGGGGAAAATTATTTTGCTAAGCGAAACCTTTTAATGAATAACGCTGACTAACAACATGCTAAGAATAAATGGCTTTTATGGTTTTAATCAGTGAAACAAAAAACATTTACTTCCAGTTTCTTTGAAGGTACATAAGCCAACAACTCCCAAACTGTGTTTCACCTGTGACAGATGAAGAATTCTGTCATGAATGAAAGGAATTTGGTCTGAATGAACTCAGGCATCCTAACCTAGTATGTTGATCATCCAGGAAACACTTTTTGAGAAGTTTTTTAAAGATCCAGTGTGTAGGATTTAGAGGCATCTAGTGGTGTGGTTGCAGATAACCAGCCAAATTGCTCTTATCTCACCCTTGCCTCCACATAGTGTTTTTCTTTTTTCATTTTTGTATCCCTTGCTTGTTTGATGTATCTATTTGTACTGTCAATTCCTGAACCCGTGAAGCACTTTGGTCAACTTTGGTTGTTTTTAAATGTGCTATATAAATAAATTTGACCTTGACCTTGCCTTATGCAGGCAAAAACATGGTAGAAACATGGTGGTGCAACTCTGTGGAGTCCCTAATGAACACTAATGAAAACATGCATATTATATTCCATTCCTGCCAATAGTGTCTGCTAGATACAGTAGAACCTACACACTGAATCTGTAAACATAAGCCCCTTTCACACATGCACTGTACCTCTGGATTTGTCCAGAGTTTACCTGGAGGAGCTGTATGTGTGAACACAAATGTTTTTTGCCCCGGACTTTACCCTGCAAGCACCCTAGCTCAAGTTTGGTAGAGCCACGTGTAGAGCAGACAATTTTCTGGAGTGAATTCAAAGCGAGTGAGCAGGCGTGTCAATCACATGGTTTAATTGGCTATGACACATACTCAAACAATGTACACCGGAAATTACGAAAATGGCGTTTAAACTGCTCATCATCAAAGTTTTGCAAAACATCTGCCCAGAATATTTCCCTTCTAGGTCTCTTGTAGAGATTTTTTAATATGTGTGAACAAGTCTGACACCTGTTGTGTCATGCATGTGTGAACCAGGAAATGTGGACAATATCCAGATCTGATTCTCTCAGTATTGTCCGAGTTGATGGGTGAAAGGGGCTATAGATTGACATATTTTGTGGCCACAGATCCAAGCTGAAAAACTGACATATCAACACCTTTTAAGTTGATATGGTGAACATGTTGCATATTTGCACGTTCAGCAAACACAGAGCAACATTTTCATTAATTTGGAGTCTTGCTGACTGTCATTTGTTGACTATAGCTGCTAATCATTTGCATTTCTTTGCCTCAACCACGTTTTCGGCAGCAGGCAGATATTTTCTCAGATATAACCAACTGTAGAGTACCTGCTCAGCCTCAAGCAGCAGACAGATAGTGTTGGCATTTAATTTATTACATTTATTATAAGTTAATCAACCAGTCTTTGGTTTGCTTGGGTTAAAAGGACAGTAAGTACTGGACTGGCTGGATAAAATAGTAAATAACAGTTTTGGATGTGTTAATAATTACCTGCTAACATGTTTGCCATAACAATTTTCAGTGGTTTTAGTAAAGCCATTGTTAAACCCTCTGTTTTGATTCCTTTAAGGGTCGTTGTAACAAATAATAATAATAATTGTTTAATACCATACACCATGACATTGTGAAATAGTGATATTTTCTGAGATGATTATTGTGCCATGACAATATCAAAACGTTGCAACCCCAGTTACTTGTGCTTCCAGGAATAGTGGCACTGAGCACTGTTAGGCAGTTTGTTCCTATTCAAAATATAACAAATGTAACAATGATCAATATGGCGCTCATACAAGACAACAGTACAAATCAACAGGCAGCTTGACAAAAGTTCTTCCAAAACCTTGCTGTTTATCCCAGCAACCAAAGCATGTTCCTCACCATGCTGCATATTTAAAAAGTACATCAATAATTTCCTGCATTTATATGTAATTGTGCAAAAAAGGCCTATCTGAGCTATACACATTAATTGTAGGAGGGAGGATCTCCTTGTGTTTTGTATCTCAGCAGTAAGATACCTGGAGGAAGTTCTTCTCAGGACCATTTGGACGGATTAATGGAGGCTGTCTTTGATACAAAAGCTGAATTCAAGTCCAGAGGTGAGGGGGCACACAAGAACTTACTGCTTGAAAATAAGACACACATTAGGTTGGGCACTGCTCTCTCAGAATGATGATCTCATAAATAAGGAAATTCCCCGAGTCAAATGAAGCTAATGGCTTGTTCCTTTAAAATACATCCAATAAATAATGTTTTGGAATCATAAATCCTGTGAGTACTGTATTGTCTAACTACTTACTGGATTTCTGTTAATAGCTTAACCAACAAGGTCTGGCTTCCTGTAAAATGTGACGTTTTAAAATGGGAATGGCAATCAACCAGAGTTGTTTATGTTTAAAGTTTATGCTTTATCAGTCACATTATTCCTGCAAATATTCCCAAATAACATGAAAGCAGCAGAAGCTTGGCTGATTATTAAAATCTGATTATGTGTTAATGGATAACTGCCGTTACCTTTACCAGCTTGCTTTTGGCAGCTGATTAACTTATTTAGAGTTTGTATACACGTGTTGTGTTTGCTTGTTGCTGTGTGTGCTTGTTTTCCTAGACCCCTAGCAGTTTAACAGCAGTTAGCGTTAGAGACAGGCCGTGAGCGGGGCTGTGGTGGACTCTGGTTGGCTGACGAGGGGGAGGTGCAGTTGTCCCGGTTGTGGTTGTCCCATGCTGCAAGCCTTTTGCCTTGCTCCTCCTTCATAAAAAGCTCCACCATGAGGATCTTCTCCTTGTGCATCTGGAGGCTGATGTCCTTGGGGATGTCAGGGATCAGCCAGTCCACAAAGTCACTCATAAGCATCACTGCGTTCTGTACATGACAGAGACAACAAAAGGCAGATTAGTACACCTCAGACACAGACATGTCATTGTCCTCTAGATTTTATTGCCTAGTAAACTATATATAAAAAGACATCTGCCTTTTGTTTTTAGTGTCAAAGGGTATAATCAGCACTCATTCCTGCTTCAAATGAGATGTAGCCAATGTGTTTATTGGCTCCAGCTCTGATCGGCTGTGATGGAAACACAACACCTGGGTGGGCATGCAAATTTTTCAAGTGCTCTGCTATGACTAGTGTTGAAGTTAAGGTCACTGGCTTCTTAATACTTTTCCATCCATCCCTGTACATGTCTCTGTTGAACATTGTTCAGCTGGCACTAAGATTGAAAGAGAGACCGAAGTAAGACATATTAAGAAGTAAACACCATGAAATTGTCAATGTCTTCCATGTCACTAACTGTGCCTTACTAGCTGCCTGATGGGTACTGTGCATCTGACCTTTCTTGTTACCTATTGTCCGACATATACTGGACATTGATTCCAAAAGGTTATATGGAGCTGTGATAAGTAGCGAATGGGACTGATCAAAGTAAGCAGATGGAAGCTGTATTTAAAGGGAATAGTAGTACTTGTCTTGTTTGGATTGTAACTATTGTAAAAAATTATGTGCGTGTACTTCTGCGGGCTACAGACTTAGAAGAAGAAGAATCTTTATTTTTATCACATATAAAACAGTGTGCAATAGGAGGACACTGGTACTCTGCATTTAACCCATCACCAAGGGGGAAGTGGGCAGCTGAACAACGCCCAGGGACCGACTCCAAATTGAAGCTAGTGCCTTGGTTAAGGGCACTGTCTGGAAAATTAAGCTAAAGTACAGTTAATGTATGTTTTTGATGGTTGCCCAGCAAAATATATGTCACAAAAGAGAGGGACATACCTATTCAGAAGTTTGTAAAGGCATATAGTGTGTGTGCTTGGTATGAATATCTGAGTATTGTTCCAAACCTGAAAGACAATGACAAAGGCAAGGCGGGCGGCCAGAATGGCCCAGAACTCCTTAGAGAGTTCATATGGGGTAGTGGACCATGGAGGCTCTCTGTAGTCCTTGTATCTGCAGAGAGAGATATAATTTATTTTGAAACATATTTACTGTTCGACAGATCTCCCTTGTAGTAAAATACACGATGACATTGTATAATAGTACATGCTCTTATGTAAAAGCATAGCAGTTCTATCAGAGATTATGGCATTATTAGTTTTAGGGAGGTTTTGGCATGAAAATGATCAATTTTGAATATATTAATTATTGTCCCAACACATCAGCAGACTTAAATTCCAAAATCAAGTGCACCTGGCTGAACCAGCAATGAAACCTTACCTGCATACATCTACCTTGTAGCCCAGGTGCATTGGCTGTAGAGGAGCTGTGCCCTGCTGGAAGTCACTGACGTTGAAGTAAGACAGAGTGTGATTGACGAAACCGTGCATGGTGCCGTCAGGGCTGTACATGTACTGGTAGACCAGCCGTGGGATGAAGTCAGAGGTGAAGGAGATGACAAAGGCCTGGGGGACAGACAACTGCTCATCTGCTTACTGTCTTCATGAAATCAAACGACTAGGTTAAAGGTGTACTTCAATGAAGACTGAAGAATGAAGAAATGTAATGAAGACTTCTTACTTCGTTTAAGTCAAGTCTGAATGAAGCGTGTTTTATGATGAGTTAACAAGGCAGTTAAGCTGGTCTTAGTTCAGTAAAAGAAAGAAACTTGAATATCGATTTAGTTTATTAGACTACGGGGGCTATCAGATGATTGCTTCCTAAGATACAAAGTGGTATTATGAAAACAGGACAGCCTGTGGCTAGCTGATAAGAATGCTAACCGCAGTAGACTGCAATACAATACATCAACGCTGCTGTTTCTTCACATTATGTTGATAATGTTCATATTTTGAATGTTGTAAAGTAAGATTTTGGCCACATCTTATATACTGCCCCTTTAAACCTTCCTCTGTCATTCATTTCCCAGCTATGTGTTTGTTTTGCATTCTTCTGAATGGCCCTGGCATGTTTTGGAAGGACAGCTGAACAAGATTGAAGGTTGTGTAATTTTACTAGTTTATGCTTATGTGTTTTTGTTTGTTTAATGCCATCAACCTGCTAGGGACTGCAGTTGAAAATTAGCCTGAATGGCAGCCTCTGGTGCTCTTGTTAATGAATGTGCATTGTCCCTTCTTTAAATAAAACAAACAAACAAACAAACAAAAAAGATATACGACTTACATTAACGATGACTGCTACCTTGCTGAGGCCTCTCAAGAGGTTGTACCAGATACCTGCAGAAAGACAGGAGCTGTCATTAAGGGGGAGCAGTAGCTTCTACATTCAAGTTCTCCACAGTGTCACAAAGTAGCAGCCACCACTAGATGGCACAAGCACTCTGTGCATATGAGGTAGAAATAACACTGAATGTTGAGTTATTTAGGAACTTTTCTTTGGTATTACTGCTGACCAGTGCCAAAGCTTCTGGTTACAGGCAGCCATTTGTGTCAGTTAATTTATGTACATGAGAGAAAACCGACTTATACTGATCCATCACAGTCTTCTCTTCACTTTTCATTTTTGTTGTGTGGTAAAGCATCTGGAGGCAGGGACCCTTTTTTGTACTTTTTCATTAAACACATCAGAATTTAATCATACATTTGGGTAATTTAAAAGGTCCCCCCGAGTGTTTGATTTGTTTATTCTGGCCCACTGTAGAAACATATTGGTGCGGTAAAGTGAACTTCAAAGAGGAGGATCTGTTGACCTGTAGATATAAAAGGCTCATTCTAAGGTGATTAAAACCCAACGATTCTCAGTTTCAGACAATTATACACTCATTTAAACATAATTATGAATATAATTCACTCAGCTGCTGCTTATAGATCATCTGAAAGAGCCCTAGATCCTACAAACTGGACCTTTAAATCTCTAATAAACTTGCTTTTCTGCTTAATTGGCCTTCAAGTGCCTGTCACTCTTAACTTCTTCTTTGCAAGAAAAAAGGTATACAGATAGAGGTTAAATACTATTACGATATAAAGAATCACTACCACATTCAGAGGTGGCCCATTGATGGAAAGTAAATAAGTACATTTACTCAAGTACTGTACCTTAGTAGAATTGTGAGGTATTTTTTACTTTACTTTTATTTACACTTCATTTATTTGATAACTTTAATTTCTAGTTACTTTGCAGATTGCATGCTGCATCAGAGCCTAAGTAGCACATTTTAAAACAAATGTATTTAATGGGCGATCAGATACACTGTCTGGGTAGCATTCTTTTAGCAGTGTGTATGCATATGAAGCCCATACTGAGCCTGTGAAACACCAAGAAGCCAAAATGTCAGGCAGAATGCCAGTGTAGCAGCAGATGTTTGTGAATGCACTCTGTTTCAACTAACCATTGAACTAATGACTGCTGTGGCTCAGGAGGTAAAGTGGGTTGTCAAGTAATTGGAAGGTGGCTGGTGGCTGGTTTTGATTTGAGTTTTTTGAGTGAGGATAAACTTTGCAAAATGGCAATGACAAATTCTAAATCATTCGTGCCTTTTGTAAATTCAGCATTAAATGCAATACATGAAGTTGTTTTCTATTTGTAAAAAGTCAGTTTGTCGTGGCATCGCTGTACCAGCCTGTGCTACCCTGTGTGAGTGTGTCTTACCTGCCAACATTTAACAGCTATTTGAACACACAGTTTCATGTGATTTCATTATTTACACTACACTTATGAAAGAAGATAAAAAACATTTTATTGACAGTAAACATGTCAAATTTTACAATAAAGAGTAACCAATATATAAATTGCTATATTTTAAGTTGTTGAGTTCAGTGAAACTTGATAAAACTTGTGAAACACAATCTGGGACAAATTCTTAATTAATTGGGCCTGCTTGTTATTTTGGCATTGTAGTGAACGTATTTCTGTCTTTGTATAAAGACATTGTTCCGTTTGTTCACGTGATGTGTTTATTTGTATCTAGAGTGGTGAAGGGAGATCTGAAGTGGGAAGACACATGTCGAGACACATTATAATGCCCGGTGTGATCTGCTGAACTTGTGACTGGGAAGATCACTTTGAACTTTAAGTTTACTTTTTTTCTTTTTTTTTAACTTTTTTTTTTTTTTTCTTTTTCTTTTTCTTTCTCTGCGGGATTTTTCACCCTATTATATGTGATGTAGTGAACACCTACCAATGTCTTTGGCTTTGGCTGCAATTGGCCGGCGCAGCTCCATAACAAACTTCTTGGCATCCAGGCGAATCTCAATGATGTTATTCAGCAGAGCGAAGAGTGGAGCCAGAGGGAAGGAGGCAACAAAAAGAGTCACCATCCCAAACTGGATGACTGAAGACACAAATGAGCGGAGAATTTAGTAGAAGTTACAGGATGAATATATTGTCTTTTGCTTCAAAAACAGAACTACGGAAGCCCTAAAGGGCCATGCATTCATACATTTTATTTCCTCCGTTTTCCTGTGAAAACAAGTTAATTTCATTTGTTTTCTTGAGATCTCGAGTTATTATGTAAGGGATAATGTATAGTTCGGAGGTTGTTATGGAGAAATAAACCCCGACAGGTTGTATGGTTTCATACAACCTGAAGGGGTTTATTTCTACATAACAACCGACTAACTATACATTATCCCGCTTATTACACGGCTTACGAGTGAAACAAATAATAAATAATCACCCACAATGATTCAGCAGCGACACGGATTGCTCGGTAAAGTTTTAACTTTCACTTTCACTTTCGGGGCCTGAGAGGAGCTGGACAGCGTGCTGTGGTTGGTGTAACGCGTTGAAAGTCCAGCTGTCTTGCTTATGTTGCTATATGTTGCCAGGGCGGATCAGAGCGCCGTCCCTAGCAACGGTCTGTTATACTTGACGACGGTCATTATACAGAAATAACAGACCGTAGAACGCAGCGATGGACCAATCAGAGAGCAGCATTCAATAGAGCCGTGTAATAACTCGAAATAACAACTGCCGTTTTCCCGAGATAATAGGATAATTTTCTCGAGATCTCGAGATAACAAAACTTTGTTTTCCCGAGATAACGATTTAATTAATTCGAGATCTCGAGATAATGACTCTGATGTAGGCCTGAGATTATGGAGACGCGAGGGACTTCGTAGCTGGTCAGCTGTGTAGTTAACAACGACATCAGGCTCACTTAGATTGAGCCGCTGACATGGCTGAAGCCTTGCTAACCATCTTTTTAGATTATGCACACTAATATGTATATTATCTGAAGTTAATAACAAGGCTTAATGCTATTTCAGCCTGTGTCAGGCCTTGATTGAAAAGATATTGGACATGGTGATCGATATGCTCCTGCTCCTCTGACATTGTTACACTGAATGATGTTCCCTGCAATGATTTAATATACTACACTATCGTTTTGTTTTCTCAACATCTCAAGAAAATTATCCCGTTATCTCGGGAAAACGGAAGTTGTTATTTCGAGATATAAAATGTATGAATGCATGGCCCTTTAGGGCTTTCGTACAGAACACTTAATCTAATACTTAATCTGTATTAAACACACACACATACAGGCATGGACATAAGTCACTGGAGCACATGAAGCATGATTGAGTTGACATTCTGTGTGGTGTGAAAATGGATTTTATTAAATTAAATGTCAACATACTGTACCTCAACATGGAGGTTAGTTTGTTTTTACGCTGTATCAGAGAAATACGTTTGCTAGTCCACTCCAGGCAGCTAACAACATGTGCTGAAACGAGCTGACATTTGCAATGTCAAGCTAGTGTCTGACATAAAGCAGGAGTGACTGAATGTGTCTGTAGGTACATAAAAGCTGCACATTAAAGTGATTGCTTCAAAGTGGTCACAGCCATTACGCTTGTTAGTTTTGACCTTAACATGACTTGTTCTACAAAGGTTGGGCTGTTGAAAGGCTGTGATTAACATAGAGCGCAAACATTTCTCAAGGATTATCTTTGGATCAGGGCAGAAGACACCGCTCTCACAGACGAGATGAAGATGAGGACCTTTGCTGTTAGCAAACATCAGGCAAGATGGAAAATGCATTACTGAGGAAAGAGCAGCATCAGCCATGATAAAACTTCAAACTGCTCCAGATGCCAGTCATTTCAGTCATTTTAAAATAAATTTCAAGTCTAAATGACTCTTAATAACCTGACAGGGCACAACAGCCGTGTGTATGTTGTGTATGTTAATGCATTTGTTTACAAATGCCTTGTGTTCAGACTCACTCATCTCCATGTACTCAGGGCTGAGGCCAACAAAAGGACCCAGGATGTGGTCTCTCTCATGGCGCTGCAGGGTTTTGTTTAGCTCCTCCTCTTGCTTTGAGTCCAACTCCGACTTCCTCCTCCGGAGCAGTTTCTTCAGTTTCCTGCATACACCAACAGCCAGTGATGTAAAAAGCACATTTAAGCCTTGTTTCTAAAGCCATTCTTGTTTACTGTCTCTTTTTAGACTACATGGATAATGTGATTCTAGTAAGTGTACTTTTACATAAGCAAAATTTGAGTGAACTATGCTCCTTCAGGATACACAAGTGGTGCTATAAAGCAATGTTTGGAGGAGTGGGTCCTGGTTGGTTAAAAACATGAGGGTGACGTCACATTCCACATTGTGCAGAGGGTGAAAGAGGATGAAATAATAAACATATGGGAAACACTTTATTTAAAGTCCTTTTAACAAGCCTTAGTTACTAGGTAATAAGGCTCTCATCAGTCTTTAAGCATATATAACCCATAGTAGTGTCATTAACATGTTTGTCGTTAGATTAGAAGACATTCATACAGTATGCACTTAACAAACGTGTCAACAGATGACAGTCTGAGTAAGGATGGGTATGGAATCCTGGAATTTAACGGGCCCCAGGACTAACTTATGAAATACCCTAGTATTGATAAGCTCCGACATTAATGTTTTATTTTTTAGGACTTGTTTTTTAACATTTTCGCGTGATTTGTTGTCACAGTGTTGAAGCCTCTTCTCTGCTCCACATACACACAGACACAGAGAGCAGAGAGGCTGCGGTACAGACAGGTGATGGTATTTGGAGCCAATATACATTTGCAGTAAAAAAAATAAAAATCTTGGAGCCAAAAATTTACTCAATTACTGTAGTAAAGTACAATTTTGATGTACTTTTCACTTCCACTTCTCTACATTTATTTGATAACTTTAGTTATAAATTACTTAGCAGATTTAGATTATTAAGTATTAACGGGCTATTGCTTGTGATGTGTAATCAATCAGATATTATATGTGGGTCACTACAGACAGAAAAAATATGTTGCATCAGAGCCAATGCAGCGTATTTTAAAATTCTTTTATTGGCAATGGGACACAAAAAACACAGATACTCGAAAAGGTCAGCCCCTGCAATCGGCCAGGCTAATAATCCCATACTTCTCTTGGTATGTTGACAGTTTCTATAATTGTCGTACAGCATTGTGAGGTTATGCGTGGAAACAATGGTCTGGTGTAATAAAATTGATTTATCATCATCTAAATATTACAGATATTAAACAAGCAAGATACTCTATTGTAAGGCTTCAGTTCACTGAAGCATGCACCACTTAATATAAAGTGTTACCCATTGGTTTTACTTTGATTAAAGTCAGAGATAATTGTAGGCTGCCACATTTCAGCAAGGCACTGTCTGGTTCCCAACTGTGACAGACAGGCATTAAAATGATTCTTCTCAGATGCAAGAACAACTGAGTGGGTCTGCACAACTTGTTCTGGGGCTTGCTGGGCCTATTTATTTTAATCTATGCTGAACATTACTTTAGCTTGTTTATGTGGCTGTTCGGTGTGTTAGTATCATGGGAAAGTGTGCTGTTTTTGCATGTTGCACAGTGTATGCTCTGCACTCACGGTATGCCAATCTCAAACAGGTTGTTCTGGATGAGCTGCTTGCCAAGCATGGTGATGCACAGCTGGATACACAGCTCCATGAGGCAGCCTGCATGCGCACACTGGAGGAAGAGAAAGTGAACAGTGTGTCATAAAATGGCAGCACATTAAACTGAGGCAGAAGAGCCTGAAGTTGACAGTCGGGAGTGGAAAGCTGAGTAAAAACAAGTGCAATACATCCACCTCCTCTATAAAGTTACACCAAAATGAGACTGTTCTCTGTCTCACTGAAGCAACAAGGGACAACAGCTCCAGCCATTTCTATACAAGCGATAAAATACTGTCCGATCCTAGATCAGTTCCACCCCTGAATGATCTGTGTGAGTGAGAGAGTGTTGATCTGTATGGGTGAAGGAGCCGTGTTAGTTAGAGCCATGAGCTAAACTGTTATTGCTGTAACTACAATGCTTAAGTGCAGCAGTTCTTCTTCTGGTGTGTTTGTCAGTTACCAAACAGCTCCAGGTGCTATACAATCTGCTTCTGAGCTGTAGGAGGGCCAACCCTTATTGTAATCAGATTTGTAACAGGTGACTGAGTGTAAATCTCAGATCTGAACAGCAAGTCATCAGGGTTGTTTCTATGTTCCAGCTCTTTCACATAGGTGCCCATGCTGACTAGTGACATGGCTAAAGAGTAAACTGCAGCTTGAAACAACATCCATCCAACCTGCCGCAACAAATAAAAATTAAAGACAAGAACGTCACGTTGTATTTTTGGATGTGAGAGCTGCACACGCACAGTACCGATCAGGCTGCTGACAAAGCTCTGGTAGTGACAAAGAGGCCACAAAGGGTGGTTACTTTTTAAATGTCTTTTACTTCAGTCTCTCTTTCAAACTCAGTGCCAACTGAATGATGTTTGACTGGTGCTTGAACAGAGATGGATGGAAAAGTATTAACAAGCCAGCATCCGTATACTTTAACACGTCATATCAGTGCACCTGACAAGGGGAGAGTATTAGCATGTCCACCTCGGTGTTGTGTTTCCATCACAGCTGATTGGAGCTAGAGCAGATAAACACCTGTGACTACTGCAGAGTCGTTTGATGGCAGTAAAGAGCCAGATGTTGGGGACGGGACGTCAGTGGGGTTTTTGTCCAGTGTGAAAAGGATATAACATTTATATAACATTTGTTAAAAACTACAGTATTATATGCTTTTTTAAATTTTTTTTATCCATATCTTCATTAGGACTTGGGCTTGGGTTCAACAGACAGGGTAGGAAGGTGGGAAACTATTAAGACATGCAGTTGGTTTTAGTATTGTCATGGGATTTGCTGACATTAATAAAATGTGCCGTAACAATAGCCTAAACCTTTAATTCACTCTGTGTTTAAGTGTATATTACCTCTTCCATTCTGTACGATCCAACGACATACAAGTAGTTTCCAGGCCGCCCAACAAGCCTGTGAACCAAACACAACCATCACATGTTGTGGCATGAGGAAAGCAGGTCGTGTACAGGATGACAATGTTCAGTACACAGTACAAACATGGCAGTGTTCTGGAGAAAAGTGTAAGAGCAAATGCAAGTATATGAACTACTACTAACTTGTCGAAGTTTGATAAAAACATAAAAATACACACATAAAACAAGAAGAATTGAGAAGTCATTGTTTTACCTGCCCCTGAAAAAGGCCAAATACACAATAGGTGTGAAGGCATTGACAAACTTCAGGATAAAGGTTTTAAAGATGAGGCGCTCTTCAAAGCTCTTGTCTGTCTTTGGAACCTCTGAAAAAGAGACAATACGCGACTTAATTATCTCACATCAATTCAAACAGGAGCACTGCTAACCCTAACCCTGTGTTTCAGGTTTCCACATCACACCTCAGTAAAGGAACCTGTTAAACTGAGATTTAAGCTGATTCTGTCCAAATGCCCTATTCCTCTAAGAGCTATTTGAATTTCGTTGGATTCTACACATGGAATGCCAACCACTCTTTGACAGTTTAATGTTGAACTCTAACTCCCATTTCATTTTCATGTACTTCGTCCTTTACATTTTTATAAATTACTGCACATTTTAGAAAGAATCTTTAAAGTGGTTTGTTAACGTATATGCCCATGTCGACACCTTAATCACTTCGTTATCTTAGGCTGAAACTCTTTCTAGTTAAATTCTCCTATGAGTTTTTCAAAGGTTTTAAAAGTAGTTTTTTTTCCCTCTGTGAGTGTACATAAAGCTGTTCTTCTTTTTTCTCTCCACCTTACAAATGTATTATCTACAGTATCTCTCCAGGTGTAAACCTGGCAGACTGAGAAAGCTGAATCAGAAGTTTATAGTATCCTTCCGATTTCTGTTTTTTGACAATCTTATTCTACATCACCAGTCACTCCTCTAAAGCAGAGTTTTCTCCCTTTTGGTCTGTATATTATTTTCCAACTAGCCTGACCTGAGGTTGAGACTGACCCAGATTTAGCTCAATGTGTTTCCATCCAGTTTGATTCTTTGAAGAGCACCAATAGACAATTCATGTAATTTGGGTAGTGTAGAGATATGGCAGTGTTAGACCTCCATTTTCCTTGTCAGGTTGGAGTATCTCAAATTTCTTGGCCTTGCTCCTGCCAGATGTACCAGCATATCTGTTTATCCCATCCTGTAAACTAAAATTCTGACAAGTAGTAAGGTAGAAAGGTATAATAACCTTGGCAGCATATTCATTTTTGCCACCACAATTCTTGAACTATCATTTTGTTATAATTCTGTAGCTTATTATTCCCTCCACCAAGGAGGTTAAGTTGTCAGGAGGCCTGTTTATTGGTGGGTTGATTGGTTGGTTTGTCAGCAGGATTGCACAAAAAACTACTCAATGTTTTTTTTTATGAAAATTGGCTGGAGGATGGGTCTCAGCCCAGAATAGACCCCCTTAACTTAACCTTAACCCCTGGTGACATCTCTTGATCTGGGAGCACGGTTTTACTATGCATCTAACTACTCCATCACCAAACTGAGGGCCTAAGCTTCATGTTTAAATATATTTCCTTTTCCTACAAACCCTTAAAGGCGCAAATTGTAAAATTTGACCAGATTTTGAAAGTAGTTCCAAGAACATGGGGGTCAGCATATCACCAGAGTAACCGACAAGTGCTGCTCTTTGCTAGCTATCCTTCAGTTTGACAACAGGAGATGCAGTACGGAGGTGTTTTACAGTGGCTCTGACCAAGGCTATGACTCTGAGGACTAGAAGACATGGCAGGCGGGGACAGGAGAGGTATGCAGCAGGAGAGAAGCGACAGAGACTTGGACATCAGCAGCAGGTGAAAACAGCGCGTAGATCCACAATATTTTCACATCTAACTTTTCTTCACACCCTGTTGATAATGTTAGTTCATGTTTTAAATGTTTTAAGCTAAAGTTCTGGCCATATCTTACAAATTGCTCCTCTACATAATAAGAATATTTTTGATCCACTCAATCTGTAGAAACAAATATTTGGTTTGAGAATCAATCATGTCTTTAAGTGGTTAGCAGTGAAATGTGCCTCACCCAGTGCAGTGAGCCAGCGAGCGATGGCAGCGTAGATTTCATCTAAGATGATGATGACAATGAGGTTGATGATGGCAGCAGTAGTTTTGACAGTGGCTCTGATGTTGGACCGTGCTGCAGGGTAGGTGCTCATGTGCAGTGCTGCCTTAATGCTAATCCGGTACAGGATGACCCCAAAGACAATGGCAAATGTCACAGCAATCTAAAAGTAAAGAGAAGGAGAAGAACAATCGGCTGATATTCTGACAAAACAATCAAAGTGGGGAACATATTGTAGTACCACATTCCCTATCTTTATTTTGCCGGTTGTATTTTTTCTATGACTCATTTCTTCCATTTTATTCTGAACAGTAGGCAGGATTAAGCACAAAAAGTCTAAACAAATTGTACTAAACAAGGTTGAAGCCAAGTAGAGTGATCTGTAGTCCAGGATGCCAAGTTGTCACCTGTTGAAACGTGCCACACGAATTTGAAGGTGTGGTATTCAATGGAAATAATAAGGACGGCTGTTCCAACATGCATCATGTGTGCATAGCAACAACTGCTGCTCCACAAAAGCTTTCTGACATCCAACCCTAACCTGACAAGTCCTAACAAACAGGAGTTTGCCATTTGTCATTTGTGAGAAAGCCTTTAAAGCGTATCAACATATATTTCACATATAAATAAGAAATGATTAAATATAGCACTGGTTTGGGTCAGGATTTAAAATTAAAAATACATTTTGTGATACAAGTCAGGCTCACATGGATTGGGTTTTAAAGACATGGGTAAAGGTCTGGTTAACATTCATGGACACTCACAACAATCATCGTGTTGCAGACATGGGCTTGTATAATTTAAGGAGCATCTTTTCTTTACAGAAACATTATTTCTGTGTTCTTGTAGGAAAAATTGTTACTCTGTCGCAGCTATTTTCTCCTTCCGTACGGCTACACTCAAATACAGTAACATTGTTGTTGTTGGAGAAGAAGAGTGCTACTAGAAATGTTACGCTGATTATTTGCAACACTTAAATAACAGCTGTTGCCTACTGATTTAGAGATGAGATTTAAATGATGATATGATAAAAGTTGAACTGGAGGATTCTCTTGATATTAATGTGACACAAAGAGCAAGATAATTTCTCTGACAGTCACCAAGCTGCTAGTCTAAAACACACAGTCCGTCACAGAAAAGGATTTTACTGACAGTACAGACACTGGCTTGCATGGAGCACATTGGCCAGACAGCAGCATTCTAGTTTATGGAAAATCAACATTAACTAATGCTAGCTGTAACAAAACATTACAGCTGATATAGTCTGCTGCTGGTTATCTTTGAGACTGTTTGAGAGCCAGTGAAATTGGCAGTCATTGCTGGTTAAGAGGTAAGCTGCTACACTGTTTTCTATACTGATTTTGTTAAGTTGTTGATGAATTTAAGGTTCAAGAGAACCTCGTTAGCACTGGAGTATATTTGGTATTTTGCCAATAAGAAACAGAAGCCCAAATAGAACCAGCTAACAAACCCATACAAACAAAATCATAATAACCTGAGGAAAACAACAAATACAAATACTATAGCAGGATTCACTTTTCAAGCTTATCATCATTCATAATATGTTAAAGCACAAGATTTTTACCTCATTTGATCGTCAGAATCCTTAAATCTAAGTGGAAGTTTTGTTGTCTAGTTTTCCCCTGCTCAAAGAAAACATTTGAACTAGAACCCTGCTGTCCCTCACTCTAGAGATGTGTGAATCTGGAAGTAATTCAGGGTGACTAAAAATGATATATTACTGCTTCAAAATATCATACACATGTTAGACATACAGGGGCTGCCTGGTGATGTAACACTGCAAAGAGAGACTCACCATGAAGCCCATCATGACCACAGTAGTCAGGTAGGCCGGCAGTCTGTCTGTACATGTCAGCTTCACCTTCTCCCCCTGAAACACACACACACACACACACACACACACACACGCACACACGCGCACACACGCACACACACACACACACACACACACACACACACACACACACACACACACACACACACACACACACACAGAGAATTATGTGAAGGACATAAAGTACACAGCATATCTGAGATGTGTGTGTTAATATGTGTGTTTCTGCTACCACTGCTTCATGTCTGTCAGTTAGTAACAGCTCATATGCCCTGTGCTTACAGATAAACACAGCACACACAATGTATAAACAAGCACACACACACACACACACACACACACACACACACACACACACACACACACACAAACACACACAGACACACACACGCACACTATGGCTGCAGTGGAGCACAGCTAATTCCGCCCCGAGTTATCATGTCACATTCAAGGCTACTGAGAACTGGGTCAGAAGGCTCAGGCGACTGTCTGTGTGTTGTGTATTTCACTCAAAGAAGGATGTGACCTTGTGCAGACAAAAGGCAATAGACATGTAATCATGCTTGATCCTGAACCTTGTCTTGAGGACTCACCAACATGTCATAATGAACATGTCGTCTTCACTCTCAGAGCTTTGTACATCTCATTAGCAGTATTGAGCAAGTTACTTTCAATGTTGCTGTGTGTGTAGGGGAATGCATAATGGATTACACTATGTTTTGCATTACTTTCACAAAAATAACTGCACCTAGGTATAACTAGGCATTATATAATGAAAGAGGTTAATATTGTTTCATAGTGGGTAATCAAAGCACAGAAGCTCCAGTTTTTTGCAGTCGATTACAAATCCCTTGACGTACGGTCCAGCTCGTGAACCCACAGGGTGCACACTAGCACTTTTAGCTTTGCATCTGCATTGAAGATTTACATATGGAAGAGCTACATATTTTTAAATCAGTTTTGGATCTTGGGGCTTTGCAGAGACTTGGATTATGCCGGATGAGCTGAATGGAGCCATTTCATGTTCTTTTCTCTGTTGTTTTTTTTCCCCATCTAAGTCCCCATCTATTACTTGTAGTTTAGGAGAATGCTGCAATGCTGTTTTGCTTGTAAAGCTCCATACATGTTTTGGGGACTACAAAACTTCACCCAACTTTCCATCAGCATGAGAGAGTAGATGATCACTGAATTTTTGACTTGTGAGTGAACTGTTTTTTTAAATACTGGGAGTTTGAGGTAGTCAAAATTATTATTAATACAAAAAATAAAACAACTAAGTTTTTGTATCGTCTGATCTCTGAAAGATGTCAGTTAGTGCTTTTTAAGAGTACTCATCTTATAGTGCACATATGACACAGGTAACATGTTACCAAACCTGGATGACTGAGAACCTTCATCAACATTTTTATAAATCAGTCTTACCTTCGGAGTTGAATGTTCCTGTTTCAATGTCTTTTGCATGACCCGGAACTCGTACTCGGCTCGGTTGTGGTCCTTGAAGAGAAATCAGTGTAGATGTTACATTTCCTGATATTACTGTATGTTAGTAAGCAGGGTACAAGACAGTAAACAGTAGAGAAGATCCTTATGGAATTTCAGAATAGAAAAGAACAGCAGCCTGTTAATAAGGTTTGCAAAATGGTGTTTAAATTCAAGTACAGCACCCTGTGCAGGAAAAGAGAGAAATGCACCGACCCAATGAGCACAAAGACTAGAAACAGTTAGCAGAATGCTCAAATAAACAGTAGTTCCATTAAAAACAATGTAAATGCTAAATGATGGTGAATGTTAGCAGATGGTAGAATGTTTGTTCTACGAGTCTGTGGCAGTCAGTGTTAACGTATTTGCTGTCATGTGGGGCAACAGGGTGTGGGGAACAGAATCAACAAGCTCATCAGGAAGCTTGGCTCTGTCCTGGGGATGGAGCTTGATATTTGGCAGTGGTGTCAGTGACAGAAGACTGCAAATTGAGGGGCATCATGGACAACTACAGCAGCAGACTGTAACCACCACAACGCACAACAGAACACCACAGGAAATGTTTTCTTCATGTGGCTATCAAACTGATCTACCTCAGGCAGAGAGATGGACAGCACAGACATGGGGTGTTCATTTCAGCTCTGTTCAGTTAAATCTTCCTCCGGACGACAATGATTAAAACCCTCCGATTTGTACATCAGATATATACAGAGATATACATAGTTAAATGCCATTTTCTCAACCATAACTGTTTATTTCTTGACACAAGATTTAGTTTAGATTTAGACCACTGACCACTGGTTGATATTTATTATCAGGACTTTTAACTGGTGTACATTTTTTGGAATGGTGTATTTATTTGGATCTCCACTTCACCGTTAACCTGCTGACTTATTTGATCATTACTGTAAGTTGAATATTTGAAGCAAGTCTGTTGCTAGGGGTGTCTCAATCAAATCAAAACAAAACAAAAGATAAAGGCCGGGTGCTGTGTGGGGAGAGCCAGGCGGAGCGGGAGGGCAGTGCCGTCGCTCAGCTGCTCAGAGCCAGCCGTTCTGGAGGAAGAAACACCCTGAGTCACATCAGGTCATGAGTCGCTTACCAACAGGGGAGGGGAAATTAAGTTTACTTCATGAACATAACTGTACAGAAGAGAGGGGAAAAAGAAGTGAGAGAGTAATCTGTAAAGTAAAGTAATCTGGCTGTTCAGGGCGAATCAACACTTGTGCAAGTAACACGAATAAACACAAATGATCCTGACATCAGCCATCAGAGAACACATCATTTAACAACCACTATTGCGGGTTAAAATCTATCTGATGTGACCTAGGCACAAAACAAATGTTCATGGACAAAGTAATAATTTAAAGTTTTATACAGTTGCCAACTTCCTTCATCATTCTCTGACTCACTCCTGGAAGTTCTAGCAACAGGCAACCAATTGAAACACACTGTTACCTTAATTAAACTTCTTCTTCTTCAGGTTTGAACATTATTTGAAACATTTGAGATAATGTAACAGCTCAATAAACACATTTATACATTGTTGCAAATCAATAAGCTGAGCGGAGTTTAAATAAAGCTCCGTACAGCTGAAAGGAACTGCAGAGCCAGGTAAGACCTTTCTGTGTTTTAAACACTGCAGGTGACTACTTTCCAGCTACAAAGTATTTTTTACTGATCAGTGAAGACTTTTTTTTACAATTCAAAAGAGTGTACTCATGACTATGATTCAAACGTAAGTAAAGGGGCAAATTAGAACCAGCTACCCTGTGTCTGATCTCTCTTGCTCCTGTTCAAGGTTTTGTGGATTTTGGAGAAACATATTTTCAGGTCTTTGAGAAATTGATGTGTTTGACTACCACGGTCTTCCCAGCCAACATGTTCATGTGGGCCCCATAAGGGCTCAAAGTGAGCTGAGAGCACATGAGCTGGAACTGTGGAAACTATGTGGGGCTCCTCCTCCTCCTCAATACCAGCATATGCCATTTTTCAAGTCTGGAAATTACAGAAGGAGAAAACAAGGTGTTTTAAAAGGAACTTAGCCCATATTTTGCACTGCTTCTTCTATTTGTTGTTATTACTTCACACTGTCCACACATGCGTGTGTGCTGCTTGTTTTATGAGTGTGGAGGGAATAGTCGTCTCTGTTTGACAGGAAAAAGTCAAAAAATAGAAAAGTAAAGGTAAAAAGAGGAGAGAGACAAGAGCTATAAGTCAGCTAACTGGCCTGTCAACTCTGCTGCTGTTCGGAGACATAAACAACAGCAACAGTATTGGATGGCCAGCATCAGGATGAATCTTAGAGAGAAAGAGGAAAGCCACAGACAAACCCTACACAGGAGCAAAGAGATAAAGAAGATGTCAAGTGTAAAGCTCTCAGGCAGATTGTTAGACACCTTGAGGGAGAAGATGTTACTGTTAGCGACTGTAGAACAGATCTACAGCAGTGAGTCAAAAAGGAAAGAAGGTAGGTTTAAATATGAGATGAGTTGGATCCAAACCTTATGTTCCTCCTGTAGAATACAACACAAACATAAACACATTAGGAGAAGATGTCAGTCAGCAGTCATTGTCTTTATAGAAAAATGATGAGAATTAAACATCTGTCATAAAAAAGGTAGTAGTGCACTGTTCCATTTTATTATGAGTTTAAAAGAAAAATGGTTTTAATACTGATGTCTGAGGCTTTGTGTGGGAACATTTTTGCTGAGGGCTGAGTCACAGCAGAGTGCACACAAAAGACAGAGGAGGAACATTCATATGCACATTCTGACACGTGCCTCTATGTCGCCCTCATTACTTTGGAACTGTGCTTTTAAGCGAAGTGCAGTGAAAAACATCTGTATTCTTCACATGATAAGAGAAGTATCATTTTGAGTTGTTATATGGAGTTGAAAATATTCTATAAAAATAAAGGGTTCAGTTTGCAAAATCTGAAATGAAATTTGGAGGTGCTGGAGATATAGAGACTTTTATAGAGTTAGGAAGTGGGAGTGGCCACTGGCTCTGACAGTGATGTTTTCAGAAACATATTTTTGTATACTGTTGAGCTGCTATACAAGAAAAGTGAATGCCACAGCCATTTTGTGCCGTCATGTAGCACCTATTTGAATGTATTTGTGTCTTTCTACCTCATAGACAGCCGAAGCAGTATCCCTACAGCAGCATAATACTTCTTTGAAGGTTAAATCCATGGTATTTTAAACATCAATAAAGGAGCATAGTGGTGCCAGTTGTACGAGTGTTGGTGCATGTGAGAAACTTTGGAAACAAGTTGTTGAATCTCATTCCCATGTACAGTAGCTTAAGTCTTTTACATTTTATCTAAACAGCACATCATTTCAAAAAACAGTTATTTATCACCTATGTTGATACAAAGGCTGTTTGACCATGCCAGTTTTTCTATTTTTCCAAGCACCAATTGTCTCCATTCATTACACTGTGCTGGAAATCTACTTGCTTGGAGTTGAGATGACTTGGAACTTTTAATCTATCAGAAAACATCATGTCTGCTCCGATTGTTGTCGAAGCCACAGCAGCCACGTTATTACATGATAATGCATTTAAAAGTGCAGGTGAATTGGAAAGGGCCACACTGTATTAGCACACAACAATAATGTTGCTTTTAAAACAATTAAAGCATGATGACATGATGGATGACAAGTCTCAGTGTTTTAAGCGAATAATCACACTTATTGAACCAGTGTTTTCAACCGTACACTCATGACTGTAAATCTTTCAAAAAAGCATAGAAAAGGCATTTGTGGTGTTATCTCACCTCCTCCTCCTCTCCGAAGCCTGTTAGGTCCCAGACATAGTTCAGTCGCATCTGCCGTCTCTTCCAGTGCTCCATGAAGAGAACCGCTATATAACCAAGCACACAGCAAGCTAAAAGAAGGCTCAAACATAAGCTGTCTCTGCACACTTTTCTCTATAGACACATCCGCCGTCTAAAAATAATATGGAATATAGAATGTGACATACACGTTTTCTTATTGTCAATCTGTCTGTATGGACATGTATCTAAAATATTTCACAAGATGACTATAAAGTTATGTATGAATACTGTATCTTCTGTACTGTATGGTCACTTGTAGACTGTTCAACTATGTAGGGTTCTCTAGGAATATAAAGGGTTATTCATAGAGAAGCACAATATGGATTTTTCAGCCGATACAATAACTGATAATTACCTGACTCTCATGGCCATTATTGGGCTGATAACTTATCTGTTCAATATATATTGCGCCTCTCTAGTTATTTATAAATGTTAAACATGATTAACAGCTGTTGTGACTAATTGTAATCTTATCTCACTAATCTCTACTACTCTCACTGATAATTCTGGTGTTTACAATTAAATTGAAAATACAATTAACAATAAATCCCCCACCAATAATGCTATGTTCCATCTCTCGCCACTTTCTGACTTTCCTTCCCTCTCTGTGGCTCTCGGATTAAAAACCCATTGGTTAATATAGATCTTAAGAAACTGACCACATGCTATATATTTGTGTCATTAAAGGAAAATGTCATTCATTAATACATTCCTGAAACAGCTGGCATTGCCACTGGGTGACTATTTTCAGTGGCGGATTAATTGACATTTGGTGCAATAGTGAGTGCTTGGAACAGCAGGAGATTGTATGTGGGATTGAGTCAAAATAAGTTACAGTGTGTGTGTTGAAGGTAATGAAGGAACATGTCACCCAGTGCAATAGAGTGGCTCAGTGATGTGTTGTTAATAGTCTTTGGACAACAACAGAGCTCTATTGCACAGAGAATGAAGATCAGGCTATGATACACATACAATACTTTGTTATTAACGATAAGGCTACAAATTTCATCATGATGAAGTACTTTCTATTTGTATACAAGCACACTCATGTTGCTATTTCACTAATGCAATAATTTATCTGATGGTTTTCTCCTTTATCAGGTCTACAGTGAATCCTGATGGCTGCTGAGCTGTGACTGCCTGTGCCTAGCTTCATCACCTCACATAACACCTCACTGGTCTGAAGTCTTGCTGCTGCTAACAGATGGCAGCGCAGTTTGGCAGGACATGAGAGGCGGAACAGCTCTGTGTGTACTCAGGGGCTACCTTTGTGGATTCCAATTGTAAATTTCTTGGCGTTTCAGGTGTATTACGTCTCTACCAAAGCTGTCCTGGATGGATTAAATATTACTATGTATTAAATGGAACATTTCCAGCAATGCTAATCTGTTGACTCTTTGGTTGCTGTTTATTTGATTGGATGTGAATGTGTCCTTACCCCAAAGGGCCATGAAGATGGAGAAGAAGACGGTGGCTGGGTTGTCAAAGAGGTGGCTGGCTCGAGCTGTGCCGCACGCTGTCACCAGCTTCCAGTAGCTGCAGGCGCGGTCACACAGTGGACACATGGTGATGTTGTTCCTGTGATCACAAATCTCCATACTGGCAAAAGAGGGATGGAAGAGATGAATTATTCCAACATCACATCACATCACATCACATCACATCACATCACAACACAACACAACACAACACAACACAACACAACATAACATAACATAACATAACATAACATAACATAACATAACATAACATAACATAACATAACATACCAGTGTCACCACTGTACAACCAGCACTGCTCCCAGTAGACCTCACATGTGCACTATACCATAAAAAACTCTACACATATCCCATATACATTTTGGTGTGCACTAACTGGACAATTTTTAATAACTCATATTTATTATTTGTAAATAAAAATACCACATTGTTTATAATTACACTGTTTACATTGTAAATATAACTACAGTGTTCATATTGTAAATATTATGTATATACCAGTCAATTCTATTTCTTATCTTCTTATTATATTGTTTATTTTTTCACTTTTTATTATTGTTTATTATAATTATAATTGATTCTGATTCTGATAACATAACAACAAAACATAACATAACATAACATAACACAACATGATACAACATAATATGACATAACATAACATGACATAACATAATATAACAACACAACAAAACATAACGTAACATAACGTAACGTTACGTAACGTAACGTAACGTAACGTAACGTAACGTAACGTAACAACACATATATTTATATATTATTTACTGTTTTTGTGTCTGTGTCTGTTTTACACTGGGTCATCAGTTATGAGGAGTTGCATTGGATACTTTTATTGTATCAATGTGGAGCAAAAATTACAAACAAATCTAGTTTTGCTGTTAAACAGTCATACTCATTGATTTTAACCACTGCTCATTATGGCTCCCTACAATATTCAATGGAGAGGAACCTCAGTTTAAATGGCATGGCAAAATCTCTGACGGTCAAAACACAGATGAAGGCTGGATGGCCGTAAAAGTTTTATGTACTGCCAGACAGATGACTAATCAAAAGACATATCCCTGAGTATATGAATACATGTGTCTAGGATAATGCACCAGCTGGTTGTTTTTTGGGTTTATTCACAAATGAACCTGAAAATTCTATTGCCTCATGATATACGCTGTATCATCATATTGCCAAACACTAATTGCCATGCTCTGTGTATGTAAAGCCTGTAATGACTTAGTGTAGCAAGACGTCTAAAGCTTTAGAGTATGTTTATGTTAGTAGGTGGAGTTATTTTGAGGGTGCGGTCTAAGCCTGGTGTTTATAAAGATTCACCCGAGAGATCTCCATCTCAACAAGTTATTTTGTGTGCCATTGATTTCCTAAACTGCCAGTGGGTTATAATGTATAACAAGCTACAACAGTGTTGGCTGGTAATGTTTTCACATTGTGAGTCTGTCAACATGTCATAATGTGGTACTGGAGACACCTTAGGAAACTATCAGAGAAGGGATTTTGAGTACTTTGGCTGATGTTAATCTGTTTTTCTGTCTGTGGACAGATTTTGAAAGTGCTATAGTGTTACAATTTTGCAAGACGCAGTCACGAAACATGTTGAAGTTATGACCCGTGACTACTCAGTGCTCATAGGCACTTGATTCTTGAAAATTCTTGTGGCAACTTAATTTGCATTGGAAGCAAGCTTTCTAAGGTATTTTTCTGAAAATACTATCTTTGACTCACGGAAATGTGCGATCAGTGAGACAAGTCAAAATGCTAAACTTCACTTTTTTCTTTTTACAGCACTGGGGAAACTTATTGCAAATAAATGATGTTCGTCCACTGAGTGGAATGTCATTTAAAAAATAAAAGTTGTAGAAGTTGAAAGTGCCATCAGCTTTTCATGCTGGTACAGATCAAGTGCGGATGAACAGACAGCTAACAAATAAATGAAAATGTTTACAGTAAACACAACCTCTGCCAAAGACAAGACATTTCAGATACCTACCAAGGTCAGTCCACAGCACCATCCAAAGTGTCATTAAATGTGTTTCCTAGCCCTGTTTACAGACTCAAGGATCAGACAGCTCCTGATTTAAATAATATTTTATCACATTTTATGTTATTTTATCTACGTATACAACCCTGCTTAACGGGCAACCCTGCTTAACAGCATCACAAAGACCTAAAATTAGGTCCTTCTTGTCAATGGCTGACGCAGAGATCCTGATTCATGCCTTTGTTTCGTCTAGGCTGGATTATTGTAATGCTTTATTATTAGGTCTACCGCATGAGAGCACTAAAAGTCTTCAAATGATTTAAATGCTGCAGCTAGAGTCTTAACACGTACAAGAAAATTTGATCATATTACATCAATCCTAGCCTCACTGCACTGACTCCCAATTCATGTCAGATCAGACTTTAAGGTGCTGCTGATGACATACAAAACTGTACACGGCCTTGCCCCGTTGTACATGTCGGATTTCATTAAATTACATATTCCACATTGTGCATTACACTCTCAGAATTCAGGGCTCCTGATGGTTCCCAGGGTGAAAAAGAAGTCAGCTGGCTGCAAGGCTTTTTCCTATCGTTCCCCCTTTATCTGGAATAACCATCTGGTTCTACTGACGCCTTTAAATCTAAACTCAAAACTCACTTTGACTTAACATTTAACTCGTCCTAATGGGTCAATCTTAGTCTCAATGAGTCTCTTACCTATAGAATAGAATTCACATTGTCTTGCCGACGAGAAACAATCTGTTTATTCTGATTAACATTGCATTTCTCTGACTTTGTTGTCTCTCCTGGCTCCTGCAGCCTCACATATTAACGGCTCTGGATTGTCACAACCGGAGCTCCGCTGGATCATTGCTCTCCTTTGTTTTACTATCTCCTTATATCTGTATTTCTGTAAAATAGCAAAAAGTTTTCTTTTTTATGCTAATTATCTTGTGTGACCTGCCCTCTTCCAGGTCACCACGGTGGACAGGAGGTCGTGTGGCTCGGGCACCACTTGGCGATGCCTCGTCCTGCTCAGTCGACCTCCTGGATCCACACACATTACATATATTATATCACTTGTATCAGATATTCTCACTTGTAAACTGTGATTTTGTTCTTTTCTGTACATGCGACATCTATTGCATGTCTAGTCCGTCATGGGAGAGGGATCCTCCTCTGTGGCTCTTCCTGAGGCTTCTTCCATCTTTTCTCCCTGTTAAAAGTTTTTCCTCACTCGAATCGAGGGTCTTAGGACAGAGGATGTCGTTCACTGTACAGACTGTAAAGCCCATTGAGGTAATGTGATTGTGATTTTGGGCTAAATAAATAGATTTGATTTGATTTGATTTGATTTGACAAGCTTTCAAATTGACTTGAACTGTAAAAATATAAACCAAAAAAATGGCCAATCTCAGTAAAAAGAGAAAGGAAACAGCATTATTTCAGACATAAAAGAAAAAAAAGAAAATTATTTTCGAATACATAAAGTAAAGCAATAGATAAACAAAAACAAAACAAAAGCATCGACAAAGATTTGTATGTGTGTGTGCGTGTATGTATGTATGTGTGTGTGTGTGTCTGTTGTGTACCTCGGTACGTTATCGTCAACAGTGGCACAGCCGTAGAGGAATACAATGACTCCAACGATGGCTGCAGGGATCAGCATCTGTGTGTAGACGCCTAACCAGGCAAAATACAGTCCAACCTTCTCACCAAAATACTTCCTGTTGGAGGAGACAAAGGTGCAATATTTAAAGATCAATACATCACTGTCTAATCAAATCAAGTAATACCTTACCTTTACCAAATGACTTCATTGTCAACATGATTAGGTAACATATGTCAACAGAAAAAGATTTGTTCCTTCCTACTGTCTTTGGAATGCCAGAAAAATAAACCTCTCACTTCCTCCAACAACTGCATAAACACACTTTCTGCAGTATTTTAAATGGCATCATTTTATAAAACCTGAAACATAAGTAGCACAGTCCCTTAGGTTGGTGGGTTTGATAAGGAACTACATCAGATTCAGCTCTTATTCCCATTCTCTTTCCTGGACCGCAGTCAGCTCAGCTCATGACTATTGCTTTTGTAGAGCGTCAGCGGAGCATCAATTAGCTTGTGAGAGTCCTCATCTATCTTTCCTGCCTGCAGGCTTGTGGAGGCAGTTCATACTAATGTGAGAGCACCAGCCGTGGCAGACATATTGCAAGAATTCTGGAAATGTGTTTGTAATTCACCCGAAGAGCACTGCTATGGATCTGACCTGATGAGTCCAATAGGCTGGTACTTGTAGAAGACACTGTAGCTGGCCCACTCCTCGTATAGCAGCTGTGAAGAGATACAGGAGGCCATAATTACCATAAATACTCATACATTATATAATATATGAGAGAAACGCCATTATCTTACAGTTTTTCTGCATATTTTAGTGAATCTGCTTTAAATGCTGTTTGTATTTAAAGCAAATAAAAGAAACCATCTATGTCTACCTTGATATAATAAATATAATGTATATTCTATAACAGAAGTATTGTGTTTCTCTGTCTATCCTCTAAATACTTTCAGTTCCTTCTGCTTTGTTTTACATTTGATCAGTATTACGTAGGGATGTTACAAGCAATTATTATTATTATTGATTAAGCTATTGATTTTGGAACCAGTGAGGCTAAGTTTTGGTAATAAAGCTAATGAATTGACTCGATTTAGCTCTAGTGTTAAGTCACTTTGCTACCAAAAGAAACATGCTGACCTGTACATAAGAAAATTTCCCAACGCTAACATGCTAGCTTAACAGTTGTGAGTACTTACATTAGGCATGTTCATTGTTTACAATAGTTATGATAATGTTAGGTGATTTCTTACTTTTGATTAAGACATGATGTAGTTGCATATTCATTCATTCATCCATCCTCTATTTAAATCTCGAAAAATCATTGAGGGCAGGCCCTCATTTTCAATGATGGTGAGAGCACAAATAACAGAAGAATAGGCGCAAAAATGTGATAACAAACAGAAACAACGAACATAATCACAGAGCGAATAAACAGAATGGGTACACAGTAATGATAACAGATAAGAAGCAATATGACAGAATAGAAATAAAACGGAAAAAGTGCTTGAAAATGATAAGAAACTGCAAACGAACATGACACAACACAAATAAAACAGAGGCACATAGAAGCTAAATGGCAGACAACCATACAGGACAGCAAGTAGTTACATTCAAATGCTGAGTAGTTTGAAATTCAAAGTCTTTAACTGTATCAAGTTTGAATGTACGTTGTAAATTGTTTCAAGTGTATGGAGCACTGAAACTGAATACAGTTTTCCCAAATGTAGTGTTTACCTGGGGAACTTGGAGCATTATACAATCACTAGAGCGTGTTGAATAGTGACTCGGTGACCAGTTTAATAAAGAGCTGATATATGGTGGCATATATCAAGGACTTAAAAAGAAACAGAAACCAATGGCTGTCATGTCTGACTGTTAAAGGTGCCCATCAAACTTTTTCATATAGAATACACTGAGTGGGGAAAGTAGTTCTGTTTCTGTATAAATAACCCATTTTTTGTCTTAGCTTGCTAACAAGTGTGTTAATATGAAACTTAATTATGAGTTTCTGATCCAACCAGATACCCAAATATTTGTATTCAGATACGCTTTCAATACAATATAGTGAGTGATGACAATAATGTGCTCGCTACACAGCCACTGAGCCTGCTGTTCAGCAGCTAACTCAAAGCACAGTCCTGAGCCAAAGAACAGCCATGGCAGCAAATGACCTTATTTAGCATTTATTGTTTTTCAGTTGGATAGTTTCAAAATTAAGCTTGCTCTTGCTGGTTTCTGCAATCTTACCAACCCCAGCTTTAATGACAAGCTCTTACTTATTTATGCTGGTCAGATATTAGACTGTGGGTTTTAAAGGATTTATAGTTTTGCGGACCACTGTACATCACAGCCAGTTCTCTAATACACTAAAGATATATACTTAAATTATACTTGCTATCATATTTGCATATGTCTTATAAAATCCACTGATGCAGCACATTCACAGTTACGTATTTTTCACATGCAACAATGGCTTAGCTTTCGGAGTGAGACCACAACAGTTATATCACACATTCAAAAGGAGGTGCTGAGTGAAAAGAAATCAATGCAGTCAAAAACAAACCTGCAGGCTTGACACCAGATCACCATTTATTTTATAAACAGGCCACATTCCAATCCACTGCGTTTGTGTACACGCTCTATTCCGACTACCACAAGGCTAAAAGCACATAAGTCACTGTGGAACACTGATAACACAATAATGCATTGAATTCACAGGCTGAGCAGTGAAGTGCGAGATGAGAAGTGTAGGCTTTTAACTAGGAGAGACAGGCCCAGAGGGCTGATCAGATTAAGCCCACGATTATGTTCAGCCTGGAATCTCAGCACTCTCATTCCTACAGCTGTGGAAAACCTATATCTTGAACATGTATACTGATATGGGATTGTGATTTATAGTATATTGCCGTGGAGGCACTTGAAAGCACCAAGCTAAAGCTTTTCTGTTGCTTGAGAATAACAGAGGGGAAGACATTAGGCTGTTGCCTTAGTGACACACAGCCTACAGTATAATTACTGAGAGTGTTAGCATGGGAGGATATGACTTCAGACACAGCATGTGTTCTTATTTTCCTGCCAATTGCCAAGTTAATTTTATTCATGTACAGTAGGAGGAAAAGGCACAGACATACAAAAATGCTGTAATGTTAGCATGATAGTCTGTTATGCCTCATCAATCATTATTTACAACAATCCCTAATGGTGCAATTACTAATGGTAGTCACTTACAGTACTGTGTATCCACAGTCTTTTTGATGAGATATTTTTATTTTAAGGGGTAAGCAGTTTGAGCCACCTAGTTTTCTAAATAAACGTTCATTTTACATAAATCATATTCTTGGCTCTGAGTTTGGCCACAAATATACATGAACATGAATCTTTGAGGAAAATGTCTGATAAGAAACAGCTTGAGAACTGCTTGCTTCCTTAATTTGATCTGATAAAGACGCATCATTCAGTCATTTTATTGTTATGGGTTGTTTTAAAATACATGATGTGACAATGTTTGTGTGTATCTCATGCTATAAAGAGTCTCCCTTTGATTGATCAAATTAAAACTCTAAAATCAATTATTTCCATTTTCTTTGGGCTGATAGATGAATGAGCATTTGTTAATTGACTTGTGGTGTATTGACATCTGATTCAATTTATTGACTGGTGCTACTTACCTTCCTGTCATTAGGTTCTGCATTCACACCCTCGATCTCTCCCTTTAACACAAACATGTACATGTACATACACAGACACACACACAGCTTGTTAAATTTTCAATGAATTCACTTCGTTCATCATGCATATAATAAATTGTGCCTTTAATTTAACATAAAATTATTAATTGTCATTTGTCACATACCTGAGAGTAAATTTACTCACAAATAAGATTATTTTACATAGATTACTGCGTGCAAGCAGCAGAAAGTTTGTTGAATTTAATATCAGAACCTCACTGAATTGCAATAATTTCTATGCTTTACATAAAGAACAAGTGATGAAGCGTTCTCAAGCCATGAGGGGATGGTGATACTCACATCATGCAGAGGATACGCAGATGTATAGACACCATTAGCCAGCAGACTGGTGATCCCTGTAAGTATGAGTGGGCATATTCAACAGGATTATAAACCAGGAAGAAACACACACACACACACACACACACACGATCTCAGCCACTCAGCACGCATGCATGCAGTAGTGGCTGAGATCTGGGAACATGGCAACATTATTACAAAAAGTCCACCAGGAAATGGCAAGTTGCAAACAAGCCACCAGTTTATCTAGATATAAACTACTTTATTTGGCGGTAAAACAGAAAATGAGTGGACCTGAAATAAATTACTCATAATACAGTAAAACTATTTGTACACAAAAACAGTAGATAAAAGCTAAACAAGAACATCTGTTTGTACACTGTGATGGATGTTTATAACAGACAGTGTGGGTGATACCATTTACTTTGTTTTTTTGTCCAAACAAATCTGGGATTGTTTAAAATCTGTGTGATTATCTCATGCTCATCGCCCTTCTTGTTAGTTATGTTGCCATGTACCAGATCTTTGCCATATATAGTGCCAATGTTTGGCACTATATGTCAAACAACATCAACTATCTGTGATTTTGATGAAACTGGATCATATTTAATAGACAAAATGTCTTCTGGTGTTCCCTCTGGTGTCCTCTGACTGCTCTGCCTCAATTGACAGACTTTCCTGACTGACAGATAGCTGTACTTGTTGCTAAAGTATCTACTGTAGCTCAGTTAACCATGAGGTAGCTGGTTCTGCTTGGTGTAGCAGGGAGTGTTGGTGTTTACACACTACAGAAGCTTTTGAAATGCTGGCGATGGCGGAGCTAATCCCACTCCCCACACTCCTCTGTGGTGGTCATTATGCTGTATAGGACCCAGGTTAATTGCATATTGATGTATCCCTTATAGTAGATATAGATGTAGGCCTTACCCATGGAGTATTTGGCTCTAGTGCATCTTGTCCTCTTCAGTACCTCATAGACCTGACGATACAACAAAACATTAAACTATTGAACCAAGCAGATTCAGTGTTAAGACATGAGAATGTAGAGGAGGAGAATAAGCTTAACATTTATTTGTATGATAACAGGAGAAATTGCTACAGGGAGAAGGAATCAGGCAAACCGATGAGCTGTGTCTATCTGTCCTCAGAGAGGCTGCTGATGAGAGCTGGAGCTCAGCTGGAACCCAGTGTCTCCTGTGATTGAGCGGCTCCATCCAATAATGAGAAGCCAATCACATTCCCCAGTCATTAGCCAAGCAATGCGAAATGCTGCGTAAGCATGTATGTCAGTGCAGCAGCACGTGTATGATGCAGATTCACAGGATTTATCAGTTTTTCATGAGAATCACATAGAAGCAGGAGTCAAATTGATGGCAAGTAAACAATAGGGAGTACAGGGTGTCACGGCTATGCTGTTACATTTATCAAAACGCATTTTTCTATAAACAATTGTCTATCCTAAAGGATGGGGCTTTTAGAATGGACAAAATACCAGGGGAAAAAATACAGCAAGGCTCATAACTGAACGTAGCATAGCTGCTCCTCATGAATTGGATGAAGTTCTAGTGATCTGTGTGTCTCATAAGAAGTGCCAGGTGAAATTTGGCTCCATTATATCTCACTCTATCCAACTCTCTCCGACCATGGGCAGTGGGGTTCTGTTGCTCTGTCTGGAGCATTAACCTCCTGGTCTAAATGCATCATCCAAACTCTTTTTTGACACTAAAAATCTAAGATCATTTGAAAATCTCTCAAAAAACTGTACTTGTATTTTTGATGTGCAGAAAGTTCCAAGGAGTTACCTGTACGGGTGTTATGAAGACCAATGTTGACTTTAACTTAAAGAACTGGCAGGAGTCGATTAATTTGAAGTGTTTCGGAAAATGTGGCGCTCTCATCCCCAAATTATAACTACCAGATGATTATTTCTAAACATAGTTTATGTGACCTCCAGAAAAGCACTTCCAATTCCAACTTTGTCTCATATCCATCTGCACACTGTGTAATAATAATGATGTGGGAGCCTATTTACATGTAATTTGGGCCTGCCCTGATACGATATATTTATGATTTAGAGTTGCGTATGGTAAGCGATCTGATGTAAGTGGAACTAGTACTCCTAGTTCTATCTCATGTTTTATTTCAAAATGATGATTCAGTAAATAATGTTACCAAATGTTAGAGAAGACTTGAAAAGGAAAAAGTTGGTAGTATTAAGAGGAAAGCCTCCCCAGTAACTTCAGATTTCAACATTTTCTCTCACACACTCTCTCTGAATGTCTCTGTAGCTCGAACAAATGATGCAAAGGGAAATACAAGTGACACCTACTGGAAAAAGTTAAATTATTTAAACCACATAAATGAATGTCATAATACAGTGTATGCTTGTACTGTACATGCACATGCTTGTATACAAAATGAGTCATGTCCAGTATTACAGGTGCACACAGAGGCTGATGTTGTTCTGTTAATCTCAGTCTAACCCCAAGTGTTGAAAAATAAAACATGAAATAAAAATGTGATCACTGAAAGGCTGGACTTTATAATCATAAATGCAACATATCACACACATGCTATCACCATGCTAAAGCAACACTGTTCTTCTATCTGGAAGAAATATTATATATTATATATTAAACATCATTTATTATTTTATCATTCTGGCCTCCAAAAGGATTCACCTTCCAACCGCTCATACTAAAACCAATACTTACTATTGAGCTTCTGGTCTTGGTGTCAAAGAACTTGTCCCTGTCAGACAGATCGAATCTGGCAACACAGAACAAAACAGATCTAGTCTTAGTTGTAGATCCTGATTGAGTAGACTGATCTTTTTTTTTTTTTTTTACTTCACAGTACATATTGGAAACAAGAAGAGAGGAGAAGTGAGATGAATGTCAGTCAACATCTGCAGTGTCAAGCTCTTGTTAATTTGCACTCCACCTATCCCACAGTAACCTCTGTCTAGGCCCTGACTCGCTGCTTATTATTGATTTAACCCTGACTCTATTTTCTCTGCTTAGCCTACATCATATTTGGTTTTCTACCTCACTGTTTTTGAAATATTGTTAGGGAAAGGGGGTGACCTGTTGTTGCTGCCTTAAACTTGGGTCCTAGTTTAGCTTCTAGCCTAGCTTTGCAGCTTTGCATCTTGTCACCCACAGTTAATGTAGCATGTCTTACAAAGCTAAAGTTTAATAACTGTGCTGCCTCTTGATATGTCTGTGAAGCAGACAAGCTTATCTCTGCTACTAAACATAGATGTTTGGAGATCTTCAGAAATCTTTAGCATAAGGCTTGTTAGCAACCCTGTCAGCAGTCTCAGAGTCTATGGAATGTGTTCTATGCTGTACAGATTATAATAGCCATAGCTAAGTTTATTTCTATACTGCAGAAATAAACTTACAGGCATAAGGCAATAAAATGACCAAATAAAGTCAATGGTAAAGCTCTTCAAGGCTAATTTGTAATTTGTGATTTTCTGCCATATGAACTTAACTAGCTGTCATGGACAGATATTGTGGGAGAACAGATTTAAAGAATGTTGATGTGTGGACATAAACTGTAAACCAGGTGACTTTACATTTTCCTTAAAACCATTTTGCATCTGCAGAGCCATGCAGGTGTCATGAGAGGAAAAAAACGTGTGCGAGAATACATTTGATACCATACGTTATACTTATTGTGAGCATGAGTTAAAAAAAGTGTGCGACAACAGTAAGACTGTACATATAAAGGTAATTCTGTAGTACTTCATTTGACAGGTCGTGAAATGTCATGGTAAGTAGGTGGTAATTACCTAACAATATATTTAACATTTCAACAATCAAGCTCTTCCTCGTGTCCTCTGACACGTTCTCCCTCTCTCTCTCTCTCTCCCTCTCTCTGTCTGTAGCAGACAGGAAACTGTAGCAGAGGGGAACGAGCAACTAAACAAGGATTTCATACCTACATGGCTTTCACTAAACTATACAGTATCCTATTGGAGTGGCACTCAAACCCACCACCGCCCTTGAAATCTTTGCATTACATTAATGCAGAATTTGTACATCTTTTATTTTTCATATTTTCTATTTTTATTATAGTTACTGTTTGTTTATTGTTTAATGTCTTCAATGTATGCACCTTATTCACCTAGACAAATTCCTTGTGTTGGTGTAGCAACGACCCAATCGCGCACAGTGTGTGTGGAAAATCTCATGATGTTAACAATAAAATTCATTGAAGAGCCTAGCTTCAACAGGTGTGTTGAAAGTAACATTTCTCTCTGTTCGAGTGTGAACTGCAGGCTGCAGTAGTCTGAAGTGTATTCCTTTGCAGTACAGCAGGGCCTTGACCTCATTAAACATGTTTTAGATACTGTAGGGCAGCACTGAAGTCTGGGTTAAGTCTCAAGATGCTGTCTCGTTAGCAAAGTTGATGTTGTCTTGCCCAGCACAGAGCCTTGTTTGAGCCTTCTTTGTCTTGGTACCGATGAAAAGAAGCTTAGATGGTTTTGGGGGCAGCTCCTCTTCAAGGCTTGGTGAGGAGAGAGTGGTGGGCCCTCTGGAGGTCAGGGTGCTTGTCAAACACTTGTGGGCCCATGATTCCCATTAGCATTTTAAAAAAAAAATTGATCAGTGTTGTCCAGTTCAATACCTTCCGGCACATTTACAATTTGTAAGTTGGTTCTTCTTGACCAGTTTTCTAAGTCATCAACTCGGTCCAGGGGGTTAGAGTTGTCAGCTTGCAGCTTTCGAACAACTACCTCTGCTTTGGCGAGTTTTTCTACGTTTTCTCCAGTCGTACTTTCAACTGTGGTGAGCCGTGCCTGGAAGGAGTTGACATCCACCAACACCAGCAGAGAACTGATAGAGTGTGGCTGTTAAGCCAACTCCATGACCTGTCCAGGAATAGTGTTTTTCTGTTTCTGTTTTTCTGTTTTCTGGCTTAAGTGGTAAAGTGGTTATTGACGTGAACAAATAGTTATCCATGTGAAATAGGGGAGCCCTTCTATTTCACATCTCTCTCCTATGCTGCCATAATCTGAAGTCCCAGACAGCATTCATTTGATATTAATACTCCAATTCTGGGGTTTTAATTTAATAATTTACTGGCATTAAATCCTGGAGAAAAATTCAATATTCCCTAAAAGAACTACATCGTTCAATGCAAGAATTTCCTAAATGTTGAAGCAATGGACACCTAGTCACCTAGACATTTACACTGTAATCTGTAACTAGGCTAAATCTCAGGGAACTGGGCTGGAGTGTTTTCACAACTGATGAAGATGAAATAATGGAGGAGATGTGGAGGGAGACCTGCTAGCTGTTACTCAGAGCTGTAAATATAGCTGCCCACTGCCCACTCTCTCCTCCATACATCCCAGCAGGCAGGGATTTATGCAAAGACATTTCTCCTCTCTAATCACTGCCATTTAAAGTGGTTTCACATGTTGGGACTGAACAGGAGGCATCAGTGAAGTCATGACTCCTGTCTGTAGTTAATCCAGTTAGTCACTGCTTTAGCTATTTTCAAAATCATCCAACACAGTGTTGAGAAAATGCAAATGACTTGTGATTCAGGCTAGATGTGTTTGTTTCCTCGCAGGAGAGAAAGCTGAGGGAAGGGAGCCTCAGCAGAATGCAGTAGAGAGTGTCACGCTTCAGCTTTCCTGCCATGTTCGAGTCACACAGCTTGATAGGCTTGTTTTTTGTTCCAATTTACACCTCTGTGGTTGCTACTTCTCTGTACTGTCTCCATACTAAAAGTGTGGGTAAAGCTGCCTATTACAAATCCTCCTCCTGCTCAGATGTGAAACAACATGGAACATGGAGATCAATGCTCTGAAGACAAAATGCTGAAGTTTGAGTTTCTTCTCTTAGATGTCATATTCACTGGTTTACTAACTTGCCCTTTGCAAAACAGTTTTCCAATCTCACAGAAATATTGTTCTATTGACTTCTTTGTTTACTCTGATGACAGTAGTCCAATTTAGACAACAAGCCATGTGACAACTTTCAAGGATCATAACCAAATTAAGGCACCAAGTCTTAAAGCAGAGATTTTACTCACAGATGCTGCTTCTCTCTGGAAAAGGGGTGGGAGAGAGATTTGATGCTTTGTGGCCGGTTGGCGTCGACTTTTGGGTGGAGAGGAGCTGTGACTTTGTGAATGAACAGTCGGATCTTCTCCACCAGGTTGCTGCCTTGTTTCACTTCATAAACCTGCAGAGGAGGCAAAAGAACTACATTCAGCTGGAAATGTGAGGATTATAGTTTCTTTTTGACAAATTCAAATGTCCTGTGATCTAATATTATAACTGCTGTACTTAGATGTGATCAGAGAGCAGAGGTAATCTATCAGGTTTTCCAGTGCAGCCCTTGAATGGCCAGCCAAAGCTGTCGTGGCTGGTAATTATTGAAGTTGATGGGTTTTTTAATTTAAAATTCCATTTTGCATTCCCATTGGATTTGTATCAAACTTTAACTCAAAGGCTTGTCAGAGCTGTCACCACAAAATGGCTTAATTTGGGTGTTATAACACTACATTAATGCAATAAACAGAGGAGGAGGGAAGATTCATTTTCACACTTTTCACCAGTTAGCACTGCAGCCATACTAAGAAACTAAATTCTTTCTTAAACATTTTGATGGTGTAATCTAATTGCTCTTTGTGCCTGTGTTGGAGTGCACAGAAACAAACACAGACCCAATGACCTCTGACATCAAGGAGGAAGGATGTCCAGAAAGACTAGGAACAGAACTAAGATGACTTGCCTTGTCCCTCCAACCATGGACTTTGCATTCTCATCCTTGTGTCTTAAACCTATCAAGAGTCATAAATATGTCACATTCCTCACAGAGTTGCTTCCTGTCTCTTTCTTTGCCTTCTATTCACCCTAAATGTCTGAAATGGTCAGAATCTCTTTAAATGTGTAAGTATATATCTTGTGTTTCAGAGCATGTAATCATTTTGAGATCTTACAAGCTCTTAGTGCTTTCATTGGTTCTTTGATATGACGCGTATAATAATGACGGACTGAGTGAGTTTTCAGTTTGCAAGCGCGTATACTTCAAATATTATTTAGAAATCAAATGACTTCCCTTCAAGTAGAGGCCAGTCCTCTCTCCACACAAAGCAATTAGTTAGTAATCAGTAAAAGAGCACCAAGGATCCCCTTTCTTCCAAAACACACCACTAGACTATAAAACTTTACCACACGTGCTGGCTCTTGCTTTTACGGCTTCTTCGGGCTCGCCTCTTGTCTCTTCTTGGCTCATCCTCCTGGCTTGACTCCAGCCAAATGAGCCGAGATTAATATTTGCCTAAACAAATATGTTCCTCATCCTAAAAGCCTTCTGTCTTATGTTAGGTAAAAACTATCTATCACCCTTTTTGGGCTCTCCGTGGTGAAACACCCCTGCTTGGCCATGCTGCCAACAAGCATGTACTGGATTTGGCTTTTGTTTTTCACTTTTTAACTGAGAGCTAAGCAAAGGTTCAGAATTATCTTTGAACTGAGAAGAAAGACTGCAAAGATTCCTAAAAGCCACGGGTGGTGTGTTCAAGTGCAGCTTTTGGCCAACACACGGAAAACATGAGGCAATGCAATGGTCCTCTAGAACCGCTTTGATGTTGGTGTATCAGAGCCAAAAGGGCAACAAAAGTCTACAAAAGTCAGTGAATATGCATTTGACATACTGGCAATTTAATGAACGATGTAGTACCTTCTTTGTTGGCATCTTAAGCTTCATGAACTCAGCCTCGCGACACAGAACATTCCAAGGAGCATGGATCTTCAAGAAGCCGATTCCAGGGATCTTACTCTGAAATACAACCAAGGTTTAGATATTTGAATACTATTATCTATGTCTACATGTCTACACTGCAGAAACACTGTTTTGTATTGACTTTCCAAAATGCATAAACCACCAATAAACAAAACATGTTTGGTTGACATATGGGAGTAAACATTCCAGTTGCCAGACAAGCATGTTGCTTTTCTGTTTAAAACTCTGCTGTCTCTTAGAGGTTGTTTCTGCAGCCTCTACTGTTACGTAAAACCACTCATATGCTGCCAGACTCACTTCACACCCTTCAGCTAAGCACACTGACCCGTCTGGATACAGAAATACATCATAACCAATTCAAACAAGCTGGCCTACCTTATACAGATTTATCTTGCATTTCAATGTAAAATGTTCAAATGGTGTGTTCTGTCCGCTGATAAGCAATGTCTGGTGAAGTTGAACAATTGTGAAAAAGGGTTGCTGCAGCAGGAGCACAATACAACAAAGATAATAGGAATATGGCAAATGGGGTTTATATAAACAGGTAATATGGCATAATTATTAGGATTTCAGATTCTGGTTGATGAACTGATTAGTTCAACTTCAGTTTAATTTTGCATCTGAAAAAAAGCCATTATGGGCATGTCTTTAAAGGATAAATGCAGTCATGGTTTATCTGTTCTGCTCTTATTTAAATTGGGGTAACAGTGGGACTCTGAATGTGTTTGTGTTTATTTTAGCCTTTCCAAGAAAGATTAATTGAACTTAACCCACAATGTCCGACTTTAACTGAACATTTTGTGCAGAAGGAGAATGTGTTTGGAACAAAATGGATCACTTTTGCTTCTATGATTAATAACTGTTGTTGTGGGCTGTAATTACCTGACAATTTTATGATTATTACTACAATTAGTAATTATCTTATTGATTCCCTCACTAATTAGTCTTGTGTCTAAGCGTAGGCCTAACCATAAGACTGACTGACTACTTTATTCCACGCGACTTCATATCCCACTGGGAGCCTTTCAGAAGCGGAGCGTCATGCTTGCTTGATATTGTTGACTCAGACTGTGCTGATTTTGTCATTTTTCAACCTTTAAGTGTGTTTATTGTTGATATTTTCAAATTTGTGGTGCCATAGATCATAAATCTGTCTGCTTCCGTCCAAAATAGACTTTCCCCTTGTTCTCCGTGGCATGGAGCAGAAAGCCACGTCCAGAGCATTGTCTAGGATGGCCACGATCAGCCCGGGTGGCCATGCATATCATGTATCATGCCTTACGTACCTACCCACTGTCTGGAATTATCATCATCTAATCACATGTTGAATATTAGTTATTACACTGTCAGTTGCTAAAATACTTCATGAGAACATATGAAGAATCAAACTACTTCATGTCAAAAGTTTGCTCAAAAAGTTTTAAGGAATAACTCACTGTGGGAAGAGTTAATTTATCCATTCATGAAAACAAATTGTGTTCATGGCTCCACTCACGTAGCAAATACACAGCAATGACACAAGAGCTATTCTAGGAATATAGTCTAGCACATCTTTGTTTGGATGAGATTAGATATAAAAATAAATACATTGATGTCAAAGTAATGCTCTGGAGTCAGTTCAAAGACGTGGATTAACTAAAGAAACAATTAGTTGACTGTCAACGACTGTCGACTTAGTTCAACTTAGCTCAGTCAGTTCTTCCCTTCTTCTTTAAATAACATCTAAAGATACAGTATTTTATGTTTATGTTATCATATCATTAAAATATAAACCAACATCCACTCAGGGGTTTCCAGTCTAATGACTCTTCGTCTTGTTACCCATAATCCATTCAGTTCCCATTAATGTCTGTCATCTTACTCATTTAAGTGATCCTTGGTTTTTCTATTTTTCTGATATGTCATTATCTGCTGTCCTATACTCACACACACACACACACACACACACACACACACACACACACACACACACACACACACACACACACACACACACACACACCAAGGCCCATCTTCATGCTGAGTCCATATGTACCACATAATGAACTATTCTTATCTACTTTAATACAGCTTAACCTCCGGGTTGACAATGATCCCGACCACACAGGTCTTCCTGAATAGGAATAGAACAGTAAAATTCAATGCATGTTGAATGGTTGGCATTCTTGTCTGACTTTGATCCTAAATGTACTTGAAGCATGAGTTCATTACTATAATAGCAGAGTGATGTCATATTGATCTGTTAAGAAGTTTTCTCACACACATCCATCTTCCAGTGAGAGCCAGTCCTGTCGCGTCTCCACTATCACTCACATGACCTGAACCTGTCTTGTGATCGGCTGCGTGTTATCTTGCCCAATCTTTCTTCTTCTGGCACAGGAGGTCTGTCAAGTTTTGGATTTCTATACATCCTGTAGAAGCTGTGTGCATGGGCCTGTTTTTAGAGTGATACTCGCATTTAAAGAGTTCAGTCTTTTTAGCTAAATGGCTTCAAGAAAAAACACACAGAAAACTCTTATATAAGCTGTAAACATAAGCATGTCTGGCAAACTAGCTTACTGCCTACAGTAACTGAGTGTGTTACTTCCAAGGATAAGGGGCACATTATTAACTAACTGCATTAGTTTGTCAGGTTGCAGTTTAAAAAAGGGCCTCATTAATAGCAAGCGCTATTATTAAAATGTGTGGAGGCCAATCCTGGGTACATGGGAAGCACGGAAAATATGTGTGGGACAATCTAAGGGGGGTCTGATGTCCTCCCCCAGAAAATTTTGAACAGAGTAGATGTTCCTGTATTCTGGTGTCATTAAACAACTGGTTTGATATCTGGCTATACTAGCATGAGAAAACTTATGGGTGCATTTTGTAATTTCATCCAGAGGAGGTGTTTAGCCCCAGGTCACATATTTAAAATGTTAAAAAGCTCAAAATACAGAAACTGGTTCAATGATTAATTATAACCACTCACTGTTCATTCAAACTCGAGGTGTGACCGACTTAAACTCAGCTGCCTAGCACCTGGGCATCAATGACTAGCTAACTTCAGCGGTGAGGTTGTGTGTGTGTATGCACGTGTGTGTGTGTGTGTGTGTGCATTCTATGTGACAATCAAGATTAGCATTTGGTATGGAATTGAATTGATTAGGGCATTTTGGATTAGTTAGTGGAGCTCTGACATCGTACTGAAAAGAATGGTCAGACTGATGCATTTTTAACATGGTAAAAGTATAGGGTGGTCTAAACTTTAATTTTACTGTCCCACCCTCATATAATAGCTGTGACACACATACCTGGATGCCCTCAGAGTTTAGGCTAACATTAGCAGCTCTGCCCTGCTGTTCATTAATTTTGGGGAGGTTTAGACTCCAGCAACTCCAGCCAAACGAGCCGAGATTAATATTTGCCTAAACAAATATGTTCCTCATCCTTAAAGCCTTCTGTCTTATGTTAGGTGAACACTATCTGTTTGAAAATATGAGCAAGTATTTAAGCGAAGCATCCAAAGACATTAATGCTCGATCAAAATAACGTATCATTTCTGATTTTTCTGACTCCAATGACACTTAAAATAGTAGGAATAACTTGTTCTACGCTGTAATACAAGAACATTGCTGTTTTTTCATTTCCATGCCATTTACATGTAAAAATCAAGAGGTGAGGGCTGACCTGACTGGGACCCGCAGCTTTATCCTCAGTCTTTCAGCATGGAGACATTGTTCTTAAAATGACTAAGAACTTTAAGTGGTAAATTTACCACTGTTATCGTTGTAAGCTTCATAGGTGCATGATAGAGTTGAAAACATTGAAGCAACCCCCTCACCCCTTCATCCTTTTCCAGCTCCAGCCCTGTCTCCAAGAGATTTTCCTCAAACTCCTCCCGCCTGAAGCGCTTGTCATCTTCATGGTAGTCAGCCCGTTGCTTTTGGGCAGCAATCTCTGGGTCTTCTTTTGGCTGCAGCGGTGCTCGGCTGCTTCTCATGCTCATACTGCGCCTTAGCCGCCGGATGAAGTTGTTGTCCCCGAACCTGGACGACTGCCGCCGTATGCTGCCGGGCTTCTGGATGTGGTATGCCAGCACATAGTCCACCCGCCGCTGCCCATCAGAGAAGTACGGGCCTAGTCGTGGATACAGAGGTGAGCCATCATCTGCATAAAGATTTTTCATTGGCTAGAAGGGAGACAAACAAAGAGAAAATAACATGGTAACATTAGTACAATTAAGCCCAGTCGCCCAACTCAACTGAAATCTACATAAGCCTTGATAGGCAAGTATGAGAAACAACTGTGGTGATCCATTTTCTAAATCTGATCTGATGAAGTGATATCCTTCCTGCGTGTTTGGTTTAAGAACAGGTGAAAAATGGTTGTGAAGGACAATCTTATGAAGTTCCTTAAATACTTTTTAATATTAATATTTAACCCTCTTTCACAGATGGAAAAAAAGTTGCAAGATTCATATCTGGCTTTCATCTGTGAATAAAGGTTAAAAAAAATGTTTTGGCAGTAGGTTTTTCTTTTGTCAGACAAGTGTTTGTTTTTGTAATACTCATTTCAGCCACAAGAGGCTAATGGCTATCCCATTTTCTAAAGAGGACTAATAGCAAATGAGTTTTCTAAGGTTTTCATTTGTCAATGCACTGTAAACAAAAGGTAAATACATTGTGTGTTAGCAAGTTATGTCGAAATACTGTCATGTCTTTCTTTTAGCTAGGAATGTATTTTAATATAAATTATTTTATTAGGGGATTAAGAAGTAGGGCAGGGGCAATTGGCCCATCCACTTTACTCCCCTGGTTACAGGACGGTCGGTTTGTCGGTCTGTGGACAGATTTTGTAAACACGTTAACCATGGGCACCTTGTTAGAGAAAGGCTAGTTGTGTACTCACAATGATATGGATTTATCCTCTGTGAAGCTTAGTTATGCTTTATAAATACCAATGAAATCCCAATCCAATGGCCAGTAGATTTGAATTTACATTTAATTTGTGCATTGGTGTCAGATTATCAAGAATGTCTACACCAAACATGACGATAACCTGGCCAGTAGCTGAGGTAATATCTTGCTCTGGACAAAATGAAAACACAAACAAGGATGGAGTCTGAGTGGCAGAGTGAGAGCACTGTGTAGGGAGGGGGAAGTAGACGGTTACTATTCATTCTCTGCAGTATATTTACCCAATGGTTCACTGAACTAATACACTTCTTGGCACCGTAGCCTTTTATACTTACAATGTAACACAATTTACTGTCCCGGAGATATTCGCTGGAGACCAGAAGAGACAACATAGTGTCTAACATATGCAATATCTTGTTCAAGAGAGTGCAACATACAACAAACATGCTTGTACAGCTCAATCATATTGTTTGCTGTGTAATGAAATATTTAATTTTCATAGCAAGTAGTGTCTACAGAGTGATATACTGTACATCTTTCACCATCTATTTTTTGTTTTACAATTCCCAATTGTACTGAATTAGTCTTGTCCTTCTACCACTGTGACATTATAAAGGCCTTTATTCCATGGTCTGGGTGAATACTCGATTCTGATTGGCTAACTTTTGATATATGGACACCTCTGGAACTGCTGGCTGAACTGTCCATAACAAGTAGTGGATAACTCATAAAAAGGTGAGTAAACCCTGTTTGATTTTAAAAAGCTGGGTAAACTGACTTCATGTGTGTTTACTCCCCACTACAGCCTGCTACACTGTCCCTCTGAGCTGACTGTATCAAGTGCTCTTCTTACATCCCAATAGTCATTTAACTCACTACTTCAGGCTGCAGCCGGCCACTCATTTTTTCATGAATTTTCTTTTTTATTGTTTTGGGGATGCTGACATGGTTGGTTAACTAGCTTGTCTTGTTGCTAAACATGCTGTCTTGTTGTTAAAGATGCTGTGAAATTATATTTACTGTGTGTCGACCGTACACAATGGTAATTAATTTGAATCTTGCGAGCATAACGTTAGCTATCTTGCTAATAGCTGAGATGAAGGGTCCAAAGAGCTATTTATTTGTAGTAGACATTCCCATTACATAAGAACCTTATGGGAATGCAATGGTTGTTTCAGCTATTAGTCCAACTCTGAGGTGCTGTTAGGGAAACAGAGTTACTGCTTGTGAAAAACTTTATATTTTGATCACAAATATTTACACAAATGGTCTTAATGTTTTTTTCTTTGGCAAGTGACCAATATGAGTGGGATATTGCCCTTCAAGGTGTCCATAATCAGGAATTACAAGCCTCCACGTTGCCCATTAATTCCTGATAATGGACACCCTGTTAGGCATTATCCCTTACATAATATAATAAAATACAGCATCCCTGCACAAATGTGCTCATCTTGTTGCATCAAGAGAACAAGAAGCCCTAAACCAGGTAGTTGAATACTTAAACCAACAATATGTAACTTTTTACCTTAAAACAAAACAGCTTCAAAATCATTTTAATGGTACAGTATCTTGTAACAGGGTGAATGGTGTCTCTGTCTCAGCCCCCCCATCACTTGTTTCTGCACTATGTAACTTCAGTGAGAGGGTAGGATGACAGCATTACGCATGTGTTTACTTCACGATACAAGTTTTCAAGACATAACATTGTTATGATGTAATGAGTCTTGTTTGTAGTTAGTACCTACGTGACGTTACACACCTTTGGGGGTGCCAAATCACACAAAATGTCAATTTCTACATAATATTGCTTTAATTATTATACCCACAAGCCCTTTCAAGTCTTCCATTTTAGTTAGATGCTCAATAACAGACAACTTTCACATACCGTAATTTAAAAACCAACATGGTTTGATATTTGATTTACATTAATTAGCATTTTTGAAATGCATCATTTCTAGATGAAAGGCAGACATTTGGACCTTGACCATATGTATAGATATTATTCAAAACATAACAATTTCCCCTAGGATTAAAAAAAATTCTGTGCACACAACCTTGATTTTACAAACAGACGAGAATCCAAAATGAGTCCAACTGCAGTAAGTGGCCATAAAGTCTAAATAAACAATTTCAAATAACAGAGAAGAACATTCTGTGAACTAATTTTCCTTTAGCGACAGTTGCTTAAAAATGCGATCAATAGTAGTTATTTATTTATTTGGTATTTGACATTATTATGACACCTATATCTTTACTTTTATTTATTTAACACCTTTCTGGCACACGGCTTAGCAGTGCCAACCAAATGTGAGCAACCTGGTATTCTGCCCTTACTTTTGTTGCAACAATGTGCACGCGTGAAAAGAGGTGCTCACATCGTCACTTCCCAAACGTTGAAGACACACCTTCAAGTGGTTAGCCTTTTGTAAGGGAAATGCTAATCCTGGGCTCAAGTGCCGAGTCAAACCGAGTCAGGCTGAGCCAGCACGTGTCGGGAAAAGGTTATTATTCACTCTGGACCACCTCTGCTGTGCCGTAACGTTGCATGAACAGGGACTTTTAATTCATCTTCTGAGGCAGCAAACACAACATGCGTCGTTTCAGTCACTGTGACTACTGCAAACTGAGCCTATATACAAACTTTATGGCTGATTACAGTAATAACAGCATGCACTTTTCTATGACTGTGGCAGTTTTCAGATAATGTTGTATCGCTTAGCTTCCTACACTGGCCCTCCCGTTGTTTGTCCAAACTGGGGGCATGCCAACAGCAGTCTAGGCCTACTGTAAGCTCTGTTTTGGCTGTCTACTTTTCTGTTTTTAGAGCACAATGTGTGAAACTATTTTTCCGTGACTCACTTATTACTCCGACTATTGCCTGCTGCTTCCTATGTGTGTGTGTGTTTCTCACTCAGTGACTTGCATTGAACCCCAAGCCCCGCCCCCCGCACACTGTTGCACAGAGCAGTCTCAGCTTTTTTTAAGACATGTATCAATATTGAACATGTCCGGTATCCGAATTGGACTACACTTCTTTGGCCTCAACAGCAAAGCTGCCAAGTGTGACGGCAGGCAGGCAGACAAACAGACAGCAGAGAAGCCTTGCATTATGGTTAGATTGAGTTAGAAGCAAAGTGCCTATCTGGTATCCTATCGTGTTTTGCCCACCCCTCATGTCTCTGAATGGTTTGGCCAGCCAGTGTATATGTTTTTGTCATTATTTGAATCAATTTTATTAACAGTCAAACTTTCTTTGCTTTGCCGAAATTGTATTTGTATGCTTTGGCAATATAGTTCTTATAATTTCCGTGTTAATAAAACTCCATAGAACTGAAATTAATAGCAAAAAAAAGATATGCTGTAACAGGCAACCACACACTGAAATAATCGTGCACAAATGTAATCATAATCATAAAACAACTTAACAAATGAAAACAAAAACATAACAAATGTATTATGTATTATTGGAGTTATGTGTGTGGTTTGTGCAGGTGGTGTTGCCGTACCTAACGAGATAACGGACACACTCACATGTGCTGCTCAACACTCACATCGGGTAGGGACAGGGACCCTGCTCTGCCTCCTGAGCTACAGCCGTCCCAGTACAAGCAATCACATTAGGCACTGCCTGGCTGGCTTATATAAACTTTATGGGGAAGAAAAGTATTTGGAACAGTAAGGCAGTGGTACTAGTTTGGCTTCAGCTTTACAAAGTGACATTTTTGGCCCTTGTCCATTATCTTCATTCTGTATGATTGCTTATATGACTGGCATAATGCATGTGGGATTAGAGGTTTTATATGATGAACAGATTTACAGCACAGAATGCACTGTCCTATTCTCCTACTACACTGAATCCACATTCATGATTGTCATTTCTGTTACAACACTGCAACACACTGGAGCAAAACCAACAATGTTGATTTTTTCTTTTCTAGATTTTTTTTTCTGATGTGATCTTGTGCCATTCTAAAAAAACCCTAAGTCTGACCTTGTCCAGTCTAATCTAACTGATTAGAACTTAGTGTATTAGGCTGCCATTTGCTTAGGTAACCAGGGTAATTGTAGGCTTACTAACCCAGTATGTATGTGTATGCTGCCATCTGACAAAACTGTGATACACACAGTGATTAAACACACAGAGATCTTCGGCTGGTTTAAAGGCCAGCTGTTTATCACAATGTATTAACTCTAACAGATTAAGTCCTTGTTTTGTTTACATTACATGAAAATATATTATGCTTGGGGGAAATGATGTCATTGTGGCTAAAAATAGCAGAAGAACATAACAGGGAAAAATAGTACATACAAAAACAAACAAATGTGGGCTTATATAATGATGTTAACCTATTTATGTTTTAGAGATAATGTTTACCATCACTAAATTAGTTAAGCATGTTAGCATGCTAGCATTTGCTAGAATGTTCAACCAAAGTAAAGCAAACTACAACAGAAGTAAGGCTGCAGGTATGTGGTGATGGATGAATTAAAAACTTCACCACAGTTTAAATAATTCCTCTGAGTGGGAACATGATTGTTCTAATTTAAGTGAAAATCTATTCAATAGTTGTTGATGCATTTCAGTCAGGACCAAAAGTGTCATTTTGGTCCCATGGGATCAAATATTTTGTTAGATATTTCAGTCTGGACCAAAGTGGTTGACTAACCAGTGTACTGTGTGTACTGCTGTTGAGGCTGCTGTGCCCTCCAAATCAAAGACACAGCTGGATATGTAACTGGTCAAAGACAATATCGCCCTCGGGTGGGTTGAGAGGTTTTCAACAGACCTGTATATGCAAATGAACAATGTTAAACTTCTCCATTTTGCCTGCATCCAGAGCCCCTAGTGCTTAATGATGCTGTGGGTTTTCTAAATTTTAGCTTCAGGGAATACCACAGCCCTTTTTCTCTTTTTTTGCCTCTCCCCAATACAAAATTCTGGGGACTTCTTTAAAGCTTTATCCAGGCAACATATGATAAAGCTGCCATGGGAAGTCTGCCATGTGTTGTATACAATGAGTACTTGTTTTAATCAATATTCCTCTATCACAGTAACAACAAACCAAACAACATTAATGTCTCTGACTCTGCAGTTCCCTCAGCTCGACGGGCTATTTTGCATCTTTCAGGTCAGTGCTGGGGTTCTGTTTCACCACTCTCAGACAGCTGTATTCAAAAGCTTTGGAAAAAAGCCACTGTACACTTCCTGACAGCACCAAACATCAGACAGACACATTTGGCAACTAGCTGGTAAACATAGGTATACTATATAAGCAAATAAACTATGTAAACAAAGGTATGGATAGGAAACTGAAAGTACAGTTGCCTACAATACAGCACTTAGAATATGGATAGGTTCTGAGTCAGTCTGACATAGGTGTCCCTAATAAAGTGGCCAGATACTGTATGGGAATTTGTGACCGCATTAAGAGCAGCTCTTATCCAACAGTGATGTTTACATAATGATAGAGAGACAATTACATGGCAGTTTATGATGAAGTTCAGAAAGTCACCTGTCAATAAAGGCATCATAAACCCAGACTTAATGGTGGTGAATTGCCTTTATTATCCTAGATCAACAATGAATACAATCATCTATTATTGACACAATAGGCACAGTGCTCAAATGAAAAGCGTTTTTCCTCTTTCAGCCACCAGAAGTACCTATTACAGTCTGTGGTTGCTTTGTGTTTGTCTGTAAGAGCAAGCATCATAAGGGCTTATGTATGTGTGTGTATACCGTATATAGCCCTCAGCCTCATCTTTCACATTCACACTCATCTTCCTCATCTTCTCTCTCAACAGGAAGTAGTCATAGCTCCAAAGGTCAGAGGTCGCTTCTCAGAGGGCGCATGAGGATGTGGTGATATAAGCATCATTCACCAGTAGGAACTCTTTTCTCACCGAGCCAGTGGGAAATGGGGTTCTTTTCCCCACTGGGCCTCCACGTACACACAGCCACCCAGCACACCCACCCACCCGCCCAGCCACACACACACACACACACACACACACACACACACACACACACACACACACACACACACACTTCTGAGCCATAACAAGCTCGAGACTGAGGCAACCCAGCAGTTTCCAAGTCAATAATGATTTCCACAAATCCATGCACGTTATCAAATTTGAATTTAGTAACCTATAAGGCCACAGTGTCAATAAAAAATTTACACACTTCTCCAGAGCCGATGACGACAAAGGTCAGTGGCAATAATAATAATGTTTTTTTCACTTTATACTAGGGTTGCAGCAATAAACGATTTTCAAGGTATACTGCGGGATAACTCAATCACCTTTCTACCTACATCAGACCAAGAGCCTGGGCATTATTTCTGATGAACAAGCTAAGTTTTAACAGGCAGGTCAATTCTGTGGTCAGGTCCAGCTATTTCCAACTCAAAACCATTTCCAAAATCAGACAATTCCTTACATCCTCTGATCTAGAAAGAGTCATCCATGCACTAATATCAACCAGGCTGGACTATTGTAACTCCCTCTACTAGAGATCTCCCAGGCTAGCATTTCCTGTTTACAACTTGTCCACAACGCTGCTGCCCAGTTAACAAGGTCCAAGAAACACGATCATGTCACCCCTTTTCTTGCATCCCTCCACTGGCTCCCCATTCAATTCAGGATTATGCTGATTGTGCCCCACACAAAGAAAAAGAAGGCTGGGCACAGGGCTTTTTCTGTAGCAGCTCCATGGCCAGTAGATAGGCTGAGACTGTTGATGCGCTTAAGATGCATCTCAAGACCCACGTTTAGTCTCTGGCTTTTAAATGTATTGAATTAGTTTTTATTTTTTCAGACACATTGGGTTTTTTTTATGGTTAAATTGTTTTGTTTTTATCTTGCTGTATTTCCTTGACATATACTGTGCATCTACATGGTTTTATGATTGCCTGCTTCTATTCTAATTTGTGTCTTCCCATACACATGCAGTATGTGCCTTTATGCCTGTATGTATATACATGCTATATACTGTGCTATATAAATGAAATAAACTTAAAACTTTTATGAAAGTTGTCAGTTATCAGACCATGTACATTTGCTTATGTTCAATGTTGAATTCCGGCCTGTTTGTGTTATTAAAATCTAGAATTACTGCCTGGGGGTTATCTGCCTCTGTCACAAGCTTTGACATATCTGTATGCTGTAACATAATAATGTAATAGCTACAGTACATGTTTGCCCACAAACAGCGACCTTGTAACTCTAGATAATTCATAGACCTCAAAGGACGACTATTACTTCAACAGAAAGCAGAAGGGATATCTCACTGGGATATCACACTAAAATATTCTGGAATACTGGCATGGCTAGATATCACAACATGTAATTGAGGAACTTTAAAATAATATCTAGGAAAAAAGACACATTACATTTTGCTGCAAAGCAGAAGTATATTTGAGAACCAAACTTCCTCTGAGCATAATTCCTACAACATAATTAGTGCCTTGCACGGGTGACCACATTTAATAATACAATAATGCAAATCAATTATCTTGTCAATTTAGAATGAAATAAATGTTCTTTTTATCACAACTAATTGATCTTAATTATCTTATCTTTAGATCACACATTTCACTTTGATGTTTAGGACAAATTGTCAGCTACACAACACATCTCACATATCTAACTTTTCAGGCAAATTACTATGACAATGACTGAGCACATTCATGCTCCAGGAGAAACAAACACTTTGGATTTTTAATAATCCCATCAGCTTTCCTCTATCACCACCTTAAGCACAAACATGCACTTTAAGACCCACTATTGGAAAGAGTGTAAAATTGCTGGTCAAGCAATGTTTTGGTCAACATACCTCACTTATTGTGAGGTATGTTGTACGTTGGAGCTGTTAAGTTTCAATTGTGAGGGTATGAAAATAAGAATGCTGTTGTGATTAAGGAGATGTGCTGAGCTGAAGGAATATCCTTCACTGTAAGTGCTGCTCTTTTCACAGTCTGTTCACTGCTGCTGAAGCTCATTGTTCAAGAGTTCTGTTTCTTTTCACTCAGATGTTTTCCTCATTTAACATGTGAACCAATTACTTCCTGTTCCCCTGATACTGGGAGAGCTGGATAGAGCCCATAACATCAGGAAAATTCATATTCATTCATATGAAAATGACAATGACAAGTCAAGGTCATTTTGTGAATACAATAAAAATAGAAACTAACAAAGCATAGCAAATGTAGCATGAAGGCCTTTACACACTGAGGGCATTTTTTCTGTGCGAATCGTTCCCACGTCAATGTTGTTTTTGATCTGTTGTTTTAGTCATGACCACTTCACAGAAAGAGAGGAGTACATGGCAAAAAAGCTATATATTTATTTTTTTTTGGAGGAAGGTCGATTATCGAGTATTGAAGGCATCGACCAATTATGTTGTGTCATGTTTGTCACGACCCTGTATTATATGACCAATTATACATAATTATACAAACAAATGTTACTTGATGATGAGTGACCTCAATTGCTCCCTGCACAGACAGACTGCTATACAGTATATGTGGGATTTACCGAGAACTGAAGCTGTTCAACCCATCTGTTCTCTTTTAAAATCCACCAGACTACTTTGATAAAGGTAAAGTTTACCTCACAGTTTGTTTGTATCTTTAGTGTTTTAATGTATTAATACATCTCAATGGACTGGAGCCTTAGGACAGGCAGCTGAGATGAACCTGGTTAATAACAGGCTGGATACACTGGATGTTTGTGCAGCGCTGCTGCGTGGCGTTACGTCTTGCTTTTCATTTTGGCGTCCATGTTAACAGGTAAGACCAGTCACAGGCATGTCAAGCTTGGCTGCTGCGTTGCTTCATTTTCAGGCTGGGCACAATGGATGTCTGTGTACTGAGTGGGGGCTGCGTTGCTGAGCTGCTGCTGCTCTTGCGCGTGTTTGTGTTCACATAGGCTCCTGCCTACACTACCCGTTTACATGGAGTTGGCCTTTGATAATTATCAATAAATATGCTGCCGTGATTTCCCTTTATCCCCTTTGAGGGCGAGAATGTGGGAGGGGAAAAGACAGGGAGGGAAGGAGGGAGAGAAAGTGAAAGAAAAGTGAATGTGAAAGAAAGATAGCGCACAGGAAAGAAACTGCCCATCACCTGTTGTGCGTATTCTCTTCATGTCTGTGACATATTCTACACATACATACATTAAAACTGTAGTGACATGCTGGTATTTTGCCCACATGACTGTCTACAGGTCTATTTTTGCCGAGTACCGCACACATGTTGCAGTAGAAAGAGGCGAGACTCTTTACATCACGCGACACAGCAGCCTCACTTTATCTGTCAGCGAGCCAGGCAGTGCTGCAGTATGCCTATGGCCCTCTTGGAGCTCTGCGAGCTGGCACCATTTTTTTCACAGTCCCTGTCCTGCTTGGTCTACAGTAAGTACCATTTAATAATAATATACCTTTGCCACAAATTCACATATTGACATTGCAGCTGGTGTGCATAGTTTTGATGTGAATATTTGCAGACTAGTATTACACATTTTCATCCTGTTTAATATTTACCTGCTTATCCCTGCTGCGTAAAGGCCTTAAGTTTAAGTTGTTTAAGTTAACATTGAATTAACAACAGTTGTTGGTTGGCTATTTGAAATGATTTGTGCACTAAATTAATTTGAGTAGTCCCCGCTGTTGGCAATGTGTATGGACAACATTTCCATTAAACAGACATCTCGCATGCAGTACATTACTACTCACAATACAATCACCAGAGCATGTTTAGAATCACTTAATTCCAGCAGCATAGCATAGCATAGCATAACATAACACAAAACAGAATCACAACCCAGGGGTGGCGTGAGTAGAGCCTGCATGTTGGCCTACATGTATGTCCTCCTGACCATATGTTAGTCCTCATAACACAACAAATCCCTTGTCAGCAGGGAACAAAATTGATGCAATACTCGAAGATACAAATGCTGTCAATGGGAGACCTCTTCAGGAAATCATTAGATTTTTATTGCTCGACACGTTGCTGTGTAAGCAGGTACATAAACTGTTGTGTGTAAATGTTATATTAGCACATCGACTGTGTGTACAGTGTGTGTCAACAACATATTAATGAATACTTTTCCCTTACAGACAATAGATTTAAATTAAAATTCTTCTAAGCAGTCTCCCATGGATCCTAAGTATTTCTTACAAGACTACAAGTCCAAGCAGGGAGGTGAATTTATTTCTCATGATAGAAACTTTACCACCCACTGAACTGAGAGGCTGAACTAATGAAATGCAAACATGAAAAGGTAAATACATATGTACATGTAATTTACAGTATGCATTGATAGATTAGACTTTATTTATCTTGCAAAACTGTGACTCTGAACCACGATGGAGAGACCTCTAGACCCAAGTTAATTTAGCCTCATAACAGTGATGTATGCACTCGCATTAACAAGCCTTCAGACACTGGCAGTGGGTTGCCCTTTTACATGAACAAAAGATACTTTCCTCTTCAGTGGCAGTAAACACAACACATGATCAAAGGAGGGTTAAGACTATGTTCTGACATGCCCAAACACACAGCAGGAAGGCCTCTTGTAGAAGATACGCTAGCTCAGCTACAACACAGGCACCCACACAGGAACTCTCTTAAATGGGCATGAATGTGTCTGAAGTAACTGTCAAAGCGACTATCACTGGGCACCTGTTCATGCCTACACTGAGTGTTAACAGTGAGTCAGTACCCCCCTGCTCCTGGATTGTCACCTTTCATAGCCACAAGACACCGCAACACAGAGATATTTCCCCCCAGCTCCCATGTTACATTTTCACTGACAGGAGGTTTTCTATTTATCTACACCATCTAGACACACAACTCATGTTTACTTTGTTTTGGAGTTCATTATCAGCATTTATTTCTAGTGTCAACCCCTATAGCACAACTCACTAACTCCTTGCTGTGGACATCCAGCAGATTGGATTTAATTTGAAAACACTGTGTCTGCCCATGTGCCCTGTTTCATGTGTTACTGATTGTGCTGTGGTACTGTAAGTGTAGCTGCAGCTCCTTTAATTTGTCATTAAATAATTAACACCTTTAATGTGTCAATTCTCTGACCTGTTTTGTTACTGCTTCCCTTAGGGTACCTAACCCATCAGTTTGGTTGTGGGTTTTATCATCGCTATGCTGATCATACTCAACTCTACTTATTTGTTACAGCTGAGACACAATACTGCATGAGTAGCGCACTACGGCTGCTTTGCAGCGGTGGCTCACAGGCGTGTTTGTCCGCGGAACATTGATGCTGTTGCAGCGCCCTACTGCCGTCCCTTTCTTTCTACACGGAGCTTGCTTTTGACTATTATCAATCTATCTATAAAATATGCATCATATATGCTTTGGCTAAAACTTTCCCCTCAGTCATTGTGTTACACCACCCGCCATAACCCAGCAGTAATGGAATAATAGCAGGGATGTAGTGTCTTACTATGGACTCTTTGCTCCTAGCTGTGCTGTTGAAGTCCACATCCAGGTTCTTGTCTTCACCAGGAACTGGCAGGTAGTTGTCGTAACTCCTCATCATGTCAGGCCCCTCCTGCTGCAGGCTGCCTGAGTGCTCACAAGCCAGGGGAGGAGTACCTGGTAGGCGATCAGAGATATAGAGTTGGCATTAGCAATCTGGTTTATTATCTTAAAGATAGCATGGCCATGCCTCATTTAAAGCCCATTTTACTGACTGCTGTACAAAAATCCTCTTACTAAGACATTTTTTTATTGATATTTTGAATGGATGTTATAGGGAAGAAGAAGAAGAAGAAGAAGAAGAAGAGGAAAGGCTACATATTTCAGGGGCACAGCTACAGTATGCACAATTATGAGATAAATCCCAAACTCCATACTACATTGCAAGACCCCAAGACTGAAAGTGGACAACATAAACATAAAGACACAAAACAACTACAAACAAGTCATCTGGAGATGTTTTTTGTCTCTTTCAGTGACATTGTGGAGGTGAAGCTGCATGTTCAAATTGCATCTAAATTGTTTGACACTGGAGATGAAAAGAGGCTTTGTGATGCCTGTCCAAAGCTTCCTGCCACACCAGATGCACATCACTCACAGTGCTCTGAGATGATATTATACTAAATACTACAGCACACTATAGTAAAATATTATAGGAAACCTATAAAGAAAGCCTGAGATGTAGTTTTGATATTCTTAAAGCAGAGCTTTTCTGATTTAATGGCTTTACTGATGTGCCTGTGTATGAATTCAATTTCCCTGCATCCTCAGCATGATATGCTAGCGTGATATGAAGTAAAAAATAATCATGACACTTTTATGTGCTTTGTGATTTTCCAACAGCCCTGCAGGCCTTGTCAGCAATCAATTCATGGGTGAAGCTATATGGCTATGACAATGTAAAACAAAGTAATACTAGTAACATAGTAATACTACTTCTACTACCACTACTACTACTAAAAATAATTACAGTAATTATCTTCAAAGACATTTGCTTTTGTTATATTAGTTTTACCGTGGCTGCCAGTGGTGAAAAACATACTGACCAGGAGGTAAGTAATTATACATTCATTAATTATTATCAACAAATTAATAATGTTAACAATAAAACCAATTAGGAATATTTTCTTAATATGCTGATGAAGAAAAAATGGTATTACAGTGTTTGTGGTGTTATTCAGCAACTTTTGAAATGTACGTATCCCCTGAGGTCAGGGGTGTCACAATTTTGATTCCAAAGCAAAAACTGATCAAAATGTGCTTTCAATTGATAAGAATCTGAATTAAAGCAGGATAAGTGATTCTCCCTGTAATTTTTTTCGCTTCAAAGACAACACAGCTAGCTAACGGGTTTTGGTGAACGTCCAAGGAGACGACGTCACTAACACAGCTATTGGCTGTGTAGTCATTATAATGACGTGTTTTCACATTCCTATATTTCATTAGGTTTATGACAAACTGCGACTTTCATGACTTGGAAAATTATCTTTTAAATTGACAATCATCATATGTGTAATTCATGGCACAATTCAAGTGAATCAAAAAATTACTTGTCTCCCACTATTCACCACCGTACAACTAAACTGGACCTGAAAAGCCACCAGGATAAAATCAATCTGTTGTGAAACAGAATTTGAAAATGTAAATACCAGTTGTCAGGGCATAAAAACAATTATCTGTTGATCTTTCAGTGCTGAAAAAAACCATAGGACAAACATATTATTTCCTCCATTTTCCTGTGATAGAGTTTTCTTGAGGTCACAAATTATTTATGTCATTATCACGAGATAACAACTGTTATTTTCCCAATATAATGAGATAATTTTGTAGAGATCTCCAGATAACAAACTTTGTTTTCTTGAGATCCCGAGTTATTTATGTCACAAGATATAACGTTGTTTTCCTGAGATAACAAGATCATATATCATGAGAAAACGACTTCATAAGATTCATAAGAGTGGAACATCACATACACACACTGCTCGGTGGTGTGGGTTTCATTAACATTACATTTGAAAATCAAAGTAAATCTGGGATTTGGAGAATTGTCACACCCTGACTCAGATACAAGTCAGATCAATATTTCTGAATATTACTATTGTTACTATTTACTTGTTACAACTATACACGATACATTTGATTTATTTTAAAACTAGAATGTGTGATATAAATGACCAGGGAGAACAACAATGTATCACTTCTCTTAAATAAAACATTCAAATGTGTACCATTTGGACCATTACTGATGTCTACAAACCTTAATAGGGAAGGGTATCCTGATACAACTCACTGAATTCAAAATATCCAAAATATTTAAAAGATAATTGTGTGGAAATGTTTACTTGTAACAACAAATTATTTTTTACATATCATTTCCACTCTTGCCTGTTTGAGGGGACTGCACACACATTTTAATATCACTTTCATTGGTTTGTTATAATCTACAGGGTTAGACAGGCGAAGTCAGTTGTTTTTCTTAGCATTTACTTTGAGGATCTTCAGCTGACGATTTGGTATGAATACTAGCAGTATTTACCAGGTCATAAGAACATCTTACTTCAAAGCATGTCTGTTATACCATGTAAAGCAGCAACCCTCCTCATGTACTGCATAAACTCCTAATATCAATACAGATAAGAACCTTTCAGAAAAATGATTGCGATGAGTTGTAAGGTCAGGTCACTTAGTTAAACTCCATGGAAACAACTGGGCTCTTACTGTAATTCCAATCTCGCAGCACCTTTTATCTCGAGCCACCTCACAGACTTAACGTTATTACAGTAAACACTTCATGGTATGTATGAAGTGTTTGCATGTTGAAGTAAGATACCTACAGTACAGTAAGCTGTGTACCACTGTACCCACCACAGGACACAGCTGTCACCATGGTAACTGATGAATTCCTTGCTAGCTCAGCTCTTGAGTTGTATTATAAGCTGTCCCTCTATAAAAGTATATGAGCATGTTAATTTAGTGCTGTGATTGAGATGTCAGTTGATATGTGTAATGTCATTACTGTACAATTGAAGCTAAGGCTGGAGAGTATTATTGAAGAAAAGATTTATGATGCAATAGTTAATATCCTCCTGGGAGCACAAATGAGCTCCAACCAAAGAAGAATTCACATCCAGCAGTACGCTGAAAACACACAGTTAATTATCTGAATCCCAAAGAGAGTCCATGTCCAACAACTCTGATGGAGATCGTTAATTCACCTCAGCTTATAAAGGTTTAATGTGCCTCACCTCTTTGTGTTTGTGGTAACTGCAAGACATAACTCTTATTGCATTACCTAATGTTTTCATGTTTAACTAGAATAACCAGTCAAGTTGCAGTTTACAGTCATATCTGTCCAGACTCATATCATATATTTACTGAAAACTTTGAAGGAATTAAATATAAAGTGTTATGTTAATAAAGGAGGTTATCCTTTTTCCATTCCATTTCTTATTAACCTACATTATCTGGCAGCTGACTCCTCCCAGATGACATGCAGGCCTATACCTAATTTTTATTCCTGTTTAAAACCATGATACAAATACATTTTGTTTTAAAATATTTTTTTCGTTCTTAAGATATGTTCCCTTATTCTGCCAATAAAGTGAAAAGAAATAGAATAATGTTTGAGTGAAGTGTCCCTTTAAGTTTAGTTAATAATGTGATAAAATACTGTCATCATATGTCAATTTTTGTCATAATTAGCATATGAATTCTGAAATTATGCTTCCTGTCTCTTTCTCTTTGTTGTCTCTCTCTCAAAAACAGGGTAATGGTAATAGGCTACATGAAAATCTAAAGGATAGAATGTTGATCGAATAAAAATACCACTTTCATACATGTCTTGACTCGCTGTTAGGTGTAACTTTAAAATCTGTTGACAGACTGAATGCTCGATTTCCTCTGAACTGCAGTCCTTGTCACTGCTGCTGTGCTGTTGTATAGTGTATGGAGACAAGCTCCCTCTCAGGCTTACTAACACATGACCAAGCATTAGTATCGCTACTATTACAAAAATTTAACATACCTTTCACAGTGACACGAGTGGATTTTGAAAAGAACCTAGTAGCTTTGATAAAGCTGGTTTCTGTACTTGAGACTGTAGCTGAATATGCAGTATTTACAGCCCTCACTGGCCTGTATACTACATCACAGTGGGGGCCAGTGGCTGGGTTGCTTTACAGCACAGAAAGAATTTCAGAGAGGTGGATGAAGCAAAAGCTAGGGGTGGGCAATATATCGAACATACACCGATGGGGCATAACATTATGACCACCTGCCTAATATTGTGAAGGTTCCCCTTGTGCAGCCAAACAGCTCTGACCTGTCAGGACATGGACTTAAGACCTCTGAGGGTGTCCTGTGGTGTCTTACACCAGGACGTTTTATAGTGGATATGTTGGGGGGTGGGGCCTCCATGGATCAAATCAAATCAAATCAAATCAAATTTTATTTGTATAGCCCAAATTCACAAATCACAGTTTGCCTCAGAGGGCTTTACAATCTGTACAGAGACGACACCCTCTGTCCTTCGACCCTCGATTCGAGTGAGGAAAAACTTGCCCCAAAAAAAAAGGCCCTTTTAACAGGGAAAAAAAAAAAAAATGCGGAAGAAACCTCAGGGAGAGCCACAGAGGAGGGATCCCTCTCCCAGGACGGACAGACGTGCAATAGATGTCGCATGTACAGAGCAGATCAACGAGATCACAATGTATTCAATTATAAGCGATGGTTGACAGGAGTGAAAGTACACAAAGATGTATTACAGCAATAATGATTAAATGCACATGGAAATGTGATTACTAGTGATAACAGTGGTAGTGATCAATGGTAAGGATGGTATGTAGCAATGCAGTACGATAATAGTAGTGGAACGTATGTAACAGAGATGTGACTAATATCAGACCTGATCCAGCACGTCTTACAGATGCTCGATCAGATTGGGATCTGGGGAATTTGGAGGCCCGGTCAACACCTTGGGCCCTTTATTGTGTTCCTCGAGCGGTTCCTGAGCAGTGTTTGCGGTGTGTCAGGGCTCATTGTCCTGCTGGGGGGCCACTGCGGGTCAGGTAGTGTTGTTGTGACGAGGGGGTGTACTTGGTCCACAACAGTGTTTGGATGGGTGGTGCGTGTCAAGTGGCATTTACATGAATGCCAGCACCCAAGGTTTCCCAGCAGAACATCACATTGTGATGAGATGATCAATGTTATTCATGTCACCTGTCAGTGGTTTCAACGTTGTGGCTGATCGGTGTATGCTATATATCGAGGCTTGTTCCATATGAGATATATTAAATGACTATATTGCATACATCGAGTTCAAATTGTCACGTGAATGTTCCAAGTCATCAGCATGTAATTCATTTGGAGTTTCTCTCCTAATGCCCTCTCACAGCAGACAGCACACTCCCCCTGCCCATCCAGAAAACTCTCCATTGCGCATTTGTGTTTTTGTATCAGGAACCAAGGGATGAGATGGAGAGAGCAAGAAAAGGTGAAGAGTCCAAGCGAGTTAGGGAGTGTTCAGAGACGGTAATTGAAGATGGAGACGGACAACTGGGTTCCGAAGAAAAACAGCACAGGATCGATCATCTGGCAGTGGTTTGGATTTCACAAGGAAGATGTTGACCAAAATATGCCACAAAACCATTGGCACAAAAGGTAGCAGTACCATAAATTTGTTTCACCACCTGAAATGCCATCCACTACAAAACGAAGAATGTCTCAAACTCTGCATGTCCACACCTCCACCCACACAAATGAAAATGTCAAAGGAACCAGCCCGGAAGCAAATGACTCTGGCTTCTTTGTCTGCCAATTCGATCCCATGCAGCAAAAAAAGCCCAACATGAAAAGAGATTATGGCCGCAGTAAAACGCATCACCAAAGACATAGCCCCAGTTAGTGTTGTGCAACAGTCAGGACTCAACGGTCTCATTAAGACACTTGACCCAAAGTATGATTTGCCTGGTCGCACATTTTTTGCAGAGAAAGCGGGGAGAGAGATAATCATTTTTATTATCAACAATGTTAAACATAACTGAGACATTTCATTTCATTTGTCACATGTAATTAAAAACTGTGTGAGAGTATTTTTAATTCATGCAATTAAGAGTATATAAGAGAGTATGTCATGATTTGAGATCTAGGCCACAGTAGGAAGGCCTACCATGCCTTCATTAATTTTCATTTGGTAAAAGCTTATGAGTGCAGCTGTCTGGTTCAAAATAAAAAGTTTGCTAATTTTAACTTGATGGTGATTTTCCCCTTTTTACATGCAAATGTAAAAAAAATCAATAGAAGGGAATACTTGAATCATCACACTAGGGCTGGGTATTGGCAAGGACTTCACAATACCAAACACATCACAATACATGGGTCATGATATGATTATATCACGATACATTGCGATACGATGCAAGATATTCAGATATTCCACATAGCTGAATTGATGCGCCGTGCTCCGGCATCCCGCAGAAATAGAAGCATTGCCTGTCTGCAGCGGAAGGGTCTGGACTGCCGGAGCTGCAGTGGAGCAGATATGTAACGCAGCAGAGCCAGTGGAAGTACACACATAGACTAGAGTGAAACCTATCGGATCCTCTGCCGCGGTGGATCGGACCCGGACCAAACACGGATCTAGTGGAATTTGGGGATCAGAAGTAAATGCTGGTATACTGCCGCAAAACCTCTTAGGAAGAATGTCGGGGTAGATGGTTGGGCATACAAAGTGTAATCCTGTAATCCCGACCAACAGTTAACATTAGCTTCTTTCAACCATGACCACAATCTTTCTCTAACTTTACCAGAGTTGTTGAGGTTGCCTAAATACAGTGAGGTCGGAAACACTGAATTCCTTTTTGCAATGGACATGTGGGTTATTTTTGAAGTCAAACTACATGAGCGTTACAAACAATCAATTTTGTAATATGTTGAGGATGATAGGTGCCAGTGAGGAAAAGCATAGATTTAGAAATAGAAATAGGATAAAAAGCAATGTAGTTTTATGGGATATGTGGCCACTTTTTATGAAGCAGGAAGAAAATGTTAGTCTTATTACTTTATAGCAACTACTGTATATCAAGGCATCACAATGAATTTGACAAAGAATCATTGGCACCTTTTTTGGTTCTTGACCTCCAAGCTAAGAGGTAAATACAGGCTCAGACAGGACGGTGTCTCAGGTGAAGCGTACAGTAAACATAAGAGAACAGAACAGGGTTGTTTTAGCTCTGGGGATTGAAATACCTGATGTAACGTAACATGACTGGCATTACAAGTTTGACTCCTAACCCTAACCCAGTATATCAGCCCTCTTGCTCTGCAAACCTCATATAAACACAGGCATGGATCAATGGCCGGTGTCTCTTCTTCAGTGATATAGGCCACATTGAAAATCTCTAATACTGTCCTGTAAACCTGAAAATAATCTGAAAGTTTGAGGCTTCAGAGAGTAAATGAAAGTCTCAGAAGTCAAATTGTTATTCTAAGCAAAGAGGGGCTCTCTCAGCATCAAATTGTGGCTTGTTAAAAGGGGCACTGCATGTTACTCTAAAATGCTTTACTGAAACCGTGCGGCAGCATGTACAGTGAATGGGGAATTCTCCTCCCGGCCCACTGCACTGCACGCATTTTCAGCAAATGCAGTTATGGAAGAGCTAGTTGCAAAAAAAAAGACAAAATTACCAGATTTGGGATTGTTTTTGGTTTTAAACCGGATGCAACTGGCAAGCCAAAGGACCGACCTGAAGCAATTTGCCATCTCTGCAAACATATGGTACCAGCAAAGGACTCTAACACTGCCAGTTTTTCACAAGCATATGCGAAAACACAATCCTGCTGAGTACGCTATGCTCACACCGAGACGCTTGGTTGTTGTTGCTGCTTATATTATTATCTATATATATATATATATATATATATATATATATATATATATATATATATATATATATATATGTATATATATATATATATATATATATATATATATATATATATATATGTATATATATATATATATATATATATTATGAGCCTACATGATTGCTGTGTGATTTTTGTGGACCAAATATTTATTCTGTTTGAATAAATCTGCCTTTACTTTACCCTCTGACATCCGCGGTCGTCAATGTGAAACGATAATTTCACTCAAACATTACAAAGTTTAAGGCTACACTTTTTAATAAAGCCAAATAAATCTCCTTGAGATCTTCATGAGCTGTAGGCTATTTTGCCAAGACCGCTTAAATATAAACTTGTAGGTTTATGCAACACTTTGGTTTAGTCACCGTTGTTCATACACTGAGAGATTCACTCTCAGGTTACAGCGGTTTTTCCTCTCACCAGACAAATGCTTCATCCCTGCACTCCTCAGCGTGCAGGGATGAAGTGCCTGACAAATATGGATACAAAGTATGGAGGACCACAAGTGTTACAGAAATAGTAATAACGCATTTAACTAATTGTACAATAAATAGGCATTAATAAATTAGTTTACAAATTAAAGTATGAATCTATTAATAAATAGACTAAATTACAAAGTAATTTGATATTTTAATGAGCAATAAAAAGAGGAATTATTAATAGAATTTGCAAATTAAATATTAATATGAATTCATAAATAAATAATGGAATTTAAAAATCTATTTGAAAATGCAGTTTAAAAAGTAAATAAATAGCTGGATTCACAAATTTAATTAAGAATACAGATTTTCTTTTCTATCTGCATTCCCATTTACCCACTGCTTTTCCTTTTCCTATTAGCTATTCCATTTGCTTAGTCATTTAACCTCTCCACATAGCCTTTCTGTGACACTTTGGTCCCTGAGCTGGTAAAACGAGGTAAAACAATGCAAATCAGCCGATGTAACTAGCTCTCTGATTGTTTATTGTCATCTGCAGATGTATGACATGCCTGGATGTGAATTGAAGTGTGAGACTTCCACCGACCAAGCTGGCTAACTTCCAGTTTAGCGTTTGGCTACCTTGAATTTGGATTAAATAATCTAATCGTGCGGCTTTTCAGGACTTTCCAAATGTTATTGGACCAAAAGGCTCCAGTTATGACAATGAAACAATTCATTTCTCGGGGCTGTGACACTCTTACAGGCCTAGACTTACAGACCCATCTTTCACAATGTTAGTTTATGGTAACATCTTTTGGGGCCGCAGTGCATCACGTGATGAGCCACAGGATTAAATTAATTAATCCCCATTTGCTGAATGAGTGCATGGAAAAATTCAGTGAGTGGATGAGCCAGAATTGTTCTACAGCTGAACATCGAGAAAACCAAAACTACTGTTTTTGGCCCCAAATAGGAAAGATTAAAAGACAGAGCTCACCTTGAATCCATGCCACTAAAATCTGGAAATCAAGACAGAAATCTTGTTGTAGGTTTTGACTCAGACCTGAATTTTGATGACCACATATAGTAAATAACGAAGTCAGCCCCCTACCACCTTAAAAAACACAGTAAGAATTAAAGGATTTCTGTCCAGACGATACACAGAAAAACTTGTTTATGCATTTATTTTCAGCAGGCTAGACCACTGCAATGGTGTGCTCACAGGTCTTTAATAGAAACTCCATCATATAGCTGTAGCTTGTCCAGAATGCTATGCTGTGTCAAAGCATAGATTGAGAATCTTGTTACTGACTTATAAAGCACTAAATGGTCTCGGGCCTCAGTACATCTCTGATCTGCTTGTACATTATGAAGCATCCATTTAACAGTTAAACCTTACTCTTTACTGTGGCTTTCCAATAAGTTAGATTCATAATGTCTTTTTAATCTGTAACTTTTGTTTGCTTGCTTTTTGTTTTTATTGTGTTTTCAATGCAGTTTGAAATTTTATAAAAAATTATGAAAATGTTAATGTCTTGTTCCAATGCATTGCCATGTCTCTGTTACGCACTTTGAATTGCCTTGTGTTTAAATGGTGCTTTATAAACTAACTTGACATGCTGTTGACTGTCACCTGAGGTAACCTGAACTCAACTGCATTGAACATTTATGGGGGCACTTGAAGACTGAGAAGGCCAAACATTCTATGACATCACAGTGGAACACTGTCACATCATGCTGGGAGAACATCATCAGTCAGCAGGTTTTACACAAACTTGTGGAGTCTGACAGCGCGAATGCATGCTTTCATTAAAGCAGAAGGGAGACATACCAAATACTAAGATATTCTGGAAATCATGGACATTTTTCATAGATTTGACTCAAATTGTTATGATATTATTGTGCAAAATAGACGTATGCTGACTGGTGGTCGCAGACTTTTTTACCCTACTGCACATATATACTGTATATATATTGAGAAGGCTTGATTTCCCAATTATCTGTAATCATGTAGTTACAGATATAATCTGTCAAACGTCTGGGAAGAGCTGGCACCCAGCATAGGTCTTGGGTTTGCTTTGGCAACAAGAGATGTTGTCACTGTAAATCTTTGCCACTGGCTCACCTGTCTGAAATTTGAATCTGGCATGTATCAGGTTGTCATTTCCATTTAAACATGCACAATGAGTGTGTTAGCACTGTCAACAGGTGAGGAATTATAACTTTTTTACACAGATCAAGGAATAATCAGCCATTTCTTATGTGCATGCTCATTAGGGGGTAGATTAAACAGAGACTTCCAAAGAAGAGATAACATCTTCATGCAAAAAACTGGAGCAGTCATTTGCTTGTTGCCTTGAGAACTGGGACTGAGAACAACAATGTTTCAGCAGCCATGAATCTCAATACCTGCTGCAGTATTCAACTGACCAGCTGAAGTCAGTGCTAACACTTTGGACATGCCCATTGTTATAGAGGGTTAGTTTACACTGAATGCATCATACATAAATAAAGATCTAACAGGATGTAATGGCATCTGTTTTCAGTGTTGACTTGACTGGCAATGTGAGCTGACAGTGTGTTCACACACACATCAACTCCAATTTGCACAACAAAACCACAAAATAATATTCATAACATATATGATAAAAAAGTGTTTTCTCTTTTCCCAGTTCTATGAGTCACCTATGAACATGCTACCTTGTTCAAGAGGACAGCTACAAATCATCTGATTGACATACTTTACAGTATATAATTTATGGAAAAGGAAAGTAAAATCAATGAGCTCATGGGGCAGTAAAGAAGTGGGAAATATGTTTGATGTTTCATGTAATAGGTGCCTTGTGTAGTGACATATCTAAAGAAGAATCACTGACTTTACTCTTTTGGTTTACTGCTTTCACACAACTTGTTTCTAACATCAGGAGGCAGCTAAACCTCATTGTACACTACCTGATCTTCTGCTTTAAAGATATAATATGTAACTTTTCTGCATTAAAATGTCTAAAAATGACTAGACCTTTGTTATATATCTTGCAGAGTTGTGCACTTACAATTCATTATCCCAAATGTTTCCAAGTATGTTTAAACACAAGAAGGTGACGATGTGTTTCACTTGGTCCCACGTCACTACAACTTCCAGGGAAACACAGGAAACATGTGTCATTAGCTGCCAGCAAACACTCTGCAGGGCTCTGCTGCTCACCAGCTACTAACAGCTAACTAGCTCTCCTCCTGCTGATTTCATTACAGATTTGCAGTGCCATCTTAGTTTATTCAGCACTACATATTTTCGAGGTCCCTCCAGCAAGCCACTTTAGACTGAGGGGATCAATGGACCAGTAGTGAAAATCTTCATATTTTAAGTCCCGCAGTGAGTAGCAGCCTCTGACAGTAACTAATGGTGACACAGCTCTGTGGAGTAGGACATGACTGTAGTAACAGAAGATACGCGCCGCTGTAGTCAGCGTAGACAGTAAAATAGTCAGTTCTGTTTGTCATTTGCTAAGCAACAGTCTGTCAGTCCCAGGCACATTTTCTTTCATCCTCAGCCAGGGGACAACGGGACGCCATCAGTCGTGAGGCATTTCAGTGCTGCATCAAGAAACTGTCTTGCGTGTTTATTGATTGTTAATTATTGAATATTGGCTGATAACAGCTGGTGGCTGATCAGTCGGAGCACCCTCACTTTCAATTTAAAACTAAATTAGTGAGAATTGTAAACATTATATTGCTTTTAATCCAGAAAAACAGTTTAAAAAAAATTGCCCTGTCCAATATGTGCCACCACTGTCTGGTTTAAGCTGTAGAGCTACTGAGCTACTGAAAAGACAGCTGACTGAGAGGCCCATCTGAGCTGTAACTGATGACTTGTCTGTATTCCCAGCTCTCGGAGCAAAATACTTGAACCTTTCACCCATGCACATTAAGACTGCATGACATTTGAAAAAAAAAATTAGATTGCGATATGAAAAATACAGGAGTTGAACATGAACAGCTCTATATTTGGAAAAAATGTATCATTCTTGAATGAATGGGGTGATTTTGTAAGGGAGTGCATTTTGAGTAGGTCCTGATTTGTTTGATAAAATGCTCAAAAAAGATTGTGGTTCACTGTGCATGCAGTCACAAGCAGCAAACCTTCATGTATCCAAGAATCCTTAAATGGCAGTAAATTGTTTAAAATCAGAAAAAAGTTTTCCTTTTGTATCAAGCAGCAAAAAAGTTCTAGCAGGACGTTTATGAGTCAATTAACCTTACTTTACATTGCACATCCTGCAAGAGACACTTTGAGATGTTGATGCTGAAACAACATATTGTGCAGCCATTTATAAATCACACTTGCACTTGGAGATGTTGTTTCCCCCCATATTTACAAACCTGCACAGATTCTGAATACACATTTGCAGATTCCTGAACACAAAAAGTAAGTAAACTTATACAGTTGCACAACTCTCCACACACATTTGTTTATAGTTACAAAAATGCTACAATAACGGCTTCTGTGAAATAGTTCATCAACCTTAAGGTTAGTTTAATGCTTGTATTCAGGGTTGGGTTTATTTGTCACACATGGAATGACTTTATATTCAATTTGTATAGGTGCTTCAACACAGTGTGAACTGAAACAAAAATTGTTTATGAAGGCAATTATACAATCTGAACTGTCCCTTTAATGTTAAGGTTCTGTTAAAAAACAGGAAATAAAAAATAAAAAACCTAACATCATGTGTTACCAGTCAAACCCGTCAGCATCTCGGTGTAAGAAGCCAATCAAACGTCTGCGCGCCTGTGTGCGTTATATCAGCAGCATCAATCCACCTCAATCAACCAGGACTTTAGAGACATGTCACTCAAACACAAAATTGAGAGCAAAACGCATGCAACGCTTAATTTCCTCGCCACGTCTTTGCGAGCGCGCACAAATCCTCATCACCATATTCAAATGTTTTCTGCGCTCTTACCGGGTTCCTCTGCACTGTCGTGCTGTTTTAAGCTCCCAACATCTCCATCATCGTGTCGCTCCATTGGGGTTAAACAGGCGGTCAGGGTTCCTCTAGAGACCCCAGCCAGATCTACAGTGCTGTCGCTCTTTGCAACAGCATCTATGTGTGCTCCGCGGCTTCACAGCCTCCTGCGCTGTTGCATGGAAACGCTGGACGGAGAGCGATCACTTACTCATTCTCATGGAAGACTGATACCGCTACTGCCAAACTGTTCCCGGTCCAATTTGTTCACAGAAACTGTTGTTGAGCCGACTGTATCTACAGAGTATTGATCTCAATGAGATGATTACAGAAGAGGTTTCAGATCTTAATAAATGCTGCCTGCATGGCATTATCTGTCAGAATAAGGCTAACACATCTCCTCTCTGTGTGAGGACGTGCCCTGTCTAAATGAGGTTGTCCACTCATACAAAGTGCGGTGATAACGCGCAACGGAGCCCAGCGAAAATCGTGCCAAATGGTCTAGAATTATGATGCATTCACGCCCCACGGAAAACATGGAAGTATGAGTTTCCTGTCTTCCCCGGCCACAGCTCATCTAAGTCTCCCGTTGATACACTGAGGCAATTCACCTCCACTCTCAGTTAGGCACGAAGGAATTGTGGAGTGAATCCTTAAAATTGTTTTTTGACAATCAAGTATGCAATTTTCAAAAAGATCCCATTTAGATTACCATTCTTATAAAGCTCAGGGTGCTCCCCACCAGGTTAGCGTGACTTGAATTAGATGCTCATACACAGAGGAACAGGCTGGAGCTTAAACAAACAGAGGGTGTTTTGCTAACAGCATATTAACAGCTGGCCTGACTGAATCCTCACCACCCGTCAGGTTTCTTCGGATGGGGCGACACACTTATGTATTCATATACAGCTGTTAAGCAGCGGGTGTTTGTTAAATGATAAAAATGGGGGGAAAGCATGAAGTTTGTAAGCGATGTTATTTCCCATGGGACGTGAATGCCTCAGTGCTCTCCAGCTCGAGCATCACTGAGCCAGCTGGTGCCGCCCACCCGCGCTGGGGTCTTCCAGTAGGCGCGAGGTGAGCTGAGCGCACGAGCGACTGTTGTAGTGGTTTCGCGTAAACGCAGCAGACCATCACAGCAAAAAGCAACGAGAAAATAAATACCTGTTTGTAACGACTGTACACATTAACAGCACTGAATCCTCAGAATGACGCAATTCCTTAATTCACATAGTTGAAATAAGCTGCTCCACTGAGCACATCCTGTGGAGATCCTAAATATATCTTGTCCCAGAACAACAGCGACCAGAAGGAAATGTTTTTCTTCAGTAATTGGTTCCTTTGCCTTTTATCGGCACAACTATCTGTTACACTGCCAGCCGGCTGTCAGCTGCGAGGACGCGCTCCTCGCTGGGTGGGAGAGAGACATGGAGAGCGCATTACATTCATACTAGAAATCCTCCGCACAGCCCCGGCACCGCTTCAACGATGGATGATTGAAATCCTGTCGATTGGAGATGCAAAATAATATAAGCAGTAGGCTATTCAGCACGTTATCCGCAGAGCAAACAGGGAGTGGACGTCGTTTGGAGCAATCACACACTCACACACACTCACACACACACACACACACACACTGGGATCCTCGCTCAGAAATGCGCCCCAGGACACGAAACGTCAATCAGGATCCACGCGAGCTCGGAAAGGAAACCACCTCTAGTTTAATTCACTGTACATAAACACACGCTGTGCATTACCGTTATAATAAAATTAAAAAAACCACTCATGAAACTTGAGACATCATAATGATCTTAGAGAAGAAAGAGCTGTGCCCAGAGCTGCCATTTACGCTCAGAACAAATGAATGAAAGCAGAGTAAACAAGGGCAGGTTCCGGACTCATAAGGAGAGCAATGTGTAGCATATGAAATGAATATTTACCTTTCCTCCGGAGTTAAACAGGCCGTTTGGGTAGAAGGTAAAAATGAAAGGTATTGGCCAGGTAACACTTCCCACTCACCTGAGTGCAGACGGGCGGAGGAGGAAGTGCTTCTGGCCTCCTCAGGTATAGTCTCTCCTCCCACACAGCAGCTCTGGGAGAACATGAAGCCATTGGCTGGTTATGCAACGAGATAATGTAAATACATTGGACTGCCGATTGGCCACTAGCTCAAAGAGAACATTCTAAAATAAACCTACAATATACTTACATCCTGTAAGAGCCGGCCTTTTATTTTAGTAAGTGATCTAATATCAGCATTTAATTCATGTCTTCATGTTGTGTTAATGGACCCGGCAAAGCCACAGGCAGTCTCCCCAGGTGAGACAGACATTCCAGTACAAGCATGTGTGGACTTGCAGCGAACTGCCCAGACGTTTTCACAGTCCCATATCTCTTCTTACTCTGAGGAAAAGAACTGACAGCACAGTGACAGACTCACAGTAAAGCAAGTCTTTCAGACAGAATGCATATGTGGGGAAATGATCTGTTCACTACCAGCACCTGGAATGCAGTACATGCCTGGGCAGAACTTAATCTTATGCTCCCTCTGTGTGCGTTTTCCCATCAAACAACATTCATATTCACATATTCAAAGTGGCTCTATCTGCATGCTGTCACCTGGGGACAACATGAGGGCCTTTTAGACACATACCTGCTCCCTAATCATTTATGAAAACATGGTACTGAGGAGATGACATACTAATCCACTATAAATATTGGAATAATTATGATCATGCTTTGACTACCACTGTGCATTAAGTACTCATTTGATCTCTGAGCCAAGCTGGTCTGGAACCAGTCATCTGGATCCCTCAGGCAACAAATTCAGCGGGATTCTCTTACAACAGTAATACCTGATCAGCATTTTGTTGGGGAATTTGGACTCAAATGTATGATTAGTTTGATGAATATCATATAAATTATTAATTCTAATAAGTAATTACTAGTAAAGTAATGTGAATACACTGGTAGTAGTGATATAAGTATTAACTGTAGTAGCAGCAGTAGTAGTTTGAGTAGTGTTATTAGTATTGCTGGTAGGTCTAGCAGTAGTGGTAATAGTACTATTAGAAGACTGTGAGTCAGAAAGTAACCAAACTTGACTGAGGTCAAGTCAACAGTCTGCTGTCAGACCACAGCAGCACAATGTTTTGTAACCTGTTTGCTCTGCTTGCTTCTTCACACACAGTGGTAAAGCAAAACAAGGGAGTGCTTTTTGTCAAATATTTCCCATATGGGTGTCAGTGTGGACACTGGTGGGAGACCGTGACGGAAAGTCATGCCTTTCCAATGCAGCAGGTATGGGCCAAAGCAGCTCGTATCTGAGTGAAGGAAAATGTGTATTAACATCGGTTTAATCCACCTATTGTGTTTCTACCAAGAGTATAGCCCTGGGTGTTGTTTTACACACCACACCCAACTTTGCAAAAGAGTCACATTGCAAACGAGGAGAAAGGCCTCCAAATACTGAAAGGTGACACCCCCCCCCTTTTTTGGGGGGCAAAATGGCTGCAGCATGTCATGTTTCTTTTCTCTGTACAGCACCAACAATTAGAAGCCAAAATATGTTTGGTTAAAGATATCTACGCCTAAAAACAATGTGTAGACTCATACAAAAATGATCCCTCTCAATATTTACTTATGGCCCGGGAGGAGTACGTGGGGCAGGCTGTATCTGCAGAGAGCCTGCCCTCTGCCTGTACTTTCTCATTATTTGCTGAGTTCGGGACGTTTCTAAACATCACAGATTCTGGAGACAAACAGTTGATTGTTGATTCTCATTCCCAGGTTGTCAAATACTGACGCACTGGGTGGGTGGCTCGCCAGACCATAGCATCAGTGTTTCACGATCAACTCAACAATCAACCAGGTGTGTTTACAAACAGCAACTGACAGCAACTGACTGACGTGTGCCATTAATGTAGTTTATTTTTAAAGATGCAAGAAAAGCTGAAGTTAACTCTGAAAAGATCAGAAATCTACATCTGTGTATTTCTACCCAATAGCACACTTAGAAGGGGTCATAGCTGCTCTTCACCCACATAAGGACTGTCAGGTCTACCTGTGAATGCATTCATCGTCCCACACATGCATATCATCTATATGGTCCTATTGTCACAACAGGTATGTAGAGTCACTTCCACCCAATGAGTCACAGCTGTTAACATGTTAACTAATACAATACAGATGCAAACTATGAGTCACAGCTGAAACTGAGCCAAGAGTTGTAGTATTCAAACCAGTTCTGGTTGAAAGCTGTGGGAACAGTACTTTAAATAATTTGTTTGCCTTTGTGATGAACAGCAGCTAATTCGTGATGTAGCTAATACATGTGTTAAGCCATTTTAAAACCAGGATTCTGTTAAAACTGCAGGCTGAAGCAAGCGATAACTCCTCCACAGTTGGTTGATTTGTGCTTCCAGATTCGCGCAAATATGAGACATGTTTGAAATTAAAATTTTCAACTGAAAATTGTGTTTATTTTGTTGGTTGTTATTAGTCAATCATAATTTTCAGTGGCCATGGATGAATACATATAAACAGCATTAGGAGTTTATGAAACTGAATCCAGAAATCCTCAAACCTCTAGTCACCCAATGAATCAGTCATGCCCCTCTTCCACCTGGCTGAAACATAAGCTTTTCAAACTGTTCAAACAGTGCAGTAGGAAGTTTCCTACACAAGTCATCCTACTTCTCTCTGAGACTGTTCTCAAAACTAGAAACTGTAAATACAGCTTTATTTCTGGTCATTTGTTGAATTGACCCGTGTTTATGGTTAAGCAACCCCTGGTGTTCATGTGTTTCATGAGTCATCTCCCAGATGCAAAGTGACTTTGTCTTGATAATGTTACAAATCATTTTTTATAATATTAAAAACATTAATGTTAGACTGTAGTCTGCTTCCTCTTTCTTCTCAACACTCACCTGTGTTTCTTTTTACCATTACACCTACCTAACCAAGCAGTTTTAGTTGAAGGCAATGCCACAACCTAGTTTGTCATTTAGGTATAGGAACATTATAGTAATATCACAATTGGAGGCTGAACTTTGTTGTCCTATATCTAGGTAGGTAGGGTATAGCTGCAGTAGAGGAGGCTGCACTTTCAGGGCCGCAGTTGTAGGACCACATTTCTAGGACCATAGTCTTTCGCCACAGCACCACACACCGGATTGGAAAGCCCGTTTCGAGATAGAAGGAGTAAGACGGACAACAAATAAGTGTGAGTCCTGAAAGTGAAAAGAGTTTTATTTATTTATTTATTTTGACATTATAACGACGTCCGTTGTCTTGAACTGGACAGGAAAGTTAACGTTGGCTTGAGAAAGTGTCAAATTAGATGGACTTGAAAATAGAGGACTGGATTCAATAGACTTATAACTTCCGTTCATATTGTTTTCTTTAATCTGTTTGTTAATTATTATTGTTAATTGATTCTATCGTTTATTTTTGCTCATTGTTTTTTGGAGTCCCAAAAACTGCGGTCTTGAAACTGCAGCCTCTGCTACTGCAGGAACGTAGCATTGCTTGTGACCCCCAAAACAGCACCTGCTATTGATGTATGATGCGTCCCTCTCCCAGCTGCTATACAGACACAGATTTGATGGTCACAGTCATTTATTGAAAGACTTAGCCTCAAAACCTGCTGCTAAGACAGAAGTTGTCATGATGTTGGACCCACACCCGTAGAAAGGTCCCCCTGCCTGTAACTGGAACTCTGCCTCAACTTGCCTCAGGGGCACATGACAAACTGCCTCTGATCTGCCTCTGATCTGTGGCTTTTTGTCGCTGATCTCCAAAAACCTTCAGCAAGTGGGGCTAACATCTTGTAATGTGGACTTAGCATAAGTCTCACATTCAGTTACTGTAAAAATGGGCTTTGTAATTGTAAAGATTACAATCTACCCCGTTTCAGGGTGTGGATTTGCCTGCTGATTTCTCAGTTTAGGGTCAGGTGCTTCACTGGTTGCTTGAGTCTTAGCAGTGTCTGATTACGTTATATAAAATCATTTATCTACTGGTGTGTTACAATTTTGCTGAGCAAAGGTCGCTTTGAGAGGAGATTTTTCTCCATGTAATGCAGATCACTGCGGTGTTCTCTGAAGCTTAGACCAACATGGTTTCTTTATACCTGCTCTTTTCTGCTCTCTCCAAATTGACAACTTCAATTTGCTGGAGCTAAAGAGCCCAAAAAAGTCTAGAACTTCTGTAAAGAACACTTTTCAATGTCTTTTTTGTGTCTCTTCCACAGCTATAGGAGTAGACGCCAGAATTAGCACCCTGAACAAAAAAGTGAGTACAAGACCGTCATACTTATTTTTTATTTACTCTTTAGGTTAATTAGGCTGATTATTCAGTTACTCATTTAAGCCAAGTTTTAGTAAATTGGCACTGTGAGAAAATGTTTATTGTCATTCTTTTCTGATATTTTACAGATCCAATGATATGAGTTTTCAATGGTAAAGAAATTGATTGACGGATAAATCAATGGTGAATGTACACCGAACAGCCACAACATAAAAACTACCAATTTAATATAACGCATGTTCCCCTTGAGCAGCCAGAACAGCTCTGACTTGTCGAGGCATGGTCATCAGACCTCTGGGGGTGTCCTGTGGTGTCTGGCAGGAGGATGTTTGCAATGGATAGTTTCGGTCCCATATGTTGTGGGGTGGGACCTCCATGGATCGGACTTATTCTAGCATGTCCCAGTCCTACAGATGCTCAATCGGACTGGAAATCTGGGGAATTTGGAGGTCAACTCCTTGGGCCCTTTGTTGTGGTCCTCGAGCCATTCTGAAGCAATTTTTGTGGCGTGTCCTACTGGGAGGGCCACCGCCATCAGGGAGTGCAGCTGCCATGAGAGGGTGTACTTGGTCCACAGCGGTGTTTGGATCGGTGGTGTGTGTCAAGTGGAATCAACATGAATGACATTTTAAAAATGTTTATGTTTATTATGTCATCATTAAAAAAAAATCATAATTTCAAGTGTTTACTATATATATATATATATGTATATATATATATATATATATATATATATATATATATATATATATGTGATACCTTGCTGCATAACAAATGTCCCCCTGTGCTACAACAAAGATAACCTGAACTTTGAACGTTCAAGTAAGACATTTGATCTAGAATTAAAGAAACATACACGTTCCCACCCCAGGTAGCGTGAATGAGGAGTTCCAGCATCTCAGTGTAAATGCGGTTTCACACTACTATGCTGCTCCTGCTTACTTGCGTGTGTCCACACACAGCCTTACTGTCTGCCCCATCTGTTCACATGGAGTTAGCCTTTCATAATTATCAGTAAATATGATGACATGATTTTCCTTTACCCAGCTGAAAGAGCGAGAAAGTGGGAGGGGTAATGAGAGGGAGGGAGGGAGAAAAGGGCAGTGCACTGGAAAAAAAACTGTTCTTCACCTGCTGTGTGTATTCTCTTCATGTCTGTGACATATTCTGTATACAGACATTAAAACTGTAGTGAAATGCTGGTATGATGTTCATATGACTGCCTACGGGTCATTCGCTCTAAATCTCTAGATCAGGCACCGCTGCAGCTTCGCCAAGGCGTGAACCAGGCTGCAAAATTCCCCAAATCTGATCAAGCATCTGTGGGAAAAGCTAGAACAAGTCCAATCCATGGAAGATAACTGAAAACCTCACCTCCTTCAGAGATGCTTCTTCAAAACCTATGAATGCACACTGCCGGACTACATCGACACCAACTGCCCTTTAGCTCTCTCTGGCCAGCTGGGAGATGTATTAGCGGCTAGTTTGCTACATTCAACATGCTCTCTTAGCTTTTTAGACTAAGAAACACATAAACAAACAACCGTGGAATGCCACAATCATGTAAATACAAGCAAAATAGCTGTCACTAACATACCTCAGTGTAAAAACACTAGTGAATGCAACAGTCCCTCCTAACGGCTGTAGGTGTGTGCTTTGTGCTAATGTTAGCCACTATGGTAGTGTGTTGCTGCCACCCCAGCTCTGCTGGCTCAGGGGCTGTGTGTTTAGTGGTACTCAGTTATCAAGCTGCTAAAGAGACAGTTAAGTGGCTGTGTACTGAGAGCGCAGCAAATCGTTGTCATCACTCACCATACCCAACATGTGTTACTCACATGTAAGAAAAAAACATTATCATAATGAATGTAAACAACGTACTATTGTTGGTGGCTCTTGTTGGTACTCACCACTGTCAAGCTAGAATGTTAGTATTGGGAAATTTTGGTTGCACTTTCTCTGCCATTCTTGTGCCACTAGCTCTCTAGTTGCTTTAGCAATACATCCCCCTAGCCCAGTGGAAGACTCCGGTCATATGCAATAAGTGCAGGCAGATAAGTGCAGGCAAGTAGGTATGTAGGAAGACTTACAGGAAGCCTGTCCAATGTTTTAGAGCTGACTGAAAGACTGGATGGACTTATAAGAGGCCTTCAACAGCCAGAGTTAATGGATTGTTTTTCTTTTATTCATCTGAGCATTTGATTTATTGATTGCTGTCAGGATGTTAAGAGATTTTCGACAAACATAACAAGAAAATGCCTCTAGACTAACTTACCAAACCTTTAAATATATAATTAGCCAAAAGTTTAAAGTGAACATACTAAACCGACAAAATCATGAGCAGTGATGGCTGGCTTCTGATTGATAACTATCACTCCTAATCAATAAAAGTGAAACTCAGTCATACAAAATGCTGCAGTGGAAGCAGCAGCTACCAGATGACACACTGAGTGAGGCAGAGTGGGGGGCTGGGAGAGAGTACGGACTCCTAACCCTGCCTCTGATGATCTATAGCTACCATTTCCTGTTGTGACTCCAAAAAGCAAACTTTCTCAAAGCTGCAACACTTTAATATACTCTTACATGAAACAGTCAATAACTAGGAGTCTGGGGTCCTGGATGTCCATTCCTAATTCTACTGTTTACATAAAAGTGGCTTTTCCAGTGATTTTGCAATGTTGTAGGACATACTGTATGCCACTTCTACAGGTGTCGTGTCAGGTAAAAAAATGTCATTCTAGAAGACCTTGCTTATTTTCTTTGTTGTTTTTTCTTTATTGCAGATTGGCTGAGCTTGCCTGAAGAGATGTGGCAGGAACATCGATGGGACTCAACAACATTATACTTTTTGTTACTTTGCTCCTTAAAACTCCAAAAGGTCCTGCTGGAGCCCACCTTCCAGATAACCTACATGTGGCATTTCTTTGAATGACTACTTAATAGAGCCTGTGTTTATATTGTAAGTTTCTAGGCTCACACAAAATATGTATTTGTTTGTATTCCAATGTCAGGGTATCCCTTAAAGCTGCATTAAAAATTATTATTGTGTTATGTGAAAAAGGTTGCTCTCATCTCATCACCGAACCTCAGCTCTGCAAAGCCTTCAAGCATCTTTTAGCACATTGTTTTAACTTTTGGGCCTGCAACTGTGCTGTTTTTGTTCAGTCTTGCAGCTCTCATTTATATTTATATTTATAGCATTTTTATAAATATCACCAAGTTGGTGATAATTCTCAGTGGGTTCATCAAAACTAATGACCCCTTTTGCATTGGACTTGTGCCTCATTTTCACTGCGTGGTACAGCTCGGCTCGGCTTGACTGGACTCGCTGGGTTATTTATTTATTTTTTTATGTTATTTTTTTTAATGGGCAAAGTTGTGGTTTGTACCTGGAGCCTGGCACTTTCTTGAGATTCCCTTGATCAAAGTTCCAAGGGAGCTGAGCCAAAACCAGAAGGTAGAGTGGAAAACACTGTGGACCACTGATTGGTCCAAGACTATTGTCACTCACTTGACACAGAGGAACCACAGTTGTCTTACCTGAGCTCTGATGTATTTACAGCTGTCAGATAAATATGGTGGAAGAAAAAGTACAATATTTTCCTCCTAATTTATGAATTGGAGTTATGTAGGAATATAAAGTGGCATGGAATGGAATCACTCAACTGAACAGTACCTTAAAATTGTACTTGTGTACACTACTACTTGACGAAATGTACTTTGTATGCCCAAGAAACATGTTCATCTCACTATTCTGTTTTCTTTACACAGAGGCTAAAAACCTCACATATTCTCACAAACAAGTAGAAAGAAAAGCTCTTCCCATGTCTGCCCTGTCCTTCTGTTCAAGCTATGCAAAGCACACATGAACATATCACTCCAGTCCTCCTTATCTTTGGCACTGATACTGACACTGAAACTATGGTGAGTCTGTATGTGAGACACATGCATGTTATTAGAACAGTACAGTTTCCCCTTTGGCTTTGTGTGCATCATGTAGAATTAAGCACAAATACTGAAAGAGGAAAGAAAAATTGCACTGAGGATAGTTCCTCTGCATTGTTCTGATGAATCCCAGTTCCTGTAACCTGGTTTATTTATTGTATTACTTGCAAGTCAGTAATAGAAACATGTATGTAATAGTGTGATATCTGTTAATAAAATCATGGATGTTACATCACTTTTTTATCACTCCTTCTGATTTACTTCTTATTTTCATCTTATTTGTGTTGTTATCTTGCCTTTTTCTTCATTCCTATTCATTTCTTCCCCAAACTGAACTATAAACATCCAGTAACAGATGACTGGCAACACTAGCATCAGTGACAGCATCAGTGTGAACAGGACCTAGGTCAAGCAGCCCTCTTCACACCAGCATCTCCAGCAAAAATAACTCCATAACTGTTTCCCATGCACCATCCTCTCCACTTCCTGTTGTCCCCCCACTCCTACGAACACACACACACTCTATCTGTCTCTTACACACATACACACACACTTCCTGCCATGACAAGGCTGAAATTAAAACAGGCTGTTAGTTTGGCCCCCTCTGCATCCGAGAGTGAGATTAGGGGCATTTTCTCACAGTCTTATGAGGATAGACATTGAAGTGAGGGGATACAACTTGGCAACTCTCTCTCTCTCTCTCTCTCTCTCTCTCTGTGTGTGTGTGTGTGTGTGTGTGTGTGTGTATTTGTTTGTTTTAAGACAAAAAATATTCAAAACATATTGATTTCATATTCAGCTCCTGTAGCAGCTTCTGCTTCCATAAATGTAATGCTAAAATACAAATCCAGGCTGCCAGAATATTTAATGACCTGATTGTTTTTTGTTTCTTGTTAATCATACGGGCACCCTCATGCTTACTCATATCATGTATGTGTGTGTGTATGTATGAGTGTGTGTGAGAGAGAGAGAGAGAGAGAGAGAGAGAGAGACAGAGAGAGGGAGAGTAATAAATTAAGTTGAGTTCTTGTCAGCAGTGGTAGCATGTCAGGACGTGACAGTGATACACATGGTTTCAATGTGGTGGCTTATTTGTCGACAACAGGTTTCATTAGCTTACATTATGTTGAAATTTGCTTGGGAAATATTAGCAGCTAAGAGCCAGGTATTTCCCTCAAGATTTGGACCAAACCAAGAAGGGTGATTGGTGTAGGAGCCACTTATGTAAAGTGTTGTATTTTCTGTGTTTTATAATCTTGTATTGTTCACTACACTGTCAGCCCGTTCCCATTTCCAACACGTCAAAACAGTAAACTGGTCAGTGGTCGTGTGCTTCTAGGCGTAATTTCTGGAGGCACCCCTCTACTTTATGTTGATGTTTCTAGTTTAAAGAAACGCCATCCACCTAACTTGCCAAAAGTGTATGTCTCACCCTAACCCTAACCTGGTTGTGGGGGATGACAGAAAGAAACACAGTCTCTAGTGAGTGCTGACTATGGTCCGATTGAACACAAACACAGACACACACACACCCTCGGTGCCACACTGAAAAAAGTAAATCTAAGAATATGTAATTGTAACATAATTAAGTCTGTGATAATAACAATAAAAAACAAAGTTTGTCTCTTGACATGAATGTATCAAGTTGTGAATTAGTCTACATTTGTTCAAAACACAAGTCATTTTGTTTTTTTCCCCTAACAAGCTTTATGTAAATGGCTCAACAAATCTTCTTATGCAGATCCACACAACACACAATTTGCTCGTTGTATTTACTCTGCTCCAACTGCACCCCGTGTGGTGCATTCTGGGTACTTCTGGGTATTCTGGGTATTCGCGCCAACCATCTGAGCACCGCAAGGAGATGTTCCAGAAAGACTGAACTTTAAGGTAAGAATTAAGTTAATGTTAGTGATATAGTTGGTTAATTACTACAGTCTTTTAGGTTTTATATTGTTGTAGAAATGAATAAGTAAAATAACTGGAGGCTCTTGATGTAATTTGTAATCAACAATAGCAAGTGGCTTCAAAAGACTTACTGTGTAACTTGAAACTAACGTTAGCAAGTTTTAAAATACTTGCTTCAAATGTAATTTGAACCTGACGTTTGCAAGTGACTGTAATTTAAAGTAAGCAGGGATGTGATTGTTTTTCTTCCACGTAACGTTAATTAGACGGCGCCAGGTGCCGCGTTTTCGGCTGCATGCAGAACACACCTGCTAGCCGTTAGCGAGGGGTTTTAGCTGTAAGTCGGTCGTGTTTTTTGGTCGCAGCGGTGGCTGTAGTCTGTTAAGTTAGCTCTGCTTGTTCGCCGCTGAACCGCAGCAGCGGGCAGAGCGAGTCCAGCCGCAGGTGATAGACAGCGCCGACTTCAGAGTCCCCAAATACGAGAGCCCACTGTACAGGGGGCAGCGTGAGATGCATGCTGAAAGACGATCTCTGTGCTCGCTAGGTAGCACCAATCATAACATGTAGCATACCAAAATGACGGGGAGAAACTCAGCTAAATGCCCATACTAAGCATTGCCACCCAAACGAAACACAAAGAATATATTCAAGCTCAATAAAACGCTGCTAGTTAGCTAGGTAGTTAGTTTAAAATTCATTGTGAAGGTCCTTGTTGTTTACATAAAGACAAAGGGGCTTCTTGAGTGAAGTGTGCACTCTTTTTACCATATTCTATCTGTGGGGTTACTTCCCAGCATCAGCTGTGTTTCTCACTGTATGCATGAATGCACACCCTGAAACAGGCCCAGGAAGTTTGTTTGTTGTCGTTTTTGTTTGTTTTCCTTTAGTTTGACACCACACACATAACTACATATGCTCCTACATATTGCAAATTTCGGTTTATGTTATGTTTGGTTGTTTTATTCTTAACATAATTTAAAAGATAGATTATTTACTATGATTTTGTTTTCTTCAGTGGTCAGTTACTAACTATGTCATTGTATCCTTACCAGGTGATTTATCGTGTCAAGCACATTGGATGAAGGTATGTAAAAACAATTGCAATTGTTGTGGGGAAAGTGGGCAATGTTAGATTATTTCAGTTAGTTTATGGACCAGACAATCATTTTGGGGGCAGAGATTCTGGTCTTTCACTGAAAAAATTGTCGTGACAGCCCAGTCTAAAATGTAGCAAAAGTAAGCCTGAACCTCTGTGATTACCTGTGGAAAAAACCTGATGAGACTGTCAGAATAAAAGCTAAACTTACCTGATTACCTGTGGTGGGGCAGGGATGAACAGTATTCCTACCTGATGAAACTGAAGGATAAGATTTTAACCTGATTACCTGTGGAACATTCCTTGCAAAACGCATGACCACTTAAGTGTTGCTTTCAGTGTAGCCTTAGGCTCCTGTTCTGTTTTTGTTGCTCTGTGTCTCTGTAATTCTTTTTTTCTGTATCTCATGATGTTTCTCCATCTCTCTTCTTTTGTAGATCGAGGAAGAATTCCGGAGGATAACACTTAAGCCACTACAGTCCACATTCCTGGGAAAGTTGGACCAGTACACACCCAGACTGTTGAGCCTCTACAGGAGGAAGGGAGGCGCTGTTGGGAAGAAGCTCGATGAGACCCTTGACATGTTAAATGAGGCATGTACTTATTGCACAACAGTTAAATAGTTAGTTATATGTATTAGCTTTCTGATGTCTGTACTTAGCATGATCTCATTTCTTTTTTTATAGGACAACAGCATTGACTCCAGAAGAGACGCTGTGATCAGAGGCCTCATTCTCTACCTTGGTGAGAAGACAGAGGAGCTCATCAAGGACTACAAGGTAAAGAAAACTGTTTCAAAGCCCTGCCTGTTTGAGATGAGGTTGTGCAATCCAGGATAGCTGATGGCTTAGTGGTATTTTAAAAATTGATTTTTTTTTTTTTTGTCTATGTAGAAATGGATGGAATGTTATGATTTAAGCATCTAATTATTAACAACGCTATAGTCAAAGTTGGAAAATCATCAGAGATACCTAGAGACTTGTACATGTATGTGCTGCAGTTTGCTGAAAACTGCTGCTAACATTTTAATTAGATTATTTTATGGAATTTTGAAGATTGCCATTTATTGGAAATTAATCTATCAAATTGAATGAGACTATTTAGCCACTCTTAGATTTACTTAAAATGGCCTTCAATTGCATTAAATTTAAATCTGTGATACCCGTAGACAGTCTTATGAAGCTACAAAGCAACCAAAGCATATCAATCTGATCACCCATGCGGGGAGAAAGAGTGCCAAGAGAACTATACTGTATGCATCATTCACATTGGTATACAAGAGGGTTTTATTCTTTCTGGTATATTTTACAGGTTTTAGATGATGATGATGCTGCGACTGTCCAAGAGGCCCTTACTACACATGTCCTCAACATCTTCGTGGTCAGCAAAGCCAGAGATGAAGATCTCCCCAAGCAAGCTGGAATAGCCATTGAGGGAGCAGAGATCCTTTTTGGTATCCCTGATGTGGCACATGCTTGTACATACCTGATGGGCCTTATCTATGCCTTGGAACTAAGGTACCCAAACAAACTGAAATACACCTTTGAAGTTTTCCAAAAGATCTTCCTAGAGCTGGAGGATGTCAACCAAAAGGTGTCCTCCAAAGTCCATGATCTCAAGGTCAGTTTACATGCATAAAAGCCATACAGACATTGCTAGAGGTTTTGAGTGAGCTCCCTCTTGTCAAGGTTTACAGTTGTCGGTTTTACATCGCATCTTCTCAGGTTTTCCACCACGCTTCCTCAGTTTAAATTTTTATGCTTTGAAGCTTGTATATGCTTAAATTTGTTATGTGGTGTAAATTCCATCAGTTGTCTGCACTTTAAATGGCTAATATAATTCGGCTCAGCACAAGAGTAAATCATTGTAAGTGACCTGAGGTGTATTGTTCAAGCAGCTTTTGAGGTACTGCTACAGGAGGCAGATCTATACAGAACAGGAAAGCTCTGTACAGTTATATTTTGTGAGGTGCTGGATTTTGTGTTTTTTGCGCAATCAATGTATCGGTCAGATTTTGAATGTAGCCATCATTTGATTGGACGTTCAAACCTTTAAGGTCAGACTTTGGATGGGGTCTCATCCCTGCAAGTGCTTCCTCAGGGTAGACAGAATGGATGTTTGTTTTGTAGAACATGTTTGCAGAAGTTCACTTTTCATTAGAAGAACCATTAAGTAATAGGATGCGAATCCCATGAGTTATGTGTTGGGTCATTGGCATTGTCTTATGGCGCGTCTGGCACTGGCATCTCAGGTATTTCTGATGTTGTCAATACAATGGAGTTTATGGTCTTATTTTCTTATCAAAGTGTCTTTGGTATATCGTATGTTCCATGCCGTAAATACACTAAAATATTACAATACATCTGGAACTATTGTTAAACAAGGTAAACAAGCCCTTTTGTTTTGTTAAGTTGAATAATTAATACCAGATGTTGTTTGAATAATGTGGTCGTTGTTGCAGAGTATACAGTATTAGGGCTGCAACTAACAATAATTTTCATTATTGTACAATCTCTTTCTTTCAATTGATTGGTTTTGTTGTGAGAAAATGGGGAAAAATGTTTTATCACTGTTTCCCGAAGCCCGAGATGCAACTTAAAATGTCTTGTTTTAAAGATTAATTGATAATTACAAATCCTTTAAAAAAATCTGTGATGAAATTAGTAATTGGCAACTTAGCAATTAAACAACTAATAGTTGCAGCTCTATACAGTACACTCAGTTTTTGCCCAGTTCAATAGCAGTACATGTATGACATGAGTTTGAAATTTTGTGAGAATTTGCAATGAAATATGTAAATTTTGGTGACTTCTGACCTCTTGATTGTGTTGACCCTATGACCTTTCCTCTAGTGCAACTCTCATACAATTTGCTGAGTGTACTTATGATTTCCAGGGCATTCACCCTCTTAATTTAGTTATGTATTTTTTTTCTAGCATTTTTATATTGGACAGGTTGACCAACACATAGATCACATACTTGATTTAAGTAGCTCACCATGACAAAACTATATCGTGTTTTATCTACTGAGAAAAAGTAAGGCAACTTTTTGCATCATTTTATCACATAGATCAAACAAGAGTTGTCTTTGTATGTACAACATTAATTTTGCAAGTCAAGTCAACGTATTTTTATCAGTGCAGTTGTTATTGCTGGGCATGTTTATTAACGAGGCTTGCTTCAGCTCCACCCACGTCTTTGTCCATTTTTGATTAGTTGGGAGTTACTCGGAGTCGGGTACTGCCAGGATGGTGATGGCCTGCACCACCCACTTTGAGCTTCATTTTTCATTCTTAGAAACAAATTGGTGACACCACATTGGCTCTGTCCACTATTTTTACAGTCAATGTTTATTGCCAGAGATAAGGACATTGATGTCAATCCCTGTTGTCTGTCCGTCTCAGTGTCTGTGAGTTATTCCACAGTGTTGCAGTGTTGATATGTTTAAACATGGCATACATAGTAACATCTCTAAACATGTACAGTAGGCCTATCTAGTCTACACAACCCATACATGAGACGAGACGTACTGTACAAACAATTTCACAATTGTTGTATAACAATTTGGTTTTAGGTGGAGTGACGCAGTGCTGAAGCTGTTTTTTTTTTAAAACACATCATGTCCTGACTCCAGCTTTGTTCTTAATACATATACAGAAAGAAAGCATAAAGCTTGAAAGAAAATGTTGAGTTTAAGATGAGAACAAAGTTGTAGTTGTACCCACTAAGCTCAGAACACAATCAACCCTGCTATAAATTTGAGTCATACGTCCATGAGGACTAACACTGAACAATGACAAAATCCAAGTGATTAATGTTTTCAGATGCAGTGAAAGGGCTGTTGTACATAGGAACTATTGTCGAAAAATAGTCATACTGAGAGTACAGTTTGGGTAAAACGGTTAGTGTTTTTGCCACATGAAGCAAAAAAATCCATGATAATCACTGTGAAATTAATTTCATTAAACATAACTTTTTAAATGTGGACTTGTTTGTTTGCAGCATATTCTCAAGTCTCACATTTGTGAGACTTCATGAGAACCATGACTGATATTACAGCAGAAGGTTCCTGTTTCACCTTGATAAATGCCAGAGTCACAGCTTTTTTTAGTTTCAGTGTGTATGTGGAAAACTACCAGCATGTCAGGACCATCAACGTCTTTAGTCAGTCAATGGGGACGCTGCTGAACAAAAACCTGACAAGCAGGTTTAAGCTGTGTGTTGCAGGTGGTGATGGCAGGTAGGCGTACGAGGGGGGAGAGATCATCTAAATACCACATTACACTTCACCTATTACTCACTCACTGACTATTCACTCTATCTCAACAAAGTCTCTGCATTCTGTAGAGGTGCCAGCAAGACAGTGTTATATATGTGGTTCACCATCACCACCATGTGGTGGCTACAAAAATAGAATACAAACCCACTGAATCAGACATGTTTTACTGTCATTTCAATAATCAACAAAATCACAGTATGGGAAAAACAACTTTTGAGCACTTGTGTTATTTTGGTCTATGTATTTCCAAGGTAGGTAACTTGACTTTAATCTTCATAGTTAATGTAGTTGAAACCAGGATTTTGTCAAAAATGTCTTTGTCTCGAATGAAAGTGTGACAGAACATACAGTCACATGGGTATTTCAACAGAGGCAAGTCTACTGTATCTTTTACTTGAACTAAACCAACATTTCATTAGTCAATTCTAATGATATTAAATTTTATTTTGGGGAAGGATGGAAGAGGTTGTTTAGGAAAAACACTGATTAACTCCAAATACCTTAGTCTGTCCGACAGGAAAACATTACAGTTAAAGCAACAATATGTAAAATTTCGTATTTTGAGCGATTCTCATACTCTGTCAGTTCATTAATTTATTCTTTAGTCATGCTTCTCCTGCCTTCTGGCTTCCCGTTCCTTTGGTTCTGGATTTCTGTCCTATGGCTTTATGGTTTGTTCTGTCCTGTTTTGTAATTACTGTTTTGTTTCCTGGATTCTACGCGTTGCCTTTTTGTTGGTTGCCTTTTTTGTTACTCACATTCATTTAGTTACTCACTGCCACAGAATCTCAGGGAGACCACGAGGCAAAGAGCGGAGCAGGTCTGGAAGGTGACCAGGGGCAGGGGTAAGGGGCAGAGAAGGTCTGGGGTGTGACCAGAGGGCAGGGGCAAAGAGTGGAGCAGCTCTAGGGGATGACCAAGAGGCTAAGCAGTGTGGCCAAGGTGGTAGCCCTCTGGAGGCCGGTGGAAAAGGTAGATTCCCCCTGGAGATGATGGCCAACCCAGGAAGAGGATTAGGACCAGATGGGGCATCAGTCGATCGAGGAAGAGGCTGACCTAGGTACAGGACCTCCAACGCAGGAACAGCAGAGGCGTCTGCCCGGACCCCTGATGAGGTGCTGGGCAGCGGGACCTCCATGGAGTTGGGCAGCAGTGAGGACAAGGAGAAGCACAGTTGAACAGCTTGATTTTCAGTTCCATGCCTGGAAAGCAAACAAGAGCAGGAGGCAGTAGCAGCAAGTTTTTTGTATTTTCTTTTGGCCTTTCAAATACATATAAATGGCAATTGGCAGCTAAAAAAAAAAAATCATTTCGGATGAAAAGGAAGGTTGGGATTACTTGTGCCATTTGCCAGCATGCCATCTAAAAATCACATGGTGAGTAGCATTACGCCGTTGATGTTTAGTTCAGTCTAAAGAGAAAATCTGGAACTGCTGGGAAAAAAAAGATTTAAAATGAGGTGAGTATAAGAAAAATTATTTAACAGAAACAATCTAAAAAGCCGGCTATAACAATACTAAAACTAATGACTATAATGGAAAACTAAAATCAGTGGGGTGGGGCCTCAGTGGGAGGCAGACTACTGGGAAAGTGCCCCTTCTCACTAGTCTGGGGTGCAACACTACAGAAACCACAAACAAAACATGCACTAAAAGTGCCCCAGTGCCTACATGCATGCAACAGGAGTGAGGTTCTCACCACGGTGCCTAGCCTCCCAACCTGATGACACCCAGACCGCACTGGAAAGCAAAGAAAGAAACAAGAAACTTCCTGAAACAAAGAACAAAAAGTTACCAAAACCAACAACCCAATTGATAATTACAGTTTTTTTCGATTGCTAAGACGCATTGGTCGAAACTGAAGCGACATGTTCAAAACTCTTAATACAGTCTGCAAAACAGAAATGCATGTGGGCTAAACTGTGTCTCACTTTTCATTGCTTTCAGATAAAGTGCATTCAGTGACCACAGTCACCGAAATGGATGAAGTATTTTCTCATTCAATAGTTCACACCTGCAAAACACTATGCTTTACAGTTTTTCTCGATTGTTTACACACATTTTCTGAAAGCATGCCTCATACTCTCAGAACTCTACACACAAATCAAAAAACACACACACAATGGGCAAAACCCCTCACTTCTCCTGCAAAATGAAACTTTACATTCAAAACAATGTTATTTCTTCTCAAAATGATATTTTGTTTTCAAATGACACACAAACCATCATATGAATAGACATTTATAAGAACCAGTTGAACTCTGATGTGCTCAATGTAAAACACTATGATGAATGGAAAACACTTCTTCTCCATTCATCATTCACCTTTTTTGTTCAGTGTTACACTTACTACAGACAGTGCATACATAAGTGTGTTGTAAAATATTTTAGAATATTGTTTTTATACTCAGAACACACAAATACACTGTAACAAATATATTTTATTTTTCCCACAAAAACAATGTACACGGTGTACATCCCAACCAACACAATGTTGCACATACAGTGGTCGACATACAAAACAACAGAAGAATTTGCAGTTACAGAAAAAAAAACAAAAAAACTATGCTGCATCCTCTCTTCTGTTTCGGTCGGGCCACAGCACCTCATCCACATTGCATCATCATGTTGCCCTTTTATGCTAAAGCTCTGATTGCTAATTGTAAAACTGTGTGACAGGTGTTTGCCCATGTGATGAGTCAGTGTGCATAGTAGGGCAATTAACTTTAGAATTTTGAATAACAGTGTGTTCCTTGTGAAAACAAGAGATTTTCTTCATGGAAATTGTGCCAAATGCAGAGAATTGTGCGTAGTGTTCTAAAAAAGTGTGTTTTAGAACTGCAATTTGAGCGTAAAGCAGGAATTGTGCTTGTAGTTTAGCAGAATTGGTTCAGGGGGTTGGTGCACAAGTTTCATGTTGAGGTCATTGTGTCTCAAGTACCAGTAATTGTGTTTAAACAATTGAGAAAAACTGTAACCAAACCGGAAAAGGTAGGTACCCTTGGGCAACATGAATCGTCGCTGATTGGTCCGTCCTTTGAACCGGAAGGACAGGGTTTACATGTTTTCAAAACAAGAGCGCTGCCAGTGACGACATACACGCTGCTATTAAAGAATACTTTGATGACGAGACCAAATCACCGCAACGGTCAGCCCTCCTGACCGAGACTCAGTGAACTTTCCCCCCAGAAAACAGCCTCTCTCCCCACTAGTGAAATAGTCAGACAGTGTCCTGTTGACTGATGCTGATTATGTAATATGTAATTTAGACTGAAAAACGTAACTTTGTCACTTTCCAGGATGTTTGGTGGGTCGGGATCTCAATCACAACACATTATAACGGCATCCATATGATTATAAACAGTCAGCGGGTACATGTTCAGATTAACAGGAGGACACCTTGAAAAAAACACCGGTGTGTTGTTGCTCACCATGGATACTGAGCAAGTTGCCTACACATTGCGCATGTGCAAAGCGTGGCCACACAGCAGAAATGTACTGTGGGAAATGGTATAACAATAACGGAAAATGTAAATTAGATTTATTATTTCGTTTTGGTTTCCTTGTTTATTATATTTTCCGTTTTGGGCTGAAAATAGGAAAACAAACACCAATTTTCAATGTTTGGTGCATACAGAAAAACAGAAAAACAGAAAAGTTGTGTTTTCTGTTTTGCTGTTGTGTTTTCTGATTTGCTGTTGTGTTTTCTGTTTTGTTGTTGTGTTTTCTGATTTGTTGTTGTGTTTTCTGATTTGTTGTTGTGTTTTCTGATTTGCTGTTGTGTTTTCTGATTTGTTGTTGTGTTTTCTGATTTGTTGTTGTGTTTTCTGTTTTGTTGTTGTGTTTTCTGATTTGCTGTTGTGTTTTCTGATTTGTTGTTGTGTTTTCTGTTTTGTTGTTGTGTTTTCTGATTTGTTGTTGTGTTTTCTGATTTGTTGTTGTGTTTTCTGTTTTGTTGTTGTGTTTTCTGATTTGCTGTTGTGCTTTCTGATTTGTTGTTGTGATTTCTGATTTGTTGTTGTGTTTTTTGATTTGTTGTTGTGATTTCTGATTTGTTGTTGTGTTTTCTGATTTGTTGTTGTGTTTTCTGATTTGCTGTTGTGTTTTCTGTTTTGCTGTTGTGTTTTCTGATTTGTTGTTGTGTTTTCTGTTTTGCTGTTGTGTTTTCTGATTTGTTGTTGTGTTTTCTGTTTTGCTGTTGTGTTTTCTGATTTGTTGTTGTGTTTTCTGATTTGCTGTTGTGTTTTCTGTTTTGCTGTTGTGTTTTCTGATTTGTTGTTGTGTTTTCTGTTTTGTTGTTGTGTTTTCTGATTTGTTGTTGTGTTTTCTGTTTTGTTGTTGTGTTTTCTGATTTGCTGTTGTGTTTTCTGTTTTGTTGTTGTGTTTTCTGATTTGTTGTTGTGTTTTCTGATTTGTTGTTGTGTTTTCTGTTTTGTTGTTGTGTTTTCTGATTTGCTGTTGTGCTTTCTGATTTGTTGTTGTGTTTTCTGATTTGTTGTTGTGTTTTTTGATTTGTTGTTGTGATTTCTGATTTGCTGTTGTGTTTTCTGATTTGTTGTTGTGTTTTTTGATTTGTTGTTGTGATTTCTGATTTGCCGTTGTGTTTTCTGTTTTGTTGTTGTGTTTTCTGTTTTGTTGTGTTTTCTGATTTGCCGTTGTGTTTTCTATTTTGTTGTTGTGTTTTCTGATTTGTTGTTGTGTTTTCTGTTTTGTTGTTGTGATTTCTGATTTGCCGTTGTGTTTTCTGTTTTGTTGTGTTTTCTGTTTTGTTGTTGTGATTTCTGATTTGCCGTTGTGATTTCTGTTTTGTTGTTGTGTTTTCTGATTTGTTGTTGTGATTTCTGTTTTGTTGTTGTGTTTTCTGATTTGTTGTTGTGTTTTCTGTTTTGCTGTTCTGTTTTCTGATTTGCCGTTGTGATTTGCACTTCAGGGCCACCGTAGTATAGCCTATGAATGTTAAGGGAAAGCTAAGGTATGGAGTATAAACAGTAATAATTACTGCACTTTAACACTGATGTAATGTTTAACAAACATAAACTGTGACACAATTAACCAAAGGCTTACAACTACTGTACCCTATTACTTATAAAGGGGATGGAAAACTAATAGCATTTTAACTGACATACAAGCAGGAAAACACAGCCAGCAGGTTAAGCAGCTCTTTCTTTTTCACGTTTTTCTTCCTCTTCTTTCCTTCTTTTCCTTCCCTGGGCGCCGGATGGTTTCAGTCTTTTGGACATTGTGATTCTGCTCAGAGCTGGCCCTTGGCACAGGCTGAATAGGTGAATGCTAAGGGCGTCATCCATCCCCGCCCCCCACCCTCACAGAGGGCAGGTACAGTGCAACAAGCCAACCAGGAACCCAGAAAAAAGGCCTCTCCATTATTTAATAGGCTTTACGAAGTTATTTTGCTGTGGGCTCATATAATATTTCGAAATAATAGTAGTAATAGCACTGGTAAAAAATAGTAATTTTTTTTTGTTTTGTTATTTTTCTCCCCCCTTTTGCGGCACCCCCCATGGATGACGGCGCCCTTAGCATTCACCTATACAGCCTATGCCAAGGGCCGGTTCTGTACTTATTGAATAAAAAATGTTTTTGTTTAACTACCCCTCTAATAGAGGATACGGTTAAAAAAATGACCCGTATTTGTGTATCTGTAATGTCATGCATGACTGACTGTTTTTTTTTGCTATATCTTAATGTAAACATATTTAATTATTTAATTTGCTAGGTCTTCATTTAACTCAACAAACTTCAAGAAAGAAGGAAGAGGAAAGGATTGGCAATCAACATACAGGCATTTCATGAGACTGATGTGTAGTTTTACTCTAAGCCTAACAGTGACCCTAACCCTAAATTGTAATTGACAATGACTTTCACTTTTCAAAAACTTGCTTTTGATTTCCACAAATCATTATCTTTATTTAACCTTTCTTTCTTTATGTTTAAGCATAGGTTTTGTATTTCGGAGTCAATTTTGCGAGTCAAAATGATGATGATGAATGAATGTATTTACTGTGGAATCTTATAGGAACTTTTGATATTTGGAAATGTTTGCACTTTGAACGTATTTTCTGTGGCAAACTATTCACCTGCCACAAATTTCACAACTCAGTGTGGCTGCTTTTGCACATCTGATGCATATAAGACTTATTACAAGCTGTGACAGCATGGCTATTTTCACCTTTTGAGTGTGTGTGTGTGTCTGTCTGTGTGTGTGTATGTGTGCGTGTGTGGCTGTGTGTGTGTCATCATAGCAAAATGTGGTCCTGTAGACATTGAAGCAAGAACTTCCACATAAGTGGTTTCCAGGTGTTTACAAGTCTGACTTTATGTAGACAGATTCTGTCAGCATGACAGCTTCACAAACCTGTCAGATGAAGTCAGGAAACTACCACACGTAGATGGGTGTGGTCTGAGCAAGGGCGTGGAACAAGGCAGATAGGAATTAGGGAAGGGGCCATGGGCCCTGCACTTTTGGTCTCTGTTGTACATTTGTTTTGATGATGCCATGAAACTTTAGAGGTGTGTAGCTGAAATAAAAATATGAAGACTGAAGGTGTCATCCAACCAATGAGTACTGAGTACTCAGGTATAGATCTAGTAATGACTCATGGGTCGGATCATCGACACGGCTGGTGTAATCCCATCGCAACAGTGTCTTTAGTTTTACAATTGTTATATCTCAGAACATTCTATCCTAGCTAGCTCACATAAAATAGGTCAACAAAATAAAACTCACGTTTATCACTTTGTAACTCTATATGTTACAAAATGACAAATCATTTCAACAAAATTATTGTTTGTATTTTTTTTAATCAAACTTGTATAATGACTCAAACATTATATGTTAGTACACAAACTATTTTTTTTCTTAGAGTAGGAGAGTAAAATGAAATTAATGACTTGTGGTAATCAAAAACAAAACACTTAATGAATACTTGGGATATTAGATTATGAAATAATGTAATTTCAAAAGATATAGCAAAGAAACATTCAACTATGCTTGAAATTACATAAGAATGTATAAGGGTCATTTTTGACCTGTGTTGTGCATTGGAGAGGGTTTGCAGAGCTTGCGCATTGATGGGTTAACAGCAGAGTTGGTAAGGACACATTTTCCTATACATCCTTAACAATAAAAGTCCCCCTATATGAAGTTACTATTTAAAGCTTTTATTTTGAAGCAGCAAATCAGGAAACGTTGGGCTTTCACCCGTAGTAACTTAACAAAACTACCGAAAACAGCTGAAAGTGAATGTTTGCAGCTATGAGCCAGGCTGAAGTAAATGACAATAACGTTGAAACAGAGGTCTACCAACTACAGTTCAAATCTGGTTATATCACGTTAATCAGTGGATCAGATGATTGATCATGTAATTGGATTGAGAGAAGGCCATTTTCCAATACCCTGGAAAATCACAGCCTCATGTTGGCAGGCATGCACTTATAGGGAATCAAATGTGTTTTTGTTTGTTGGCATGCATATAAATCAAGAACATTGTTAAATGATTCATGGTGGAACTAATGTTCTGGTGTCATAAAGAGAGGTTGGCTCATTGTTACTAGTTACTACACTCCATGCAATACCATGCGGCGGAGAGCACCTGCCAGGTTCAAAGGAGGAGGATGTTCAAGTTGAGTTGGGGGTAACTTATAAAGTAAGTGAGGGTTAGAGGATAACTTTCTAGTTAGTTCTACAATTCAAGTAAACAGTTGTTTTGATTGATTGATTGATTGATTGATTGATTGATTCTTTTAATGACCACACAGCCAGGCTGGTGGAATTTGCTTCCAGTACAGCTCATTGGTACAGGTTCCAGACATATAACATATATAGACAAACAATTACAATTCATGTAGCGCCATGCTTGTTCCTCAGCGTACAGAGTTCTGTTTCTGAAGCGGGTTGTTTTGGAGACAGGTGTCCTGTAGCGTCTCCCAGAGGGCAGCAGCTGGAAGGCATAGTGAGCATGGTGAGTGGGATCGGAAACAATTTTACGAGCTCTGCGCAGTGTCCGTTTGTGGTGAAGTGATTCAAGCTTAGCTAGTTTTAGCCAGGATTATTAAAAGTAATCCGTTCATGGAAAAAATTGCTGTTTCTTCCTTTTGTCGCCACAAAAATCAAATCAAATCCCTGAAGCATCTGCACTGTTTCTGTTTCTCTCATGCTGCTAGCAGGTGGCTGCGTGCCAGCGAAAGGTAAACCTACTGTTGTGTATTCATTTCCTGGAAATATTCCTATTATATTTGAAATGTTGGACAAAAAGGACAAAACTGTGTAATTCTAAAAAATTCTAATGCTATTCTCAGTAGATAACGTAGCTACTAATGTAACACGTTACTTTTTAATGGCAGTAATCTTGTAACGTAATGAGTTACTTTACTTTGAGTAACGTTACCCAACACTGGTAATGCTCATGATGATTTGGATTAAATGAAGCCGTGTAAAGCTTGAAGCTTCCACCTCTTGAGTTAAAGCGGCCAATGAGGTATGTAAACGTATCCGTCTGTTTCTGCTTTGTGTTATCTGATGAGAGTTTACATCATGGCTAATGTGCTAGCTGAGCCTGCGGAATAACGTTGTCATAGCCGACTCGTGTTTCTGTGAAGGAACATTTAACATCTTAAACCCCTTGAATTTAAAGGATTATGCAGCCGTATTATGTGTTTTGAGATTTATTGTAATGATTGTTCTCTGCGATAATGCTAGTGTTGTATTAATGTTGTACCAATGTCCCTTTATGATTTTGTGTATGGCATGCTCCACAGCACGGATGTGCAAATAAATGCCTGTAATCAAAAGAACGCCTTATGTTCCTGATTCCACCTTGAGGGGAGCTATAATTGTGTTCAATACGGCTGCATGGACTGACAATTGTCAATATAATACTGCTCATGATCCACTTGAGCTTAAATGTAATCCACTTAAATCTCACATTAAAAACACGTCACTCCTCGATCATTCCAGAGCGTCGGGTTTGATATGTTACACCATTTCAGTTTAAGAGAAATGAGACGTCCGTTTCTGATGACGGCTGCAGCTGATCACAGTTGGATCAGCTGTCAGTCGGCTTTAACGGCTTTTTATAGCAAAGATGCCATTATCTTTATTTTTTAAATCATAACACAGAACTAATAATTGTCAAGAGATTTAAATAATCAATAAAATCCAACTGATGTGCCGCGTGCGTAATTGCGCACAGCTCTGTTAACGGAGAGACGCACTTGTATCGTTTCTTATAGTGCAGGTAATGGATGTTTTACTCATTAATGAGATGTATTATTTCTCCCACCAGCAGCACATCGGATATTAATCACAATGTTTGGTTTTATGAGCTGGACCGCCCAACACAGATATCCCGCGGTGTCCATATATAACTGTGATCCATCACTACCGTGATAGAAGCAAACATGTGTCTGCAGTATACAGTGAAATCAGTTCAGACATTTACATGATTAAAGTTATAGTGAATATAGTTTAGACCTACACTTGGAAATTATACTGTGATGAACTTGATTCATGGATTAAAATAAAGATATGATTTCTTTAGAAGTTAGTAGCCTGCTCTGCATTATTTCAGCTGCTGTCTGTGCGCTACACTATAACTAGTCTTGTCCTTTATAGCTGTTTAAATATCTTTGAAGAGACGACAAACAGTTTTGCTGGATGATCACTTTATTTTTTGAAAGGCTGATCTCTGGAGAACCTAACAGCTGGATCTGCATCTGCTTTGCTGTCTGGTGTTGTGGTTTGAGTTCAGTTCCTGTTTCATTCTCACAGTTGTATCTCTCATTGGACATGTCGGTGATGATGCGCCTGCCTGCTGATATCCTGATTTTTTTTATATACAAACGAAGCTTCTGTTAAACACATTAAACTAATGGATTTTTTTTTGTGAACCCACAACCTTAAAGTTCAAACTGCTTCTGTGATTTTCTGTCTGTTACCTGTTTAACAAACCCCTGCGCATGAAGAACAAGTTGCAGTCTGTATTTATACTGTGTACTGTGTATTTATACTGTGTACTGTGTACTTATACTGTGTACTGTGTATTTATACTGTATATTTATACTGTGTACTGTGTATTTATACTGTGAACTGTGTATTTATACTACTGTAGGCTACTGTGTCTGCTCAGAGCCACAGGAACCATTTCAACTCACAGAATGCGTTTCTACATGTATTCATCATTTGCTTCTGTATTCAGTGATATTCTGATTGTGAAATCAGCATTTAATAACTCAGAATGTGACTATGATGTCTTATTTATTACGATGAACACTGGAAACTAAAGGCTAAATGTTTAAAGGAAAACTGAAATGGTGTATCGAACCCGGCGTTCAGGAATGATCAGCCTCACGTGTTTCAAACTAGGATGCATGGATGTGTTTTTCGTTAATAACGCTCGCGCGAATTACGCTTATAACGTTTTAGTAATTCGCGCGCGCGTTTTAAAAAAAAAAGTAAAAACACCTCCCGGGCTCCGTAGGCTAGTAGCCTAGTTAAATGACATTTCAAAGAATAAAAACTGAATTGAAACAACAATTTCGTACAATAAAAAATCCCGAACTCTGCCTGTAGCAGAGTGACGATTATCACAAGGAATCCCTCACTCAGTCCCCATACAGTCGGCTTTTCATATTACAGATCATCATATGGGCCCACGTCTGCAGCAGAACATTCTCATCTTGACAGTGTGTGGCTACTTCTTTCTCAACTGTGCGAGTGTGTGGAGGGGTGTGGAGGGGGAGGGGTGGGGGATGAGGCGTGCCAGCCGGTACTGTGCGTTTCCGTGTCACTTCCTCGTTCCTCTGTGGAAGGTGAAAACTTTTCACGGAACAGTCGCGTTAAGACGACTGACTGTATTCGGCTGAGCTAGCGCTAAATGTCGGAAGCAAGCATTTAATTCCTCCTTCATCGCTCCGAACTGACGGAAAGTTTGAAGCCATGGCGGACAGCCGAGAAGAGGAGCGGAAAGGAGACCAGGAGCCTCAGGGCGCCGCGGGTGGGGAAGGTATGTGAAGCCATATCAGGCTTACACAAGTGAAGCGAATGGCCGTTTTCACTTGGACACTTCAAACTTCGTCGCATTTTCACGATGTAGGTTCCAGATAACACCACCTTTAATGTCGTCGTTGGAGGCACCGGTGTGTTGGTGGAGTGTGTTGACGAGTCTCGTCGATGTGCGTTTCTCTTACCTTAACCTGGAAATAAGCCTGTCCCTGTCCCTCTGTCCTTGTCCCTGTCCCTCTGTCCCTGTCCCTGCTCCACCTGACTCCAGTCTCAGTCTAACCCCGACAAGCTATCTCTGCAATCACTAACACAACATACGTCGATGCGTAATGTATGTTGCTGGGGAGTACACTACGTCATTTGAGACATGAACTTTAGCCTAATTAGCCGTTATCTGGTTCAAAAAGACTTATTCGTGTAGGTAATAGCTTCACCTGTCTCATAGTTTACCCAGCAGCCTTCAAACAACAGCAGAACTGTGCTGCTAAGAGCTGAACACTGCTGGGAAAGTGTTGAAATAGTTGCTCGGCTATATGCTGATTTAAGTGTGCGTTGTAAAGAACCGAAAGGGCCTTGTATCTGCTCTGTCGGCCAATTTGGGCCTGCTGATAAACAAGGTTATAAAAATGTCTTGTCCTCATTACATAACAATGATAGTTGTTAGCTAGCAGAGTAGCTGTTCATGTTCACGGACTGAGAGAAATGTCGCCCTGCTGATGTCCAGCGTGATGACAGAGACACTGGGAGACTGAGTGAGTGTGCACTCAACCTGGAGTTTTAAATGTGGAAATCTGCAACCTTCCTTTAAGGGCACAGCATCCAGTACAGAACAGGGCATGCCAAGCTGGCCGTGTGGTAGAAGGGGCACTACTGGGACAGTCTGGAGCGCTTTACGTTAACTGGGCTGTTAATAAAGATTTTAGAAAGTAAATATAAAACTGTAGTTACTGTGTTAAACCATTTATTGTCAAACTATTGCCTAAACAATATTTGATCACGCAAAAGTAAGACATAGGGCGGCAAGATATGCTACAAATCCATCCTGAAATTATTTTGACATATACTACTATCACAATATGATTCACGATAAGTTGGAATGATCATTTTTGTAGTTTGTAGTTTGCAATTTTTCATTTTCAGACAGTACTATTAAAAACGAGATGATGTGACATTTGTTGGGGTCCGTACTAAATAAACATGCTTTCTCACATCTGGAGAACTCTGGAGATTTGTCGTGCAGGAGAATACTGCAGCACTAAAGTAGGGTTGGGTCCATTGTGATTGATATGTCGTAGACAACTAAGCCCACGTCCATCTTAACATTGTTATTTAAAAGGAAACCCTTACCTTGCCAGAGAGCGCAGAAAGTGACTGTGTTCCCTCAGAGATGCTGTCAGGCAGGAGTTGTCGTTGCTGGTCAATGCACTCAGTCATGTTTCGTTTATTTTTTTCTGGGTTATTAAACCAGCACAGTTAGGCGAACACAAGACGCTCGATTCTGTAAGTGCCAGCAGTGATTCTTTTCTGTGGGAGATTGCAAATGTGTTCCTAGCATACGAATCCTGCTACTGTTATTTACATTATTTTAGCTTAGCTTCTTTAGTATAGCTTGTCATTACAGATGTGTGCTTCAGATACAAAGACATTTGTAAACCTTAGTCGATCTGCTTGCTCCCTTTTCTGGTGACCAGAGTTTTCTTGGGTGATGGAGGTTGCAACTCCTTCTAATGGGACACTACCTCAAATGTAGAAAGACATAGTAAACATTAAATGTACAGCGCTGGTAAGCCTGTTTCCCAGTAGGAAAGGGGAAAATACTAATGTTTTAACACTATTTAAACACAGTTTAAACTATTTGTTATCAGTTGATGATATTTATAACATCTGGCAGCTCACATGAAAAAGTGATGGAAAATGACTCTCTAAAAACACTACTTTTCTAAATTGGGCATGGATACAATCCTTTTTGTCTTTTACTGCATGAGCAGGTGGAGAAGGGACATGGGTTACCGACCAAACATTCCATAAGAATGATTACTGTTGGTATATAGAGCTATTTCACACTTATTTTAACTTACAGCAGCTTTATTTTTTCAGAATTATTTGTTGTTTTTTTTGTCCGGTGTTGTTTGTTGCTGCCACCGTGATAAATAAATATTTGCTCAGTTTCTTGTTATAGATATTAATTATTTTTGTTTTAACACATTCTTTTCATATTATAACAGAGAGTTTTGTGTTATAAAGTTAGATTTTTCTTATTATTAATGTTGTTCCAGTTTTTAAGACAGTAGGTAGGTGGTAGCTAGCTAGGTATGTAGGTAAAACAGTTTGTGAGAAAGGACCCAGTTCCACAGCCTCTTGACTTTTGAAAGATTTATCCTGATTCCTAGAATTGGAAGAGTTTTTATACAGAGGAGAATCGTATTAACATATGTAACATGGCGTAGTTGGTTATCTCTCCTGGACATTTGCTTTGCTGTTCTTAGGTAGAGTCCAAACTGATTCAGATGAGTAGGAGCTACGTCAGGCTTCCTCTATGCTTACATGAAACAACTTATTTCAACAGTCATGCTGAACTTGCACAATAGCTGCTGTAAACAATTGGATGTGAAATGGTACTGTATGTGTGAAAACAAGGAGCACATTCTCCACTTCATATGCTTTACATCAGAGGTTACAAAAGTCAAAATATAAGTTAGAATAAATCACTAGTTCTTATGTAAAATTGTAACCACACTACAAGCAAAATTATTCCATTTTAAAATGAAACCCAAGTTCGTCACTTTTTCTTCTTACGTTGGGGCAGCTGTGGCTCAGGAGGTAGATTGGTCATCCAGTAATTGGAAGGTCGCTGGTTCAAATCCCCAGCTCTCCCAGCCACTTGCCGAAATATCCTTGAGCCAGATACCTCAGCCATCAGTGTATGAATGTGGGTGTGAATGGGTGAATGTGACAAGCCTTGTAAAACGCTTTGAGAGGTCAGTACAAGCACTATAGAAATGCCAAAGTCCATTGACCTTTTCCCATTATAACAGGATGAGTTGATATACTGATTTTCTTGTTTTTCTGTACATTTAAGCAAACATTGCTCTCAATGATTGAAATAATTGTAGATATTAATTAGTCTTCTCATTGCTCCAGATGTCATCGATGATCCCATCCTGGAGCAAGGAGCAGTGGTACTTAGAGGGTAAGTCTCATCATAACAACTGGATAAACAACAACAATAAGAATAATGATGATAATGAAGATACTATTATTATTATTATTATTGTTATTATTATTATCCTTGTTTACAGCCATTGAAAAAGGAATAAACATTGAAGTATAATATAACATTGTTTATACCATTGTTAGATAACAATAATATAACCAAGATTATATGAAAGCATGTGTGACCTTGTGGAAATCAGGCCAAGTGACCGAACAACTATTGTAACTTGATTTTAAAGCAAGAGGTAACTACCAAGATATTACACCCAGGTTTGTGTGCAGCATAAAAATCCACTTCAAGAGATTTAACTTGCTTTAGACACATAATCCATCTAGGGCTGGGCAATATTACATTAATCCAAACTTTTTTCTGCATAATATGTGAATTGTTGTAAAATTCATCTTTTTACAACATGCATATCACCAGGGATGTGTGAAGACATTTTTTTTTCAAGAGAAAAAAAGGGGCACTCACCCCAACCACACTTTCTCTATTTGAATGTGTTTTTATATATATTCATATTTGGGCCCTCTTTTGAACCAGGGCTTGGGATAGCTGTCCTGGTGTTCCACCGCTGTCAGCAGCCCTGGCATCCATCCATCAATATTGACTGCAAAGAGATCTTCTCTTAAAGCAATGTCATTGTAAGTGATAGAAGACAGAATCCACAGTCATTCTGTGTATATGTCCTAGGTATGTGATTGAACGTATAAACACAGAGGAGCCCGATCGACACGTCTCATCTCAGGATCTGGGAGGAAGGCCAGATGAACAAAGGGATCCACAAATCAAAGAAGTGGTGGAACATCTGCTCAAGATTGCGGATGAGTTGAACAGGAACGCTGAGCTCCAACGGTAAGCTGTGCATCATGTACAAAAACAGCTGGCGGAACACACCAGTTAACTGATCCATTAGTTATTGGTTAATCATTGTTCAACAATGGTCACAGAGCTTGAATTTGTTACAGTAGCTCAACACTGAAGCTGTTTGATTGTTGACACAGCTGTTGTGGGGTAATTGCAGAATGAAAAACCTCAGTCACACTGACCATGACCACAGTTTTGCAGGTCACACAGGAACTAGGGATATACCTGTATGAAATTTTCATGCTATGAATATTGTGGCCAAAAATACAGTCAACTGTAATGTCATATTATCACAAAAAACATCATACTTTCCTGAAATATTACTATTTGAGCTGAAGTATATTAAAAATTACCATACACAGTGTTTACCGTGGACTCTATTGCCACTGTTTGAGTTTGCAAAATAACTACCATGAAAAACATGTTGAACACCATGAAATCCAAATCAAACTGCTGATAAAGGCAGGAGCACTGAGTTGTGTTCATGATGGTAGTTATGGTAATGATGGTAATAGAAATGATGGTGGTTATTTTACTGTCAGTATGTTTCAGCACAGTAAATGGTAAACAGTTTACCAGAACAACAACACTTGAGATCTAAGTTCCATTTCAGAGAAATCCACCAAGAAGTGAAATCAAATCAAAACATTGTTACTATTAATTCTTTACATTTCTTTCTGTCAGGCTTGTCAACCAGGTTCAGGGCAACTGTGCTAAGGACATCTTCATGAAGGTGGCCAGGAGCATCTTTGCTGATGGCATTAACTGGGGTCGAGTGGTGGCTCTCTTCCATCTGGCCTACAGACTCATATACAAGGTAATACAGAAACAGATACCTCATAGAGCAGTGCAATTCAACAGGGCTACAATTGTTCTAGAATTTTATAGTCAGGTACCATTTTATGTTTTTATTAAGATGCAGTGTTTGTAGTAACATGTTACAAAAATAACGTGCGTCAGTAATGTATTACTTCAAGCAATAACTAATTTGACACATTTCTTTAAGGATTTGTGGTAATATGCATACTGCTACCATGTCCAGTAACCACCCGAAATAAATGAAATATAGATGTTTTTCAGCCTGGTCAGCCCCACCATGGAGCCTGTGACCCGTTAAAGCCATTCAAAGCAGCTCCTAATTATATAAATTAGGGGTGTAACAATTCACCGTTATGAATCAGAAATTGGTTTTAAAGTTAAAGATACGACTACACCCATATGCTGACCTCTGGATCGATCTAAATGTACTGCGAACTGGTCAATGGCCCAATTTCAAAGTTATGAATCGGTTGAGTGAAGCTGCTATGCGCCTACTTCCTCACAGTGTCTTTTCAAACTCACGTAAAAGTTCAAAGGTCAGCGCAAGACTCTCGTGAGATGCATCACAGTAACGTTATCGTTGCCCGCCAGGTAAAAACAAAACAAACATGTCCTTTGTAGAACAGAGTTTAAGTACAATGGTAAGACAAGAAGATTAAACACTTTTTCCAGCCACTTTAGCCACAACTCGGCGAGGTTTAAGGTAATCACACATCTATAGCCCACTTTATTGCTAAGGACTTACAACCTGTCTGCTTTCGAATGTGTTGCTATCATTAGCTGTATTCTGTGACTGCCGGTAGTACTGCACACTGTTTGTCTACTGAAATTATCCACTGAAATGAACCATACTACTGACAGTTGCTGCACAGTGCACACTGTTCAGTTAATCAAACCTTTGAGTTTGTTGTCAGTAGTAAACATCTGTCTGATTGTTAATCATAGGTGTGATTTTATACACTGATCATTACTAGAAAGCAGAGGATACAGTCAGGGACATCCAGTTCAGAGAGGTCCAATGCAGACAGATCCAGCTCAGAGAGACCCTGCTCATGGAGACCCAGACAACAGGATAGTTGTTCCTCAGATCCAGGATGAGACGACAGGTGTGTTTTTTAATAGGGCTGTGTTTAAAAATCGATACGGCAATATATCGCAATATACTGCATCGATGTCCAGCTTATCAATCTAATGAGATGTGATGTATTAAGACTACACGGATCGTACACAGCAACTTGTATTTCAGCTCTGTTTTTACATTTTCAGTAAACTATGTGGAATATAGGAATATATGGCAGTATGCATCGTATCGCACTGTATTGTAATATATTCATATTGTGATCCATGTATCAAGAAAGGTATCGTATTGTGAAGTCCTTGCCAATACCCTGCCCTATAGGTCTCCCTGGTCGTTTATGAAATATCTATTTGAAGCTAAGCAATGACACTTTTGTAGAATTGGCTTATTCTAATTTATAATAGAAAGTGAATGTCTACATGAAACAAAGAATTGTATAGGATTTAATGGTATTGTACCGAAACCGGATCAGATCAATATGTAGCGAATTGTTCCATAACAAAAAGTATCATCCCTGAATTGTATCGTAGCCCATGTATCTAGATACATATCGGATCATCTTATATGGAGAGTAGCACACCCCTAATATAAATGTTTTAACCTTTGATCATATTGACATACTATACATGGTTAGATTGGTTCGATTCTCCACAGTTCAGTCGTTGAGTTCATTTAACAGAAACCAGACGAATAATTCATTCAGACATGGTAAGGAAAAGAGACAAAAAAGTGGTGACCTACATTTGAAGCAGTCAATAAGTTTTAATTTGGGTCCATTCCCTGATAATTTATAGTCCTTTAGTCCACAAGGGAGGGTGGGTGATACCACAAAATTTGGTTTCGATCCGATACAAAGTATTTCAAGGCCAATATCGCCGATACCGATACTTTTTATTATGAAAACACCAGATAGTTTTTAAAGGCAAAATAACAAAAATATTGATTTTATTAATGTAAAGTGAAATTGCATACATCTAAAAAGGTTTTTATATGTAATAATAATAACAATATAATAATAATAGTAATGTAACTTTACTTTTAAAAAGGTTACTATTTTCAGCCATTTTCATATTTCAGGTTTGAGATTTTTATTTTTTTTTTCAGTTTCATTACAATAATTCATTTAGATAAGTTCCAATGGGCTCAATATATTATTTGGATGTCTGAATATAGTATGCTATATTTAATCAGTTTGACTAAACATTTATTTTACTGTATATACCTGGATATTCCCTGTCTCCCTGAAAAGACTTTGCCAGTGAACTCTGTCTGTGTCTCAGTGTCGGGGGTCTGTGTGTGGATGAGGCATTTTCTTCCTCCTCCTTTCTTCTCTGCTGCAGCTCCATGTTCTCTTTCTCGTGTTTTTCTCGTTTTTTTATGTGTTAAAATAAGTTTGTGGTGTAGCCACAGTAGTGAACAGCTTTCCTGCAAATATCATGTTTTCTTTTATGGCTGTGAAGTAGCTCCAAACGACGACAGCAGAGCAGTGGAGAGGAGAAGAAATATACATTTAAATGAGCAACGTATATATATTTCTATCGATCCAATTGACACTTAAATCGATCTACAAAAGGAGTATGTCGTATTGGTAGTATTGATATTTTGGATCGATCTGCCCACCCCAACCGTGAGGGTCCACTAATCAAAAGAATCAAAGGGTTTTTCATCAAATAAATCCAAGTTGTGAATATTGTCCTTTGAAGTCATTCGCTGTCTGCCAACTTCATTCATCAAACAACACACTTTTGACAGGAGACATATTTTCACAGAAACAATACTACCCTTCTCCATTTCATAATACTGTGGGGTTTTTTTTGGTGAAAGCAAAAGAAGTGTAATCTGTAATACATTACTCTACACAGACAGTTATATTGTAAAGTAACTTATTACTATTTTCAACAATTTAATGTTCACCCTGTAACCAAAAACATGCTGCAACCCCACAAGAGAACTCAGAGTCACATTCTGCAGTTCATAACTTAAGAAAACTTTAGAATGAAAATATCTGGGCTGCCCCAGCACACAGCAGCATAGAGTATAGCACTGGCCAACACAGACTCATAAAACATCCTGAGCATAGTCCAGCAGATGTTGAATGACCTCAATCGTCTCAGAAAATACAGACGACTCTGTCCCTCCCTGTAGAGGCCGTTAGTGTTCTTAACCCAGTCCAGTTTATTATCAGTGTGGACTCCCAGATACTTATAATCCTCCACAATGTCCACACTGACCCCCTGGATGGTCAACGGCACCTTGGTCCTCCTCAGATCCACAACCAGTTCCTTGGTCTTTGTCACATTGAACTGTAGATGGTTCCGCTCACACCATGTGACAAAGTTGTCCACAGTAGTCCTGTACTCATCCTCAGCACCTTCACTGATACATCCAGCTATTGCTGAGCCATCCGAGAACTTGTGTAGATGACAAGTCTCTGTGCAGTAGTTGAAGTCCGTGGTGTAGAGGTTGAAGAGGAAGGGAGAGAGGACAGTTCCTGTGTGGCCCCGGCGTTGCTGACCACTCTGTCTGATACACAGTGTTGTAAGCGCACATACTGTGGTCTGCCAGTCAGATAGTCAATAATCCAGGTCACAAGGGGGGAATCCACCTGCATTGCTGTCAGCTTCTCACCCAGTAGAGCCGGACGGATGGTGTTGAATGCACTGGAGAAGTCAAAAAACACAACTACAACAATGTGTGTATATATATATATATATATATATATATATATATGTGTGTGTGTGTGTGTGTGTGTGTGTGTGTAAACAAAAAGACAAAAGTATTTACAGAAAGAGCCATGAGCAAAGTAGCAGTGTGTGTATGCATGTTTGTGATATACAGTGTGTGCTGAGTGTGTGTTATGTTGGTTTATGAGAGTTTATTGTCCGAATGGCCTGAGGGAAGAAGCTCCTCCTCAGATGCTCAGTCCTGGCCATGACACTGTGTAGGTGCTTGCCAGAAGGCAGCTTCACAAACAGTTCATGGTCAGGGTGGTGAATGTCCGTCATGATCCTGGTCGCTCTGGACCTGGACCACCTGGTGTAAATGTCCTGAAGGCAGGGCAATGCAGTTCTAGTGATGTGCTCAGCACATCGGATCACTCTATGGAGAGATTTCTGGTCCTGGGCGCAGCAGTTGTTGTACCAGGTGGTGATGGTTCCAGAGATGACAGACTGGATGGCGGCAGAGAAGAAGGTTTTCTGCAGCCCTGTGGAGATCTTAAATTTCCTCAGTCGTCTGAGGTGATACAGGCGCTGCCTAGCCTTCTTCACTAGTGAGATGATATGGGTTGTCCATGTTAGGTCCTCAGAGATATGAACTCTGAGGTACCTATAGCTGGACACCTTCTCCACCGGGGTCCCGTAGATCTGTAGTGGTGTGTAATGGGACCTCTGCTTCTCCCTCCTGAAATCTACCACCATCTCCTTGGTCTTGGTGATGTTCAGGTCCAGGTTGTTGGTGTTGCACCATGATGTCAGCAACTCCACCTCTTCCAAGTAAGCCGTCTCCATGTTGTTGGAGATCAGGCCAATCACCACTGTGTCATCCGCAAATTTCTTAATGGTGTTGGTGCTGTGTGGCTATACAATCATGGGTGTACAGGGAGTAGAGCAGGGGGCTCAGGACGCAGCCTTAGGGGGCGCCCGTGTTCAGGGTGCAGGTGCTGGAGGTGCAATTCCCAATCTTCACCACCTGTGGTCTGCCGGTCAGAAAGTTCAAGGCCCAGAAACAGAGTGAAGATCCGTCAATGTGGACAAATGATCACTAGTAGGATCAGCATGCATGGCTCTGAATGGTTCTCAATTTTAATATATTTTTTTCTTGAAAAAGATACAGGAAGCATAAAAGATAAATGAAATGTTATATTTCTTAGGTCAGCATGTAAAACACCGCACAGATAGGCCAGTCAGTTCTGCTTTCAGACATCAGTCTGATATCTGCTAGCTACATATAGTGTTGGCTATGCAGCAGGTAGGAACAGACTGAGCAAAGAACATTCTTCAATCTGCTCAGTTGACTCTGGTGGCTTCACCTCTCTGAACCAGAGCTGTTGCCTTATCAACAGAAACACAAACTGTAGTATTTTTCAGTGTGTCCTTGTATAATATTGATGCCACTGTGAAATAAACAGAAAAGCTAACAAGCTAGAGTCATGATAGTGACATATAGTGAAATAATTGCAGTCACAGTTTTTGTTTCTCTTCTTTCAAGGCACTGACCACCAACCATGTAGACAACATCAGGACAATCATAAGCTGGGTTCTCCAGGTCGTCAGAGAGCAGCTCTACTCCTGGATCGTACAGCAGGGAGGCTGGGTGAGTGATGCATCATCCGTGATGATCTGTCAGTTGTGTGATGATTCATTTAAAATATGGATGTAAGGCTTTATGGCAGTGATACTCAACTTGTGGCCCACCAGCCGCCATTTTCAAATTTACAATATAAATTAAATAATTCACACATGGATTTTTTTGTTTGTTTAGACCAGTGGTCCTCAACCTCGTTTGGGCCAGCCCCTTATCCATCATAAAGGGTCCTCATCGCTGCCCATCAAACAAAATGAAGGACAAGGGCTCTATTTTACACCTGGTGCAAAGCGTCGCACAGCACAGCGCAATGTCATTGCTAGTTTCAGACCGACGCAGTAGTTATTTTCACGCCCAGCATCCACGTTGTGCTAGTAGCAAATGAACCTGCACGCACATGCACCCCTGGGTGTGTTGGTCTTAAAATTAGGTTTTGTCAAGCACACTGATGGTGCATTGCTATCTTGACGCAGCAGAAAGTGACTGTGCCATAGACCAGCAACAGGCTGGTCTAAAGTCAAAGGAGCAGTTTGTATCAGCTATTTAAAGGTGATGCATTATTCAGATAATAAAATGCACCTACATAGGCAGGTTCAAAATGTGTATTTATATTTTTTTATCATATCACATTTATTTGTATTATTATTTTATTTATTTATTTGTTTATATTTCTTATTATATTATTATTTTGTAGCATATCATTAGAAAGCATTAAAAAGCACCTCATTGAGTGCCAAATAACAGATTTGATTTAAGTAGATAGGAATGAGTTGAGTTATTATAACTTTCACAAGTTACATTCATAGATTTCTTTTTAACTGATTTTACTCATTATCATGACAGCTGTAGCCTAAAATATATGTATTGCTGAGATCTACTGTACTGATTATTTCCCCTTAATTTAATGAACAACTTTCCATTTAAACTTAACTCTTCCCCATTTTTAGTTTCACATTTCATGTTTCCCTTGTCTTATTTCCATTGCTATTTACAATTTCATCTTTATAGCTTTCAGTTTGAGCATTTCCATTTCAGTTTTTGCATTTTAATTTAACTTTTTTCATTTACTCACCATAGCTTACATTTTCAGATTATCATTTTACATTTTCTTTGTTTTAAGTTTATTGATGACCTGATTGTTTTTAGTTGTGTAGTAAAACAATCATCTTTAAATTGTATTTATTTTACTTTTAGTTTTCCAATAGGATTTTGACTTTTAATAGTGGCTAAGATGATCTTCCATACAGAGGATGCTCTAAGCGCTCTGAAACTGAAACAGAGAACATCCATTTCTGACAGAATTTATGAACGCACTACATTTTAATGCTCATCAAACAGCGGACTAATGGTGATTCTTAATCATCAACTCATGTTTGTATAGTTAACGACGTAACACTCCTGAGGTGGTTCAAGGAACCTAAAAAAGAAGGAAGACACAGACACGACGCTATGGAAGGTGACTCCAGAGCTACCTGAGAGATTTCCAAGATTTTCTATTTGACTCAAGAGGCGTCACTCTGATATTTTTTAATTTAGACTTCAGAGCTACTGTAACTAGCTGCCACTCGTGCGGCACCATCTTGCCACCTGTTGGCCAACTGTGGTACCAAAACTTGAACTACATATTTTTTGTTTATGTTTGGGATCCTGAAGAGGAGTTATTAAGATTCTCAGTCATCCAGGTCATGGTAATTCTAAGTGCTATATCATAGGCAATTGGACTTGTTTCAGTTTCTTGAAGAAGTTTCCCCTCTCATCCAAGAGGCTTCTTCAGAGAACTGAAGAAGCCTTTTGTTTCCTAGGATATAGCACTTTGAAGTCAAACTCATCACTTTGTGGTGGGTTTTATATTGTGCACAAACTGTATGACACACTGGTGACCTACAATTCTTTTGTGTGGTTAGTCCATTTTATTTCTTCTGATGTCTCAAAATACCTAGTTGTTGGAAATAATAAGGCTCAATGTTCTGACAGGCACAGGCCTTACAGTCAGCTGCTACGAAGTAGATGCAACTATCAACTTGTCTTGCAGTGAATTTCTGGTGTAAACTTGCAAACACCCCCAGAGACCACCTCAATGCACCCCTTTTCACAAGTGTTGCTTCCAGCGCCCTACCACATTCTCCTAATGCCACCTAGGGGGTAGTACAACTCCCTATGAGAAACACTGGTTTAGACCATTAAGTAAAGATTCAGAAATGCCACTGACTGACTGATGTGCCAGTTTTGTATGATAAATTAGGCTGTTAAACAGGAACTAAACCCCAAAACCACTTTTTTCAGCTGAAAAACAATGAATGTGCATGTTTCGTAATGTTGTTGATTTATTCAGGTCCATATATTGGCATTTACTGCAAAGTATTTGAATTCTACATATTATGTTATAAATATGCTTTGATTGCCCTCTACAGGTTGAAACCTGGCTATTGCAGCAGGATTTTGCTATAACTGCCGCCTCTCTGGGCAGACTGTGGGAGAACAGTATCAAAGAAGAAGTGATTAGTAATTAAACATGCCTATGGTAACAACCCAATAGCTGGGATTAAATGCTAAAAGTTTATTGCAAACCACTTCAAATATATTTACATTCCTATATAATGTGTCATATCACGTTCACATTACAGACTTTTATATTGAGAGGGAGAGGTGATGGTGGTGGAGTTACAGCACAGGAAGCTGTCTGCAATTTAAAACTTTGTTTCAACAGTTGTGTGAGTGTCAAACAAATTAATATTTTTAAGGAGACCTTGGGACAATCTCCAGCCTCTTTTGTGGCAACAAAACCGGGTGTCTTTGACTTGGAAGTTGTGGCATCTCCATCTAGGTTTTGTGGCAACACACCTAGGTGTTTTGGACCGAGAAGTTGCAGCATCTCCAGCTGGGTTTTGTGGCAACAAGCAAATATGTTAGCTAATAACATGATGGTGTGTATGTCTATGTGTGTGTGGTGGTATTGAGGGGCTGGAGGGGACAAATGCAGCTGCAGGAGGCAGCATGAAAGAGTGAATGAGCGTGTCTTACTACCCCCTGCCATCCCTGCCCATGTTGAGGCATTTTTCGAATTTCCAGAGTAGAGGCACATTAGCTAAGCCTCTGGGGTTTAGTTACTCTTTCATAAGAGAGCAGGATGCCCTCTGCATTATAGGCTGTGCAAAGTGCACTAGGATCAGATGGTGAACTGTGCAGGCCAGACAACTATTGACTAAAGAGGAGCAAAAGTTACAAAGTTATGAGGATAATTCTGATCACATAAATGTGTATTTTACACTTAAAGAGCTTTAATATCAGGGTTTTTCCTGGCTCAAAATGAGATGGAGGTGCTACCATCCCAGTGTTGTCCCTATATGCACCTAGCCTTTTTTTACAGTAGGAGAGGTGGAGGAGAGGAGAGGAGAGGAGAAGTGGAGCCGTCATATTATTTTGCACTACGGACACTTCATATCTGTTGTTCTTTTTAAACAACAGAGGGCGCAATCGTACCGCTCAAGAAGACATCCCCGTTATTATGGGTCCCACCTGAGTTCTTATAAGACCTGTCTCTTCCTCCTCCTCTGGTAATATCTGATTTCGGAGGTGTTTGAGCTGTAGTAACACCTCTTAACACCAACACACTGACCTCTCTCCCGGACTTCGCAGCTCTTCACTCCAAGAGTGTCTCTTGTTAGGCGGAGCAAACAGGCCACCTGTCCGCTGGGTGGGCTGCTCTGGTGTTGCTCTGCCACCCGGCCTGTCTCCTTAACCCAACAAGTGACACTGCAGCTCATTGGATGTTGTTGCTGTGTTTACCAGAGGGGAAGTTATGGCTCACAAACCAACAGCGAGAAAAACACTTTAGAATAGAATGAAAGCAGAAGTACATCAAGTAAAAAGTAAAAACAAATTGTATACGAATAACAAATGCTGTTCACATCACATTTATTATTAAAGTCATCTGATGACTAAATGATGATTATGATTAAATTTACATTTACCTGATGATGTCAGAACAACGATTATGACAACAAGCATCGGGTAGATGTCAACACTGAAGCAAGCAGTGCTGAACACGGACTCTGCATTATCATTCTCGCAGAAAGGAAAAAACTGTCCTGCAGCTTTACACGATTGTTGCACAGTAATATTAAAGCAAACGCAGTCATTTGATAGGAATATGCAACGAAACACATATCTGTGAAAAACACAACATTTGGAAGATCAAAGTTGAAAGATGGTATGTGTACCACATGACCCGATTTTCTTTATCCTTGCTGCCTTTTTTGTGTGATGCGCAACAGCTATTTCATAATAGTTATTCATAAAAGACTGTCATGAATGTAAGTTATTTTATCATTGATAGTGTTGTTAAATTCAAGTAAATTCACACTTTTTAATAATACAACACTGCAGGGTTACAGCACTACTTTTGGTGTCCAACTCAGGAATTCATGTAGCTGTCCCCACCAAAGTTGATATTAGATTTTCATCCCAGCAGGTTTGAATTTTCAGATCACACCTCATTTGTACTTTACGGCACACTTTGCAAACGGACAAAAAATATTTTGTGTGCGCATGTGTACCATGCTTTCAACTGACCCAGGCAAACACTTTTGATACACTTTTGGTATTGATACAGCCAGACTCGGACTCTGTGACACAAAGCTGGGGAGATAGGTCTGGCTTTGTGAGACTAAGTTTGCCCTGATAAGCATAAACAATGTATACTGGTATATCTGGGTATCTTATTGTCAAAGGTAAAAATGGAATGTGCTGCTTCTGACACGTGAGCAAAATAAAAAGTTGACAGCACTGGCTGTGATTCAGACAACGAGGCCTTTTGTTATTATCCTCAAAGTATGGGGCATTCATAAGCCTCAGCTACAGGAATAAAAAGTGATGTTAAATCACACAAACGTAGGCTTTGTGTAAATACACTCCTATTTACTGAACAACATGATAGCCTAGCGTTACTCCTCGTCCTGTCTTGTACACTGACTCTGATCCTCTCAATCCCTGCTCTCTTCCTCCTCTTGTGCTTGTGCACTTCTTTCAGACCTGGCAGATTTACAGCCAGTGGTCACTAACATGAATTATTATTACTGTGATACAATGATGTGCCTGTGATAATCGGATGTTGTCTGCACTGTTTCACCTGCTCTCTTTTCTTTCCTCCTCACAAACTGTCTTTGTAAAGTAATTGCTGATTCAATGAGCCATATCTACGACCCTTAACACATTACACTGTTGGGATGTTGATTTAAGAAACATATGTAGGAAATTGGATGTGCATGGATGCAAGCTAAACAATATTCACCTGTTTAAACAGCCTTGAAACATGACAGGTGGCACATTGCTGATGTCGGTAATACAAAAACAGATGAGAGAAAATTGCAACTCTTTTGTTCCTCCCTGGCAGTTTTGGCAGCACCTTTTTCAGTGCACTGTGCAGATTATGATACTGCCTTGCTATGCTTACTACATCGTCATAATGCAGCAATAGCAGGCACAAATGTCGGAGCCCCCTTGTGGCAATTCAAAATAAATCAGGAAGTCAATATAGGACTGTATCATCAAGCTAGGCTATTTGTAATAATCCTATTTATCCCAATCAGTGATACAATTACATACATAAATATATATTTTTTTATTGTTTATTTTATTATTGTGACGTTCTCGTATGTTTTTATGTTATGTCATATTGTATTGCACCGACTGAGATGCATCTGTGATTTCATTATAAGCTGAGCTTACAATGACAATAAAAGAATTCTATTCTTTTCTATTCTATTCTATTCAGTCATACATCCTCCCATCCCTAGTTTCAGTTATGTTTAATGTCGTATAAACTCTTTCAAATGTAACTGAAGCATGTACAACTAAGCAGCAGTTGCAACTATCAAATTCAGTGAAATATCAGATTTAGCTGTCCCCAGGCAAAGCAAGTTGAGTCTCCCTGCTTTATGGTCTTATGAATAGACTAGATCAAATCAAATAATTTTGCTGTCTTGATCCTTCTAGGAAGGGGTGATCCGTGGTTTTTCTCGGTGGAGGACAGTAGCCATAGTAGCATCAGTAGTGTTGGTGGCAACTATTGTTTACTACAGGAAGACACGCTGAGACATCAGACCTCACCATCATGGCTGCAGTCCCATCTCCTGGATGAACACAGCTTGTTAATGAAGACGGTTTCTGGACATTAATTACCACCACCCCTCAACCTTCATCTCTCTAGCCAGAGGAAGTCTGAACTGAGTGCTGAACTTGGAAGGGGAAAAACCTACTCTCTTCTCAGGTTTCCAAGAGCAAAAAAGTGCATGTACAGCTGCTGTCCACCATTTCCATCACCCTTCACGAGCAACTATTCAGTACCTTTCATGGAATTACAAGAGATGCTGCAACACACCCTCTTGCCGCTATATTGAAGATTCTGAGATCTTGTGCACGTACATTAACCAGGTCTCAGGTTCACATCAGTTCTGGGTGTGTCCAACTCAGCGATCCCCTTCACACTTGTATTAAGTCATACATAAAAATCTGTAACATGTGTCTGACATAGATTTTGTATTAAAACAAGTAACTAGAATGGCACTCAGCAGAGTGGACCAAGGACCAACTGTCCCCTTTAATTCAATTAGGCCAAATCCAATATCTGCATCAAATTGTACTCACTCATAGATACCAGCCACCGGAATATGTCTTTTAATTTCTCATCAAGATTCATGCATTATTCTCTGGGAATTTAACAAAATTATAAAAAAACAAAAAACACCCCATCTTGCAATGTTTTGTGGAAATCTGTTCAGGGTTTTTGTGTAATCCTGTGGACAAGTTTCTACATCACATTTGCGTATGTTGAATATTGGACCAGGACTCATAAGCCTGCCTCTTTCATTCTCAATCATATTTCAATGAACACAGAGAAAATGTACACTCTAAGCAATGAATGTGAAAAGAGCCAGGGGGACTTTAATTTTCTCCAGGTCTTGTGTCTGAGCAAATTTTGGGTTTGACCTTAAAGACCTGAAAAACAGTCTGATGACAAGTCAGACAATCAAAATTCAACAAATCACTGAGCCGAATGTACTGTAGATAGATAGCTTGTGCTGGAAATATTACAAATGTTGTATTTCGGCCAAGGGGCAGCCATGTTTATTCTTATTTGCCAGGGCTTTTTCTAGACACATGCGTGGCTTTAATGTGGATTTAAAATGTTAGGGTTCAGCTTTGTTTCTGAGAGATCATGTTTCCTTTCATATTTCGGTGGATGAGCCTCAGTAACTTTGGCTATAGCTGTGGCTAATGGCTGTGGCTAAATTCAGAATGTATAATTGTTACATTGGACCTTTTTCATAACAGACATTTTGACATTTCATAACACGAAAAGCAGCAGTTTTTTAATAACGTTGACTGGATACCATTTCACCTTGCCAGATCCAGTTACTTGCCTTGTGCACGCTGGCTCACTGGCATGGCTTACTGAGACGCTTACATAGAACATTATGTAACTAATTACCATTACTATTACAATTACATTATCCGTAACCGTATCCATCCTCGGATCAGGCAGGGGTTAAAGCTGGGACCACAAGATGTTGATTTTAGCCTGAATTGATATATGAGTTGACCAGAAGTTGCTATATTTATTCTCTTTTTGAAAACTATTTACAGAACAGCCTCATATCAGTGTTTTTGATCACAAGAGTAAGATAACTATTTACAGAGTGTTTTTAAAAATAAAAAACAATTTTATGAATAGACTTAAGCCAGCCACCCAATGAGGATTTTCCTTCACCATGATTACAGATATTGCCACATTTGTCCTGCTTCAAATCGTTCTGTGGTAGTCAAGGCTGTTAATCAGCTCCAACTCTGGTTGGCTGTGATGGTAACACAACACCTGGGTTGAAAAACATGATTTTCGCCCCTTTATAGGTATGATGCTATGAAGAGCTGTCAAGCAGTGCTCAAACATCATTCAGATGTCGCTGAGATTGAAAGAGACTGAAGTAAATATATTTAAAAAGTAACCCCTTAGTGGCTTCTGTGCCTCTAAGGGCACAGTCTGATACGGAATGTGATCTGCTGCTTGTGACTAATGACGAACATTACACAAAAAAAAAACAGAACAGAAAGACAAACTTCTCTCCTGGCAATCTGAGAGGTGTCAATCACCTATTTTTAGGGAGTTTATCCACATTTAAAAACCAGCAGATACACAGTGATTTTGTGTAAAAGTGGTATACCTTAACTGGACACTTGTTTCAGCCGAGTACACACGCAACTGTAAATATTACATTGTCACTTGCCACAACAGAATGGCTTAGATTCACCTGTGCTTATCCTGCTATGACAAGTCAAGATGACTGCTGTGACCTTGCCAACAAAACAAGGTATCAGAGTAATTAAATAATGAGTTGATGTATCACATTTGTTGTTAGCGTTCAGATGTCCTACAAGCATACCAAGTGACACAGATAAATATATAAATATATATATATATATATATATATATATATATATATATATATATATTACTGATAATTCAACTAATTTAATTTCCATTGTTTAACAATGTTATGTTTTCTATGCAGAAATGAATGGTTCTCAGGACACTGGGAATAAGTCCTCCACCACACTCTATAGATGTGATCATGTCTGTGTTTACAGAGAGTCTATTAGACATTAAACATTACATTTTAACTTTCATGTGTGGTTGGTATTACCATTGGCTGTCATGAGCTGTCATTGTACTTGAACTACAGTGGTTTGGGCTTGTCATTATGTCACTGGGTGTTATTACACTGACAAATGTTTCTGTATCAGTGTCATCTTGACCTCAACAAAAATGGTACAATTTGGACTTGTCAGTAAGGTGACATTAAACGTTATAAAGCAAGTTTGTGTATGACAATGGGAATAAGTACTAAGTTGATTTGAGGAGTTTTATTTGTTGCTAAATTAAGCTAACTGCTAATTGCTGCTTACTGTAGATAGCCGTCGGCAGCTAGTTAGCTTGGTTATCCGTGGAGCTAACATTCCTGTTTGCTGACTCAGTCTGACTCAACCACTGGACTGTGAACATGCTTTAATTGCACATTGGCTCAGTTATCTAGCTGAATCTTGCTTGTAGATTCCTGTTGACATTAACAACAGCAGTGGTTGTGTAATTCTCTGTAACAGCAGTGTTAAGAACCAACCTTATCTTGTCTTATCCTTGAGTGATTTTATGACCCAACGTAAAATCGATATATCATACACTATCATACACAAACGGAAAGATATCAATGGTGACAAAGTCAACAGAACAAACATTCAAACTTGTAACTGCTGATGTATGATGAGTACTAACCTGTTCAGTCACACTCCTTTTGTTGATACATGAAAGAGAAGGACTTTCTATACCATTTCTTTTCCACTGTGATTGTTAATATTTAAAAAAACAATCAGAAAATGCTTTATTGTGGCTGAAAAGTCTCTCTCTCTCTCTCTCTCTATATATATATATATATATATCTCAAATGTACCCACAACATGTAAACATGAGCTGACCCCTCACATTGAGATGGTTAATAGTGTCACATTGATCTGTACCTGGCTTGCTCACCCAACAACACAGTCTAGTTCTCTTCCTCCAGTTTAGTTGTTATGTGCAGTATTTCTACTTCATTTTCACACACATCCAATGAAATTTCTTTATGAACAGATGCTGGTAGATGACTGTTCTCTGCAGTTCGCTGGGAAAGCTGGTTTATAGATAAAGAAATTATTATTTTATTGAACATTTTTCTTACTGCAATGTATAAGGGTCAGGTGATTTAATTGATGGCTTATACGGGATCTGATCTTTCAGCAGACCTAGGTTCTTTTATCTAGTGCCACATGAGCTTTTGTCAAGTATTTTTGCTACCAAATTGATCTTGCACTTTTCAAAGGGATATCACACTATTTATATGCTGTTCTGTGGTGTTTTTTTAAATGTCATCTGTGATTATTTTATTGTTAGAAAAAATATTTGATTGGACTCAATTTCTGTTAATAAATGAAAAATGTTTATTACCACTCATCACTCATTGTGTGAATGTTCTGAGTCATCCAGGCCATGCGATATCTAGTCAGTCATAAGCAGCTGGACTTCAACTGAGAGTTTTTTTTTACCAACATGGCAGTCATGGTAATGCAGGTGTGATGTGAGGAACACAAACATGTCATTTATTGTTTGAGGAAAGTGGACTCAAGGGTGGAGGTAACGCACCAAAGGGGTATATTCTGCCTATTGGGCCTTTATTTAGATAAAATGTGACTTTATTAAGATGAAATCTGAAACTATTTAATATTACTGTTTAATAAAACTAAGTGTACATTATATCATCATTTTAAACAAAATATGCTAAATACAGTAGATAAAAACAGGCAGAATATATGATCTGGTGCATAACTTCCACTGGAGTGGACATATATTTTGAATCACAGGTAAAAAAAATTAGAGAAAAATAGGATGATTTAACAGTCAATTCAGAGGTCCTTGGTGCAGCTAGTCTTCACTTTGCCATTTTGAATTTATGATGTCATATCTCAAAATGGCAAAGATATACAAAGATAATCATTTGGAATTGTGGACAGGGTTGGGGATCCACCACCTGGTGATTGGGACAAATATCTGTCTACTGTAGTGGACACCATGCATTAAAAGGTTAACAAGCATTAATCACAAACAGTGACCCTGCTTGGAATGTTTTATAATAATGACTTTATTCCAAAATCTTATATCAAATTAATGCAAACAGTTGCTTTACATGTAACAGGAAGCATCAACACACACAGAATGCGGAGGTGCATTCAATAAAGATATTCACATTGGAACTGCTGGACATTCAAATAACCAAATAAATACAACAACTAAACTTCTGCAATATGACTTACTTTTGCCAGTTGTGGAAAGCCCTATTAGCCCTATTTTTGACTTACTATCCCATGCAGTTTATTTTACCAACATCCTGATCCTCATCTACAGGTAGCAGTCTTATTCTCTTCTTCTTTTCACTGAGGCATTATACCCTGAGATTCTTGTTGTGTTCAAGGGATAGCAGGGAAATATGCTTGTTCTGTATGCTTGTTCTGTTGTTGTCTGTTCTAAACAAAATGGCAGTATGATAAATATCATGCCATTTATTTCCTTTTACCAGTTTCTTAGGTATCTTAGGTGCTGATCATCATCATCTATAGTTACTGGTGCTGTCACTTTAAACAAACCAGAAAGTCAAACATCTTCCTCCTTGTGTAAAGAAGGCTCTTTTATGAGAGGAAAAGAAGTAGTCTTTCCGGGTGTTTTTTCAGTAAATGTAAAAGCTGTTACTGAAAACGACAGGATGGAACATTAAACCCAGTACAGGTGTCATTCTCCCCTCTGTATTTCACTGCAGAGGACAGTGCTGGACGAATCTCATAGACTGGGTGCAATCTGGCTAGAAATGCAGTCAGGCCCTGGTTTACAGCATGCAGGGAGGAGTGCTCGGTTTCAGTCCTCAGACAAAGCAGAGCACACCTGGACACATTCATTTACTGCTCTCCCAAAGCTTATGCCTCATCTCTTATGGAAGCTGGGACTGTGAATAATCTGAGAGAGCTTTCCAAAAGAGTCCATTGTGTCCACAGGTTCCTCTGTTTGGGCTCCGCTCTGTCCTGGCTGGTCAGGAATGTCCAGTCCAGGGTACAAGGCCTGATCTAGGGTGCTGATCCTGGGGAGGAATTGGGCCAGAGCTGGGAAGTCTCTGTCTCGACCCTGTAGCCTCTGTCTATGGTTTCCTAGACTAAGCAGGACTCCGTGTCTGTCAGAGACATAGATGTTGTACCCGTCCGGCAAGATCTGCTCTCTGAAGGTGCAGTCATCTCTTTCGTAGGTGTGCTGGAAAAGATGGGAGATTATTGCATTTAAAACTGTTTATGCTCTTTGAATACTGAGATTTTGTGATGATTTAACACTTAAGTGATTCCTGGCAGTGTGGAAAATACATTTTTGTTGCAACCAACCAGACAAAGAAGGAAAGTGCACTGAGGAACCAAAATAGATCCAGGTACACGTGTGACGTACTACTTCATTTGACTAATTATATGTTTGTTTGGGAATATATTGATTTTGTTTGCTAGGACTTTCCATACAGCTCCATTATCTGCACTTGTAAATGTGGTTCTACAGTATCATGTTTTATCAAATGTACTTATCTACTAGCAGCAGACGTTCCTCTTGCCCCAGTTGTTTTTTTTTTCTATTCTAGCCAAATTGCTAAAGTTAATATGTATTTAAATACTATAAACACATAAAATTGTTTTTCATTTACATATTATTCAACATACATATTAAATGCTGCATGGGGATTCATTACTCAAATACATACAGTATAATCTAAAATATAAATAAAATGCACTTGTAAAAAATGACCTAAAAATAATAACTCAGAAAAGGTTTAATCTTTTTTTTTATAGAATTAAAGGAAGGCTATGTAATAAAACAAGCAAGTGATAAAACATGATGACAAGGATGGTAAATATTTTGGACTTTGCAGAAAAGACGCGTCAACAGAGAAACAGCAATCTCTCTGCTAAGTTGTTGTTCTCAATGAGGCAATAGTAGCTGCTCTTTTTTAAAAATGTAAGGCAAAAAAAAGTGTTTACATTTACTTACAGTATGTGTTTTTTTTTTCTTTTTGGCCAAAAGCTGAACGACAGGGATGGCAGCTTCTTCTGTAACTGTCTTAAATGTACAGATGATAGTGTCTCATATCAATCTCAGGCCCATGAATTGAATTTTGGCTGACTTTATAATATCGGTAATGTAATGAAAGTGGTAGTTTAAACCCCTATTAAGTATGCTCAGGACTTGGGCTTTTGCTGGTACAGACCTCCTACTTGGTCTAGTAGGACATTTTATTTTTTGCAAAATACGGATTCATTCAAATTTGTATGTGCCATTTGTACCATATGAAAATTTCTATAATACAAACATGTTCACATTACATGTATATAAGTTGGCTATCTTATCAGAGGGTGAACAGAGTGGTGATGGCCTGACAGGTGGGCAAGGGAGCTTACAAGCGAGAAGCCACTGGTTGAGCCACTGTTCAACATTTGTAAGCATGAAACCACTGGATATTTTAAACAAGACATCAGAACATTTTCCAGCCGTGTCTGCGGAAACAAAACTAAATATTTTGGATGAAAAGTTGGGGAGATTTCCAGCCTGTTTTTAAAAGCAGGTAAGCTAAACCCTAAACCCTGTTTTTTGTGTCCAAACATAACCAGAGTGTAAACACAGCATTGTCACAACATAAAATAAAACAAGTGAAGCTAAAGAAATGTTAAGTTGCAACAGAAGGAAATGTTTTTCAACATGTCTGTGATTTCGTGGTTTGCAGATATGTACATTGCCAACATTTCTTCTGGCGATTGTTTTGCCACTCGCTTACTGTTGACCAGTGCTAGCAAACAGACATTGTTAGGTGAGTTTACTGAATTCACAACTCTAATCTACATGTGCTACAATGCTTAATTATGTTTGAGCATTTCCAGTCATCATGTAGTTGTCACTTTTGTTGTGGCCACAGCATCTGCTGTTCAGCAAAGGTTACATTGTTTTGTTTTAACATTAGGGCAAAGATGAGGTCAATTGCGATGTTTAAAAAAAAACAACCTTTTTTATGACGTTTCACTGACTAAACATTAATTGTGAAATATATTTAGTTTGTTTAATCAATAACTTCAATTTTATTTAATTATGTTTATTAACTACTGGTATACATAAAGGTTAGAAAGTAGTTCAGACAGCAACATGAATCCTAAATTTAGAATTGCAGCTTCCTTGTGAATTGCATGAATGCTGGTTTTACATTGAAGGCCCCTTTCATAAAAAAAAAATAAATACGCAAGTGGTGCTGCAAGTTCTTCGATGGCTGTTTACTTTGGCCAAAGAGAGCCAGCCAGAGGCCAAGGTTGTTGTTGCTGCTGCTGGGTCTTTTCATTCAGGTTTTTCACTTTGCAAACACATCCTACCCTGCACCACACCGGACAAAGGTTGATGAACCTCTGTCTGAATGAATGCCTGACTGGCATGCAGTGTTTTCTGAACATGAAAGCAGACTAACAACATATATGAAAAGCAGCAGGAGACCCTAGGTCAGCAGTGCCAACAGGAATCTTTCTGGATATCCTTAGAAATGTTCCTGAATAACATTGGTTGTATAATCCATTTTGGAGAAGCATTTTTTGTGGCATTGTCAAGTTTTGAAAAGGATCAATTCAAACTATTTCTTACAATGTAAAATAAGATTAATAATTAATGGTGAGATTCATTTTTTTTTTATCTTCGTATTCATATTGTATGAGAAGTCAAGGTGTAACATTTTCAGTGGTTTATCTATGTATGGAATTCAAAACACTACTTATAATATGCAATATCTGTAATACTAAAAAAAATTGCAGTTGAAATGGTAGTTAAAGTGGAAGTGCTGAAAGTTGAATTTGCAACTCAATCTACTGAATGAAGTAAAAAAAAAGTTGAGATATCAGTTGAACTAAAAGTGCTGAAAAGCACTAAAGATTCAGCTGAACTTGAAGACCTGGTAGGAGTTGAAGTGGCTGCTGAAGAGTGAGATATTAAAGCAGATGAACTGTCAAGTGTGGGAAACCTAGTGGAAAAACAAAAAGGGCATTTTGCTCTCTGTGCTACAGCCATGTTGAAACTAGGTTTTAAAACATCTCATATTCTTATATGGAGTGAACTGCATGACACACTATTGGGTTAGATTATATTCAAAGGGTGGATATGTAGTTATTTGTTTTTAGATGTTGATGTGATTTAAAACATAGACTGCACAAGAGGTGGATGTAATCTCAGTGGCATCACCCCGAGGTTTCTAAAAAGCTCAGTGTGGTGGCTCCAGCCCTTAGTGCAACAACAATGCCAAAGTTATAATCAGCCAACCCATTTAACCCATTTATTTGGCTCAACAAGCCCAGAAAATTAGTGAGGATGACTTGTGAGGTGATTTTCCAGCTCAGGAACAGCTAGCTAATTCAGAATGAACTCTGCAGTGTTGTCATTTCAAAGACTTTTCTGTCAAAAACAGTATATCTCCTTTATTTCTGTGGGTAACAGGAGCACAAGGCAGTTGCTGATCCAACTGGCTGGAAATATGTGATTGGCTGAAAGGTGAGGAGGCGGAAATCAGTGACAATTGTGTCATGACAGGTGACGTTTGTGAAATAAGGGTATAATAGTGAACAATGGCACTATGAAATTCATCTTATTTCAAAGGGAATGATAATCTAAAACTAAACTCCAATAAAATGGCAATAGGAATGACAAAGTCACATCAATCATAAGTTATTAATTCAGTCATTGAATTTCAAAGATATTAAATCATTTGATAAATAATTTGTATATCACGTTTATATCGACCATTTTGGTCTTCATGTATGTTTTATGTTTTAACAGCAATAAATAGTCATTTTTTTTCTTAAATGCTTTAATTTAACATGTGTGTTTAATCTTGGTTAAATAATGTTCTTAGTTTTAGTGAAGTTTTTATTTAAAAGATTCAATTGCATTAAATATGTTGGGATTTTCTTCAGTTGTAAAATGTTAAAAATGAGCTTAGAAGTCACAGTTAAATTCAAATTTGACTATATAATAAAAGTTTGTGCTGTGATTGTACACCTACTTATTAGATAATCTTACCAATGTGGATTAGCCTAATTAAATATCATTCTACATTATAAAGACAAAATTCTGTCATTTTACCTCACAATTCATTTACTGTAAGTAATGCCCTGACACATCAAATGTGAAAACATAAATCAATTAATTACTTTTGGCCAGATAATAACATTTGCCACTTATTGTCATGTCATTAATAGACAACAGAAGCAAAAAGTAATTGACAACAGGTTGTCTCTGAAATCCTTACCGATGAGTACAGTCTTCCGTCGGCTTCTATGCAGAGAAAGCGTGCGGTTGCTGCTCCTCTGATGACAACACAGCCTGGATCTACTGGACGGATCTCAAGCAGGCCTGCAGTTCAAATGATTGTCAGAATGGAAATCCCATCAAGCCATTTCCAGTCATCATGGTGATTTACTGACAAGAATCACCATTTGCAGGCTGTTGAGTCTGTGCTTTTAAATGCTTGACTTACTGTGCAGGGTTTGGTCCGCAGAGCCCAGGATCTGTCCATCTCCACTTATCAGCAGGTGCAGTCCCGGTCTAGCGGCGTACAGGTGCCTGAGCCGAACTACCTGTCCCCAGCCGTTGGTGATGTGGGGCCCCTGGTCTGATAGGGGCACACAAACAACTCCAACAGAAAAAAAAATATTGGCAAGAGATACAATGACCACGAAGAGTAGCATGATTCGTCAAATACGGTGTAAGCTCTCTGTTACTGCTCCCTCCAGTTGGCCATGTGAAGGTAGTCTCATCCTAACACAGCCTTTTCAATGTGTCCCTTATCAGCTGCTGATAACCCCCTTTCCAAAATCCAGTTCCCAGAAGCAAACCACAACACACCCCTGCACGACATCCAACTGAATCATAGCTCTCTGCTGGCCCCAGACGAGCACAGACTTGAGCCCCTGTCGTGTCTTTAAGCACCTCATTCAAAACTCTGGCAATTCATCCTGGTGTTAAATATTCACTCACACCCTCACTTTATAAATAAACTTATGACTTTTTCTAAGGAAATTGGCATTGTTACTTCGTTAGGGGTGGAGAAGTACTATGGACAAATACACAAATTTCAATTTTAGATTTGATTAGAATTACTGCTCATTAAATAGTTTGCATGCCGAATTTAGGCAAGGTCATTACCATGTATATAGTTGCTACTTCATGGATAAGCAAGGAAACATATGCCACACTTACTTTTTGAGAATGGGGATTGGCACAAACTCTCAACGCAGGACACAACTTGTACGGGGATATGGGGAGGCTACTTCTCCATGGAGTGAACATGTCTCCATCTGGCACGCCACTAGGCTACATACACACCACATAAGCTACAGCAAATATGCCTATTCCTCCATAGGTCAAGTATGAATCATTAAGACAAACCAAAGCATCAGCAGCAGCTATCAGCAATCCCCCTTATTACTATTATTATAGCCTAGTAATTAGTAGCAGTGGTTGTGAAGTAATGTGAAAAAAGCTTTTGGCCTACAGAGTCGCCTACAAATCAGAGGTAGACATATTTTTAATCATTTTCATTTTGATGCTACTTTGTTCTCTGCTACAGTTCAGAATGGAAGATTATATATTTTATATACAAAATGTGATGAGCACTATTATAGATCAGCATTGACTCGACCAACAACTATGGTAAAACAGCTACCTACACGTTAATGTACCTGTAGTGACAATCCAATATTATAATAATGTAGCCTCATTTTAAGAAAATGTAGCTAATTTCATACATTTTTCAAACATTTTCAATGTATGACAGGTAATGGATAGACATGTAATGCAATTTTAAGCTGTAGTTTGACTTCTTTAGTAGTATTAAATGAGATATTAGTAGGAGCAGCAGTAGTAAAGTGATAGTAGTAATGAACTTTCACTCGTGCCTATAGACTGTATGTATCTTATATTGACGATCATGTTGCAAAATAATGTTACATAAAGTGCTACCAAATGTACTCTGTCGGTATTTTTATTTGTGAATAGGGTAAAGTCTACAGATTGGTCTGAATCCAAGCTAAGCTGTGAGATTGGGTCACTCCACACTAAAATAACAGACTTCTTTCCGCTCTTATCACATTCTGGCCTGTGCTTCCGCTGCTCGGCCTTGCAATTACATACACGCAAGTTAAACTGTAAAGGAGAGCAAACATCACCATTCACCAAAATGCACCCTGAGGTCCAGACTTTAAAAGCTTCTCATTAGAATGGTTTTAGATTTGGAAATGGATGCCCTCTGAGGGCAGATGGTGTTACTGCCAATGTGTGTTATGGCACTTTGACAAGGGATTTTTTTTTTATCCCCCTTTTACCTCAAATATCTGCATAGCTTCTGTCACTAGATGGCAGCCTAGAATATGAATTATCTTTTCAAAGCCAGCTTTCATTTATTTTAACTCAAACAAAACACGCTATCCAAAAAACTTTACAGAACAAGCAATGACCAGATATACATTAAGCTGAAAAGACAAAAGGTGGCCAGCACACACCCACAGTCCATCTCCCACAGCATGGACACAGTTAAAAGGCAACGAATGCTGAAGACAGAGCAGGGAGATGATATAACGGAAGAAGAGAATAAAAAGTCAAATGAAGAAAAAAGAGGAGAAAGGCAGGGGGAGAGAGAAGAAGAGGACAGGAGACAGCCAGTGATGGTCAAGATGAGGGAAGAGGAAATAGAAAGAAAAGGAAAGGAAAATAATTATGTTTCGTCTATCTATCGATCTATTAACTACGTACCTACCTAAAATTTATTTTATCAATCTACTACCATGTACTTTAAAAGTACTCATCCGAGCGACACACAAACACAAGAGGGATCTGCCTGCACTAGTGATTTGAAACTTTGACACTCACAGCTGGATGTAAATACCGGTGTGTATCTATCGCAAGTTCTCTTGATCTTGTCTGGCGCGGCTTCCGTAGTGCAAACGCTGTGGGGGAGATTCGCCTGCACGCGGGAGTGTGCCTCCAGGCAAATATAGTATAGTGACTGTTTAGGCTAGAAAAATGTACTAAATGACGTTGTTTCGAGTAAACTCTGGATGTCGCCACTTCAGGACACTTGGATTGCAGGGGACGAGCAGTATGGAGGAATATTGTAAAGTTTTTGTGTAGCTTTATTGACCTTTTCGTCTCGGACACCATTGACACCTATTATATGGATTTTTCCTGCAGGACGGTACCCCCGCGGGTCTCCAGCTGCACTTTGAGGAATAAAAAACTACACCGGACGATAATGACTGAATTTCATTCTAGAGTGAACTATTCCTTTAAGTTCCTCCAGTAAAACTGCCTATTTACTTTTCCCAATTAATGCGCTATAGCATTGTCTAAAATGAGCTGCATTGGCATCAGCTGGATGCAGACACCTCGATGTTAAAAAAATACATTAAATTAAAATATTTCTTTTAGCGGTTACGGAGTAACATAACACATTACTAATAATATTTCAGGTTGCCAGTGGCGGTCCTAGCTTGCATGATGCCCTTGGCGAACCTCACCTTTCTTTTTTTTTGCAGGCGCTCATGCCTTCCCTCCACTAATGCAGCCCTGGGCGGCTGCCCATATTGCCCATATGAAGAACCACCCCTGCAGGTTGCATTACTGACTGAATTGAACCATTTATTGTTGTTTTTTCAAAAATGCATCCACATCACGCATGACCATATTAATAAAGGCTCTGTGTGTGTTCAATATAGCCGAGCCTAGAGGTTCTTTGTTCAGTCTCTGTGTGACTGAAATGAGCCTATCATGAAGCCTAATCCTCTGAGAGCACTTTCATTTTCATTCTTGAATCACATATGTTCATGCATTCCTTGTTCTGTGGACTAAAATAAAAAGGCATAGAAAAAGAGATCTTTGTCTTGTCATGTCATTATAGGCTACATTATAGAAGGTATAGGACTATTGTGTTTCATATGACTGAGCCTACAATTAAAAATATTTATTCCTATCTCATAATATATCAGACTGTCTGCCTGCTCATCACTGTGTCCAAGGACATTCCTTTATTTAACAAGGTCTATGCTATTTGATTGTTCTATGTAGGCTATTTTGTTGAAAGTAACTTAAAAGTAGTGTTATAAGTAATATATTACTCTACGCAGACAGTAATATTGTAACGTAATTACTTTAAAATGAAGGTAACTAGTAATATGTAATATATTGCAAACTTCCCAACACTGACCACAGGGTGGCGCATGTAACACACAAGCTGCAACAAGAAGCACACCCTACACTCAGGGATATAGTAAAGTGATTATAAAGTATGTAACCAAAGTGTCTGCAGGCTAAACTGTCCATAATGAATAATGAATAACTCATAAAAAGGTGAATAAGCATTAACTAGCAATCAATTAATAGCTAACTAATGTGTCATTTACTGAATGTTAATTAAGGAGTTAATGTATACATTATTTAATTGCTTATTAAAAGGTACAACAATAAAAAGGACACATGAATTAACATTAATTAATGGATTAAGGTGTTAATTCATATAGTAGTTAATAGTTCATTAACAGTAACAAAAATAACAAGGACACATACTTAATGGAACAGTCACCATTAGCTAAAAGTCAATTAATAGTTAACTACAGTGTCAAGTAATCATTTACTAATTGCATTCATGTCATTTAAAGTATTTATTCATACATTATTTAATAGTTCATTATTTGTAACAACAATAACAAGGACACATTAATTAACATTAATGACTGAGTATTCATAATAACTCACAGTCAATTAATAGTTAACTAATGTGTCAAGTTATGATTTACTGATGTGTTTTCGTTAATTAAAGTTAATTCATACGTGTTTTAATAGTTTATTTACAGTAACAACAATAAAAAGGTTACATAAATTAACATTAGGTAATGGAGTAATAATTTACTTACAGTAGTTATCTGACTTGTCAAGTCCTTATTAAAGCAACATCATGTAACCTTAAGATAACAGCGTCAGAATCATTTTAGTTGCACAGTGTCCTGTAGTAGGATGAATGGTGTCTCTGTCACAGCCACTCCGCCCCCTTACCACTTGTTTCCACATTATGTAATTTCAGTGAGAGGGTAGGATCACAGTGTTACATACATGTTTACCCAAAGATACAAGTTTTCAAGATATAACATTGTTATGATGTAATGAATGTTGTTTGTAGTTAGCACCAACATTACATCTGACAAATTGTTACAGACCTGGGATTTGTATTTACAACAGTGGTGTTGCCAAATTGCACAAAATGCCAATTTCTACATAATGTTCCTATAACTAATTACGTTAATGTTAATTAACATGTTAATTCATAAATTATTTGATTAGTGGAGTAATAAGATTTACTAACAGTTAATTTGAAGTTAACTAATGTTTCAAGTAATCATTTACTCATGGTGTCGATCTTAATCAAGGTGTTAATTCATACATTATATAATAGTTTATAAAGCCACTATTAACAGTTAATAAAACACAAATGTTAATTAATTAATACATTGCATTAGTAAATGCGGCAATAAGCATTAACTAGCAGTTAACTCATGTGTCTGTTAATTATGCAACATTAGTTTATAACGATTATATTTAAATTTGTCAACACAATAATACGCATTAAGCAATACCTAATTCATACATTAATAACCATTAACTTACTGTCAACAAATGTCTCATGTCAACATTTATTAAGGGTTTACATATTAATTAAGGTACTTACTAACATTACTAAAGGCATTCATTAACATGTACGTCATCAGATCAACAGCAACTGACCTAACATTACTTCACGGTAATTAACCATTAACGAATGCTCTTTTTTCACTGTATAGTTGAAGACGTTCATCCACAAAGTAACACTAAGGGCCGGATCTACTAAGATCCCAAATTGCTTGTACTAATCTGCGTGGGCAATCTAGAAATTTGCGTGTGGGGTTGAACCGCGGTTTGCAGGCGATTTACTAAGAGTGATTGCGTTAATGACAACAGGTGCAAACGTGTTGGAGACACGCCTATTTAAATGAGGGTGGGAGAAAATCTGTGAAAAAGTTAATGCTGTTGGAAAAAACAGGCGAACAGTGGAAGAAGTGAAAAGGAGATACCAAGACATCAGAAGAAGAACAAAAAATTGGCGTATAATAATATAAATATAATAATAATAGTAAACAAAGTATTGCGTGACTCCTTCTCGTAGCTGGCTCCAAATCCGCTCTGAGTTCCTCCAACAGCTCCAAAATGGCAAGGCTGGATAGGCGATATGTTCTAATGATAGTTTCCTCATTCATCCCAAAAATGTTCACACGAGGGTGTGAGGGCGTCTCCTTCCATTGTTTCGGCGTCTCCTTCTTGCAACAATAACCGCAGCCATGTGTGCGCAATTACACATACAAACCGTTTGCACCTCCCTTTGAGAAGTGTTAAATATAGACGCAGTTTTTTATGAGCAAAATTGCTTTCCGGTTTGATAAATCACTTTGCGTGTGCTAAATTAATATATTTACATTTTCTCCACCCACAACACGCACAATTGCGTGTAAACGCCCCATGTTGCATATTCATTGCTGCAAACGTACTAAGTGAATGCAGACGCGCTATTTTGCACCTTTGACAGACGCAACCCTTTTTGCGCACTGTTAGTAAATCAGTTTGTACATTCTTTTGCGTGTGCAAGGAGTTTGCACACGTTTTAATACACGCAATCCTTTAGTAGATCCGGCCCTAAATGCATTAGAGTGCTGAGTTAGCATCACTTAACTAAAATTAACCATTTGTTAATGTTCTTTTGAACCTTTGTGATAACAAGTATCCATAAGTAATACTGGAAATGGAAAATCACTTTTTATTTTTAATTTCAAATTGAATTGATGAATGTAAATACAATAATTGCATTTACTTTAAACATGTAGCTTAAAGTTTTCATATTTTTAAATTTGGATTGAATAATGAAATGTTTAATATATGACGTGATTGCTGGTTGACAAGGTTCACCAAAAAATATTGCTAAGTGGTTAATTTTGGTGAAGAAATGCTTTATGAAGATTGACTTAAGGGATACAACTTTTCAACTTTATGGTATCTATCACTAAGACACATTCTGTTGCACGCTTGGACACAAATGAGACAAAAAAGCCAAGCACAGCAGCATAATGTAGCTACATAGCTTACTGCAGGCTAGATCTACTGCATGAAACATTAACATTATTACTATAAACATTACGTGTTTTTACAGAGGGATGGTTACTTCTTGGAAATGAATATGGCTGGCAGAGTAACCCTTCAGATATTACTCTGGTTAGTGAGTATGGTGTAGACCCAAAGCACGTATAGGGAAATAACTTGCAATATTAAAGCAGCAAAGGGAATGGCAAAAACTGAGAGCATCAATTTAAAAACAGTAATAATAAGCCATAAGTAAAAACAGGAAGTAAGAACAATATAAACAGTATAAATAGGAAACAAAAACTCCAAAGTATTACTCCAAAATATTTACACAATTGCACATTGACGAATATATTTACAGCATTGCACATTTGATCCTGAAATTGCCCATCGGCATATTGAGCGGCATATTGAGCATGCTAGCTGTCAGTTGGATATGTATTCGGGTCTACTGGGAACAGTGTTGGTTGTACAGTCTCACAGCAGTGAATTCATTATAAATGTAGCTGATGATCAATTATGGTGAAGTGATGCTTATGCTTATACCTCGGAAACCCTCATATACATATATTAATTTGCACTGAACTCCTCGGCTGGTGCAGTCCCTCCTGACCAGCAGCTGCTGCACAGGCTAGATGTCTGAAAGGCGAACATTCCCTCAACACGCAGCGGTGACAAACGTTGGCTTGCTGAAACCAAGTCGTTAAAGCTGGGTTTGTATGGAGCTGCAGCCCTCCCTACAGACACTCTGCCTGTCAGCGCCCTCTAGCCGAGAGACATAGCTGTGAGCTGAAGGAGTCTGTGTCTTTAAAGGGGAAAGTACAGCTCGCAATCCGCACACATGTATAAATGCCCACAACAAGGTAGGTCATTTGCGTAGGTTACGGCGTTGGCTCTGCGTAGAGCCTGCGTGCAACCATAAATCAGCCTTTATTATAACACTAGAAGCCAAGCTTAGTGGATAACTCAAAAAGGATTTATTAACCATTGTCAGGAAAGATCATAAAAATATTCAAACCCACTGCGTGAAATGCCCAGATGGAACTGTTGACAGGAGCACCGTTTATGAAGCAAGGAATTTCTGAATCCATCAGAGAACTTCGAGCTTGAAATATCAACTCCTTTAAAGCTCTGGTCTAGGATCTGAGAAAGATTTGAAGAAAAGCATCCCCCCCACACACACACCCCTCCTTAATCCCTCCCCTCCGAGCTCGTATCGCTCTCCCCTCGGAGCCTCCCGCGACACACCCCCTCCCGCAACAAGCACCAAGAGCAAGAAGCCGGCAGAAACCAAATTTGTAGGTCATTACAATGTCCACAGCTAAGCTCCACAGCCAAGCTAGCGTAACAGCAGCTACGTAATAAGTTACAACAGCTAAGTTAGCCACTTCTAAAAGTTATTGAGGGCCAAGAGACTAACAGATGCTGCCGTCAGCTTTCATCACAACGATCCCTTACACATTGTGGCTGAAAAATAAACCTTCATGAGCCTCGGACCAGCTGTGTGTGTCCCAGCTGTTGTCTGAGTAGCACCAGACCACGACACAAACGTGCCCGTAAACCGTAATCTCTTGTTTATGACAGATAAGACACACAAATACACACATCGTAACGCCTATATGATAATCCATCATATTGATTTAGCAAAGGCTTTGTTGCAAACAAACGGACAAGACCAGGAAGAGGGTTAGCAAAACAGCTGAGTAGTGACCGGGTGAGAGGTTGTTATGGAGAAATAAATCTGGACAAATAAAATAAAAATCCAGAAATAAATCCGAAACCCCTCCGCTTCGAGTTGGGGTTTCATTCATCCATTCATTCATCTTACTTGCTGCTTCATTTAGCTGCCACGAGCAAATAAATAGGCTGATTTGGTGTTAACATGATAGCAATGTTAGCTTGTTGTTAGCTTACAATGCTAGCACAGAGGCTAACGTCTCCGTCGAACAAGTAAACAAGTGTTGACAACACTGCAGAGACAGAAATTGTCTCGACACCGTATAATAACACAGAAACAAACTAACGGCAGCTTTCACAGTCATAAGCAGCATCGGCATGAAAGTTATCTGTGTCACAACATCCACAATAAGGACGAGAGATCAACAGAAACTCTGCTGTATCAGCATCGGGTCCATATCTTCACAGACCTTTCGCCACCGTTCAAATGATGACCCGATGTTTATTCGGGTTTGAGCCCTCTTTATTTCACATCTCCGCTTTGTGTCTTTTCAGTGACAGACTTTCTTTCTTTGACTCTTTGTCAGTGGGGCGAGCAGAGGCAGCTGAACTGCTCAGGGCAAAACAAACCTCTTGTCCGCTTGTAGTTTCAAATCCTTTTACTCTTCACATTGTGTAGGTGGTACTATTGGACCATAACCACCATCTAAATGATGTTAATAATAATGACAAATCTTTCAAATCGTAGACCATAGCTTTAAGGAAGTTATTCACTGATTCACTCATCTACCAAAATCCGTTTGCATTGAAATATACTTTAAATGCTTACAGAAAAACATTGGTATGTGCGATTAATGTAGATTTATTAATCACAAAGCTTGTGATTAATTAGATACATTTTTGCTAATAATCGCTTGACAGCCCTAATATTGATAATGTGTCCTAGCTATTGTTGTTAGGGTTAATAAAATGTAACTACTATATGAATTAACACCTTAATTAACATGAACACCACTAATCACTAATTAAAAAGTTAATCGGTTACTCTAAATTGTCCGTAGGTGTGAATGTGAGTGTGAATGGTTGTTTGTCCCTATATGTCAGCCCTGTGATGACATGGCAACTTATCCAGGGTGTACCCCGCCGCCCGCCCAATGTCAGCTGGGATCGACCGTGACCCTGAAAATGATAAGCGGTTACAGACAATGGATGGATGGACCACCAGTAAATGATTACTTGACTGATCAGTTAATTGATGGTTATTAATACATTAATAATGCAAATGAATGTGTGCTTGTTAATGTTGTTACTGTTAATACAATCAGTCAAATAATGTATTAATTAACACCTTAATTTACATGAACTTCAATATTAAATCATTACTTGACACATTAGTTAACTATTAATTGACCGCTTGTTAATGCTTGTCACTCCATTATTGATCTGTCCTTGCTGTTATTGTTATTATCAATAAACTACTAAATAATGTATAGATTAACACCTTAATGAACATAAAAACCATTAGTAAATTATTACTTGACACACTAGTTAACTTTTAATTGACTGTTAGTTCATTATTACTACATAACTAATGTTAATTAATGTCCCCTTATTGTAAAATACCAAGCAACTTTAAAGAAAACTGTACTGGAACAAAGCCACCATGACCATAACGATGTGGCCCATAAACATTTTTATTTTAAGCTGCCTATACATTAGGATGTAATATGTTGTGATTCATTAGTATGGTCAGTGTCATCCATTCAAAATAATGTCTGAGCAGATTCTAGTTTGTAGGTATCTACTTTCCTCCAACAGAGGGCAGCAGTCAAGCTGCATGAGTTGCATGCAACGGCTAGCTAACCATGCAAGCAACTGCAAACTGAAGATGTGTACTTACGCTTTGATAGAATTTGATTTAAAAAATCTAAATAATAATAATATGTATATAAATTGACAAAAAAAATATTTGTGGCTTTTACATTAGGGTTGATTTAAGAAGTTTATGTGGAGTTTCTTTTTTTTTTTTTAAAAGTGCTGTATCGTAGGCGACGATGTTTTTCAGTTTCTTGAATCCAAGAGGCTTCTTCAGTTCTAACTGACTGGAGGGGAGTTTGCAGGCTTTTATAAAAGGTGAAATCCCTTTAAAAAACTGAAACAGGTCCAGTTGCCTACATTACAGCACTTAGAAGTTTACTACATTCATTTTGACTTCTGTGAATCTTGTAATATAAAAAAAAATTGTAATAATAATTTAGTTGAATCTAATATAAATAAAGAAGTTTTATTTATTACCAGTTAATTAGACTTAGATTTCTATTTTTTCCGACCACTTCAGAACTTATAAACACAAGTTATTCTAACTTGAAGTCTTTTTGACTTGAAATGATGAGTTGGATGATCAGAGGTCAATTAACTTATTAAAGAAACATAATCGGCATATTAGCATACTTCCCAGCATGCATCGTTTGAGAGTTATAACTCCCCTGAGACCCCACTTTTTGTCATATTTTGAAGAAAACATATGTGATGGAAACCTGCTGTGTGTCTTTCATAGGCTACATTTTGAGATAAGTCATGGCTGTTTCATTTACATTACTGAAAACACTGCTGACCATGATAAAGGTTGGAATTTAATTCAGTCTTTACTACCTCACACTTGTAAAATTTTAACTGAGAGTGGAAGCAACCAATATGGAGCAGCTAAAGTCAGGACCACTGACAAGTCTTGCTCAGACCCATGACAAGATCATCTCCAAAGGCCCCCCAGCAGACTACTATAAGAGTTTGATGGCTCTTCATGACCCAGGGTTTGGGACAACTGACCTGGTGGTCCTCCACTGTCTGTGGCTTTTAACATCTACAGTGACATGGTTGACACAACAAAGTTACGTTAACTTGTTATTTTAGGTAGGTTGAACTGTAGATTAGGTACTGTATTTTGAGCTTTGGAATTCCAGCTGAAAGAAAATCATAAATTGTTTTAACTTAAATGGAGAATTCTATAGGAACTGTATTGTTCAGTTATGTAACTAAAGAATTTAAGTACAACTAAATTAAAATCAAGTTTATCTGACTAGCAAAGTTGATTTGTTTTGAATCATTACAAAATTACCTCAACTTGTCTTCTCAAATTTAATAATTTATTAATTCAACTTAATTTTTTATGGCAGCTCAGCTCAGCTTTTTTAAAGTTAAAACAAATAGGTTGTTTTTACAGTGTTGATTTGTGTTTCATATTTGTTTTGTGAGTCATGGTATTTCTCTGCTCTTCTCAGTTTCTCTTTATTCATTTTACTGTAAATGGACATACTATATTTGGTCAGGGATTCAAGAGTGGTGTGGCTCTGCTGTTTTTCAGTTAAACAGCCAAAACTTTAACACAACACCAAATTACATAGTTTAAATACTGATAGTAAAACAATATTTTTAATACCTTAAGTGACTTTATTTATTTATTTGACAGGCACAGTGCACAGCTTCTTAGCTGTTCCATAGTTATCAATAAGTTAATTTACATCTGCAGTCCCTGGGCAGGAGACAGAGTCAATGTCTTTGCAAAAATGTTTTATACAAATCAATTTCATTCAACTAACAAAACCAAAAATCTTAAATGTTGATGTTGTATACACAAAAAGTAGTCATACAGGAACTTTGCCTAAATAAAATAAAGTGTAAAATTGGCAAAATGTTGATTTAAATCAGGAGCCGTCTGATTAAAGAATAAGCAAGCAAGACATTTAGCTTTCAGAGCTGAACTGTTTACAGTGCTCCTGACGCATTTTGTTAGGTACCAAAAAGGTATTGAGGTTGCTTACCTGACCCTATCCACACCATATTATTAGTTTGAATGATGGAGTCGATGGGATGTTAGTCAACTGCAGCTTCAGAGTCTCACTAATAAGCTGTGACCATGTGACCCATAAACACAACAGGGGTCCACATCATTTCCTAAAGTCACACACATGCACTACAAGCAAGTACACAGGAAATACAAGTGGGAAATTAGTGGAGGGGGGAGGGGGGTAAAGGATGTAGGGAGTCATTAGAAGGACCTTCACTCAGCTGAACATCTGGAGTCTCTCAGACACATGATAACTACCCGTTTCCCACAGAGACACACACAATAGTGTTTTCTCATATGGCTAGGAGCATTATCATCAAATCAAGTGTTGTTTACAGTCTGATGAGTTTTGGTTTAATTTGAACTGATTTAAGTTTGTGTTACTGTAACTGTTACTTCCAAAGTTTTTTCAATTGCTGGCAGTAAAACAGAATTCTGTTAAGTGGACCAAATGGCGAATAATTTTGTATTGCTTCACACAAAATGCATTCACTGACCGCAATTTCGAAAATATGGATTCTGGAAAAACAAGAAAAGAAACGATGTTTGCAGCTCATTTTTCAAAGTTTTCAAAACTGTTTAGACACATTCAAAACAGAATTATAGCAAATTGAGTGCAAATGGAATGAGAATCATTCCAAACACATTCCAAAACATTAATAATTTACACTTACTACACTTATCAACAAGTTATTTCATGAAATTTCTTAGATTTTTGGCAAACAGCACTCAACTTGTCAAAGGTTGAGTGACACAACAGCTTAAGTTGTGCTCTCCTGAGCTGCGTGAAAGATGTCACAATTTGTAAGAGTAAAAAATGCACCTTTCTTTCTATGAACTAGTAGTTTGGGATAGCAAGCATTGTGATGAAGCAGTGGGAAAATGCTGTACATTTTCAAACAGATGTTATATTAAAAAAATGGGTTGTGAATTTACTTAAATACACTTAAACATCAAACACAAGTGTGTGTGTGTGTGTGTGTGTGTTGTGTTTGTTATATGTGTATATGTAGCAGGAGGTGCAGAGGTACTCAGACGCCATAGGTGGCTGATAAATCAATTCTCTCTGTTGGCACAGACATTGTTGATAACCTTCTCCCATCACTTGCTGCTCAGCTTAAAAGGCTCAGGTGATAATGGAGAGAGGATGCAGGAGGCTGGGTTCTATCTTTAGTCTGGTTTACAGCCTTTAACCAGGATGGCCTAGGATTTGGCGAGCAGAAAGCTGTCATTCTTTCAGCTGAATGGAGGGACAGAAATATACATGTTGAGAAGCTATGTGAACGCCTGTCCTGCTCTAGGCAAGGCCACAGTGCAGCAGATACACAATCAAAGTCTAAGCAGCTAGATAGAATCGAAGAACACTATTTTAGTTGTTGTTTTTCTTGATTAGGAAATAATTAGTCAGTGATCATGGATAACACATTTTAGTTTTTGTGATCACAAGTTAATTATTTTGGATATCAGCATAACCCAAACTGCATTCTCATGGTTTTCATTCGATGAAAGCGTGCTGATTACTTTATTCCTGATACGATCTCTTAAAACCCAGTTTACCCCTTAACTTCCCTGAAAGTAGATTTAAAGACATAGATCAGCAATTTAATATTGCACATACAGTAGTAGCCGTTAAAAATGTCCCCTTCCAGCTGAAAGCCAGCCGAATGGCCTATGTTTTCCAGCCAACTTCCCTCCAAATCCCCTGCAAATCCCCTTCAAATCCCAGCCGCTGGAGTTGCCCCCCTCTTTCTCATGGGAGTGTCAATGTTTTACTGTAACCCCTCCCATTCATTGAAATACAGGGTTTGACCAGGAGATGGCGCTTCTCTCACAAAATTCTCATCGCCCACAGTCATTCTGATGTTATCTGAATTTCCACTGACCGCCAGAGGCGGCACTTAAAGCACCTCTGGTGGTCAGTCAAAATTCATTAAACCGCAATTACATACATAATCATCATTTGATTTGAGCCATGAACTTATAACAGGCCTATGCGATGGCCAATGTTTTATTCGGAAATGAATGCTAGTAATACCTCCTGTCAAATAGCCTATTTGATCACAATGTAATCATTTTAAATCTCCATTTAAAGAGGAAAAATTTCAGGTGATGAAAAGAATTTTGGAAGATGTTTGCAGCTGTGCAGGTATTCAGTGCATGCCTTATGACTTAGGCCAGGGAATTAGCATTATCAGTTAGGGATGTTGCTGATGCTCATGTGTTTATCTACTAAACTGGATTTTATGTGTGTTAGGATGTGTGATGTGTGGTGTGCTGTACTACAAGTTGAAAGTACTGTAACTAGTAAGCAAGCTGAGTTAGCATTATAATTGCTCAACCTTTTGTTTGCACTGAGTGGGCATTTAGTCTCCCATTGTCACACAAATCAGAGAGCCGAAGTGCAGCTGGCGGGGGAGGTTATTGGAAGGCTGTGGGCCTGAACTTCTACTGAGCTAGGCTATCTCCTGTTACCATTTCATCAGCAGCCACAGTGTTGGGCAAATTACTCTGGAAAAGTGATTATAACCCTGTAAGACCCCCGTTGCAAAATTAATAAGTCAAACAATTTCCCAATTTTAAAATGCTGTTAGCTATACAAATGCAAAAAGTTGCAGGGGGAGTTTTACCCCAGGTGACATTTTTTTAAAAGGTATTAACTTCATTAGAAAATCTATGGTATAACTAGATCAGGCTCAGAATGGCCTAATTATAGACTCTTAAATTTAAGCTTGAATTGATGTATTTAATGAAAGTATGCTAGATTAGATACTGTGTATGTCATTAGCAATGACCAATGTTATGTAAAAAAGATACACAAACAATTTCTGAGAGCGAGATTAGTGGAAACTCCTGGGGAAATAAAGACTTACAAACATGGACCAAAACGCCTCCATAATACGCACAAAAATCAAAAAGAAATTATAGCTGCTGCGCAGCGATGGGTCGGGTCCAGGCTATTTTTTGTAAATTTAGAGCAACAAACAGGAGAATAGGAAGACAAGACAGTTGACATCAATGTTAAGTTTGGACCATTTGAGGCTTGAACCCACTCCTGGAACCAAAGACTGTCATCTATCACTCTGAGCTAATTGGCAAGTGGCAATACAACAGTGGCTTCGCAAATTGATTAAGCCATTCACTGTTGTGCAGGCAGATTTGAAACCACTGTGAAAAATTCAGTTATCAAGACAAAAATCTGAAAATACACATATTGCAGCATGGAGATGTTGGTAATTTTAAAAATGATGGATTTGCTCCATAAGTGAATAACTGGTGTTTAGCTATGTCATTATTGCATTGACTCCAGTTGTTCCCATGAGAGCAGAATTCAAAATGTTCTCAAAAATTCAGTTTTTGAGATAAAATTCTGATATTCTCTCGGTACAAGGACAACAAAGAAATGAAAATAGTTTATTCTTGGCCACATCAAAGTGAAATACTTATTGTCCATCTGATTATCGACCCCTGGTTTAGACTACTGAGAGCAGAGCATTAAAATCACTGCTCCTCCCCGTGGACAAAAGAGGCATTGCAGCTGGTTTTCACTCAGGCTGCTTAGGGGCGGAGCCTCACTGATGACGTCATCGCGGGGGATTACATTACCCTCATGGACCTGTAGGCTACCAGCCAAGGAGCAGTCAAGGACCAGCCAAGGACCAGCCAAGGGCCAGCCAAGGTCCCATCATGGAAACAGGGGACATTTTGAGTGGCTACTACTGTATGTAAAGACCAACGGTGCGGTCAAATAGTCTTTATGTCTTAGGAAGTTTTTTCTGTTTCAGTAATATATTTCTGTAATGGAGTAATATAACGCGTTACTAATAATATTTCAGTAATTTTTTCAGAATCCATCCACACTAACATGATCATATTAATATAGGATATGCATGTGTTTAATATAGCCAAGCCTATAAGTTCTTTGTTCAGTCTTTGTGTGACTGAAATGAGCTTTATTTCTTAGGCCTAATGATGAAGCCTAATCCTCTGAGCGCACTTTAATTTACATTCTTAATTCACACATGTCCACGCATTCCTCGTTGTGTGGACTAAAATAAAAAGGCAAGGAATGATTTTTTGTCTTGTCATGTCATTACAGGCTACATTATAGAAAGTATAGGTCTATTGTGTTGATGAAGTGCTGTATTGTAGGCAACTAGACTTGTTTCAGTTTCTTGAAGACGTTTCACCTCTAATCCAAGAGGCTTCTTCAGTTCTAACTAACTGGAGGGGAGTTGCAGGCTTTTAAACTCTGTGTGGGAGTGTCCTTACAGAGTCGTTAAGGACACGTGTGAGCACTGAGTTTCAGAGTCATAGGGCCACTTGTGAGTCATTGAACCCACCTGTCTACAAATGCTAAAAATGAGTGCTGTTTTGCTCTGTCAACATATTTTTGATGAACAACAGCGGTGCTAATTGAACACATTGCATATCCTGTAAGGAGTCTACTTCAAAATAAAGTCAACTCACTATATTTTTAAATAGAATTGTGTTTTTTTTTCCAATTGCATATGAAGGTGTCGTTTTAATAAGTGTGATGAAGCAGCGGGCAAAATAATGTACCTTTTTCAAAGATAAATGTTGTATTCCAAAAAACGGGTTATAAATTTACATAAAAATACTTAACATTTTGAATTAACTGAAAACTTGAAAAGGTTTTATTGATAACATTCAGCCACCAAATGTGGCATTCCATCGCCTGCCTTTCACTGCATTCACATCACAACACTGCTGTTGTCTGAATCATCAGCCCCCTAGAGTGGTTGTCAGTTTGTTGTAGCCAAGCCGTATTAATGCCCTGGGGCCTGACGACGTAGGGGGCGCCCGCATAGCTCGGAAAAAGAAAAAAAATCACCAGGTGAAAAACAAGTTTGCAGAACAAGCTAACAGTTTCCTCTGATGGCTGTCTGAGTGTAGTTGTGAATGAGAGATGGGCCCTGCCCATATGAGAAACTGCCCCTAGTGCAAAGGTTCACAGTATAGAGAACATGTGTCATGGGATGATGGTCAAAGATGTCAGCTGATGTAAAGTATATAGTGAGACATCCACTTCTGCTCCTAAAAAGACAGAGGTGTGGCAGGGCAAATAGTTTAGTTCAGACACATTGTTTTAATTAGAACATGTCTGTACTGTGTTAATTATACAGTGTGAACAGTGACGTGATCAGGCTAAGATATATATACAGTGTGCTTTATAAATATGTGCTGTATATAACTTGACATCCAGATAAACTCCTTCCTAACATCAAAGATTCTGTTGCTTTGTCCACAGGTTTATTGACGTTGCATGGAAAGTGTGAAACTGAAACATACAAAAGGCATACTTCACTATGCTTGCTTATAACATGTACATCCATCCTCAATGTAAATATGTAATAGATTGTATTTATTTTAACTAAATGTAATACATGAACTGATATTTTAACAATGTCCATTCATCATTTGTCTTTCGATGAACTTTCGATAGGAGTAGGAGTTTTCTATTGTCAAACTTCACAGAATGTAACATTGCTCTCAAAATAATGACCTGAAATCTTAGATAACTGTGAAAACAATCAATTCATACCCATGATGCTGGGTCAAGCTGCATGCAGATGTGCTGTGGATTGTTTAATTACAATAGAGCATCAGCTTTTGGAGACATGCTTAATTACATCTTGTTTACTGCTCACATGACAACTTCCTGTTCCATGTCACAGATCATGTTACTGTTAAAGTGACCACAACGTAATACTAAAAAAAGGATAAAGAATTATTTTCAACAATAGAAATAATGCTTTTAACATGTTATCCTTTTTGAAACAGAACAATAGTGTTTTGAATGTTTTTTGTAAAGCCCTCTGCACATGTTATATGATTAATAGGATTTTTCATTTTAATATAACAGAAAGGATGTATTCATTATTTCACTCAGATGATGTCAGTACTCATAATACATACATCAAAGTGCCATTTGCCCTCTTTCAGGAGGAAAGTAAGGAGCAGTTGTGTACGAAACTCATGATTTTATATTGTCACATAGCGGAATGCAGAGGACGGCCACATGGTTTTCACAGGGCACACAGTTTACAAAGTACAACTAACTGAGATCTTCAGCCACTTCAGACTTGATACAGCAGGATCTGCAGCTCTGCAGGCCTGGTCATTTCCTCATGGGGGAAGAAGCCAGAGCTGCTCCTTGTTCTTTCCTGGAGCAAGAATTTCATGATTTACTAACTGTACACAATATCTAACAGTTTCATTGCTGCAGTTAAACACACATAATAAACCTTGTAATGTCCTCAAAAATGTATAGCGAAGTTACAAAACAGTCTCATAACCGTAATGCCAAGTTACAGTATAATGAATGAATGACAATATTTGGTCTACTACTGGGTCCATACAGTCACAATATACAGTCATCTGTAATAAATAAAGGCAACTAATAACTGCCAGCAGAACACAGCCAGTATTAAGTAATAAGACTGCTATCTTATGATATTCACGTGTAGCGTGTATCTTATTTAGCTCAGCTTTAGCAATGCCACAATACCTAGAAAACAGTCACATCACGCTGACTGTAACAGTTTGTGTTGTCATTAGTTAACTAAAGATATTTTTCTGTGAATAGAAAACATTAGATGTTACTTACCGGTCTAAAGAAACGTTGAGAGTTCAGCTCTTTACTCACCCACAGCTGTCTCCAGCGTTGGAAAGCCCCGACAATTTGTACTCCTGTTTAGCTTCTTTTTACTTTGCTTCTTTTCTCCGCCGGGGATGTCCTTTCTTTTCAGGAGCTGTTGTTTGAGATGATGATTAAAGTTGTTTTTCTGGACCATCTGCATCTTTGTGTTTACTGAATAACTAACTGAGGCTGTTCCAACTTCTCTGCAGTATTTCCCTCCAACTGGCTCCACTTCTTCATATTCTCCTGCAGCACACTAGAGGCTACAGTGACTCACTATCGCCCCCGAGGCCAGATGTACTTATTACAGAAAGATGGCCCGTCCTTTGGCTGCTTAGCAGTGGATATCTCTGCAATACAGTACATAGACATCTTGGACATCTTATCTGTTACTTGTTCACACTCCGTTGATACAGTTAGTTATTTTTTTTAATGTTTTTAATTAAAATTATGTCCAGATCTTACAAAATGCACCTTTAAAGGTGCACCATGTAGTTAGTATTGTGTTTTCAAATCAATTTGGGATCTCAAGGCGTCCGGAAACTTGGATTACGCTGGACAGGCAAAGTTTGTTTCCCTCACTTTTTTGTGTTTTAAAATAAGTCCCCATATATTTCAGTTGTTTCAGAGAATGTTGCAAAATTGCATTGCTGTGAATATCCAGAAATGTTTTGTGGATTAAGAACTGACTTTCCATCAGCGTGAGCATGGGCATTGCAGCCATTACACACTTTATAGTTACTAGTGTTCATCACTTTGAAAAAAGCAACACTATATTGACCATGACGCCATTTATAAAAGGGGAAAACATCCAAGAGGGTGACACTTTCTTTAGGCACTATATTACTAAGTCTGTGGTAAGTGGAGCAGACAGTCTTAAAAAGAAGGGCTCTAAATTGCTTGCTTCAGTGGAACCTCTGGAATCAATAGCTTGCAGTGCTTCAAATACATCCTAAGATGAAGTGAAAAATGCAGTTCATGGTACATACGCAATCATTTTTAGTAGTGGCAGTTAGGGGTGTGACTCTTGTGCTTGCAACCGCTGCCTTGTTTGAAGATAAACTTCAAGAACAATCTAGTGTGTGTTCCATCAACATCACGCTACTAATTAACATTTTGAAAATCAATTTTTGACAACTGTGAGATTCTGAATCGTAGGAGATAAGAATCTTCATTCTAATGTGAATAGATTTGTTTACCCACCCCTAGCAGCAGGCCCTGTATATACCTTTTCAAATAAATGGCCAGCATCAGCAAAGTGTCTGTTCAGAGCTTGGCAAACCTCTTCCTGTTCAGAAGTCAGATGGTCAACACATTTAATATGTGCAGGTAGGGATATAGTTGCTTTGTTTTTGTTTGAGTTAATTCCTTTCCAAAATTTAGCAGGGTTTGATGAGGAACAAGCAATTAGATGTAAATAATAATTGGATTTGGCAGCTCTCACGGATGATGTGCATTTATTTCTAAGCTGTCTAAATGACGATCAGTGTGTTGGACCATGACCATGCTCCGTTCTTCTCTGTAATTAAAGCTGATAATGAGTTGAAAACTAAGGGTTTGAGCTGTCTTTTATTATGAAAAATTTGAATGGTGCATGATTGTTAATGATTGAAAGGAAGGATTTTGTGAATTCAACGTCTGGGATTACAGATGTATAATGTCACTATGCCAAAGCTCAATTAAAAAGCTACAGGGCAATGATCACAATTCCGAGTTCAAAGACTCCAGAAGCAATAACTTTGTCAGTCCTATTGTTAAAGATTAAATCAATCAGGGTAGACCTGGAGTAATCTTTTAGATTTGGGCTAGTGGGTTCTGGAATCAGCTGGAATAGGTTACTGCTAACCTCTTTGAGATAAACAGCTGTATTATTCAGCCTATTCTGGACCTATTCCAAAACTTTTGCACCTTGTCATTTAGATCTCAAAATATGTTTAAAAAAATAGGAACCAGGTTTAAAGATAAAGATTGTTTATTTAAAAGTTGTTGAAATTATCTTCCTCTAACTGTTAACACTTCAATGAAATAATTTGTTTTGTGTGGCTGAACCATTCGATCAAATGGATGGATTTGAAATGTTTGTGCATCATTTTTTTCTTTTACATATTTACACAAATAACTAATTTGGTGAAAAGTTTGGGAACTTGGAATTGAAAATAATGACTGATCAGACTGATAATGACTAATCAGTGCTCCTGATGAACTTAAGGTCACTAGTGGAAACTAACCAACTTTTAATTACACAGGGCCGCTATTGGTGAGTTTACTTGTGACGAGGAGTACAGTACAGGCTGTTAAGACTGTCATATAATGTCTTCTGTGTTGCTTGTGGAACTTTCTATCTTTACATTTGGCTGGAGTAGGATTGAGTGGTTTGGGGCATGATTCATACAAGGGGAAAAAAGTCAGGATATCTTGATCTCTTTTGCTTTAGTTTTGACTGTTCTTTTTGAAAGCAGTTTATTGAGTTTCCCTCAACTTTATGGAAATCTAATTGGACTACTAAAAGTAGATGAAAATACTGTAGACTCTTGTATGCTGGTGTTAATTATTATTTGTTAACAATTATTAATTGTGCAGTACTATTCCACAGCTTGACTCATATTGTTACTATGTAATGTTGAAAGGAAGCCATGGGTTAATACTAAGTGCTGTATCTATAATTACCATGACCTGGATGACATCAACATGGGTTTATACATTTCAAGACTGAAATTTTGAGAAACTGACATTTTCACAAACTTTAGGCGTTGACTTTCAGTCCATAAACAATGCAGAAACTTGAGTTTGTCTTGTCCTTGAAAAAATATTTAAACAGATTCAAGGTGACAATGAGCTTAGTTGTCTGTTTGCTGTATTTGTGGATGCACATGTCTGGATTACCCCCAGTCACATGCTGTCAGTGTTGGGCAAGTTACTTTCAAAATGCAATATATTACATATTACTAGTTACTTTTATTCTAAAGTAATATATTACGTTACAATATTACTGTCTGCCTAGAGTAATATATTATTAATTACACTACTTTCAACAAAATGCCCAAATAACCTATATAATAACAATGAAATAGCCTAGATCTTGTTAAATAAAGGAATGTCCTTGGACACAGTGATGAGCAGGCAGACAGTCTGATATATTATGAGATAGGAATAAATATTTTTAATTGTAGGCTCAGCCATATGAAACACAATAGACCTATACCTTCTATAATGTAGCCTATAATGACATGACAAGACAAAGATCTCTTTTTCTATGCCTTTTTATTTTAGTCCACAGAACAAGGAATGCATGAACATATGTGATTCAAGAATGAAAATTAAAGTGCTCTCGGCGGATCAGGCTTCATCATTACACTACAATATATGGCTCATTTCAGTCACACAGAGACTGAACAAAGAACTTATAGGCTCGGCTATATTAAACACACGCAGAGCCTTTATTAATATCTCATGTTGTTGTAACACGTTACATGATATAACTGTAGCAATATATTATTCAAAGTATTATTAGTAATGCATTATATTACTCTGTTAAGGCTAAAAGAAATATATTACTGTAACGCATTGCTTTTGTAACGAGTTACCCGCAACACTTCATGCTGTAGGATGTTGAGAATGTATGTGTACTGTATGAGTAATCCTGTGTAATTGCTTTTGCTCTGTAGGATATAGAAAAGCCTCTAGTTAAACTCTTTTGATCACTTGTATATTATGTTGCTTTATGTTATTTACAATTCCCCAAACCCAACAATTTGCATTATACCATGAATATCCTCAAGTAATGTGTTATTATATATAGGAATACATATTATATCTATATATATATGATTAAATTATAGCTCAAAATTATAAGTATTAATATGGTGCTAATGATTATCTTCAAGCAACCTGCTAATTATTCGTCCAGCTAGATAACAGCCTAGTCCACTTAACAATATCAATAACCGCACTTGTTGAGCATCTAAGAATAGGCCTATTAACACACATTAATTTAGGGGGAATAATTAATTGTAATTGAAAGTAAAGCATTCGCAAAAATCGAAATTCAATCTGTGTCATGATGTAGTTTGAATATTATTTCTGTCCTTCATGATTCAAGGATTGTTTCATAAAGTACACATTTATAATAAGTTCCTCTACACCACATTTGTTTTGCAATGAATTGTGGGTAATTAAATCAGTGAAGTTTGTTGAAGTCTGTGACCCCAAGCTGACTCTCTGGAAGTCTGCAGAAAGTCTGTTTGAGGCCTCCAGTGGACTGGATACATTGTGGGTTTGAGCAGCCCTCCCATAAACTTCTTCGCTTTGTTTTACTGTGTCATTGTCTTCTTTTGTTGTTTAATGGCTGTTGTAAAACAACTTTTAGGCATGTAACTGCCACTAACTGACTGAGTGTGGATCAGAAGGGTTACACTCTTGCCCATTGACAAATTCTCTTGCTATTGTGTGGCAGTCAGAAGTATTCTTTGTATGACTGCATATATTTTATTAACATAAGGAATACATGCACCGTTACAACCCTAGATAAAAGACTATTGTATGACAAAAACACAGATACCAACACACCTTACATTTACATAATGATTTTATTGTCAACTTCCCTTAAGTTAGACTTCATCCATGTGCACAGCACATACAGTGTAATATTTTATTAGGCCCTGTATAAAACTACAGGACAACTGATAAAAGTAGTTGATAGAAAATTGTCATAAGACCACAGGACTCAGAATCATAGATAGTACAGTATCATCATCAGTTCACAATAGAAAACCTTTTCCCTGAATGCAGATGTCCAGACGTTTGGGATGCTGTTGGGCAGTATAATAAATTCAAAAATCGAGTGTATCTGTGATCAGAGACTGTCAACCAGCACCTTGGTGTTAACCATTTGGATGGTTTGAGCAGAAAGTGCGCTACACCAGTCACAGCTGACTTTAAGAACTACGCTGGTTTGGCTGAATAACCAAATGAGCAGCTGGAGTAGAGGGATGACCCTGGGTCAATGACTGAGGGCAGAAAGGTATTCTACTGTAAACATGATGCCCGCCATGCAAAGCAGTGATATTGGAGAACACTGAGCACAGCTGTGAGCACCAGACACACCAGTATACCTGCATGCATCACTGCTGACCAGCTTGGAAAGGAGATTTAAACAGCCAAATTGTAATATGAAATGTTACCAGACCAGCAGAGGGTGGCTTTTACACTAATTCTGAAAATGTATACAGTGACATGTATCTCCCAGTTGTGAGCCTGCATTGCTTGGATCAGACTTGACATCCATAATGGTTTGAAAGAATCACAGCCTAAAGCCACTATAGTGACAGTTTGCATTATATTTTCTTGAGCTATGTGTGTCTTAATACCTAGCATGTGCATACAGTGTGGCTGGCCTCTACAATAATGCTAATCAGTTCTACTGAAGGCACTCTTGCTCAACAGAAAAAAAACAGTACTATTCTAAACAGGGGTTTGCTGGTTAAATGCATATATGCTATCATATGTGGAATGTTGAAACTGAGATTTCAAACCTCTTAGATAAAAGACTGAATAAGAAAAAAGGAGAGTATAGCAAAGAAAACTGTTAAAATGTGGTCACCCATCTCTCACCAGTCCCTTTTTTGACCGGGGTTGTTGATGATTGGTAGATTTATTCATCACTTGCACCAAAGCCAGCAAAACAAATGCACCTCGCGCCTTCAGACATCAACTTCCACCCAGCTATGTTGGTTTAAAACTGTCCTCCCCCGAAACGGAATACCAGCACCTTCAGTTACTTCGAGGTTATATTTACAAAATATATAAAGAAAAATATAGGGTTACTGGCCCTAGCCTATAGTACAGTCAAACAGCTGTCCGTAAATATTTCTCCCATGATTATCCTTTCTAAAAGTACATCATAGGGTAAAGATAGTCGGAACGTGACAAGGCGCAACTAGGACAACATGGCCCCAGAGCTAGGCTGCAGTCAACTGCAGAGACTCACAGTGAGACAGAGAGGAGAAAAATACAAGGAAGAAGGAGTCTGGGAGACATGTACACTAAACTGAACTAGTGCATGGAACAGCTTAGTCTGTAGGAAGTTAGCTAGAGCTTGAAAAGGGGTGTTGGTTTTAGTGAAAGAGAGGGTACAGAAGGAATAGCAAATTGGTTGTACCGGAACTGCAACAAGGTTTGTATCCTCACCAAAATGTATTTGTGAGCTTATTTTATCTTGAGTGTGTTGTTATTCATCACTGCACGAGGAAATGACTGGAGGGGAAATTCACTTAGTAAATGACACTGATGTATAGGTTGGGAAATTCCTTTAAAAACCTGAAGGAAGATTGTGCCTCACTATAAAAACATTTACGGAATAGTTCATTATGTAGAAATATGCTTAATTGCTTTCTTGCTTGAGAGTAAGATGTTCAGATTGATACCACTCTCATGTCTGTATTGCAAATACTGTATGAAGCTACAGCCAACAGCTGGTTAGCTTGGCTTGGCACAAGCTAGCCTACCAATATCAAGCTTGTGCACCCACTTTGGATAAGCAGTTACAGTACAGTTGTTTTTTCTTTTGGGGTTGGGGTTGTTACATTTTAAAACAAGTGAGCAGTTAATGACTGAATTTAAATTATTAGATGAACTTTTATTTTAAGCTCACTAACACTATATCTCAAGTCCTCATAAGAATTGAAGTATAAAATGAAGTATAGTCATTGGAAGGATCAGGACAAGCCTTTTATACTGAGTGACATGACACCTGAGAGTGATGACCTGTTCATCTATCCCTGAACAAGAAAGGAAATAAGCATTTTTCCAAGATGTCAAATATTTTTTTTAAATCCAAAAACATTTAAAGTAATTCCAAAGCAAGACAATGTTACTTTTGCTGGAAAGCAGACGTTGTAGCTACAAGTGAAAATGGCAGCAGTAAAATGTAATAATGACTGTTAGTGTGTGTTTTGGTGTTATGAATTCAACCTTTGATTTGTAAGAGTAAGACTGTGGTATTTCTTCTATCAAAAGTTAGATAGAGTTCCTTTAGGTCAAGGCAAATATGACTAGGTGATGGTGATCAATTTTGGCACAAAACAGGCAATATGGCAAATACCTGTTCAATTTTCACAAACTTCCCCAGTCCAGAACAATGTTGCCCAACAATCTCTGCCATCCCCAGCAGAAGGACTTATTTGTTCCCATCCAACAGCTATTGGACAATCAGAAATAACTTGACATTAAGAAACGTCCTATTCCACAGTCAAGGCTATGGTACCTCCATTGTATTTCAGCTCTTTGACCTTGCCTTTACATTCCCAAATTCTCCACTTATATAATGTCAAAGAGGATGCCTCTCTCTATCTGCAGTCTTATAGGTCTGACTGAGATTGACGGCAGGAAAGTTCAGAGTTCATCCCCCCTCGGTAGAGCTATAAACAGAGCGGTGGAGGTTGTGGGGGTTTTCAACTCCCCCCTCCTACTCTCCTCCCTGCCCCTCTCTCCCCGACAGTAAGATGATACTATTTCAATTAGACTCCAGTGCCACACAAAAGAGTTGGAGCGTTGGGCAATAAGTGCCACTTCTGACACCAAAGACACTCGCGCCTCATCTCTTTCTTTTAGGCTAAGACTTTAAAAAGTCCTGTTTTAGTGAAAATGTATATATAAAAAACAAAACAGTAAAGTCATAATGTCTCCTGTGCACTGCTGCATATTTCCTCATCAGTGCAAAGAAAACCAACATTTGATGACAGGATTTCATTCCGTAGCAGCAAATATCTGATAAATTAGAAAATGAAAACATAAATAACGTGTTTAGCATCTTGGATCTTACTGACCCACAGTAAAAAGACAGGCCTTCCTAAAAAATATAAGCTGTGAAACATAAATGTATATATATATATATATATATATATATATATATATATATATATATATATATATATATATACACACACACACACACACAAAAGATTATATCAAATATGATACACTTGCATAAAGCTTGGAGTAAAAGTGCATCATAGTCTGGAGTGCCCCCCCACTGTCTCCATATTGAGGTGAAGTCTATTTTTGAGGCCACTAGATTCTTGGCAAGAAATGTGTCACCGTCATGGCGGGTGACACTCGGTTTCCTCTTTTTGTTTTGCCATTCTTACTCAGGCCGATGTACATCCTTGGGTAGACCACCGACTCATAGGCGTTGTAGTTGTTGGCGAGAAGCTTTTCTCTAAACTTGCACTCGTTGTTGTAGTGTAACTGAAAGAGAAAAGAAGTAGATATAAGGATTATTTGAAAATGCTGATTGTTTGAAGGCAGAGACAAAACAAAGATGCCAGGACAATTTTTCTTTTTTATTGGGGGAGTGGGGAGGAGGAGTCTGCATTGTTCATAGTGATTACTATCAAACAATTGCTTTATTTCAGGGCTATTGTACAGGAGCTGTTTTAGTCAGAGATTTAAACAAAAATGAGATCGTGAAATGATTAATGTTGTGAGTAAGGCAGGATTCAGGATTACATGCTCTGATTGTGCTATTTTCTCTCTGTGGGTTGAGTAATAGCTTATGACCTGGCTCTTTCCAATTTAACTTATTTACTCATTTTTGGCTATTGCTTTATATTTATCTGGTGTTGTATTCTTAACAGAACCAGTAACTGCTGTTTGTAAATTCAACCCAGTGTTTCCCATAAATCAATTAGACTCTGGCAGCACACAAAAGTATAATTTGGCGTGCCATAGTCTCATAATGATCTGATGTAGCACTGTAGATCTGTAGAATGTTTTGTGCCATTGCTTCAGCAAAACATCCTTGACTCCCAGTCAGTCAAGCCCCCCACCCCCTGCTGTACGCTCATACACCGTCTCTCACACACACAAACACACACATACATGGCGTTTTTCCATATACATCTGCCGGCCTGGTTCTCCTCGGTTTGACTTGGAGCGGCAGCCCAGCACAACTGGGATTTGCATTTCCATCACAACTTGGCTACCTGCTCAAAGGTGTGTCTTAAACCAATGACGCGCTTGTCCCGATCCCCGAAGAATCACCGCTAACAAAGTGGCTGCACTAATTCAGGTACGAACACCTTTCATTTCCATAACTTCTTCACAATAAAAGCCCCCGTTATTTAGTCATTTAAAAGCTTTTATTATAAGCAGCATTACAGGAAACGTTGTGTTTTCAGCAGCAGTAACTAAACATGACTCCTGAACAGCTGAAAGTGAGCATAATGAAATAGTCAAACACAGCAGATGCTTGAAAGTACAAACGGGACGAGATAAACTTCAGAGATTCAATTAGAAGCTACAAAAGTACTGAGAGCTGAACACACTGACTTTTATGTCTTTCTCTCAGGTTTCCTGCACAGACATGAAAGTATCAATTTGAAACGCACACTTGTTTGAGGGAGAGATGGGTGAAGTTACAGGTTGGCCGCAGTTGCAAGACATCACCACAGCCCAGTTGGAGGCGGGGCAGGCCCTACTCCGGAGCAGGTCCATTGAGTACACACATTAATATGCACGTGCACTCCAACTGTAGCCTCAACCAGACATGACAATTATTATCTGATCTCTCAGTCAAGTTCACTTAGTAACTAGTTATTAATTAGTAACTAATCACCAGGAAACTCTAGGTGCTGAATCGTAGGCGACTGGACTCGTTTCAAATCACCAGGAAGCAGACCCAAAGCTCAGTGTTGTGTTTTTTCCCCTACATTTTATATTTTCTACTATTTCTGATTTGTGTTCATGTTTTTTATGATATAGCCTCCTATTTTATTTTAGATTGATGCAAATTTTAAAATGTGCAAACATTTCTATCAGGGGCCATAGTTTCATAAACTCCTATGGGAAACACTGCCTTCCCATGTTTGTGTGTAAAGTAGTGTTGTCACAATACTGGAATTTCTAACTTTGGCGCAAAACCTTGAAAAATATTGACATTCAAAACCATCGTTTTATACCATGGTGAAAATACTGACACAACATTTTAGGCTATAACATTAACATTAACATTAACATCAGGGATGTGGCACTCAAATGAAAATAGCTGACCCACCCTTAAGGTCAGCGGGTTAGGCTTAGGGTCACAAGGTTTAACAAACCATACAATAAACTTAAATTCTAAAAACACAAGGGGAAGCATATCACCAGAGTGAATGACAACTGATGCTCTTTGCTAGCTACCATTAGCTAATTAGCTAAGTTAGTTTGTCTGAACCGGTACCTCAGATCACATGGGGAGTCACCAAAGGCAATGAGGCCCAGCTCAGCAGAATTTGACAGCCTGAGCGTGAACACAGCCTCCAAGACCGAGGCACAACACAGTTCATAGGCATCTTTGACAGAACAGCAACACTGTAGTGTCCTCACATTCTGTTGATAATGTTTGGGTTTTGCCTTACACCGCCATCTCCCAATCGTCTTTAGGGATTACAGGAGAGACTTAACAAGTTTAAGCTCAATTACATCTTTCACAGTTTTGCAAAAAGGTTATCATGACAGTAAACATAGTTTACCTTGATCCTGATACATATAGAGGTGTATATATTATTATTTTATCATTATTCTTATTTTCAGTTTCATTCAATTAATTCATTTAGATAACAAGTTTCAGCGGGCTGAATATATTATATGAATGTCCGAATATCGTAATCTATATTTAATCAGTTTGACTAAAGTATTTATTTCACTGTACATACAGTACCTGGATATTCTGCATCTCTGAAAAGACCCTGCCTGACGCTGTGTCAGAGGTCTGGGTGCTGAGGCATTTCCCTCCTCCTCCCGTCTTCTCTGGGGCAGTTTTCTTTCTCTTGTTTGTGTGTGTGTGTGTGTGTGTGTGTGTGTATGTGTGTGCGCGCGCGTGTGTGTGTGTGTGTGTGTGTTTGTGTGTTTAAACAAGTTTGGGGTGGTGCACACAGCCTTCCTACACACATCACAGTTTGCAACGTGTTAGTTTGCAGCTGTGAAATAGCTCCAAACAATGCACCTCTTTCGTTCAACCATCACTGCATGTCAGATTAAACTAGTCAGCTAGCTGCATGTGCACATTGTGCAAGTTGTGCACACGACAGGACAACAGCACAGCAGTGGAGAAGCAAAGAGCAGGCTTACATGTGTTCACGAAAAAGGAACGCTTTTCAACAGCTCTACTCATTCATGACTATGTGGGTTTAACGTAGATAAGAGAAACTGAAATGGATCCTTTTGTATCTATCCAAGTGATTTGATCTTTAAAGGAGTACGGAGTACTGATAGTATTGATATTTTGGGATTGAATCGCCCACCCCTTCTGGCCATGTCTTACAAATTGCGTCATCATTAGTGTAATGATTTGTCATTTACATATATGATATGATTATTATATTTTCAAATCTTTTCAGTTTGCATCATTAATAAATGCATTTTGTCAGGTCAAACATGTCAACCAAATACCATATTACTTCTTTTACTCTTCAGTCCCAACAGGCCATACATCAGCAAGCTAGTCTTGTCTATTGATATAGTTATCTAAGTAACACTTGCCCCTGTAGTCACTGGGTGTTACTATTGAGTAACAACTTCTCTGTGGTGCCACTAATTGATCGTAGTTTTATAACGTTTTCCTCTAGTGATGTGCAAATCTCCATCTAATGAGCATGTTCTAACACAGCAGGTGGTACAACCTGTTCCTGAAAGTTTTGTTTCAGCGATTTAAAGTTTTGTCTGGTGTAAAAGAGTCATCTTTGCTGTTGTTTTTTTGCACAAGATCCTGAACTAGATTTTTTTATTTGAGTCTTAAAGTGTGAGTCATCGCATTATTAGAATTAACCCATTACAAGGGCTGTAGCACACCATGGTCATGTATTTCTCTGGGAATTTGTGAGTTTCATGAATCTGGAGGGACTATGGTGATTATTTGATATTGCTGATTCCAGTATTCTAGACTCATTAGCTTCACATCACTCAGCAGACAAATATAAAATCAACAAAGTCAGTATTTCCCAGAGATTGATTTCTGGCAGTGCAGAGAAGGATTTGAATGATGCATGAGACAGTGGCAGACAGTCACAGTGTTCTACACTCACAGATCCGTACAGCTTTCCTCGCCGGCTCATGGCCACAAACAGTCCACTGCGAACGCCCATCAGAGTCACCACTCCTCTCTCTACTGGAGAGATCTGCAGAATACCTTCAGAGAAAACAAACCACACACACTGAAACATGTTCTTCTGATGGAGAGATCCAATGTTGCTGCTCCATAAATTTGTTACTCTTCCCAAAAGATAAGTTAGACAGTCAGGAGCTCATCAGAAAGCTAAAGAGTTTCCATTTCTATTTAAGGTTTGATCTGTAAATGCTGATGAGCACTTACATCTTCAAACACTTTACAGGTGAACTATTTGATGCTCAACAACAAACAGATTGACTTTAGTTGTCCTTGTTGTTTTATTGGGTTTGCCAGGTGTGGCCCTGTAAGCCTGATCTCATTCTAGGTTCATACCTTAAACAAATTTATGTATGAAAATTTGTGGACTGCATTCAAACTGGGAGAATTCTTACATGAAAGACAACTTCCCACACCTAGTATTTCCAAGTAGTATAATTATTGGCGCAAATATGTAAACTGGATTGTTTAAGTTTTCCTCAGAGCAGTAACTACAGAACAACAGAAAACATGTATTCATTCATTTAGTCTATAATGGAGATGATGCAGACAGAAATGGTGCCAGGCTGTCAGCCTGACTAAACCAATCATTCTTCAAATGCACAGTGAAGCAAGGATTAAAGGGGACCAATCTAATTATTCTCATTATTCTATTGCCACTGTGCAATTAACATTTACTTAATAATGAAACTTTTTTTGCCAGTTTAAGGTTAACCAAGCTATTTTTACACAACTGAACTCTCAAACTGGGCTCAAACTACCTTAAATACCTCAGACTATCTGAAGAAAAATAGTGCAGTCATTTTGTGTGTGTGACATGATGTGAAATTGTGTGGGTTTCACAAGTCACACAATGAACAATATTTCTTCTGAGGTTTGGTGTAACAACTGACCACATACTGTAGCTCTCACTCATCAGTCACTGTGAGTAAATTAAAGCCATTAAATGCAGAGATATTTGAAGATTCAGTGAACCCCTGGTGCAGTTTCTCACTTGGTTTTGACAAGCTGATGTGTTCCAGCAGGCTATGTGTTCCTCTCTCTCTCTCTCTCTCTCTCTCTCTCTCTCCGTGTGTGTGTGTGTGTCCTTTGTTACTGATATCATTTTAAAATGCTTTACAGTAGCTTGAATTCCTCACAGAGATTCTCTGTAATGTATCTCCCTGAATTTGTATGCCTTGTCTTTAAATAGTACAAGGAAAAAACAACAGGCAGCCTGTCAGCTCCACTGTATAAGGCGTTCTGCCTGCACACGGGAGGACGGGGATTAGCTCTGACATGTTAGGTACAGAAATGTTTGAAATGTTCTCTTTATGTCTGCATGTGAGTCGGTATAGGACTTCGTCTGGGCCGGACTGCTTGGGTTAATCTGTCTTAACAGATGGGTCTAGGCGCCATGTCCTAACTTTAGTTGCTGGCTCGCCGCTGGCCTGGATCACAGCGAGCTCTGGTTACACACAAGGCGGAAAGCACCGGCACATGCATGCTCAGCGGCACTGTGGAAGGACTCCAGATGTTGGCACTAACGCCTGGCACAATAGCTTAGCTGTGGCCTGAAGTGTTCACTGACTGACAGCAGAGCAGCATCTCATCCAGCAGCGTATAAAGTAAAGGCTGGGATCAGGTGTCAGCAGGTGCCGTGGGCCCAACAGCTTCGTAAAACATGCTCAAATAACTATACAGTGTTTTAGTCATTCTAGTTCTCTAAAGTTCAGCCTGTTAACTTCAACAGTAACCTTGCTTTTGTTATTTACGTTTGAAACCAGTAACTGTGAGTCAGACCACACTTCCATCAGGCTGAACAAGTCCAAAGTGTGGACCTGGTCGGCAGATAGCCTAAATTATGATAAATAACTGACACAACTTACTGTGGCGGTTTTCGTTGTGTACTCCGGTTATTCTACCGTCCGGTAACACTTGAATATGAAAGCCGATCCCCACGTTGCAATAGAGGCGCCGCAACCTTTTTATGCCCAGGAGGTAGTCACTGTCCCGGCTTATCTCCTCCCGCTTTTCCCCCGGGATCCGCGCCAAGGACCGTGAGTAGAGGGCTTCCAAGCGATCCGCCGTCCCGTTCAGACCGGGGACGCATCCCGCCAGCCCGGTCACAAGGACCAGTACCAAGACGGTCTGCAGGGCCACCACAGAGCCCATCCCGGGTCTGGCTCTGAAAGCAGCCTCCTGACGTTTGCCTTCCCGATGAAGCGAGAAGAAAAAGAAGAAGCAGCGGCGCGGCAGAGAGCGTGTGGAAGTTGCGCTCATTCCCAGACCGACAGGCGCACTAACCTCACCGACGGGGCGACATTGATCTGCATGGACGCTGTGCAACCATGCCTCTATATTTATACCTGCAGACACATTACATCACAGCTCCACACTTAGAAGATTTCTGCAAAGTACATTTTCACATTCCAGACTGGCGCAACAGACGCTTTATTGGAATGAATAGCTGCCTTATCTGAGAGAAAAGTCAGGAGTTTGTAGAAAATAAATGAATAAAGGCGTTATTATAGTAAAAAAAACTTCTTTGTGTGCGGCTTTCATTATCAGCAGCAGAATATCATAATTTATGTATGGGAGGATGTAAAATAGGAAACGGCCAAGTTAACAGACCGTGGTGTCGAGACAGGAGACAGTTCTATAAATGAACAATAACAGGAAAAAACACAGGTCCAATTCAACCGAATGAAAAAAAGCGCTAACTTAAGACGGCAGAAGGGAAATCATGTCCCGGGCCCTTATAGAAAACAATGGTAAGACTAAATAGAGAGTTTGCAGCATGATAAGTAGGCTGTCATTGTCATTGCCAAGAGTTTACACAGTTCTGAAATTACAACTGAAACACTCGTCAAGTTTGTCAAATGTCACGTGTTAATAGACCATGTAGTAGGCCACAAAATAAATTATATATATAAAAAAATATATATATATATAAATATATATACATATATATATATATAGCTATAAAATAAGTCCTGAAGAGTTTACCTGTTTCTTTGAAAGTTGTATTATTTCAGCCATGTTGTGTTAATTTCATTCAAACAGCCTTCACATGATTATTCTTACTTTTGGAACTAAAACCACCTTTGAACTGTTGTAGGGCCACACCAAAATAAGTGGTCTCAAACTTACACAATAGACAGAAAAGACAAAAAGCCTTAAATGCTTCCCTGAAATAATAGATTTTTGTTGAAGCATTTGTTGTTTAAATTATGATAATCATCTGGTGTCATGGCAGCATGTCTTTGATGTGTCATGCTTGACAGTCTTTCAGATGCACTGGTGCATTGCCTTGGATGTCCATTGAAATAAACCAAACTAAATAGCTCACCCTCCCTTTTACTTCAGCTTCTCATCACTGGTATTATCCCTGCTAAATCTATGTTGAGCACTAACATTTACCCCCTCTGCTGAGAGTCCCATTATTCATCTGGATGTTCTAGTAGTGAAGGTCTTCCCTCACCGTCGGCCTAAAGACACAATTCTTTGATCTCTGGGGTGGCTCGCTTCTGCTCCTCAATGACCACGCATGACACATTTTCTCACGTTCACATTTGGCTGATCCTCAATGTACAACTACATTGTTTCTTTGTGTGCTGGGAATGGCTCCCTGAATGCAGTCAGATCTCAGAGACGAGCCTGTGGTGTTGAGGTCCTGGTTGATAACTACAAACCCCCCAAAATGGCTGACATACCAACAAGTCAATAGGACCCAGTCTGGTGGACCAGAAGAGTTCCAAGATGAATGGACCAAATAATAGCCAGTGGCCCATCAAACCTCCATGATGGCTGACAAGGACCGGCATAAGGGCTGCCAGGACATTTCTGCAAACAAATCACATTTGTACGTGTCATAGGCTTCATACCATGTTGACATTTATATCATAAATTTTACATTCATAAAGACTTGTCATATCATATTCACATTACATGTTTATGACCTGATATTCATGTTGGTAGGTTTAGGTGATGGTGGTGGAGTTACAGGCAACAAGGCTGCCAAGCCAATGACTGCAGTTTGAGACTGCATTTCAGCATATGTAAACGAGACTCCAAAAACAAAACAAAAACAGGTATTTTAAGCCAAAACATGATCTTTTCCTAACACTAATCCTAATCCTCCTAGGCTTTTGTGCTAAAACCTAACCAGAGCGTAAGCACAGCATTGTGACAAGAGACATAAAAAAAAATTGAACGAATAAAACACATAGTTTTAACTTACACATGGTTTTGCAGAAATGTACTTTGCCACCATTAATTCTGGTGATTGGGTTAGGGCAACTGATGACCTACTGGACCTGCAGGACAACTGTTTAATCTAGGCTCCAGTGTAGCTGTATGGCAACTGTATCACATCCAGGGGATATCATTGATAACACTATTACACCTTTAGGAAAACTGATGGATCGCTGGACCTCTGCACCATCGAAATGTTGCATAGCTGAAATTCCATCAGCACTCCAGGACAGCTGCTGAATTGTTCGAGCACCAGGACAGTCGATCGATCCTAAATCTCCGAAGCAGAGGTCCACTCAACCTTTAGGGTGAACCCGTGAAGGAGGAGCCAGGTGGACTGGTTGACCACAGGATCTCCAGGATGACTGTTGCAACTGGACCTCCAGCAGAGCTTAAGCTGGCTGGTTCAGACTGTTCTTGGAAATGCAGGGAGGATGTTTGTGAGCCATGTAGACCAGCAGGGCCTGTGCTGTTGCTGTCCATGGTTCTGCAATCCCACTATCAATTTTCAATAAAATGATTTTGAGATGTTGTCTCCTGCTCACCGAGATTTGTAAGTTATTTACAGCTTTATCTTTTGTTTATGTTGTATTGAAGGCATTGTGGTGTTAGGTTGCATGTATGCAGTGAATTATGGTAAGCGAAAGAGGTTTTAGATTTCAGTGTGTGACAGCTGGAATTCAGAGCTTAAAATGTCTCAACATTCAACACAAACATTTGTTCGCTCACTCTTTTATTCATCATTGAATCTTCTTATAATTCATAAATGCAACACATGACCATGCTTTTTAAATTTAATTAAAAAGCATTATCACTGATTATAAATATGGGGAAACTATGCGTATATTGACTCAACAGCACCCTACTCCTTTGTCTTTGTGGTTGCCTCGAGCACTGTTTTCCAATTAAAAGAAGACAACCTTAGAAGATGGAAGAACCTCAGAAAAAAGCTATTTCCAACATATGGTGAGAAAAGTAACGCATAAAACGAGTGGATCTTCTGAATATTGGAACATTATCAAAAAGATTCTCCCCACACGTGTACTAAGTCATAGAAATTCTCAAATGTGTGTCTGACACAAAGAGAATAGTTACCACATCAAAATCCCTATTATGGAACCTATTTATAGTATGACTGTTGCACTGGTGGGGCAAACATTTTTTAACTGTACACTACACACGGTCCAACTGTCCCACTTTTGCATGGTGTGTTATGCATACAGTCACAGAACACAGTAGTGTCATGCTTTCCATAGAGCCCAACAACAAGGCGTACATTTAGTGTCTTACCACTTATTTTTTGTCTTTCATACATGAGCGCACACTCGCAACCATACGGATATAGTTTGTTTTAAGTGAAATATACATTTTTTAGGCCTGTATTATACTGCTGTGTAGTGTAGACATACACATGAACCTAAAAACTGAAATATGCATGCTCACTCATACATTACTGCTCATTGTATAACAGAAAGCTAAATCACTGACTGCAAAGGAGGTCATTTCACATGACCGCTCGAACATGAATGTATGACAAAAACACAATAGAATTCAAGAGTTATATCTTATCACTTAAAATATGTACAAAAAATATTTTTTTTGGACCTATTTTAGATTCAGTGTAGCGACATTCTTCAGCCATGGAGGCCAAGCCCCCCCTGCCTCACTGCAAACCTGCCAAGGCAACTACTCCTTCTCTCTCATAAAACCTCAAGGATATATAAATATGCAAATATTTTTTCATTTCATTAGTTTAACTGCTGGACACAAGATGTCCATTTCCAATGTGGCGAAATGTATACTGAGCTATGAAAAAAGCCTTCAACTGTCAAACATCGTGCAGATTGGTAGAATGAACATGACAGACAAAATAGTATTATTCTTTTTTCTCTGTTGGTAGTCTCTGCTGATTCTAAGCACTTGGAATTACGATGACCAGGATGACAGAACCTTCATCAACATGTTTATGCTCTGATGACTCTTTGTCCAAACACTTGGACTTTACAGGTGTTTCCAGTAAATTAATAAAGGATTTTATCATATTTATTAGTCACTGTTTCTTCATTTGTATTTTTTCTGTGCATGCATCATTCTGCACAGTGAAGCCCAAACATTCAACTGTAGCATCAAGGAGGGGGCCTTTATTTAGATCATTGGGGCAGGATTCATTCCATTTATTTCTTTTCTTTCCCTTATTTCATTATTTATTCCTTGCATTTTTGTGCTGCAGTGAAATAAGTCTTACTACCTAGTGAGTCCCGCACTAAATGTTAATCGACCTGAGTTCATGAATTCATGTCACACACGTCTGTAATTGTTAAATAGGTGTGCTACCTACCAATGAAGTTGTGTTTTCACCCCTGTCAGCCTGTTTACACTGTTGGGGATTACAAAGAAAAAACTGACCGAATTCCCACAAAACTTTGACGAAGGATGGGAATAGACCCCATTAACTTTTAGTGTGGATCCAAATTTTTTTCTCACTTTCTTTACCATTGTGAGATAGAATGTGTTTAGGAGGCTGGTATCTGTGAGGGAGTACAAATAGGGACTGGTGGGCCTTGGTGGGGGTATGCAATCCATTGAGTGGCATTCAAGTTCTTTATGGTTTGCAGGAGAAACACAGTGTTGTTCCTCCCTGCACTAAACTGTATAGAGATTAATGACAATAAAGTCTCTCTTATCTCATCTTACATGCTGGGCTTTCAAAAACCATTACATTTTATACCAGTAAATGTTTCGATGGGTTGAAACATCATTTCAGTCATGAAGAATAACATTATATATCCATGGCCCATGGATTAGATATTTTTTGGGTTGAGTGGCTGTGCATTGCCTGCAGAGGACATTGATTAGCTCTACAATATGAGACTATTTACATTAAATGTTCCTTTACACAAGGCAACATGGCCACCCATGTCTGGAAGAGAGGCAGTTATCTTCCTCTAGGGGTCACTATTTACAAGTGAACATGCCTGTACTGCAGTCACCTACTATGAGCTATGTTTCACCGTCCTACAGTAACTTTATAGTACAGTTTCAAAGCCTCTCAAAGGTCACCAGCAGACTCTGATAAAACTTGTTCAGTTTAAGGTTTGGAACATTTGTGTACTTTTGTGGAGTTGCCACTACTTGGAACAGTTATTACTGTGAGTACCTTTGAGTATTGTCTTATTGCAAGTCCAAAGGTTCTTCTTGCCCATGTATACTGATAATAAGTACATATATGAACTTTCAGTAGTTCTGTGTCACACCTTTTTTTATGAAGACTGCTTTGCTAGTTGTGGTAACACATTCGATTCAACATAATTCTCTCCGGGCACCATTAGTCTATTTTTATACACATGTAACATGATAACTAACATTTTTAGTCATTTGTGTGAAATGTGAGATGAGTGTGCACTCAGTGTAAGAGAAAAAGTATCACCTTCTAATACGAAAGCCTTTTTAAAGGTTTCATATGTTATAAATAACTTTATTAATGGTTTGTAACACATATACTAGTGCTTAATTGATCAATTCTGCCTTTAATAAGAAATAATTTTGAGATCCAAAGGATTGTGAATCCTTTGGTTGGTTGTCATTTGCAATTTCATATTGCTGGCAATCCATAAATAAATGCTTAATAGGTTGTTATTGTGTAGATTTTGGTCTAGAAAGTAGCCACAAGGCATGTGGTCAAACATGTTTTTATTAATGGTTTATAGCTGATCCATAAATATTAGTAAATAATTCATTTTGTTTTTATAAGGCTGCTTATATGTTATAAGGCAACTTGTAAATCTCTATAAAGGCTACATTATTAGAGAGGCTCTGAGCTCTTGTTTTACCTGATCACACAGTTTTTCTGAGGAACTCTCAGCTGGACAAATATGTGTCCCATTAACATCCCAGTTTCTTGCAGCTGTGGTGAAAGTGACCCTCTGTATATCCCTCTCTGAATGATGGGCTGAAAATGATTTAGATATTCTTTAATTGATGTTAAAATGCTATCAAAGTAATCCTTAACCCTGCACCCCAACAGCCCATCAGATATTGTGGATGAATGCCTTTTTCTTTGCCGGGCTGATAAATCTTAGTAGGACAAATTCTTCAGTGGGATGCTATGGACAGAAAGGGCATGTAGGAAGAGATTCAATAGATAAATGTGTCTAAATGAAACAGACAGGCACGGAGAGGGGCCACAAAAGGCCCTAACCTTCTGTAGTCCCACATTCCTATTGAGTAATATTAGAGTTTGGCATTCATAACAACATAGCAAGGTACTACACTTTGTATGACACAGTTTCTGCTTTCAGGGGGACCTGCCTTGTTTATCGAGTCTGTGGCTTTTGGTCGGTGTTTCAAAAAAAGCCCAAAAGTCTCAGGCGGCATCGTTTCCCAGGCCCCCCTTGGGAGGAGCTATTGTCCGAGCCAGGAAGCCTCCCCAGCCCGCAGGTATAGGATGACAAGGCTTTATATGCTGCTACCTATAGATGAGAGTGAGGCAAGGAAAAAACCTGAACATCCAAAAGACTCCGAATGCTGCTTGTGATGAATTTTGCATTGATGGTCGTCTTTGTAGTTTCTACTCAGTTGTGTTGCAGCAACAGGTGCGGCACTTTAACAAATGAGCTGCAGCAGGGAGAAAGGGATAAGGTCTCATGTGGAGAGAGAGAGAGAGAGAGAGAGAGAGAGAGAGAAGGGGGTGAGGGGCTAGCACTCTAAATGCACCCCCTCCCTCCAAGTTATAATAAACCTAGCTAACAGTGTAACAAGCACACCTGTCTACTACTGGTCTACACAGGAGAAACATGGCCCAGCAGGCTGTTCTCCGTGTAGGCCTTTAATCCCCCAAATCATAATAAAATGATATGTGATTTTGTATGAAAACTATGATATTATTACTAATAATTAAGTACTTTTAATTAATCAAGAGACTGCTGATGGATGACCATTTACAATGTATTGACAGTAGCTGTCATGGATATTTAACAGTGAAATTTGATGTAAATCAGGTTTCGTTTGAAGAGGGCAGCTTAACAGAAGATAAGCTGTATATAATTAAGAAAATGTGGAGAAGCAAATTGGGTCAGGATACCTGCTGTTTTAAACTTTTTGCTGAAAAAAACCAACCTTCTTTTGTGTGTTTCAAGCAGCTTGCCCTCAAAGATCTGTGGCTGACAGAACCGAAGAAACACAAACTGAAACTAAGACTTCATCAACTCAAAAAAGTTTTCCACATAGAATTTTTTTTTTTTTTTTTTCTTACAAATATTGACCTTAATTTAAAAAAAAAAAATCAGATTTTAGAGCATAATGTCCCTTGAATGCTGGTGTTGGCATTTGTAAGTGTAAGCAGCTGCATGTTCTACACTGCACTAAACCATGAAAACACTTTTTCTTAAGGGAAAATAACATTTTGAGGTCTGTGAAAAACTTTGGCTATGAAAACGTGTTTCAACAAATCAAAGAAATCAACCAGTTATTTCCTCAGGTCAGTACCATTGTGTTTTATGTTGGAAGCAGGTGCAGAGTGAAAACAAACAGCAACATCGGTAAAATGCAGAAATAGTCTTATCAATAACTTACACCACAGGCACCAAATAAATATTCTTATCATTAGACCAATATACAAATACATCTTTCAGTTTACAGTAGACTATCACATTGTAAGAATGTCACAAATATAAACAGGATCCCGTCTGAGTGTCCATTTGCTTCTTTATGTGAATCTTACAAAAAGTGCTTGGCTGTGTTATGTCTTCTCTTCAGTATCTGTCATGTTTGCAGCACTTCAAAATAGCAAAATATTATATTGTGTTTGTCATTTCAGCTTTTGACAAATGAAAGGCTGTAAATTCACTGTACATGCATAGTACATAATGTATTTACAACAATAGCACTGCTTTGAAGAGGTTGGTAAGTTAGAAGTTGGAAGTTAATGGTAAAATGATGTCTTGAACAAAATTAGAACCTTTACAAAGTATGGACGTTTTCAACTACAATAATAAGTTTGTTTACAAGACAGTAGCATTGTGAAGAAGTCAGATGTCAGTAAATAAAAGATTACACAGCTGTGTGTGTGAGTGTGTGTGTGTGTGTGTGTGTGTGTGTGTGTGTGTGTGTGTGTGTGTGTGTGTGTGTGTGTGTGCGTGTCAAAGTCTCCTTAATAAATGTGCCCCGAAACTTGGGGTGGCCCTTCTTTCCATCTTCGTCTGTGCATCCACGACCGACAAAGGCTTTGAATAATCCAGAGGGCAGGATCCAAACAGTTTTTTTTTCCAGTCATCTTTGTAATAAAGCTACAGTATGTGCCAAGATCAGAGGTCCATGTTTGGATGAATCATAGGGCCATGGGGTCAACTCCCCCCTCTTAAAGTCTGCTCAGTTATCTGACCTTTGGGCCTGGCTTTTCCTGGCACGATGCCGGCGTCTCCGGCGATCACCGCTGCTGCCGTGGTGATGCATGTGGTGGTGTACACTCTGACTGTCCCTCAGTCGCCTCACCATCTCATGGTCCTTGTTGCCCAGAACCCGAGGCAGGAAAAGTGAGGCTTTGTCCGTGCTTCGGGTTTTAAAGCCTCGTCGTGGCCGGCCCTTGCCATTAATGGAAACGTACCACTGTCGCTTGGCACTGGCTCGTCGCTTGCTGCTGCCGCCCCCTGATGGCAGCGGCTGCTCTGTGGAATGGTGGCGGGATGCATAGGTGTTGTACCCCAACTCATGAATCCTCTCCACAAACTCACACTCTCTGTTGAACACTTCCTGGAAGAAGGGAGGAAAGAGTGAGCCACATTTGTGATGGACAACAGGACAATCTCTCAAAGACACTGTGAAAGTTTCCATTCCTCTTAGCTCTGTATGACACAGGGGCCACAACACAGACTGCCACTACTGCCACACACTAAATCAGCCACAAAACAATGCATTGTACACCAGATAAATATGTAATGTTACAGTAGCTAAACAGCACAGCATGTTTGCCTTGTCATATACGAGGCCTTTAACCTGCTGCCTCTGGGCCTGTGTCAAACAGGAGCTAGAAGTGTTGGAGAGAAGGTGACACATCAGATGATGACATGACATCTGTACCCACCGAAGCATACAGCCGCCCTTTATCATTCATGGCCAGATATCTGCCTGAGAAAAGCCCTTTTATGGCCACAACTCCCACATCCACTGCTGTGATTTCCATGATGCCTGAAAGACAGATAAATGTACAACAGTTATACAGCTTAACATCTGTGTGCTGCATGGCTGCGGAGAATATATATCAAATTCATCATGGTAAAAAATCCTTTCAAAGATCATTCTGTTTTTCTCTGTGGATGTCTGAATCTCTCATCCAGGAAATCTTTGAAGCTGGAAAAGCATATGTAAAAATTGCACAGCAAATTGAAGTTTAAATTAATCTTTACAGTAAAATAATAGATTTCCAGTTGTATTTGCCACCTCCTATGCCAAACAGCGCGTTTATTGGCTCTTTTAATCAGTGCTTGATTAGTCAATGGCCTATTCAGCGCTGTAGAAAGCCTCTAATGGCCGCTGATTAGATAAATACATCTGTTAGGACAGCGCCTTTGTCCCGCCCGGATGTTACTTTAGTTGATGCTTCTAATAGAGATAAACCTGCATGTCGGCAGCTATGATCTCTCTCTCTCTCTCTCTCTCTCTCTCTCTCTCTCTCTCTCTCTCTCACACACACACACACACACACACCACACACACACACGCAAACACACACACACACCGACGGACATCTACGGACGCGCTTGACTAGGTCACTGCCAGTGAAACTCTGATAGATTATCATCATAGATCATCTTAAATATCACAACGTGACCTTCTCCCTTAGCAAATATTGAATACTGTAAATCCTGATACATTCTAATCATATATGTAAAACATGTATTGTATTATTTTCGTTTCATTCAACCATTTTGCGTAAAAACACAACTTTCATTTCACAGCTTGACCACATGTCTGATGAAAAATGTTCACCCAATAGATCACGCAGCGTTACATTAACACTCTGTTATTATAGGTCCACTGTCATTAAATCTGTCTGTCATAGTTTTGCCTGTGTTGGTGCAGTTCGCTATTCGTAAAACCAAGTGAATACTCACTGAACGGGTTGTTCTCCTCCAATGATCCATCTATTTTCCCATTAGAATGGATTTGTAAATGATATTTAGTAGCACAGTAGAGCTTCCTGCGTCTCGGCGCACCTCCGAGATGCTCGTATACTCCTCCGCGGCCCCCAGCGTCCCTCCGCTGCCGGGGGTCGCAAGCCTGGCCCGGGGCGCAGCTGACCCGGGGACTAACGGGATCCAACAGGCTCAGCAACACCAGCAGAGGTATCATCAGCATCGTGGCATGGCCGAGGAGCGACGACTGTTGAGAAAAAACGGAAAACTCCTGTCTGGCTCTTGGGTCCCATCAAAGTTTCGGGGCCCCAACGCTCGAGAGCTCCTGCCTTGCGCACATCCGAGCCCGAGAGACGAAGCTGACAGCACAGCCGCCCCCGAGGTCGGATCCGCTCCTTGCCTCTGCTGCTGGAAATCCCTCCTGCGGGTCTGACTGAGAGCGTCTCCTCAGACTGAGCGCAGATATAAAAGAGGCTTGTGGTGACAATGGGCTGAACTCCGACCAATTGATACAAAGGAAAGGGGGAGGCAAAAGGTATCAGCCCTGTGTGAAGTGAGAGACTGCGGCGTGGATAAAATTACACAGTGGCTGAGTGCGGAACAGCTCTCTCCTCTGAACTCCTCTTCTGTAATATCCTGAAAGAGCAATTGGACATCCCAAACTATACAGGGGACTGAGCCAGCGCCAGGGACTGCAACAGGTGAGGAATAAGACTGCTGATGGATGTCCTGGTAAATAATGAACCCACTCAACCTTACTTTTTTTTTTTAAAGAAACCTTAACACACTGCAATTTTTTTTACAGTGGAATTCATTACACTGATGAATTCAGATCCGTAGGAGTTTGACTTAAACACTTTATCTAGGTCTACCAATTTTCTGGTATTTTAAGAAGAATTCTGAATTTTCTGAACAAAATGTTTGGTTTAGTTGTTCCACATCTACCTAGAGTATGAATACATTCATCCCGTTTTATCAGGTGCTTGCCAAGCTTACACAGTAAACCCATTATGACAGGCTGAGGTCAATATCAAGTTTCTGCAATTTGTAATTTGTCTTGAATCAGAGCTCCTTGCTGGCAGCACAGTCCTGCACATGGTGCAGAGATCCACAGAGTTCTTCAAGAGGTGGTGGGAAACCACCACTGCAGGTTGACTTGGGAATCAAATCCAGCCTCTCAGCAGTTAAAAGTTCCCAGCCTTCTTTGTTTCCATAGACTTCTTCCTCCACCAGACCTGTAAGCATTACCTGCCAAAGCTAAGGGTTGTTTTAAATCTGTTAGATTAAGAAAAAGTAGAAATGAATAGTCTGTCACAGGGCTCTCTCCGTGTGCTCCTCATGCCACAGAATCTCTGTCTTATGCGTTATTCTTTATGCTTCACCCAAGCAATGAATTATCCCAGACTTTTCCCATTCTAATGCCCCAGCTCTGGCGAGGCAACAGCCGGTGGGCGGAAGAGCAGCAGGCTAAATGACTACTGCCTAAATTGCTTCCATCTTGGTCGCATTATGGTTTGCATTCTGGTAATTAGCACCATCATCTACAAATCTCTCTGCCCTTTGGCGCTGCTCCACTGCTGCTATGAAGGCCTGTGCTGAGTATCCCCCTGAGAGTCGACAGTTAATTTGTCTTCCCCTCCCATACATCACCCAGCTAGTAGCCTCTGTCACTTTATTTACTCCGACGATCAGAAAAAGGCAGCTCTTTTAATTACAAATGTGTGCACATTATGCTTCTGAGATCCCTTGCAAGTCAGACAGCACACCAAAACATCAGCCAGGCCGTGTGTAGCAGAGGTTGTTCTGGTGGCCATTTCTAAGTGAGACGCTCTTAATGTGGTTAAATGCTGGAAGAGGGTGGAACCTCAGATGTGGTGTGCTGTTTCTCTCAGAAACTATTTTAATTACGCTCCCCTCCACACCGCCCACAAAGCATCCCAGCAATAAGCAGAGCAAACGCTCTCAATTTGTGATGCACTCACACACGGACGCACGCACGCACGCACACACGGACGCGCGCGCACACACACACCTTAAGTGTGTTACTTTTAAGTTTGAATCTTGCAAATTCAATTGTGAATCTAATAAACTAATCTAAGTTTTAGACCTGATTCAGATCCTGTTTCCAGATGCTTTTGAGCAGGACTGCAGGGTCAGGGTTATCCCTGTTTGTGACCTCTGCACTCTGTATTTAACTCCATGATTCATTCTCCATAGTGTTCCCTACACACAGCTGTATACTTCCTGCCAGGCATGAATGAATGAAAATGTTTGCCTGGGCTCACACCAGCAGTTAAAACCAAAGACTGTGCTGCTCTGCTTATGCTCTTCCCAAAAACATAAGCAATTAGATGTACAGATTGCAGAAGTGTCCAGTGCAGTCTGTGGACACTTTGGATTTGAGTGTTGGTTTCAGCCTGGGAAAAATTTTATATGGACATACCTTTAAATATTTTTCTTTAAGTTTTGCATAGCAAACACTATATGACCAAATAATGAAGTAAAATGTGGTAGAGGCCTTCATTGGTCTTACATGTAGGGCCTAATCTGAAACACAACCATGGAAAAGGTATCCAAATCTGAATGAAGGACCTGATCAGAATAGACCTAAACATAACTAGAATGGCAAACAGTACAGTGCATATCTCTGCCAAGGCCCAACAGTCCCTGTATCCATCCCTTTATCTGGATCCACACCAAAAGTTAATGGGTTCTTTTCTGGGCCGCGACCCCTCCTCCATCCAAGTTTCATGGAAATCTGTTCTGTAGTTTTTGTGTAATCCTGCGGAAGAACCAAAACAACAACAAACCAAAACATAATCCCAACTCAGAATGCGATTGACCTGAACACAGCCTTACACTTTTTTCTACACTGGACATGTAACAAGCGGACCATTTGCGTAGTGGTTGTGTTGTAAAAGTTATCTTTAATTGGCCCTAACTTGCAGCACATCAACAGTGCAGGGTTGTGTGAGTCATAACAAGACAGTGTGCTCTCATTTTGGGATCTACAGACTACAGTAGCCAAGTGATAAAGTTACTAAGCACCTGTCAGCAAAATAAACTTCAACAGGGTGATCAACAGGGTTGGAGTTATAATCTGATCTTTGTGGGGGTCTCTAAAATAACTAACCCTAACCCTAACTAACATTAAATAAATAAATATTAGCCAAACAGGTCAATTCACACCTGCCATTAAATGCGTCTCGAGATGTGCCTTGAGTGACCTCTTGTGATCAGATCTCACGTCCTCGCTCTATATGCAAATATACACCTACATCACTGGAACAATGTTTTTTACACAAAAAAAAAAATCATATTTAACATTAGCCAAATTCACAAGTATGCCTAAATAGTTAAGAATGTGTTGTAGACAGCACTAAACAAAGTTTACACAGTTTCCCCTAACACGAAAAGGGAGTCTGGTGACTTTCTCCACGGACGACAAGAAGTAGCCTATGTTAGTTATAGCTTACTTGATGAAAAATTTAAATGTTGTAAAATAAAGTTCAGTGTAAATGGTGTAATCAGTTGAAACAGTGTGTTCAAACAGCTGCTGGGAGTTGCAACGCACTTCAGACACGAACGCAGACAGGATGCGGTGACAAACTGACGCTTTTTACAAGGAAAAAAACATGGTAATCTATTGTATTTAATTCCGAATTTACAAGAAGGCACTAATGATTTAGATATTGCATAAAACTTAACAAACTTTGTGAAATGGCTACAGCAATAACTCTTTAAATCATGTGATTTGTACAGAAGTCTGGTATATTGCCATTACTAGTGACTTCACTTTATAATCAAAGTCCACCACTTTCAAACACATACAGCAGCCCACTTCTTGCAACAATTGTATCAAGTAGATCACAACAACATACCAGCATAATTTAGGTAGGTAGGAAAAGGTATGCCAGCTAGCGCACACCCCAGAGAGCGAGAGGCTTAAAGTATGTGGTTATTGTCACTGTCATGAGAGAATATGGTGCATCGTTCCTCTGGAAAACAGTCTTTTAACCTATAATTTAAAAACATCTTATTACATTGACAAATTCACGAGTTTTGATTAAAATGTTTTGGGTAATGTATTAGTGACCCCCAGAGATCTAATATTTTACTACTTTCATGGGAGCTCAGCTCCCATTGACTCCCATGTATCTCGAACACAAGGTGATTAAGACACTTTATGACGCATTTCTACATAGAGGGGCTAAACACATAGTGTTAAAGCAGCTTCTTCATGAACCGCACACGTTAAGTTTTCAGTGTAGCCAAGGGGTAATAAAGAGATAACACCAACACATGATGGTGTATGATGCGTTATTAATTAAAGAGCAGTCTCAGTAAAAAAGAGTAGCAACATAGCCTACTTGTATAGTTCTCATAGCCAGTTAAGTCACAGGAATTCCCCAAATAAGCCAAATATTAGTCCACTGAAGTATCAGAGCTCATACTGAGTACACTCAGATCTATTCATTTGTGTGTTGAACATATTAATACATAGACCTGAGGACTTTGGCAGTGAAACTAGACCCTTTCCTACCCAATTACAATGGTGCCAGCAGTGTTGTGCAAGTTAACACTTCACTACACCTCAACCAACCTTGTTGTCTGGGGTCCACAATGTCATATACTATATTACAATTAGTTGTATACGACATACTTAATATCATTAGAAAGATGCATGTGTTTTTCTTGTTGCCCAGAAGGATACCGTCATGCTAATGAGGCCACCGGTGCAATTGGATCCCTTTGAGCCGCTTTGTAATCCAGCCTTGAACTGCAGTGTCTTTTTGGAGACTTTCTACTGAGCACAGACACGTCCAAAAGGCGTCAACTAAATGTCTATGTCAAACATTCAACAGACGTCCACTGAAAGGCAAGAATGAAAGTTTTTGCAACGTCTTTTTTAAGATGTCTTTTTAACGTTCACTATTGACATCCTAGTGACATCCTTACAGGGTTCAAAATGAACGTATTTGCAGTGTAATTGTTTGACATCTCTTCAACGTTTACTATTGACATCCAAGTGACATTACAGGGTTCAAAATGTAAGTTTTTGTGATATCATTGTTGAACGTCTTTTCATCCAAAGGACGGCTGCTTATGGGTCAAAATGAATGTTTTTATGATGTTTTTCATTGACTCACCCTCAGATTCCACCTGGGATCTCCTCTTTCATTCACTAGGTTATGTTATTAGTCAAATTACATGGCGTTCCAAGCGAGATTCATACCGCTGACCGCAAGGGATACCATTTACAAGGCAGGCACTTTACCAAGTGAGCTATCTAGCTAGTTAGTAAAGTTAGTTGACTAAATCTGTCAGTGTCCTCAGTGCTTATCTGAGGCTGTCTTGTCTTCATTTACGATCAGCTTTATTGAATAATGTGTTTTGATCGTCAAAACCTTCGTCAGATAGGCTATTGTTCCAAGGTTGGGAGACCAAAACATGGTATTCAGTAAAACTGATTTAAGATAAGGCAGTGTGCTTGCTTGTGAATGATTGAGCCAAATGATCACTTTGTAATTTATTAATGTTTTGCACAGCGTCCATATTTCATTTATTTATTTATTTATTTTCAGGATTGGGGTTGTATAAGCTACAAACTGGACAAATATATCTGATTCCTTGGAAAATGTCTTGAAATTTCCCCAAAAGTCTGCCCTTTTACAACCCTCATGTAATTGTAAATAACCTGACTTAGAAATAGTAGCATAAAATCAAATAGCCATTTTATTTAATAATTGCCATTTTCACTCTAATGTAAAAATTTACCTTCATTCAACATGTATTTCACTTTACCTTTTGTCAAAAAACATATTTTAGTTTACAATAATGGCAATAAGATTGGATTAGATGTTGAGCCTGTGTTAGATGTCTGTAGACGTCCAAAATGGGTCCCAACGAGACGTCAAGATATTTCGCTTTCTTATACGTCCAAAAACATCCGAAGAGTCCGAGCCTGACGTTCAGATATTTAACCTGTTTTTCACGTAAACAGACGTCTTAAAAGGGGTCCCAGTCAGACGTCCAGATATTTAACATGTTGTGCACGTCCACAAACGTCCAAGAGAGTCCCTAGCCAGAGGTTCAGATATTTGACCATCCACCTTTGAACATCCATAGACGGCCAAGAGGTCCCTAATCAGACATTTAAATATTTAACCCATGTTGCACGTCCACAGATATCAAAGAGGGGTCCAAATCAGATGTTCAGCAACTAAACCTGTTTTGAACACATCCATAAAAGTCCAAGAGGTTCTCTAACCAGACATTTTACTGTAATATTTAACCTGTGCTGAACAACTATAGACATCCAAGACAGGTCCCTGTCAGACATTCAGATACCAAACCTGTTTTAAATGTACATCAGACATACAAAAGTGGGTCTGGACTGAGGGATGTTAAAAAGATGTAATCTGAACACCTCCCTCACGTCACAAGTTTGCTGGGTTTGTAAAATAAATCCATAATTGTTAATCCAAAACTGAATGTCTCCTGTGATTATTTATCTATTTTCTGTGTTATTGTTGTTGTTCGCATGATTGTTAGCCCTCCACTGGCAATCCCATGATGCCTTTGGTTGATCATGAACGTGAGCATCGTTAACTCTTGCGAGAGTGAACAATGCTCATGTTCATGATCATTAGTTGCAACTGGGGCCAGATTAGGGTTTGTGCCTCAGAATGTCTCAAATGCATCTTGAGCGATCACTCGTATTATATTTCACTTCCCTGCTTTCTTTTGAATGTGGGGTAACTTCAACCACAGCTAAAAAACAAAACAAAAACACATTTATGTTCAGCCATAGAGTGAGAGGAGACGGTTTTAGCAGCTGTTTGATTCCTTGGCCCGTGTACAGTCCTGAACCTTGTCCGAACTGTTTAGCAGAGGCAAATTAATTGTGTTTGGAAGCTTTGTCCTATCTACACAACACAAAGTTGACTAATTGGTCCCTCAATGTGGCTAGGGACCCATTCGAGTTCACATTACACTGCACACTTGCATTCCTGACCGCCTCACAATGTAGCTGGAATGATCAGATCCCAGCGTGTCCTCTGTACTTTTTGCATGTATTCACACCTGTGTTAAGAAGAGATTAGACAATGAGCAATGCTTTTGCTTCAGGAGAAAAGCTTGACAATTTCTCAATTATTTGCCAAGCTATAATATTTCTAAACATTCCTTTTGCCATCATCCACTTGACAAATGAAACCAAACCTAGCCACATGAAGTGCTTCCCCACAAAACCCAAAAGCATACATTTTAACTTTCTGTCTTTCTCTCCTCCAGCCATGAATGAAAGCAAGAATTTCAGGGCTCCTTTTTTAATTGACCCTCCCAAAATCCCCCCTGCCCTGCACCACTACCCCCAAAAACCCTCTTGGCACAAAAGGTTTCTTTTCTGCAATAATACAAAGGTTATTAGCCAGGTCCTTTTCTTGGCCCCTGCTTTTAGCAGAGGAGGAGGAAAAAGGAGGTACCAGTAATCCAGAGCAAATCAAAATGACCTTTGAACTCTTTTTGCTGTACTTTTTCTCATGGGCAGATTTCTTTGGTGAGGCGGTGATCAGAGGGCTGAACCCAGCCGCTGCCTCTCGTCTCCTGACAAATCGCTGCTGAGCCTCTTTTGTCCCCATGACTTTGATCTCACCTGCTTGTCAGGCACTTCAGAAAGAAGTCTTGTACAGTTCCAGCACACTGCAAACAAATTGGCAACAACTATTTTATTCGACCATCCTCTTTCTCCCTCTCTTTCATTTCAGCTTAACCCAGTTCAGTCTTCAATATTAGCATGTTGGTTTGGTTAATTGTGTTTCCAAAGCTTCAAATACAAATTAAATACACAGTTTAAAACAGTGCTTGAAATGGAAAAAATAATGATGTGTTAGTATGGGGGATGGTATGGGGTTTGCCTGCTCACAGCTGCACAAGCAGACAGAGCTGCCATTGGAACTGTTGGACTGGCTATCAGGAAGACTGGCCAGTATGACTATATTGACGTTTGTGCTGGATACTGTTTCTACTGTTAGTATGTCACGTGTGTGTGTGTGTGTGTGTGTGTGTGTGTGTCTGCTCGTCTCTCTCGCTCTCTCTATTTAGACGCAATGTCCTTATTAATATGAGGAATATTTTTGATAGATTATCAGTGTATTTTCTTGCCATAGTCACTCGCCATAGAACAGACACCAAAACGACTACTGCAGATGACCCGCAGGAAGTGGGCGGTTCTTCATGGCACTTTGCGATGCTTCATGGTATGCCAAAGAGTAAAATCTGAACGTGCTGGTACTGTGTACCAGTGAGTGCCGGCGAACTTCATATCATTAAAAAATAATTCATTCAAATCATTCACTTGTATTAGCTCTAATTAAAGTTGCACTATATAACTTTATTTTAGTCACAACTTTGGGTAGTCCTATGTTCTTGAACTGTAGGATTTCTAGATCGGCAATGTATGTTTTTTCTCCCCCTCACCATAACTAAAAACACAAGCCCATTTTTGTTCTAACGTTTACAAATACATAAGTTAACATATGGCTTAAAAGTACATCTAAAACTCAGGTCAGCTCTTGCAAACAGCCGTTCCTTTTATCAAGAAATCTGTCTCTGTTTGATTATAGGCCTGTTAAGAAGTTGCACAATGCACCTTTAATGAACTCTTGTAAAAAGGCGGCTCAGGAGCAGATAATAAAAAGACACAGCAGAGAAAAAACTAAATGTTTTAGAAGGTAAAAATTTATATGACTAAGTTTAGAGTTCAGCATTTTCCTGGATGAGCAAAAAGGGACTCGATTTATCGGCTAACACTGCTTTTAATGAATGATTGCAGTATCTCAATGACAGATTCTCATGTAGGGTGGAAAGCAGACCTTTGTTGGCCTGTTTTTGCTATGTTTTTCAGGTAAGGTATCTGGTTTAACGGAAAAATTGTCATGGTTGAACACTGAAAATGTTACAGGTGACTTGAAACAGATAAGATGCAAGACTTGAACCCCAGTCTTTGTAGGAGGGTCGAGTGTGGAGCTAGTTCGTAAACTCAGCTTCATTAGACTAAAGGATCAGCATTTATTGTGAACTCATTTAGCCTATGTGGTTTGTCCTTATTTGTTATAAACCCTAACGTAGTTATTAAAACCCAAATGATCTTTACCTAACCAAGTAGTTTTTGTGCCCAACCCTAACCAAGCCACGGCCATTGGACAATATCAATAACAGTCTAAAAGTCAAAACATGTCATTATAAGTGAACTGTTTGACTTTATTTAAAAGTCTTACCCAACTAAGCATAGTATGTATTATTGCTAACTTGACCACGTAGCTTTTCACGTCCAAAACCGACACGAGAGCAGTAGGTAGAGTGTCAAAGTTTGAAACAAAAGGCCACTGGGGCGGCTGTGGCTCAGTAGATAGAGCGGTCCTTCACCAATTGGAGGGTCAGTCCTTTGCCCCTGCTTGCTACAAGTGTCCTTGGCCAAGATATAATATCCCAATTAGCTCCCAGTGGCTCCTCCATTAATGTGTGTGAATAGTTATCACTCCTGATGAGCAGGTCTACACCTTGCATGGCAGCCGGTGGCACCAGTGTATGAATGGATGAATGCTGATTTGTGTTGTAAGGCGCTTTGACTGGTCACTAAGATTAGAAAAGGGTTATAAATATACAGTCCATTTTATCTTTCATTGACTAAGCTGACATGTCTGATGAGCTGGGAGTGAGAACATGTTAGCTAAAATAGATTGTTGGCGCTGCGATCAATAAAATAAAATTAATTGATAAACATAATGGTGTGTGTCCATACAGTGTTTGTCTGGCAGAAAAGAGCTGGCAGGACACTGTGGTGAGAGTGAAAAATGCTTTCACTAAGGCTACTGTTTTAAAATCAAAGAAATCATTAATTAATCAGAGCACTCACATACTGTAACAGTGAAACACTGGCACTGCGGCAAATATTTTTTGAATTTATGAATGATTGTCAAGATAAACGGGGAGTTTATGGCTTGCCGCTCTCTCTCTCTCTCTCTGTGTGTCTCTCACTCCAGTATTGGCTTGGACAAATTTGTTTTCCCATTGTTATCCACACTTTTTGCTTTTGTCTCTGACACATGCCCCGCTGTGGTGCCTATATAGTGTCCCCCTCTCCAGATGTAAATTAACTTAGACGCTGTTGCTCTTGACCCACAGTTCACAAGTCTAGTTATATTTATCTTTTAATAGAAATCTAAAATTTGATGCCCCTAATGTTGTGTCAATTCTTCCCTGTGGTATTTTTCAGGGTATTATATTGAAGTTAGAAATTCTAGTATCTTTACAACACCACTAGTAGTGGCATGACTAGTGCAGAATTACCAGGACCTGAGGCCTGTGTCTAAAAGCCAGTTATTTTGGTGTGTTAACACAAGAAACCCTCCACAATAATATCTAGGTCTACATTTCATGACAAAATGCATCAATATAACAACCATCTACCACCTTTCATGAAAAGCAACAAGTCTCAAATGGATAATGTACATGCATAGCTGTATGCATGCTTTCTTTAAATCTTGACCACATGTCAGTGATATTGGAGTGAACACTGTTATAGTTGAACAGTAACATTTGAACAAGCAGTAGACATGGATTTTTCTGTCACATGCACACATCAAAGTCAAAGGATTCCCTTTATGAGGATATAGGAGAGAAAGACAAACAGCAGGATTTGTCTGTGTCTCCCATGTATTCATTGTGGTATAAATTGGTTCTCATGCAGAACAGGGAAAGGTGAGTGAGCAGACAATGCTGAAAGAGCAGAAAGTTGGCCAGAGGGCAGAGGAAACCTCAACAACTGTGTTTTGCTCTTTCAAAAGAAGCGGTATATTCAGAAGATCGATGAAAATAACAACCTCTTTAATGTTTTACACCCTTTTGTCGTTCTAACACGCTTTTCTCTTGCTGGCTACTCTCTCTCGTTTTTGCACTGTCAATCTTTGTCTCTCATTCACTAGCTCTCCCTCTGTAACCAGATAGGTCTGTCCTATACTCCTACAGCTCTTTGATTGTTAGCTGCAGGTTTCAGATGCCTGCAAAGCGGCTGCACCTTCCAACAGGCAAGTGATTGTGGAAGAATGAAACTCTAGAGGCCATCAATGGCTGTGATATACTTGCACACGTAAACTTCCACACGCAAAAAACAAAAAAACTGTTCAAATACAAGCAACACGCACACACGCACACACACACACACATTACAAACTGTATACTACATGAATGTAGTATATGAAATATCCCCAATATACTACACCCCCAACACAACTACACATGTGCACCGTCCACATAAACACATTCGGTATGTAAATACCAATGAAAATATATACAGAATACCACACATAAACATGTGTAGACATGCAATACACGCACAGAAACACAGCCACAGTAAGTATTGTCCATGAGAGTGTGAGATTTAGGGTGGGCCGATCTCTGTGGAGACCACTAAAGTAGTTGTGGTGTTAAGTGTTTAAATAACGGTTTATCTGTTGCAGTCCAAGAGTGAAGCTTTTCTTTTTCCAGAGACAATTTATCATTAATTATATCTCTAAATATCTCTAATATATTAGTAATCAATCAAATGTATGGATAGAACCAGTGTTTAAAAAGTAACGTATTATAAATTACTCATTCCTTTTTAAAAAAAAAAAAAAGTAACGTAATTGCCAGTTAACAATATAACGTTAAAACATGCCCGCATATCAGGCCAAAGTCCCTATCCAAAGGAAGACATACACAACATCTTTCTTTTATGATCTTTATACCACAAAGCCGACATAGAAGTTGGTGAAAAACCAGCCCATAAACCACTTCGCAGGAAAATGTTGAGGCAACAACAAGGCTCAATTGATGCCTACTTTATTGTTTCTAATAATATGGACTTTTTTATGATTATTGAGACATGACTGTCACCAGGGTTCACTATTCCACTGGTTGAGGCTGGGCCACCAAACTATGCATGTTTTCACATTTCAAGGTCCTCTTGCAGATGAGGTGGTCTTGCTATTTTTTTTATAGTAGTTAGGTTCTAAGTGTCATTCTGGTACATTTGGTAATTTTATTCATTTGAAGTTTTACATTTTTTAATTACTGACCCTCCTGTTTTACTCTGCGTCTTAATGTATGGACCACCAAAATCAGTACATTTTCCTCTGAATTTTCTGAGCTTTTCTCAATTGTCACACCTAGATGTGACACAGTGCTTTTTCTTGATGATTTTAATATACATGTATGTATGCATTCCCTCACTCTTCTTTTTTTTAGATCTGTTGTACTCTTTTAATCTCATTCAATCCATCAGAGAGGCCATCCATTCTAAAGGTTACACCCTAGACCTAGTACTATCCTCTGGTCGCTCTGCTGAAACCCTTAACTTACTTGATGTAAGTGTAACTGACCATAAAGCTGTTGTTTTAAAGTTCCACTGCCCTCCAACTTGTTTTCGCATTCTCAATTCCAATTCTGCAGTTACATTTTGTAATGCTTTTCCTTCATCATCCCTCAATTCCACCATATCTTTTCTAAATCCTAATGCACTGTTAGACACGATAAAGTGAAGCAGCTGTCCTGATGGATAATTTGCTGATCAAATGTGTCATATTTGTTACAGTGATATTACTGCATGCATGGAAACGCTTAAAATAACTGAAAGCAGCCTCTGATCATAAAATGTGTATGAATAAGTGTATGCGTGTTGTGAACCCACCCATGTAAGCACATCTAACCATCTGAATAATGAGCTCTTTAAATAGCAGGAAAAATACTGCGCCTTTGAATTTAGACCAGCTTTTCGTTGTTACTTTCTGCTGCTTCAAGAAAGCAATGCATCTTCAATGCACCTGACCAAGCCTCATTTTAAAACCTACACACCCGGGGACGCACTGGTTGGCGCAGATGCAATTGCTATTTACACAATATGCATGGATGCAATGTAATCATTTGGGGCAACTTTGACCGTCAAACCTTCATCCATTAAAAGTGCTTGTTTTTGCCACTGACAGGTTGAGGTTGTTGTTGTTGTGTCTGATAACATTACAGAAACAATTCTTACAGAGAAAGACCTTTTTGTTAAATAAGATCATTTTTGTAATAGGTACACAAGTGTCTTGCAAGGAGAAGTCTTGCTCTGAAATCATGCAAGAACTGAGTTGCTGCTGGAAGACAACTGTGGAAACGTGAGTTAGTGTGTTGGGGAGTTTACCGAGAGGAACCGCCAGCAAGAATTTATCTCCAAAGTCATGGTTGAATATTTAATGGATTTTGACAAACTAGATGGCAACAACTCACCTTATGAGATTTCAGATGGAAACAAGCACTTTTGGGGGATCGTTCGCTCACCAAAACATGTAGATATAGGGCCTGGGTTTAAACATACTGTAATATAAGTAATGACATAATTATTTTGATTTGTAACTATAAGGTGATTACTGAATTTAGGAACAGTAGGGCTTGGCATTACTGCATTACGGACATGTGATTACTTACTGACACTGGATATATCACCTAGAATCAAGTTCAATTGCAATGATAAAAACTGTTCATATACCTGAAACGCCTCTGTTAAAAGCTCTCTATGAATGACTGATGCTTCCATTTTTTAGAGTCAAAATGCTTCAGACAGTTCTCTTTACCGACCCTAATAAGCTCTGTCTAACCCTCTTCAACCCTAACCTAAACCTACCGAGGAAACTCAGCACAATGGATACAATTTTCTCAATCTCTTACACTGGAACTATAAAAATAACTACAGTGTAAATGCTCTGTAAATTAATCCCAAATGTACAGATTGCTAAATAGACATACATACCCTGTAAAAATAGAATAGGTACCCAGTAGTTAAAAACAACTACAGTATAAATTCTGTCTAATCTTACGGGACCTTAACCAGTGTGCTTTCAGAACCAACTGATCCACAGAGCATGCCATATCCACTGCCCTTCACTCAGCCTTCACACACCTGGAGAATAAGAACAGCACCATATGAATGCTGTTTCTTAATCTCAGCTCAGCATTCAACACAATCTCACCCATGAAGCTGATTGGAAATCTTAACACTCTGTGCTTGAATACCACACTCTGCAACTGGATTTTGGACTTCCTCACAAGTAGACCGTACAGATTGGCAGTCACACCTCCTCTACATTATTGCTCAAGACCGGAGCCCTCAAGGGCTCTGTGCTCAGCCCCCTCCGGTTCACACTGTACACCCATAACTGTACTGCCAGACATAGTAAGAACTGCATCTGAAGTATGCCGATGACACCACCATCATCTACTGCATTACAAACAACGATTAGAGTTCATATCGGTAGGAAATTAACAATCTTGCAGATTTGTGCACAGAAAACAATCTACTGTCATGATTGATGATGATGACTTGATTTGGTTCATTTTAGAAAAAAAAAGAGGCAAAGACACATACGACTTCCATGAAGCTGAGGTGGAGGAGGTGGACAGTTTTAGGTTCCTCAGAATTATCATCACAGATAATCTGTCTTGGTCATCATAGATCACCACCCTGGATAAAAATGCACAGAAAATGCTATACTTCCTGAGGAAACTTAGGAGGGCTAAATTCCGGAGCCAAATTCTGGTTTTACAGACCCAGATCCAGCAAAATTGATACAGCCCAGATCTGGTCTACACCAGAAACGTTCATCTGGCCCACATGGTGTGGAATGATGGCACTTGGGCGGTCCCTTTCCTATTTGCCAGATCTGAGGTTTGAGGTTCAGTTTGCTCTTGGCTGATACGTGGACATGGTTTGGCCTGCTTGAGGATTAGATCTGGCAAACTGGAGTGGACAGCACAAGTGCCATCATTGCACACGATATGTGGGCTGGATGGGGCTGTCTGGTACAGTTTTGCTATCTGGGGAGGAGCAATAGAAAGCATCCTGACTGGAAACACAACAAACTGGCAGGGTTCGTGCATAACATAGGACAGGAAAGCCCTGCCCAAGCAAGTCTGTTCGCCGGCTGCCATCTGGCAAAAGATACAGAAGTATCTACTGCCTTACCACCAAACTATGAAGCAGCTTCATTCCTAAGGCTGTGAGAGTTCCCAAATCATCCTCCATACACCAGTTTATAAACAATATATTGTTCTGTTTTCCCCTGTGCATGTAGCTTAAATGATTCAAAACTAGTTTTGTTTTTGAAACCCTAGTGGTGATAATAGTTTACCCTGTACCTTGTAGCTTGATGAACTTAAGGTGAGGAGGAGTTTCACTCCTTTGCCTCAAATACAGTCGCCTGGTCAGTGGCCCTGCACTTTTAAGTTGGATGCTGTATGTATCCCTCTAGTGTCAGTTCTTAAAGTGCCCCTCTAGTGCAGTAGTATAACAAGAAAGAGAAGAGTAAGGGGTCGGCTGGTTTATTCACAGAAACCACCTGTTTGTGTGCTGGTTGTTTATTTTAAGTTACTAGCGTGGTGTCTGTTAAAAGGTGCCTGTTCGATTGCTGCTTGTACCCTTCTCAAGAACCGGTCATGTAAACTACTTCACAATCACATTTATGAATATCCAATATCCAGACACCAACTGGGTGTCTAGCTTTGATGCACTCTACATCAAAAGCTAACAAAAACATTATGTTTCAGGGAGTCTACTTTTGTTTTGTTTACTACAATTCAAACATAAATAACTCACCATCACCAGTATGAAATGAGATACAGAACCCAAATGCTAGTACTCCAGGTCCACAGTTTCTCTATGTATAGCTATGTAGCAAATCTGCATCCGTCTGGTCACATTTCTCGCAGATTGGTGACATATCTTGGAAAATTTTATGTAACCACACCTTTGAGTAATGCAACCGGTGCAACATTTTAAATTGAATCAAACAGTGTCAGGCGTTAAGGGAACAGACATTCACATATTTTAGACCCTTGTCCCAGATTATTTCTATCCCTAATTCTTTTTCCCAGTCCTTTTTTATACAGTTCATACTCACTTGTCTATGTTCCTGTAGTATATCATATATAAATGAAATTGCATGTCTTTCCACTATGCAAAGACACTGGTCCAGTCTGTCAGGTGTTGCACTCTCAAAATTGTGAAGATTGGTCTTCACAAAATGCCTAATCTGGAGGTATCTAAAGAAATCTTTCTTCGACAGACCATATTTCTCCTGAAACTGCTGAAACGATGCAAATGTACCCTGAATGTACAGATGCCCAATGCAATACAGTCCTGATTCCTTCCAATGATCAAAGGCTCCATCTATAATTGAAGGAGTGAATGACGGATTTGCTGATATTGGTACTGTAAAGGATAGAGTTCTAAGCTTAAATTGTTTTGCTACTTGTCTCCAGATCTGAATAGTACTGTGAATAATGGGGTTATAGCTGTAATTTGAATTTTTGAGACAAATTTGAGACATTACAATATTTGTGTGTACTCTTAACAGTAGCACAAGAGTATCTAACTTCTCTGGTGTGATGACATTTCCAGCTGATGCATCCGAAAGTTGGTCACCATGCCTCAGATAAAGATCTACAGGAGTAGAACTGGAACAAGTACTTTATGACAGGAGTGACATGTAGGGCTGGGGTTGGAAACACTGGTGTAGACTCTAATTTTTTAACATTTTTGTCTCTCTCTCCATACAGGACATGATTTCCACCACATAAGCAAGTGGGGACATGAAAAGAAGTGATAGTGTGGTTTAGAGTGCTATTGTTTGTCTATCTTCAGAAAAACTTTTCTAAAATTAAAGATCTTGCATAACTATAGAAGTTATTTTTATGTTATTGTTTGAGGTAGTGAATGAACACAAAGGGACCATGAACACAGTTTTTATTTTACTCTGAGGTGCTTGTTTGTAACCAAAATAGTTCCCAAAGTGTCACTAACAGGTCCAGGTCCTGCTCTTCCCCTGCCCGGCACTCCACCTGCACCTCAGCCTCTTCCAAATGCAAAAACAATGAAAATAAATAAAATGGCTACTTTTATTGTGTCAATTCCATATCTGAGCTGTTCTAATTGACACCTCCAGTGAAATAAACACTGGTAAGCTGTAGTGAAACAGCAAGGTTATATTTTTGTCAGACCCATATAGTACAGTAATGTAACTTGAAATAAGCAAAACTCCGGTATTCAAGTCTTATTTTTTGCTACATATCTGTTGTGTTTTTGCCCACAACAAATTAGAAGCCTGTGAGTGCCGTTGTTTTGTTTGTTATGATGCTTGTCACTACTTTGTTACAGTTTTGGAGCAGTGCAGCTGTTGTTCTTTACTACACCAGTCACGTAACGTTACTTTGCCATAATTTGAATATTATGCTCAGATATTAGTGCGATGATTCAACGAAATAAGTTTAATGGCAACACACTTCATGGCAACTTCTTCATCAATCATCTTCAATCATTCAAGAAAGACAGCTAAGCTAACATTGCAGAGCCTCTCGGTGAACGCTGGGATATTATATATACATGTAGTCAATGTATCATGCAAAGACAATGGATTTGTTCCATATTGTGCTAGGTGGAAAGCTGATAATGCTTTATAAGGTCTTAGCAGGGTGGTGGAGAGTGTAGGTCTTAGCAGGGTGGTGGAGAGTGTATGACTGCAATCCTATACACAGGAAAACCTCCTAGAGTAAACAGTGATGTATCTGTGGAGTCTATCCAGGGTTTGAGAAGGCACAAGCAGGAATTCAATTGGCACAATTAAACAAAGATGGCATTGTCTGTTAAGAAATGAAACATAAACATGGAACAACATTTTTGAGGTTAAGAGATAAAAGCTGGGGTTGGTAATTCTGTTCAGAAGCATTTTTATTATTTGTGGAAAATCTCTTAACATCCAGACAGCAATCAAAATATAAAATGCTTTGGGGAAATAAAGGGCAAAAAATCCATGAGTCTGTGGCAGCGGCAGGGCTGTAATAACTTAATCCAATCAATTTTAGTGGCCCGAAGATATTGGACAGCCTACCTGTCGATCAATCTGTCCTTAGCTGCCCACCCTGCGCTGACTCCGCCCATCACTCATTGCGCGAGACCAGTGTCTATTCATCGCATTGCTGGAGCTGTGGGGGAGTGAGTTCATTGTTTACGGACAAGAATCACAGAGAAAGTACAGACACAAGTTTCATTTCCAGCTGATTACTTTCTTTAGAGCAGCAGATCCACTGGCAGCAAAACAGCCCCACAGCATAATACTACCAGCACCCTGCTTGACAGTAGGTTTGGTGTTCTTGGGGTTAAAGGCCTCACCCTCTCTCCTCCAAACATATTGCTGCTCACTCCGGCCAAACAACTCAGTTTTTGTTTCATCTGACCACAGAGTTTTCCCCCAGAAGGTTTTTTCTTTGTCCATGTGATCAGCAGCAAACTTCAGTTGAGCTTTAAGGTGCTGCGAGGGAGGGCTTCTTTCTTGCGCAGCAGCCTCTCAGCTCATGTTGATGTAAAACACACTTGACTGTGGACACTGTCACCTGTCTTCCAGCAGCTTCTAATTCATTGCAGACTTGCCTTTTGGTGGTTTTTGTTTGACTCTTGACCATCCTGACCAGTTTTCTCTCAGCAGCAGGTGATAGTTTGTGTTTTCTTCCTGATTGTAGCAGTGACACAACTGTGCCATGCACTTTATACTAAAAAATGTTTGTACAGTTGATCTTGGGACCTGTAACTGCTTGGAAATGGCTCCAAGTGACTTTCCTGACTTGTTCAAATCAATAATGAGCTCTTTCAGATCAATGCTGAGCTCTTTAGACTTTCTCATTGTAGTGTTTGTGGCTATGTCTAATGGGTGTATCAAACAAGCCCTGAATGGGCCCAGAAAAGTCATCAGCTGTTATCAATCAGAATCACTCATCACTCAAGTTAACAGGCCATGCTACAAATAACATTTGATTCACGCAACTTTGTACATCACCAAAATGGATTGTTCAAGTTACTGTATGTATATTTTTGATCCAGTAGATTTGGTCACATTCTCAGCAGACCTATAATAAATTAATTATTGAACCAAACTTCATGATTTTTTTTTCTGTTACAACTTACTGTAGTTTGCGTTCCATTCATTCGATCACGAAATCATTGGAACTCAAGACTGTCAGGATATACAGTACATGTACTTTGCAAGCGTATGTAAACTTTTGACAAAGATTGTATACAACACTTTTTATATGTATGTAGCCTGTTTTTCAGTTTGTGTTAAATTAAATAAAAAAATGTAAATTAAAAAAACAAAAATGTATGACATCCATGTAACCACTCCACATTATGCCACATTACGAAGTGAATTAAAAGTAAATTGTCATGAGCACTGTTCTGCTCATCTAACAAAGGTAATAAAATACATCAGAAGGCAAAACAATGGACACATGATGCAGCTGTGACACACGTCATATTTAATTGATGTTGCTTTAAAATGACACTCTGGAGCGCAGATGTCTCAATTAGTCAGAAGACTTCTCTCTCCTTCTGTGTCTTCCTCACATCCTCTGCTCGCATTTCATGTGGGAGGGACTAAGACTCAAGGAGACAAGGTGAGGTGCATGGAAGTGGCATGAATCAACAGCGAACAAAACTCCGGCACTGTCAGAGAAGAAATCTTTGTTTTGTTGTGGCCAAAAAATAAACATGTTTCAGCGCTAATGATGAAGGCTTAGTGCTGAAACGCATTTGTTTTGGCCCACAATAAAACAAAGATTTTTTCTCTGACAGTACAAGAGTTTTGTTCGCTCTAAATCATGTGATGACACATTCTGGTTGATTCAATTTGCTTAACTAGCAGAATAAACAAAAAATCAACAACAAAAACGCTGTACCTTCGGTTTAGACCAAAGAGAGAAATAGCAGGTGTGATCACTGCTGCTGCTTTTGTTGTGACTATGTGTGTATGTGTGAGTGCTTCTCTTATACACAAACTGATTTGAAGAACTTGAGAAAAGACAGAAGACACACTGTCTAGGTCTACGGTAAGTTGAAGCAGGGTGGGCTGTCTAATTAAAAGCAGACCGGTGTTAATGTGTGTGTGTGTGTGTGTGTGTGTGTGTGTGTGTGTGTGTGTGTGTGTGTGTGTGTGTGTATGTGTGTGTGTGTTTGCGCACTGTGCTGCATAACTGAGTAAGGTGTGACACTATGATGCTTACTTTCCCCAAATAAACACAGGGCACTTCCTGTTTCCAGACTTCATACCAACAGGAAACTTTGAGGAGGAGTTGTTTTTATTCAGAGGTTAGACTATTAGAGTATTTGAAAGAATGAAGTGAAGTGAGGGCCATTACACTCCCCATGTTTGATATATTAAAAATGCATGATCAAACATTATATTTAGTGTCTTTGCCATGTTTTCAGTTTGTGATTATGTGACTTCCTGTTTTACTTTGAAGTTTTGCCCTCATGTGTCATGTGTTGCTTTTCAGTTCCGCCTTTTGTGTAATTTCCTGCCCTTTTGCTGTGTTCAACTGTGTCTTGTTAATAATCAGCCCTTGTGCGTATAGGTTGTGTGCTACCTGATGTCTTTGTCAGTTCGTCCTGCATTACTCACCTGTGTTATTTCCTGAGCCTGTTCCTGTGTCTTCCAGTGTTTTCCCGCGTCTCCCTGTGGTAGGTTTTTGTTCCTGGCTTAATGCTTCTGCTTTATTCCTCGTGTTTTTTCTGGATTGTATTTGCTCCTCTTGGTTGATACTTTGTTTTAGTTTTTGTGTTGCTACTTTGCGTTTTTGGGATTAAATGATTTTTGGATTTCAGCTTTCATTAAATAAAGCTTGCTTTTTCCCCAATCCTGCCTGTCTCCAGAGTGTCTTGCATTTGGGTCCTCATTCTTTTACCAAACCTAACCGAATGAACTGACCAATATGGACCAAGCAGACACCACCACGCAACTAATGGATATATGGGACAATCTGTATTTCATTTGAAAATAACTCGGACATTATTGAGATGCTAAAGGCCATTGGTAGATTTGAGGTGAAGCTGATTTGTAAGCCCTGGCTGCGGGAAGCACCAGGCTCAGTTAAATTCTTATCTGGAGTGGCTAAGCTTGAAGAAACTTTGATGGGCAAACTACATTCCAATGGCTCCCATACAGGACTCAGTATGGAGCCCGCAAGCCTCCCATCAGCTCCAGTGTCTGGAGCAAGGCCGACTCAAGCTCCTTTTCCTCTGTCGGCGGCCCGGTCGACTCTGCCAGTGGTTCACAGTCGGCAGTCCTAACAAAACCTAACAATCTTTATGAAAAAGCATGACATGCTGCCCTAGTGAATCCTTTCTTTGGGCTGTGAGGCACTAATCCTAACATTACAACACCCCTTTACAGGTGCTGTCTAAGAACCTGGTCCCAGCTTTGGCTCCTTATCCCAACATTGTTCTTTCTGATGGATGTACCGAACGCCACTAACACAGTAACACATGTATTTCCTCTGAGTTACTTTGCAAATCAGAATCAGCTTTATTGACCCAAAGAATACAAGGAATACAAGAGTGTTAGATTATACTCCAGTTTAGTTTTAAGTTGCTCTCAAATATAATTTTCAATTATAAAAAAGGTAGAAATAGACACACAGATAGACAAGCTAAACAAGGGTAGACGAGTATAGGAATAAATAAATAAATATGACAATTTTGTGGAATATGATTCATTGATGTATATTAAACTGAACTGTTATATACTTACCAGTATATAAAACCTCTTGTGAAGCAAAACGATTCAGATGCCTCACTTCTAAATAACTACAGACTAGTATCCAGTTTTTAGGGTAGGTTGTTTTTAATCAGTTTAATGGTTTTATGAAGACACACAATATTTCTGTAAAAAAAAATAAACCAATCTGGTGTTTGGACTAATCATAGCACTGACACAGCTCTAGTCAAGGTGGTAAATGACCTTAGGTCCAACATGGATCTGAAGAAACCTTCAGTATTAGTGCTACTTGACTTAACTGCAGCTTTTGCTTTTTACAGCAGATCACTCGATTCTTTTAGGTAGACTTCACAGCCTGATTTGTCTCTCTGGCACAGTTTTGGACTGGTTAAAATCCTATGTTACTGATGGAGAGTTTGTTGTGAGCATAAATCAATGTTCATTCAAGAGCTATAAGATGAACTGTGGTGTTCCCCAGGGTTCAATTGTAGGTCCTACAATTGTTAATCTTTATATGCTGCCATTTGGAAATGTCATTAGGATGCACGGCATACAGCGATGCTGATGACACACAGCTTTACATTGCTGTCTCCCAATGACTCAGGACCAATAGATTGCCTTTTTAACTGTATTTTAGTTATCAAGCTATGGATGATTAAGAATTTTCTACAGCTTACGGACAAAACTGAAGTCTTGGTCATTGATACTGAAACCCAGAGAGCCAAACTCAATGTGAAACTGCAAGCACTGGCATTAAATCCCTCTCAACAACTTTAAGACTTAGGTGTTATCTTTAATTCGGATCTGAGCTTTGAGCCTCACATAAGAAACTTAACTTAGACTGCCTTAAATCATCTTAAGAACATTGCCAGAGTGCGGCCGTTCCTCTCACAAGCCAACATAGACACATTAATGCATGCTTTTATTACATGCATAATTGACTATTGTAATGCTTTACTTTCTGGTCTCCCTAAAAAGAATATCGCTCAGCTTCACTTACTTCAAAACTCAGCTGCAAGAGGACCAAAAAAAGAACACACATTATACCAATTTTAAAATCTCTGCACTGGCTACCTCAGTGAGCCTCAGAATGTTAGTGGTCTTGGTCCAGCTATTTATCAGATTTGCTTTTAGCCTATGAACCCTCTTTAACCCTGAGGTCTTCTGATAGTGGCATTTTAATCATTCCTACAGTCATAACAACAGGTGGGCGTGGGGATGGACTGCATTGTTTTTATTGTTCTCATTGTATAACACTTTGTGTTACTTTGATGTATCAGTGTGTACATGTAGTGTATTACATGTACACACAAATAAGTGTTATACAAATAAAGTTGATTTAATTGATTGATTGATTGATTGATTAATTGAAATGCTTATTGCACATGTAATGGCTATGAAATAACGACACCATCAGTGTTTTGATTGGTACCCTACAAACCTTGCTTTCACCCTGCATGCCCTCAGAGGGAAATGAAGGCTGGCGGGCAATCCAGTCAGGCTGGAAGCCTGGCACCAATTCTATTTGCTTTTCTACTTTTAGATCTCCATTATAGACTAAATGAATGATTAAACTTGTAGTAGAGCAATTACTACCCTGAGGGAAACAGAAATCAACTATAGACTGTAGAAACTAACTGTATCTTAAAGTAAACATATTTGTAATGCTGTGATCCTACCCTCTCACTGAAGTTACACAGTGAAACTAGCACCACATCTAAACATTCCTAAATGTGAATCTTCATGTTTTCTTGACCAGGCTAATTGGCTGAAATATGCACTATCTACTCACAAACACAACTTTCAGAGCTGCTAAAAATGTCCAATACATCAATCTTTTAAACTTGTCAGTGCTATTTTCTCTATTGGTCTCTAAACAGCATATGGGGAATGAAATAACAAGAATTAGAATAAGAGATTAATGGGAAATGAAGGGCAATAAAATGTTCTTTTATCGTTCAGCAAATGTAAGTATACTGTAAATGACCACAGAAATGGATACAATTTCAATTATGTGACAATTTATGCTGTGGTGGTTAGTGTTGAATGAAAAGCTGAAAAAGTTTTATGGAAACAATTTTTTGGCAAGGATACCTTTACCAAGTTTAAAGCCACTCACACTCTAGGGATGGTAAATGGAACTATAAATGGACTTGTGATTATATAGCACTTTTCTGATCTTTGAACCACGCAAAGCGCTTGCCACATTCACCCATTAACATGCACATTCATGTACTGATGGCAGAGGCTGCCATGCAAGCTGTCGACCTGCTCATCAGGAGTAATACAGCGTTTTAACTAAAGCACCCCACAATATTTCTATGCTCAGCTATTGACACATCTACTCACACACCTATGGATCAGCCATAGGGAAAGGGAAATTTTGGGCATGGTATCTTGCCTAAGGACACTTCAACATGCAGCTGGAGCTTTTGGACTACCCACCACTTTGGCCGTCATCAACCACATGGATTGGCATACAGTTCTATAAAGATATTCATGCTCTCATGAAAACAAATCCTACTGACTTTGTTGATCCATTGACTTTTCTTTCTGTGCCACCAGCAGGTCAAGTGGTTTGAGAAAAATGTCTTGGCAACTATATGGTTGGATTTCCATAAAATTTGGCTCAAACATTCATGTTCCCCTTAGGATGAATTGTGATAACTTTGGTGATCCTCTGACTTTTCATCTTGCACCATCATCAGATAAAAAAAAAAAAAAATCAAATTGCCCAATATCATGTAAAACCGATGACATTCCCACTGGTCCTTGGCTGTACTTTATGACAAACTAAAAGGTTTTAATTCAGTAACAATTACTAAATAGCAAAACTAAAGCTGTGCAGTGGCTTCTTCTGTGGCCTGGCAGGAACAGGAGGAAGGGGTGTATGTCAGTATCCTTCCCCAGGTAACCCTACCTGTCCCTGAGGAAGGAGTTTTCCCTCTCCCTTGCCCATGCACTACACTCTAGCTCCTCCATTTGCTGCACTTATAGTCCGCCCGAACCACTCCTGCCATTTGTTGGCCCTTTTGTTGTGATACCTACTTAAAATATCAAAGCAGAGAGAGCCTTCAATGAGATATCTGAAAACTGAGAAACACTGGTTTTATGTGTCAATGCAGCACAATCCAACACCCCCACCCCTGTTCGGCATGTCATTCATACTGTCCATCTCTTTCTCTCCCTCTCTCTTTGGCCCAGCTCACTCGCTCTGTACATGTATCCTCAGTTGCGAAAGGGAAAGAGTAAAGCAGGCTTAGGGTGGAACATGAATGGGTGACATGCTTGGGACCAGAACAATAAGTGGAGTCAGGAAATCAAAGGCTCTAAATACAGGAAACCAGGTCAAAGGCACTACCATGCTACTAGTGCTACACTGTGTGTGTGTGTGTGTGTGTGTGTGTGTGTGTGTGTGTGTGTGTTTGTCTGTTGAGGCCAATCAACATACTTCCTCAGAGTGATTAGAGTGACCAGACACAGCCTAAACTGCCTTCTATGTGTTTGTGTGTGTGTGATTAGGGGGGAGACTATTTAAAACCTAAGGCTTCTCACAGTGCCAAGCCAGGCCGACATTAGTGTCAAAGAGCAACATGTGCATGTGAGTCTGCTCCATCTTCTTGGGCTCCCCTTCTTTTGCTCTCTGAAACTCTTCGACAGCACCATCACACACAAGCATTTTTAAATTTCCAAATAATGTTGATAGATAATACTCATTTATGGGCGATAAAATGTGCATTGAAGCCGGTACCCTGCACTTTTCAGGTTGATGTGAAGCACCATCATTTGGAGTTGGGAACAGCATTACTTGATTGTTTTTACTTTTACTTTTATTTGAGGTTATTTCACTTTGTATGTACTGTATATCTTATCGGATCTTTATCATGTACAGTTGAGCTCAAAAGTTATCATGCACTTGTAAAGAACATGTACTGTATATCATAGCTGTCTTGGCAGTCAAATTTCTACAACTCTTATTTTTCTGTGATGGAATGACTGGAACACATACTACTTTGTCACTAAAAACATTCATGAATTCTGGTTCAATAATTGATGAGTTATAGGTCTTCTGAAAATGTGACCAAATCTGATGGGAAAGAAAACGGTTCAAAGCAGCGTTTTCTGAGGGGAAATCCTCCTTCTGCAGGGATATGAGAGAGGTTGCGCAGCTCTTCTCTTGATCTGGAGCGTGTTTGGTAGACACAGGGCAGTTTTGGCTCGTCCAGCGGGGTTAAGGTCTGCGGCCTAGGCAGGTAAAATGTTAATGTTTCTGTGCTCCCTTGTAGTCACAGTTGCGCAGACAAAAAACGATGTTCCCAACAACACATTACGATGGGACTGGCGATGAAACAACCGTTCAGCTGTTTTTATCTCCTCCGTGTATCCGGTTGCTGCGGAACTGACGATGTGTTCAGGTGCCCTCTCAGACAATGGGAGATGGGAGTTGTCAAACCTGGGGGGACTGTGACAAGCAGGGGGCACCTACTGGACATTAGGGTTGGTGCACTTTCTTTTGCCTACCAGGCTTTGTTAGTGCAAGGAGGCCGCATTTAAAGTGAAACTCTCGCCAAAAAACAACCGAGGCTTTATTTATGATTGGGTATGAGTCAAACCTTCACGTACAAGCACACTCATGACCAAAGAGGCACTTTTAAGATTTACCGTAGTTTCGTTTTGGGGCAAGCTCATTTTGAACGGGAGTACATAGGGCATACCACGACGGCATCAAAATGTCTATTTTTAGACCACTAAGAAGGCTCCACACATCATGAAACTTTACTGGTAGCATCACCAGGGTCTCTACTCATGACACGAGCAGTAAGAACATTGTTTGTGTACACAAAGTGTGTGAAAAAGACGGTTTTGAACTACTTACGCTTAGCTACTGGGACTCCGGCGCGCCGCCGCCATTCCAGGCAAAAAGTGTCGATCTCCGAGTGCGGCCATCATGACGGAGAGTAACGGTGGGACGCAACAACATGGACGTCAGTGTTGCTTTTGACTAACGACAGAACAACGAATTATCCGCGAATTCATCTGGAAATAAGCCCGAGGAGCGTCCCACCGTTACTCTCCGTCATGATGGCCGCACTCGGAGATCGACACTTTTTGCCTGGAATGGCGGCGGCGCGCCGGAGTCCCAGTAGCTAAGCGTAAGTAGTTCAAAACCGTCTTTTTCACACACTTTGTGTACACAAACAATGTTCTTACTGCTCGTGTCATGAGTAGAGACCCTGGTGATGCTACCAGTAAAGTTTCATGATGTGTGGAGCCTTCTTAGTGGTCTAAAAATAGACATTTTGATGCCGTCGTGGTATGCCCTATGTACTCCCGTTCAAAATGAGCTTGCCCCAAAACGAAACTACGGTAAATCTTAAAAGTGCCTCTTTGGTCATGAGTGTGCTTGTACGTGAAGGTTTGACTCATACCCAATCATAAATAAAGCCTCGGTTGCTTTTTGGCGAGAGTTTCACTTTAAGCTTTGGTCTACATGCAGGCTGCTCTATTGTCGGAATCATATGGTGAGGGTCCCAACAGTATGGAACACACTAGCCCCATTCACACTGCCCTTTGAGTGTGGGGATCCTGCGCCAATTCTCCACATCCTCCTCTGTGTGAAAGTCTCAGATGCGGCAAGGGGTGAAATTTTGCTGCGCCTCTGATGCCCCTCCGGAGGTAGCATCAGAGGCACAGCATTGGCGAACCGAGCCAGTGTGAACGGATAAGCCGGTGGCGTGCCATCTGACAGTCTGATAACTAAACAGATCCTTCACTCAACAAAATAAAGAGAAATGTCCCACAAAGCAACGTCACAGGACCAAACAACAGTAATGTAGTAACTGATAGAGTCTTTGGCAACTTTTATGAGGAAGAAATACTGCAGTTATACGTGGAGAAGTGTCTGTCATCCTGTCTGTCCTACTGACTCTTTTTCACATGCAAAAAACTTTAACTCGCCATGTGTTTGTCTCCTTCCATTATTGTGTTGTTGTAGTTACTGTCTTGAAAAAAATCACTGCGATGGTCAGCCCTCCCGACTGAGACTTCAGTGAACTGCACAGAAAACAGCCTCCCTCCCCGAGTCAGACAGCGTCCTGTTTACTGATGGCGATTATGTAATTATGTAATTTAGAGCGAAAAACGCAACTTCGTCACTTTCCAGGATGTATGATGGGTTAGGATCTCAATCACAACACATTAAAACTGCATCCATATGATTATAAACAGTCAGAGGGTACATGTTTACCAGTAGCGGGGGAAACACGTTGAAAAAAACACACAGACGTCATCATCATGACGTGTACCGTCACACCTTTTTTGGAGCCGCAGCGCACACTGGTGCACACTGGTGCAGCTTTACGCCGGAGCTGCTTGGAGAATTGGCGAACCTCCGCTGCAGCGATAATGAGGAGTCTCTGTGTGAAAAGGGCTACTGTCTGATGTCCTCCATTGCCCTGCTTCAACTTTCAGTAGCTGTGGTTAAATGGACAATATTTCTTCAATCCAATTGAAAGTATTATTATTACATTATTATGGAGGAGATTCCGGCATAACTGTTTTCATGGACACTAAATTAAGTGATGAGATAAGATGTGATTATGTGCCCCAAAGCATTTAAACAGAATCTTACTTTTTTGACATGACATGGCCCGCTCTGAGGTATCTAATCTGTGGGAAATGTAACAAGAGAAGAACTTTATTGAAAAAATACAATTCATTTATTCATTCATTCATTTATTAGCTACAATTTTCAAAGTGGACCCCCATCAATCATGCTGACCTTATGTCAAAATCTTTGACAAAAGTTTGTGCAAAGTAAGGCCATGGGCCATTGAATGGGGACATTTAGTTAGCATCCCCCTTTGATTTTACTTTCAAAGAAGTGGCTTAGATAAGTGGGCTCTATTAGGAAATTGACCCTTCTTGGCAGTGCAACTGGTGAGTGAATTATTGAATGAATTATTAAAAATAGTAATTGGCAAAGACACAGGTAAATAACAGAACTTTCTGTGTGAAAGAGCATAGATATGTAAAAGGAAAATGAGAGGCTGTGTGGAGTGCTAGCTTTGGCTTAGGTCTTATCACGGAGGTCCGCTCAGTGCACAGTGGGATGGTTCAGACTACAGTCAGAGTGGTTTGCAGGGTTTCAATTAGTGAAGCAGCAGGGAGGGCTTGTAACTTACATGACACTGGATCACCATCAAACGCATCTGATTTCTTGCTGCTCACAGTGACCCTTGTTTCCTTCCTTTATTTTTTTCCTAATTCCATGATGTAGTTAGTGACAAAGAAGAGTTCCACACCTCACATGGTTATTTATTTTGATGGTTGTAATATATTCAGTATTTCTGAGACTTAAATCATAATGATGGTAACATCTTCCATAACTTCAAAGCTTCCCTCAACAGCTTTGAGAAGCTTGTGATGGAAAATCTGTTGCTCAGACATTGAAACCAAAAATATAATCAAGGTTGGAACATAGTAAGTTTTAAGATGTTCATCTGTTTTTAAGCAGGTTATCTTGTTTAAAATAAAGTCTCTTTATGGGAATAAGTTCCCACTTTTTCTCCTGCCTTATTCCCTCTGAACCTCTTTCCTTGTCACTACCTCTACTGCTGAAGTGAAGAGGACTGCAGATAGACATGTGCTATATCCATCACACGTCTCCATACATTTCTTTTTACATGTTAATAATAAGCTTTACCTGCAGGGTAGCCATCATCAAATTCCCACCCATGAACACTGCCAATCATGTTCAATGTAACGCATGACACAGGTAGAGAGAGGTACTGTACATATACTGATACCTGGCATTGAAGCTAGTGGTGTGGTTTCAGGGTTGGGGCTGTCAGGTGGTCGGTCCACAGCTTTGGTCCAGACTGTACTATCTTAACTGCTAAAGGGATTGATGATTTTTTATCCCTCATGTTGTTCCCCAGAGGATGAACCCTACTGACTGTTGTCATGCACTGAACTTTTTCTTAGCACTATTGACTTTCATTTCAACATATTACAAATTTTTCTAGGAAATATTCAAACTTTATTCTTCTCCCAGGCGGTGGCCCCTATAGAGTGCAGCAGGGATGACCTATTTTGAAGGCTAACCCAGAAGTTAGCCTCGCCCTGGTTCCCTTGTCAGAATTGATTTTTCCATTGAATTTTGAATTTTTGAAGAAATGTAATTGTCACCAAAACTAAGCATCTTACTACACTATACTATACTGTGTGTAGTTAGAACAGTTTGCAACTTAAGTCCGCCTGTCAAGACAGACTGTGATTAAAATGAGTCTCCATGTTCAGTGTGATGACATTTAATGTGCCTGTCCACCTCCACTTCAACTCCATTCTTAAAGACACGTAGACGCTTTTTAATTTAAACGTGGTGTATGTATTGATGTCTTCTATGTTGTAGAACAAAAAATGAGAACATTTTAAACCACAGACCTTATTTCAGACATTTAACAACAACAAAAAAAAAGATTAAAAAAACCCTTTGACTCTGAGAAGAGGGAAATGAAAGTACAAAAATGCTAGCTTGTTTCTGTGTTTTAGGACTCATTCCGGTGGCACTCGATATGCCAGCCTCAAAGGCATGAAGAGCTTGGTACTCAGAAATAGATTTTGGAATATTAGTTGGAAAAATCTTTTAGTGCTGGATACTTCAGTTGCTGCTTGTTGTTTGTTCTTCCAGACAAGCTAAGCTGGAGCCTGACCTTTCCTCACATGCTACACCAGTTGATTTCTGTGCTTAGATACTGTGTGTGTGTGTGTGTGTGTCTCTGTGCGTGTGTTTTAGTGGGTGTGGTGGCTTGTTTGAAGTTCTTGCTTGTTGCGTCTGTGTGTGGTGAGACAGACTGACAGACAGACAGACAGACAGACAGGAATGGACGGATAGACTGCGACAGGCCAAACAACAGGTGTGTCTTTTGAACATAACCCACTGCCATGAACGCCCTCTTTACCTTAGCCCTACTGATTCTTGTTTTCATCAGCAAAAGAAAAGACTACTCCTCCTCCTTGTCGCTGACTATCTTTCATCTGTGCCAGAGACAGACAACTCCTCTCTCTGTGCCTTTATGTCTCTGTACTGTCTCTCTTTATTGATGCTCTCATTCCTTTACTTAATTATGACTATGCTTGGACTGTACATTTCTTTGTCATGATGACACACACAGATTCATAAGGTGAAAACATAACCAACCGACCTTGTTGCAGCTGGTAAACAGCCCCAGTGCAGTTAATTAGGGCCCGGGCACTGAACATTGCGAGGACCCTTTTGAAACTTCAGAAATGATTAGGGCCTGAGCACAGAAGCAGGAAATCCCCTCAACTCCACTGTACATGGGCAAATCTGCCCATAACTTCACATGTTTGATAAGAGTCAGAGTTTCAACCCCTTAAAGCTGGGGTCGGTAAATTGGAAAAACCATCAAGCCCAGGCTAGATTTTGAAAGTATCCATTTACCTGTAAGTAAACACCTAACATTATCATATTGAGCATAAACAACCAACCTAGCCATTGCTAGCACTGATAGCTGTCAAGCTAGCTTTGTTAGCATTCAGACATTGTTTTGAAAGTGTATTATGATGTTGTAACCTATTGCTGGTTAGCTAGCAGCAGCTGGCTATAGTAACATTAGATATGGCAAAGATAAAACATCAAGATTAGCGATGGGCCTGCTACATTTTTTTTTCACAGACGAACATGAATATTGTATTGGACTCATGATGATACGATGTTTTGCATGTTAGAGCTTCCACGATGAGAGCATCGCTGACTCTGATGATGAAGACACGCCAGAGCGAAGCACATCATCAGGTCAGAGAGAGGAGGCAGGACGAGACATGAAGGCATCTGATTGGTTCTTTCAACTCGGACCGAGAGGGAGGGATTGGTCAGAGTCTTTACAGGCCTGCAGCTGCCACAGAGGTCTGATTTATTTCAGTCCTTTTTCTGAACACATTATGTATGGACTACTCTCAGGATGGAAAGACCATTTCACCCAGTATAACAAAAAGTGTTTCTGAACAGGATTACCAACTATACCTTTAAGTAAAACATTACTGGTGTTTTTTTTCCTGATAAACACCACCTACAACTATTTGTGTTTGTACAGTATATTGACCAGTCATGTAACTTGTTCACACAAGTGCCCTAATCAGAATCACATTTTTTGCCAAGTAGTTTTCCACAATTTGAATTTGAGTTTTGGTGCATAACAATAAACACAGTAAGTAGAAACATGTAAAGAAAGATAAAGGGCCCTCAAAAAAAGGTTATATAAACTGGGACATCTGTACAGTTTTGTCCAGGAATGTCTAAAGTATTGACCGTTGAAAGTGTATATGTTCACAGTATGCTGAGGACAGTCTGACTGTTCCATAAAAAATTCTAATCATGTTGCTCATCTGTTGCTCTACAGTCCAGAATTCAAGGACTACGTTTGGAGCAATCACATCAAGTGCTGGAACTCTGTCGTTCTATATTTACTCCTTGTTTTGCATTATCTCTAAATTGTTTGAATACAGTCTTGAAAATGATAAATGCCTTTTCTTTACACTTCCATCATAAACAACCAACCCATTACAGTTCTTACACTTTACATGATGCACTAATAATAACAACTGAATTATGTTAGATTCTTGTTTATTCCATTTTTTGGAACACATGTAAATAAATAACACTACAAATATAGTGTACCTTTTATTGTTTAGACAATATACAGTACAATTAGCATAAACAACAATATATGACTGATTATGAACACAGATCAGTGTTGGCTGCTGATGGCAGTGCTGTCTCAATCCTCTACTGTTTCAGCAGTGATTGTCCTGTAGAAGGAATAGCACAATTACTTATCTGACAGTAAATACAGCTTTTCAAGGACCTTGAAATTAATTTCAATTTATTATAATGCCACAACTTCAGTTGCATTTTATGCAGTGACAAATATTCCTAAAAACAACCAGAAATAGCCTCTGTTACATCAGAATTTTACAGTCATTTCATATTTACCAATTCTACTTTTTGGAGGGTTAGCAAAATATCACTTTCAGAGTAATTTACATAGTTTCACATTCTCATTATTTTTTCTATGCATTTTGACAGTAGTGTGTACAAGCTGTACTTGCTGGACTTTTTGTTGTACACCTTGGAGTACTTGGCCTAAGAGAAAGGAGTTCCATCATCTCTGCAAACATTATAATGATTACAGAAAACTGGATAAGGATGGAGAACCTAATGTGTTTACAGGACATAAAGTTACATCTAAATGTGTTTATGGGGCATAAAAATGTTATTGATTCTCTCAAAGACAACACAGGACTGTTGCTATGTAAAAAAAAAAAAGAAGTCTGAGTTAGGTGGGTGATGGGAAGCTAATGTGATGGGTGGCAAGTGATTATTTATAGGGACTGTCAGGTGCATTCTATGTTTCCCACATTCTACTGTGGTCAGCTGACAGTCAGATCATGAATTGAAATGCAAAGTCTATTTTCTTTTAAAAAATGTCTTACTAATATGCAATAGTCTCAAGCAGTAGGCTAACATGTGACTGCTAGGACCAGTACTTGAAGCCTTTTCCTGGTGCAGCTTATGAGATGATGCCATTCCTTTTTGTATTGTATCCCTGCTAAGGAGCACATTCATGCACATAAAGCAAACTAAACCAACTTGATATGAAAGACGGACACAAGCATATATGAAATGTATCCATCAAACACACATATTACATGAACAACAGTGGTCTGATCCATGTTGCTTTCAGCATCAAGTTACACTCACCTGTCTGAGAGAGACTCTACAGAAATAGTGGAAACATCAGGGCATGGTTCTGCTCTGAACTGATGCTTCAAGGCTGGAAGTTGATGCGTCCCTCTCATAACTATAGGACACAGAAATAGGCAACATCAGCACATTTGTAAAACGTCTAGTTCAAAGTCTATATGAATGACGTCACATAATTATCATCTAACAACATCGGCTCACAAATACAATGCAAACTATATTCACAGACATATGTAATCTTTCCAGGACCTCCGAACAGTGGACTTGGCCTTTCACATGTCTAGCACTCAAGAATTAACGTCACTTCCGGTGGCAGCTAAAAGTAATATCTTGTCTCGATAAAGTTGATTCACTAGAAGCTGCAGCGAATGAGGCTGAAACAAGGCTGTCAAAGCTGGAGCGTGAGAATAAAACACTGGCTATGGAAGTCTCCTTATTGAAACAGAAAGCCGAATCACTTGAAAACCAAAGCCTAAAGTTCAATGTGAGAGTACTCGGACTACCGGAGGAAATAGAACAAGGCAGACACACTTCGTTTGTGAACGACATTCTGCGTGAGCTGTTTGGTCAAGCGGACTTGGGCCCACTACCGCTGGCCAACATCGCCCACCGCATCGGCGGCAGGGACAAGGTCTCACGCTGCATGATTATACGACTGTATAGCTTTGAAGTAAGGCAGCGTATCATCCGACTGGCAACGGAAAGGAGAAAGCAACCAGACGGGCTAAAGTTCAGAGGACACAAGATCAGCATCTTCCCGGATTTAACAGCAGATCAACGGAACCCTCATGGTGACTCACTCATTGCCCCTCTCTTCCTTTTGTTTTTTGTCTTTCTTTTGACATTAGGGGTGGACATAATTGTTTAATAATAATCCTCTTTTTTCCCTTTTTCTTTCTTACTGAGTGGCAACAATGAATGAATGGAATAGGGCATCAATATTGGAGGGAACTGCTGATTGCGGACCCCATGTCACATTTCTCGCATTAAATCGAGATTAGGAAATGCTGGGAAGGGGGAGGGGGGGAGGGGGTGGAAGGGTGAATGCAGGAGGTATGGGAGGGATGACGAAGCCGAGTGTATAGGGATGGGCTTCTCTGGGGTAACAGATTTCTGTAATTACTCCCTGTGTTTTTCTCTTTTTCCTTTCCATTATGTTAATTATTTCGGATCCCCGGTTCCCAAAATTAGCCTTAAGACTATTGGTCATGAAATGTGTAAAATAAAATCCTGTAAATTAGTTAATATAATCTGCAAATGTTGAAACTCTCAATACTTTCCTGGAATGTACAAGGTATTAATAAGAGCACTAAATATACAAGCTGCATTGAATTTCTGGATAGGAAAGGAATTGCTATTGCTCTGCTTCAAGAAACTCACATAATGACAGTAGACATAGGTAAATTAGATAACAGCAAATATGATGTTGTCTCATCTTCTCATTCTATCAATAGGACAAAGGGAGTGATGATTCTAATGCGCAAGACTTTTAATTTTAATATAGCTGAGCAAGGAAATGACTTTGCTGGTAGAATTTCCTATATCAAAGGTACTCTTGCTGATAAAAAGATGGCTTTTATATCAGCCTATGCTCCCAACATTTTTGACCCTTCATTTTATGCACAATTGACAAAGAAGTTACAAGACCTTTCGGACTGCTTAATCCTTTTAGGTTGTGATATGAATGCAGTGCTCGATCCTCCTATGGATAGGTCTGGAGGGCAGGCTGTTCACAGTACAGGTAATCTAACGCTGAGAAAAATGGTAGATACTGTTTCCCTGATTGATGTCTGGAGAACTTTCAACCCTCATACAAAACAGTACACTTTTTTCTCTGCGAGACACAGAACATATTCTAGAATAGACTATATTTTGGCGACGCCCAATGTGTCCCGCTGGGTCAGAAAAGGGGAGATAGTCTATACATCCTTATCTGACCATCATGCCAACAAGTGTGAATTAGTATTTGAGAATAACTCCAAGCGTGCTCTAAGGTGGAAATTTAATTTAACTTTATTACAGGATACTAAGTTCTGTGAACATCTAAAATCAGAGCTTAATGCATTTATAAGTTTAATAAGAACTCAGTACTTGATGTAAGATACTTATGGGATGCAATCAAAGGAAGTATCCATAACTATACAATTTCATATGCGTCAGCACGCAATAGGACTCATTTCCAAGAATTAGCAAAGCTGGAGATCAGATTTTCATCCCTAATCTCTCAACAACAAAACAAGTACGATCAAGAGAGGGAAAAAGAATTAGGGGAGGCTAAGGCTGAACTAAATGCATTTCTTATGCGAAGAGCAGAGTTTCTAGTTCATAGAGCGAGAGAAACCAAATATTTAAATGGAAATAGACCTAGCTTTGTTTTGTCAAGGAAAATACACTGCAACGATAAAAAAGCAGACATTGTCTCCATTAAAAACAGAGAGGGTGAAGTGGTATATGATCCTCTGAAAATTAATCATGAATTTAAGTTATTTTATCAACTGCTGTACTCATCAGAAGCAACTTTCACAAAAAAATGATCTTGTTTCCTTTTTTGATGGCTTAAATTTACCCGAATTATCAGAACAGCAAAGAAATCTATTGGATTCCCCATTCACTATTAATGAATAATCTGAAGCAATTAAATGCATGAACCATGGCAAATCACCAGGCCTGGATGGAATCCCCCCTGAGCTGTATTTAAAATTCTGGGATGACTTGGGCCCATTTATCTTAGAAATGTTTCAACAAGCCATCAAATTAGGATGCTACAATAGAGACATAAATACAGCTATCATCACTCTGTTACATAAAAGAGGCAAGCATAGCACCTTATGTTCCAGTTTTCGCCCTCTATCACTGCTTAATGCAGATGTCAAGCTCTATGCAAAGGTCTTGGCCCAAAGACTCGAGACAGTCCTGCCAACTCTGGTCCATCCCGACCAAACAGGTTTTGTAAAACAAAGATATGCATCTGATAATATGAGACATCTTTTACACATTGTTAATGCCGGTACTAACATATTCTCACCTTGTGCTGTGCTGTCTGTAGACGCTGAAAAAGCCCTTGATGGGCTCGAATGGGAATATCTGTGGCATACTCTGGAAACTATGGGTTTTGGTGATAATTTCATTGGCATGCTTAAAACACTGTACCGTAACCCATCTGCTATGGTCATTACATCTAAACAATGCTCTAGACCTTTTACTATTGAAAGAGGAGCTCGCCAAGGGTGTCCAGTTTCTGCGCTGCTGTTCACATTATCTCTGGAACCCTTAGCACAAAAAATCAGAAACTCAGATGAGGTAAAGCCAATAGCAGTGAGTAGAACTTATCGTAAGACCTCTCTGTATGCAGACGATTTATTATTATTTCTCAATGATGTGCTTTTTTCCCTCCCGGCCGCATTGAAGATTTTCCATAATTTTAGTTTAATATCTGGACATAAGATAAATCTGAACAAGTCCTCTTTGCTTCATCTGAATACCGCCACGAGCAATCTGCAGTTAGATGTGGGGATTCCAGTAGTTACACATTTTAAGTATCTTAGAATCGACATATATCCATATAAGTGTCTAAAGAAATCAATATCTGATGAATTAAATAGATGTTCTGCATTATCAATTCCCCTCTCTACACGTATATCAGTGGTTAAGTCCCATATACTTCCCAAGGTCAATTTCTATGCAAATATGCTACATTTACCCCCACCAGCTGGATTTTGGGAGAAGATACAGGGGCTGGCATTTAAATTCATATGGCAAAACTAGCACCCAAGAATTAGTAGGTCTACGCTTCAGAAGAGTAGGACCTCAGGAGGGCTATCAGTACCTAACTCTGAAATGTATTTTCTATCCTTTGTGCTGAGATCTGTATCAAGGTGGTTTGACAAAAATGCAGACATACCTTGGGTGAACATAGAGAATCACACTGTATCCCCATATACGCTTAAAGGAGAATTCCGGTTATTTGACACCTGGACCTTATTTATAGGTGGGTGTGTGCTGGTATACTCACACAGACGATTGTAGCGCAGCTCGGAGTCCTTCGGAAGTTATTTACCTCCAACCGATCGTGACCGCAGCTCACCGGGGCCACGGCAACGGAGCTTTTAAATATGAGTTATCTGCCGCGAAACTCGCTCATTTTACCTACATTTTGTCATAAATGGTCAGTGTTATCATCATGTTAGCTCAGCTAGCTTGTTGTCGTCTTCACCCAAACAAACTTTTGATGACGTCATAGGCATGCGCCGCCAAAACTCAGCTGATACTCTTTGTACCGTGCCGTCCACGCTGTTTTACGCTCGGCTGCACTGCTACAAACATGGTTCGCCATTGTGTATTTCCACTTTGTCCAAACAAAATGACTAGTTCGTCAAAGTTCAGCTTCCACCGGCTTCCTTTGGACTACCCGGAGTTACTAAAGCTCTGGCTTGTTGCGCTCAAAATGGATACGAATATTGAAGTGGAAGAATTGAAGCGGGCGAGTCATCGGGTCTGCAGTGCTCACTTCGCTCCGGAGGACTTTATTCCCACGAAGCCAAAGAAAAAAGGCAAGCAACCACAGCGTCAGAACCTCAAGAGACACCTCTACATCAGGTAAATACTCTGCCATGTTGCACAGAAATAGCCGACGAAAACAAAGTGAAACAGCTGAGTTTTGGCGGCGCATGCCTATGATGTCATCAAAAGTTTGTTTGGGTGAAGACGACAACAAGCTAGCTGAGCTAACATGATGATAACACTGACCATTTATGACAAAATGTAGGTAAAATGAGCGAGTTTCGCAGCAGATAACTCATATTTAAAAGCTCCGTTGCCGTGGCCCCGGTGAGCTGCGGTCACGATCGGTTGGATGTAAATAACTTCCGAAGGACTCCGAGCTGCGCTACAATCGTCTGTGTGAGTATACCAGCACACACCCACCTATAAATAAGGTCCAGGTGTCAAATAACTGGAATTCTCCTTTAAAGATGTTCTATTCTCGGGCTTTTCCCAAAATTCTGTCAGAACAAATTTGGACCAATTATTGCAAACTCATTTCTAGTTTGGAATAACATAGCCAAATCGTTTAAATGGGATAGAAAGTGGCACTTAGATACCCCAATTTTTAGAAATAAAAAAGGGGGAAAAAGAAAAGAAGAGAAAGGAAAAACAAACAAACAACAAACAAACAAACAAAAACTTCATGAATGTGTCCATGTACTGCTGTTGCTGTGTGTTTAATTTTGTTTTGTTCATTTATTATTTCATGTAACCATCCTTAATGTCACCCCCGAGATAAGGGTGCGGGTAATGGGTCTGGATGAATGGCGATGTAATGAAATAAAATGAAATAAAAAATTGATCACAAAAAAAAAAGAATTAACGAATAAACTAAATTAAGTAAAAAATTAAGAATAAACGTTGGCCTGCGTGTAAACAGTGACGTTACATGTAAATATGTCTCATAAGGGAGTAGTCTGCTATTTTAGCTAGCTAACGTCAGCTACAACCTGCTAATGTTAGTGTTGGGTGAATACATACGACAGCAATATAAGGAGCTAACGTTAACTATGTTGACTACATAATGCAGAGTAATAATACATTTCCCCAACAAAACAAACCAGCTCATTACCTGTCCAACAGAGACACAGCTACCATGGAGCCAGCGGCGTCACGTCAATAGAAACCGAGGGGGCACGTGCCCCCTCAGATTTGAGGGATGATTTTTTTCAACCAATTTTGTTTTACTTACTTTACCTTACTTATTATTTTACCATCTAGCTATGATCAGTAGTCATATTGAGTGAAATGTATTACAAATAATGTCATAGTCCATCTCAAAAAGACATCATTGCCTTTTTCCAAAAATCACAACCCCCCCCTTTTTGATGGATGTGGTCTCTTCCGCCCTGACGCACACATGCACGTTGCCTGCATCAGTCTGTGCTTGGGGAGGGGAGCTGTACCTTCCATGGAAATGTGAGAGCAGTGTAACATTAAACGGTGAGTAGAGAGAGAAATCCTCTTTCAAACATATGAAATAAGTTTTTTGAAGTGCATCCACCTTATTGTTCGACATTGTTAGCCAAGATAACATTTCTGAAATTCAGTTTACCAAGTTTTCGGTCCCCAGCACTAGCGCTAGCTAGCTAACGTTAGCTAGCTAAGCTAACGCTAGTTCTGCTGACTCACTGCTGGGGACTGAAGAGCAGGGTTTTTCCTGCATAGAGAATTTGGTGGCGGCCACCACCGCTAAATTTCTCACCGCCACCAGCTAACAACTCTGTGTTTTTTTTTTCTTCACCCTCAATTTTCGCCGGAGCTGAAAGCTGCCACTCTAATCAATGAGAGCATTTCCACCAGGCGGAAGTGCCCAAAATAAGTGATTTGAGGGCATCCCCAAAAAAACTTTGCGCACGCTGCGCGCGATAGCACATTCATAATCACTGTGCCCCCTCCAATTTTTGGGTTGCATGAGGCCCCTGCATGGAGCCCGTCTTCAGGTCTTCACTGCATCAGTTGTCGGCATCTGAAAAGCCACTCCGATGTTGACTCTCATTTTACTTCTTGCGCTGTCTAACTTCTTTTTTAGTAGCCTTCTCGAGTTCAGTCTTTCTGTTCTTTCTTTGTTCAGCAGTGTAAGGTGCTGTTAGAGTTTAAATTCTCTGCCCGAGCCCGAGCCCGAACTTGGGTCAGGTCGATATTTCCCGCCACTATCCTCGGGCCAGGCCGGGCTGGGCCCTTGATCAAGCATTTGTGTTTTTTTTTTTTTTTTTAATTTTTTTTTTTTTAATTTAATCATTACTTTATTAGCCTACTTGGGTGGGGAGAAAGTTATGCCATAATCACATTTTTTTTTAGCATAATAGCAAAGTAGGCCTAAGTAACAAATGTGTACAAAGTTGCACAAAGTTAAAAAAACGCAACACGGATCGCAGCGCACGTGTCTCCTCCACTCGCATGCATCACACCGGGCCTGCTGTGCTGTATTGTGTAGCTTAAGTGCAACATGGAGCTTGAGGATGTAAAGAAAAAAATAAAAACAGAAGAATTAACTTTGAGCAAGTTTGGAGGAAAGTCGGAGGTATGGAAACATTTTAAACAAGTCGTGGGCAGTGACAACATATGTGTCGGCTTTGTCAAGTGCATTAACTGCAGCATGCTGCTCGCCTATGACAGCAAATAAAACAAGGACTTCAACGATGAACAGACACATGAAGCAGGCTTGCCATGGCAGAAAGGATGATAGTCAGCCTTCAATGTCCTCTTTTGTTACTTCTCCAAGTATACCCCTGAGGGTGAGGCAAGCCCTCACAGAGAAATGCGTTGAGTTTTGCTGCAGGGACATAAGGCCATTTTACGTTGTAAGTAGCCAGGACTTCCAAGAACTAGCTCAAGAATTGATAAGTGTCGGTGCTACATATGGTCGTGTATCGGCCCAGTCCATCCTGCCTCACAATAGCACCGTTTCCAAGGCTTGCCTAGAAAAGGCCGATGAGAGGAGGGAAGTTCTGACACAGACAGTCAAAGATGCTCTGAAGACTGGAGACGTAGGGATGAGCATGGATATGTGGACTGATGACTACAAAAAGCTCAGTTACATCGCAATAACGTGCCATTATATCACCGACTACTATACATTAGTTGGTAAAACTCTCACCACAGCAATGTTTCCCGTGGAGGATGCTAAAACAGGGAAAATATCAGACGCAAGTTAGTGCGCATGCTGGTCAATAAACTTGGCCTCGACCCTAGCTCCCTCAGGTGAAGAGTGTGGGTAACAGATCAAGGCAGCAACATAATCAAGGCCCTGGAGCCGTACAGGAGGCTTTCTTGTCTAGATCATCTAATTAATACTGTCCTTCGCCACGGTCTGCACGCCAATGCACTGGCCGACAACGCACCTGATATAGGTGAGACCATATCTGCTGCTAAAGGACTCGTCAGATATTTAAAACAATCTGGCCTGGTTGCGCAATTATCGAAGACAGTACTACAGATGGAGGAGACACGATTTAGCACAGTTTACCTCACACTCAAGTCAGTGCAGAACATATACCTAGAGCTACGGGAGAAGCTGGAGACCCGCAGTGAGCTTGAGCGCATCGAAAATATTGCACCTGACTTATTGACCTTTCTGGTCAAGTCAAATTCAACAAACTGAGGATGATGTCTCCTGTAGACATGTCTGAAGTACATGCCCACGTTCACACCCTACTCTTGCCTGTGGAGGAAGATGCTGCAGCGGCTGTGCAATGAGCAGTACTGGCTTCACACCACCAGCAGCCAGGTCCGGGAGAGACCCCGACTTTGGCGAGTGGGAGAACCAAGACGATGATAACAAACCAGATGAGGATGAAGTGGCCATGTACATTTCACAGAGGCATGCCATGGATGATGACAGGGACCCAATGAAATGGTGGAAAGTCAACGGATTGGTGTACCCAAAACTAGCCAGGCTGGCAAGATCCGTTCTCTGCATTCCAACAAGCAGCAGCAAGCGGGTGTTCTGCGCAGCTGGCCAAATGATAGAGCAGAGGAGGACCGCTCTGAAACCAGTAACTGTGGATGCAATCTTGTTCTTGCATGACAAAATGTAGAACCATGTAAGTAGGCTATAGCTTTGTGATTTATATGCTATTATATAATGGTTACATTTATGTATAGCAGGCAACATATAGCCTTGGCCTAATCACTTCCCCACACTTCATCTACAGGCTCATGCACAGGCAGGAGGCTACCATCAGAACTGACGGGCCCATCAACCTGGAGTGTTTGAACCTGCTCAGTTTAATAAGACTTTTTCTTTTAGTCTAATCCATGTTATGTTTAGTCTAATCCATCCATGTCCATGTATGTAAATTTTTTTTGTTATTGGAGTGTAATTATTGTAGCCTACCCTGCATCTTTAGCCTATCCCCTTGATCCCTCGATGTGACTACAGGTTTTTGCACTAGCCTACTTTTTAAAATATCAAAATGAGCCCATTTGTTGTAGTTTTCAAATATTTCTATTTATAACGTTTAACTTATAGGCCTATAAGATTTTCAGTTCATTTTGTATGTTTTAGATCATTGCTAAAAATCTAGTTTTTTAGGGACATGAAGCAGCATTTTTGCACTACATTTTATAATATCTTTAAAAATATTTATTTTGTTTTAAAAAATACTATATTCTAAAACCTTGTTGAAATATATTAGAGTAGTAGGCCTACTATAGGCCATCCAAAGTTCATTCTTGCTCATTGTCTGTGTTCATCATTGTTCATGTTTTTTTTTTACGTTTCTTCATTTGGATCCATTTGCGATCCATTCCATTCTGAATAAACAGACAACGCAGTTTACATGCTTTGTCCTTGTTGCATTATTCATTAAGATGATTCTAAACAGCCCACGTATAAAAAAATTGTCGAGTTTAAATCGGGCTTGGGCTCATAATTACAGTTAAAGCGTCGGGCCGGGCTGGGCTTAGACACAACGTGCACAGGCTCGGGTAGGGTCGGTCTTGATTTTTTGGGCCTGATCTAAGCTCTAGTTGCTGTAGGTACCGCTGGTGATGAGAAGTGTGGCTGTAGCTTCTCTGCCATTCTTGTCGTAAACAGTCTGCCACAGCTCCAGCAGACCCAGTCACGCGCAATGAGTGATGGGCGGAGTCAGCACAGGGTGGGCAGGGTGGTCAGGTAAAGGCAGATTGATTGACAGGTAGTCTGTCCATACAAAATTGTTGGGCCGGTAAAATTGATTGGATCTTTTTTTTTTACAGCCCTGTCACTGCCAGAGACCATGGAGTTTTTTCATTTTTTTTCAAATCATTTAATATCTTGAATGCTGTCAGGATGTTAAGAAATGTTATACAAATATGATATGCTTTTGAACAGAATTACCTACCCAAGCTTTAATATGCCAATATTCTCTTTCAGTCATAGCGCCCCCTAGTGGCAACAGAAAATTGCATGTTTTTAAACTTCGACATACTCCTGCTAGCAGGTTGACCAAATCCACCTCAAATTTGGTCAGAAAACACCTTATGGCCTTGATGATGGTATATGGGGAAAATTCTGAGCTCCAAGTGAATGCTGATGCAGTAGCAAGGAATAATTCGCAGTGAAACAGGAAGTTGTTAGAGCCTCTGTGTAAATGGTAAAATTTTTCCAAAAATGTGTGGAACTTGTTTGATCAGAGTCCTGCCCAAAACACTTATACATGCCAATTAGGAGGTAAAGTCATTCAATCACTGACTGGCAACAGGAAACAAGTCATGTCTAACAATCATTATTTCATTTACATGTAATTTTTCATGGTGTGGTCTGTTCTTGACATCCTTGTCAAAGCACATGACATGACATTCAGAGGCATGTCAAAAGGTCTATCAACAATCTTAACAAACATACATACACCGATGACGCATAACATTATGACCACCTGCCTAATATTGTGAAGGTTCGCCATGTGAAGCCAAAACAGCTCTATCCGTCAAGACATGGACTTAAGACCTCTGAGGGTGTCCTGTGGTGTCTGGCACCAGGGCGTTTTATAGTGGATCCTCTGGGTCCTGTGTGTTGGGGGGTGGGGCCTCCATGGATCAGACCTGCTCCAGCACGTCTTACAGATGCTCGATCAGATTGGGATCTGGGGAATTTGGAGGCCTGGTCAACACCTTGGGCCCTTATTGTGTTCCTCGAGCTGTTCAGTGTTTGCGGTGTGTCAGGGCTCATTGTCCTGCTGGGGGGCCACTGCCATTGGGTAGTGTTGTTGTGATGAGGGGGTGTACTTGGTCCACAACAGTGTTTGGATGGGTGGTGCGTGTCAAGTGGCATTCACATGAATGCCAGCACCAAAGGTTTCCCAGCAGAACATCACATTGTGATGAGATGATCAATGTTATTCACGTCACCTGTCAGTGGTTTCAATGTTGTGGCTGATCGGTGTATATATATACACCGATCAGCCAGCCACAACAACAAAATTAGCTCCGACCAGTCAAGGCATGGTCATTAGCGTCTGTAGTAGATCCTTTGGGTCCTGTTTGTCTGGGGGTGGGGCCTCCATGGATCAGACTTGTTCCGGCAAGTCCCACAGATGGTCAATCAGATTTGGATCTGGGGAATCTGGATGCCCAGTCAACACCTTGAGCTCCAGAGGATCATACTGATCTAATCTACATGGATCTACAATAATAGCATTTGACAAGCATTTATCAAAAAACTAGTCATATGTTTTAGGTTCATAAATTCATATAAATCATGCATTGTCTCCAAATAGCCGATAGAAATGTCCACTTCAGTGTGAAATCGAAAACATTTGTATTTTACCCGAATAATACAAAGAATAGATGAGATTGATCCATTTATGACAATAAATAGATTGTTACCTCCACCAAGGACCTCACCTATGTCCATTTGTTGGTTTGTTTTTTGGTAGCAGCAGAATAGCAGCGAAACCACACCTGGTCAGAGGATGTGTGGCCTGGCTTGAATTTCCTCACTCAGGATTGGATGAAACCACTACTTTTAAAACACGAAAAATCATTGGTGATTGGTTGGCAGGTCTGTCACTATTGGTCACCCTGGGTCATTATAAATGTTAACCCCACCCCTATATATATATATATATATATATATATATATATATATATAATTTATTTATTCAATCATATGATATGCTGTAGACTACACTATTATTACCATCAAGGACATGAATGAATTTATTGAGGAAAGGAAAATTTCAAAGACAGAGCTTTATTAGCAGAAACACAAACACAAAACTATGTACAATTCTGCCCACACAACAAACGGAGAGCTCAGGAGAAGGCCTATCCTACAGCACCGTGAAGTGTCTAGATAGATAGAAAGATAGGTACTTTACAAGTGTCAAGTAGCATTTTTGCAAATTTCTCAGTGAATCATGCATGGATTTAATTTTAAAAAATCAGGCCTATTTAGGTGGCGTTGGTGTTGTTCCTAGAACATAATTATTAATGTTGTTCCAGGACCATAATTTAAAAAACTAACCAGTCATGCTGTGATGCATGCGACTTGTGTTGGTGTTGTCCCTGGAACATTATAGTTAATGTTGGTCCAGGGCAGTCAGTTCAACTTTCACAGAAAAAGTAACAAAAACCACCTCTGGAGCAAGTTCTGGTTGAGAGGGTTATATATGGGAATCAGGTATCTTGGGATCAAAACCTGCAAGAAATCTATCACTATAATGTCCACCTAATTGTCTTCTTACACCAAATTCACTTATTTCTTAAAAAAATATTTTCTGGCCATTTGTATGGCTTTATTGAAAGGACAGCTTCAGGGTGAGAGAGAGGGAAGGGTGACACGCAGCAAAGGACCCCAGGACGGGACTCAAACCCAGGGAAAAATATTGTGTTTGGATAAAAATAGACTCTTTCACACTGCCCAGTCGCCAGAATATAATGTTAGCAGTTTACGTTTCTGCAAACCACAGATATGTCCAAGGTTGACATTAGTACCCAACATGGCATATCATGTTCACATTATATGCTTTTCAGTCACTATTCCCATGTGGAGGTGGACAGGGTGTTGGTGGCATTGTAACAGTTTGAGTCCATGTTACTTTGTCAATGAAGCTTGGATAGTGCAGCAGACAAAGTTAGCCAAAACACACAGCCACACATATCTGAGGTTTCCACAATGCTTGTCGTTTGTTATTTACACATCAACCTTGCAAAGCCCAGGTGTGTATGATATGTGTGATATGTATGATTGGTCATGTATGATAGGTGTCTATCATACATGACCAAAACAGTGGCCACATGTAACCCAAACGTCACTGTAGAGTTGAGAGCTTAAAATATACAGGAGCTTGATAATATGCATCCGTCCATGGCAAGAGCGCCGCTCAACTATCTCATGGGAAAAAAATGCTGTCTAGTAATGTTGCTCATAACTAAGCAACCCAGTATGTCTTCATGGTACATTTCACAATTTCAACTGTTACGGCATTAGTACAAGGCATCAATGCTGCCAAATAGCCAACGGCAGTTCAAGCCATACCGCTGGATGTTTTTAAGGAGACCTGTGGAGTCCAGCTGTTTTAGTGGCAACCAAAACCCGCTATTTTTCATGGAAAGTCGGATCATCTCCATCTGTGGTCATGGTGACCAAAAGAGGTATTTTAAGCCAAACCATGCTTTTTTCCCAAACTTAAACAAGTAGTTTTTGTGTGTAAACTTAACCAGAGCATAAGCACAGCATTGTGACAAGAGAGAAATAGAAAATTTAAGCTAAAGTCATGTGAAGTTGCAACACTAAGAAATGTTCAGTTTTAACTTACCTGTGGTTTTGCAGAAATGTAGCTAGATAACATTTATTCGGACAATCGGGTTGTTTCACACCATTAAACCCAAGGACTCTTTATCATTTCGCTGAATATTTTACCATATATGAAAATATGAGTGATTTGAATTAACATTACCTTTTATCTGCAAAAAATGATGTCCAACTGGAGGAGACATTTTTCCCTGCTTTCACTGACCACTGTATAACTGGCACCTCATTGGTGAGAATTTGGCTGCACTGTTGAATGCAGTGACAAAAGCTACCCTGCAACTTAGCTTCTAAAATTGCTGCTGTCTCTCAGGCCACACACACTGTACAGTTCAGTCAGTGTATTTCCACTGGAGCTGCTCACCGGAGGGAAGAAAGCCTTCTGCTGTTTCTGCCTGCTGTGTGTATTCAGACGTCTTGTTTTATTACTTTTTTCTGGGTGGGATTCCTCTAGACTGACAGCAGACAGAGCACACTGAAATAACAGGAGGTAATCAGGATCCAGTGTAGGTATGGGCTTCAACTTATATACTACCAAATACCTATGTAAAGCTTTTCTTTCTTTCTAGCTGAATTTACCAAGATGTATCTACCTGCATTGGGGACATTTTGAAGAATAGTAATCCGTTAATATTGCCCAAATCCTTCAACGCTAAGGTTAGCGGGTATAGTTCGTTGGAAAGAAAATATTTACAGGTACTATGAAAAAATGTTAACAACAAGGTCTGTGGATTATCTCGGGTAACTTAAATGATGAAGATTATTTCTGGAAAGTATTTTTTGGTGCTTTGAGCACTACAAGCTTATATTGGAGAGAAGGCAGACAACTCTACAGCCAATATCTCCAAAACTCACTAGCACTGCTGGTAGGAGGAAAGAGTTTTTTATTTGGGGGTGAACTGTCCCTTTAATTAATATTCTATGTTTTTCTACACAGCCAATAGGTCACACACACACACACACACACACACACACACACACACACACACACAGTCATGGTTCATACAGTAGGGCCATCCTCTTGGCAAATCCTAAAATTATATAAATAAATAAAATAAATTCATAAGACATTGCTTCCTCTGTCCTAACAAGTTTGTAACTACATGTTTTAGTTTTTGGAGAAGTTTAGAGGTGATCAATTGACCAATCAATCTGCCAGGGACCAGAATCAGCTATTCATGAGCATGATTGGCATGACCTGTGACCGGCTGATCAGTGTTAGATATAGCTGATTCTGTGCCAGTCAATTTAACATTCAGGCTATGAGATAAATGTTGCAAAAATATTTTTGCCTACTGTCAATCATCGTTCTTAGAAAATGAAAAAAGGAATTCTCCACAATCAGAATAAGCAAGTCAGATAGTTAAAAAAACATGTTTTAAAATTACTAAAAGAACCCTCTGATCATTACAGTAAATCATGAAAACAATAAAGAAATCACCTCGAAAGCTGTGCTGCTCAGCATAATTTAAAAGGCAATATAGCTGACAGGGACAGATAGAGATGACATACAATGTGGGTGCAGGTCTCCAAACTGGAGAAATTAACTTGGGTGGCAGATGGATGATTTATGCTCACTTGTATATTTTGTATACTTCAGAGCCATCAGTAATGCATTCTTCTAAACTGCTATGGCGCATAGCATCAAAGAGTGGCTGGACAAAATAAGCTGTTGAACACAGGGGCGGAGTGGGGCACTAAAATCCACCGGGAAAATTCTGACCACACTGCCCACTTGAGTATACTTGAGTGGAATTCCTCCATCTGTTCTAACGCCAGCCAAGTCTACGCATTTGGGAAGGACTTAACGGAAATATGAAACCTGACCACTAGATGGCAAAAGGCAAATGCAGACCTGGATCAACAACATAAATTATAATAGTAGACATATACATATTTCACAGTATCTGAAGTTGATGCCCTGGCATCTGTAACTATAGCTTACTTGGATGATGCCTACCACGCGTTGACGCTTGATTTCGGAAAATAAGTCCGTAATTTTTGAGCACTTTGATGCATCCCCCTCCAGCATCCACTTCTTCTTCATTCTGGCCTTTTCGGCCCCTCCTTTCTCCTTTCTCTTCTTGCCTTCCATGTGTAAAACAACAAGCAACCACGCAAATCCTTCGACTGTCAAAAATCCTGTACTTTTCCTCGAACTTGCTCGCTTTCTCTCTGTCTGACGTATGTCATTATCTTGTAGGGTCATGCCATTAGACGAGGGGCCGCTCATTTATCCCCCTACATTTCTGTAAATAGACTTGACCTGCAATCGGTTCATTGGATAAACGCAGAGTGATAGGCTACACAAAAATCAGTAGATTAATGGGAGAGATCAGAGATGAGTGTGCAGGTTAACCATGACTGAGATATAGAGAGTGAGCAAGTGGTATAAATATTGGTTGGACTTTACTTCATTTTAATATAGTAGATCTTAGAGATTTTCGTGGAGAATTTAAACAACGTAAATAATTTCAATGAGCCCAAGGGCCAGGAAAACTCCCGATCGTCCCAATTGCCACTCCACCCCTGGTTGAACATGAACTCCTTTGCATTCATCTGATGGCCCAAGCCACTTTTATGGAAAACTCACAAGGTTAATCTTACAGGTTGGACCAGAAACACTTTTTACTTTCAAACCATCATAAGTATGAATAGAATAATGATGAAATGTTAGAGAAAATAAAATGAGCTAAATAAACTCTTACATGATAACATACCTGGCCGTGCTCTAAAGACACATGCCAGTCAGCTATGTCAGTAACAGGTTGTTGTGGTAGTGTTTTGAATTGATCTCACCAGTGTGCTATGGCCATTTGTAGGGTATCTGTAACTGATGGCTTTTATGTGATGTCTAAAGAAAAAGTTTGGTTTAGATGTACGGTTACACAATTTTGAGTGGAGAGTTTGGTTTTGACTAAAAGTTTGAAGTTTGTGAAGATGAGTGTGCAGTTACGCATTTGCTTTCAGAGTTTTGGGAAATCGACCACAATTTCAAGAAATGTGCCTTATCTAAAAACTGTCCTCCATACTTCTTACAGTTTTCACCTTAAGAGCTCTCTTGAGCGTGTAAAGTGCTTTTTGGATAACATTTTTCTTAATCAGGATCTAGTTCTAACCATAAAGGAACATTCTTAGAATGTTGACACTATTGTTAGGGATTATTTTAGATTATTTTTACATTGTTCTTGAAGGAACATCCTGCATTGTATACCTTTAAAAAAAAGAATTAGTGTTTTAAATTTTTAGGATAATTGTATTGACTTACCTGGCAGGCGTTATACAATGAAACAACTTCAACATAACCATGCTTTGTTTCCAAAACCTGAAAAAGTATAATGACGGTGGTTATCAATTTTCTTAACCCAGGTTTTCTTCATGGGGCTTTGTGGAGTGCACCCTTCAACAGTCAAGAGAGCAGGTTGTTATGATCTGCAATATGACTTTCAAATATCTAGTCAGTATTAGACAGTGTTGGGAGGAATGCCTTGAACACATAGCGAGCACTATTAGTGCCGACATGTATATCAGGGTTGGGCTGATTTAAAAAATTCCAAACCTGTCTGATATGAGGCTTAATACAGTACCTGACCGAACTGTCAATCCCAAATTTCACCACTAGCTGTCATACGCGAATCAGCTGACTGCTCCCAAGAACATAATGAGAGCCCATTAATGACAGCAGTTCTACAGTCTAGTACAGCTCAGTGCCACTTACAGAACATTATCATTCACTGGTGTGGATGCTCACATCCTTATATTTATAGTTATTGTTATAGTGATTGTTCTTGCCCTTATTGAGCTGCAGCAAAACCTGCACCAAAACTTTACTGATGAGAGTTCTTTCATGTTAATGTCGGTCTGAGTAGTGTGCACAACTCTCAACTCTAGTACTTCATAACAGGACATAAGCACAGCACCACCTACTGTATGAAGCTGAGCTAATCATCATCTCCTGATAACTAGCCACATGCTGCTAGTTCTCTCCAGTGAGAGAACTAGCAGAACTGTTGTGCCAACCAACGGTTCAGTTGGTTGGCACAACATCAAACCAGTTAAAGCTCATACACCGGACCAGACTGGCAAAACCGGAAACCTACCCAACTTGTATATGTATTAATCATCCATTGTTTTGATTGGTTATTAAAGGACCTCTATGTGTTTAGTTGTCTAATGTGATTATGAATTGTATTCCACTCTTATGACCCTCCAACAGACCAGGTTGGCTGACTAAAAGCACTTTTCCGCAACTGACTAGAAGCATTTTAGTACTTAGCTTCAGATCAAAGGAATACTCCTCTTATAGACCCCCTAGTGACACAATCAGTATCGGTTTATCTGTTGATAAAGGCAACAAGTGGCGATGGAGCTACATCACCAGTGACTATATACCAGTTTGCATATTTCATTAGATCATCCCAACTTAAAATGGTATTTTTTTAAGACTTAAATTTTTTTTCAAAATGTTTATATTGCTTGTTTGTATAATGATTGCTTCAGAGTTGGCCTGTGACCAGCTTTTCAAGAAGTTAGTCAGATGAGCCAAGATCAAAGAATGCAGAATCATCTTGGCAGCATCTGTAAATATGTGATTTCCAACCTGTGGAACACACTGCCTGCTTGTGCAGGATATGGCTGCTTTGCTGAACTGCTGTGGCTTATTGTGTGTGTGTGTGTGTGTGTGTGTGTGTGTGTGTGTGTGTGTGTGTGTGTGTGTGTGTGTGTGTGTGTGTGTGTGTGTGCTCTTGCCTGCCCTCTCTTTTTACATGAAGTTTGCCTTTGATAACAATCAATAAATATGATGACGTGATTTTTCTTAACCAGCGCTGAAAGAACGAGAAAGCAGGAGGGAGAAAGAGAGGGAGAGAAAGAGAAAGAGAGTGCACAGGGAACAAACTGCCCTTCACCTGTTGTATGTATTATCTTCATGTCTTTGACATATTCTACAGATACAGACATTAAAACTGTAGTGAAACACTGGTATGATGTGGATTTGACTGTCTACGGGTCTTTTTCAAGTCTATTGTTGTCTCGCTACTTATGCCAGCAGTGTGTCTGCTCTAACCTGTGACCATGGACACAAAAAAAGGCAAGACATTCCGCCATGCACACACAATGCTCACACAGTCAGTGTGTTCAGCCCGTTATGAAGCAAAAATTTGTAGGATTGAACTTGACCCTTTTACATATTTTCTTACCATGTGACTTACAGAAGAGGTTAAACTTAATTAACACCCCAACATATTTGAAATCACTCACAACCTGTAATTTTTCACCAGCTACAAGTATATGAGTGTTGCCAGTGGGTCAGTTGGATTTGCAAAAGAACATGCTGACATTCAGTTGAAGGCAACATTGTCTGCAACAACATGGATGGATGATTACATTTTTGAAACTATTTGAGACCAGTTCATTAGTTGGGCACTATGTAGTTTTGGACAATAAGTTCAAACTCATAATTTCAGTATTTACAATATTAATGAGGTAATAATACAAATGAAATATTTATTATTTCCATAAGTGAATAAACAAGCTGCTTTCAGAGGAAAATAAGGTCCCCAGAACACTGTTTGAAGCTAGAAAGGTGGCAGGGTCAGTAAAAGTAAGTAAAGCAGTATGAAATTGTGTTGTCAGTTTGTTTATTCAGTCATGAAAACGAAGAGAGTTTCTTTACCTAATTTGTTTAGGCATAAAAAAATGTACATTTACATTTAGCAGACACTTTTGTCCAAAGCGACTTACAATTTGTCACAACATATCACCATTGATAAAGTAGGAATGAAACAAATAGACACAATTTTCAAGCCCTCGTCTGATCATAGTAGCTGCTATTTATCAAGGATACCTTAAGTACATAAGTGCTATGATTTAAGTGCTAATGGTAAGAACATACTGTACAAGTGCATATACATTTTTTTTGGTCTCATTTATTGCTGTTATCAAAAAGTTTGCCTCGGCTTTTCTAACAGTGATACTCTTTTGAGCAAGATCATGCTCTTTCATCAATTTCTAAATGTTATCATTTAACCAAGGGAGACTATTCTTTCTAGCCCTATGTTTAATATTGCAGGTAATGTTTGTGATGACCTGTATTTTATCTAGACAATGTCAGACAAACTTGTTCCAGATTAATTGCTGACAAAAACTGATTCCATTTTACCTGTTAGATTTAGGTTTTGAAATTATTTTCCTCACTCTTTGGAATTCTATTAGATTCCCTGGCAGAGTTTAAGTTGTTTACCATTCAGCTTCCTGGCCTCTATGACCAGATTATGATCAGACAGTCAAGTCTGCATATATGAGTTTAGAATTCTAAACTCAGACTAAATGAATCTAGATAGAATTAGTTATTCTTGTGACCCTCCTATTTAGTTTATCTTTATTCCTTCTTCTATTTTTTTTTATTGCATAGAAAGCTGAAGAGTGACAGGAAATGAGATCTGAGAGAGGGGGGATGACATGCAGCTATTGGGGTACCTCAGAAATTCCTTTTTCTAACATTGCTGTGGAATAACAGCTATTATAGCCATCCTTGTGAACTGGTCTGGACATTGATGAATATCACGAGACAATAGGAGGCAATTTATGCTGATCAGCTTTGACAGAGAATGAATGTTTGCGAAGATGATGTGTCTCCTGTATTCAAAGTGTTTCTTGATCTTCTTTGCTGATTTAACAAATTTGTTGCATAATCCAAAGCAGCACTTTTGGGAGGATCACAATGCACGTGCACAGGCCAGCTGGTTTTAAGAGAGTTGCCAATAACACATATACCTGGAGCAGCATAAGCCTACCTTCACTACTGGCCACCATGATTCAGATGGGGTGCAGGCTACACTTTTATGGTTCTGTCCGATCACAAACAAGAAGTGCTGTTCCACCTCTGGTTGCTGTTTATTGACCCTCTGGGCCACTGTAGAAAGCCTACTCTGTATTCCTTATCAAATTTGATGCACAACAGCTCATTCAATGAGCTTTTACTGGGTCTTGCTTCCCTCTGTCAGGTTAGACTCTTAAATCAGTGAACACAGCAGGTAATGTTAACCACCTTCACCTCATCTACAGACATAAATCCAGTCCCAATGGTGTTTCAACCTTAGTGAATGGGTGCCCTGAAAAGTCTGGAGTTAATGTCAAGGCGAGATGATATTATTTTAAACGGGCAGTGTGTGTGTATGCTATAAATTATTTAACTCAGTGTTCTTTTAAAAAGTTGTTTTCTGACAGTTGTGTGAACATATTGAAGTTGTGCTTCAGTAGGTGACACTGTGTGAAGGTTCAAAGATGTTCCACCTGCAGCAAAGTTCAAAGCTCCTCCACCTGCCGTTGATCCCACTGTAAGGAAATTGGAAGGCCGGGCCTGATGCCAAACCACAGGTGGGCGTGGAGTGCAGATGGATATGTGTGTTTGGGACTGAAGGGGCTTTGATGATGAAGCTCCTACACACACACTCACACACACACACACACACACACAGTGGCCATGGTCCTCAGCTGTTTTCTGGGTGAAGTTATCTGGTATACAATCTGGTAAACTAAAATGTTTCTCTTATAAATTCAGAGAAACATGGCTAAGCATGGAGCGTGTGTCAGGTTTCAAACTATTTGGCGCCCATATCTCTGATGATCTCACCTGCTCCTTAAACTCCTCCATTCATATCAAAAAGGTTCACCAGCACCTGTACTTCCTGCAGAGCTTTAAAAAAGCTCACCTGGTCCCTGAATACTAGTAGACTTTTACCACTGTATAGTTAAAATCATTCTCACCAACTGCATTCCAGTGTAGTATGGCAACTGCTCAATATCAGACTGTAAAACTCTCCAGTGGATGGTGAAAATTGCCCAACAGATAGCAGGCACCCAGTTACCCAGAAATAATAATTTGATAATAATCAAATAGTGCTTCTTTTCTACTGGACGGAAGGCCATTATATTATCTACAATTCTGTCTGCACTTGATTATGGTGATATTGTATATATGCATGTATATTTCCCATCTTTCAAAAGGAAAAAAAAAATTGAGAGGGACCAGGAGAATATACATACCTACCAACGCTCCCCACAATTTTTAATCCTTTCTCCCGCTGTGCTCCTGATAGATAATTTCTCCCGCTAATCCAGATTTAAAAGTCATTCAAATCAATTGAAAGTGTTTCACTTTAATTTTGGACATGCCTCATAGTATTTTCTGTGTTGGACATGTGTTGTGGTATCTGGCAACCAGACCCAAAGAGGCAGAGATGAACGACCTGTGCCTGATGTGTCACTCATGACTGTGCATGCTCAAGCCCTTCCCTCTTCTCCATTTCCTGCAGAAAAATGGATGAAACATGTCCCGAGAAGAAGAAATAAGAACATTTCACTCAACTCAGTGAGAGACTTTCCCCTTTATTAACATTTGCCCCCTGTCACACCTGCACTCGTCCTCTTGCCTCCACTCTGCAGACTGTAGTCCTGCATCAGTATACTTCCTCTTCTTCTTTTTGAGCGGTCTCACACACTCTGTTGCAACATACTTATACTTCATGATGTACATTTTAAATGTTGTGCAGAAATAACAGGTTAAAACAAGCAACATTAACCAGCAGCAGCAATTGCATTGAATTAGAGAATAGCAAGCAGACAGACAAATGAATGAAAAAATAAAATAGAATAACAAAGAATAAGAGTAATAATGATAATATAACAGTCTTGATATAATACACTAAGAGAATAAAATCGATGCAGTTACTCCACATTAAGAGCCAAATTAAAACGATGGGTTTTTGACTTCTTTTTAAAAATACCCAGGGAGTTTGCAGTTCTCAGATCTAAGGGGAGGCTGTTCCACAGTTTAGGGCCATAATGACAAAAAACAGCCTCACCAGGTTTTTTGAGGAATACCACTGGAACTTTAAAAGGAAAGGCAGTGGAGGATCTGAGGGTTCTAGATGGGACATAACATGAGAGACAATCACTGATGTATGAGGGAGCTAGATTATGTAGGGATTTGTAGATGATTAAAAGGATTTTCAAATCAGTTCTAAAAGATACTGGTAGCCAGTGGAGTGAAGCAAGGATGGGGGAAATATGATCTCTTTTCTTTGAATTGTCAGGATCCTAGCAGCAGCGTTCTGAATTATCTGTAGTTTTTGAGTGGATTTTTAGGGAGACCAGTAAAAAGTTTTACAATAATCCAAAGGTCTTGTAATAAAAGCATGTATTGATGATAAAAATATGTTTTGTTACCGTGTTAAAATGGCCGATAAAATAAACTTCAGAATCTGAGATCAGAATCTAAGATCACTCAGATATCCGTGACATGTATCTTCATTTTTTTTAGCAAGTAAGTACCTAGCAAATGCTGTCACAGGTCTCAGTCTTTCCTTATCTGGTCCTACAAGTAGGATTTCTGTTTTCTGTTTTTTTTTCTTTTTTTTAAAAATGAGTCCATTCAAAATACTGTATAAATCCCATAAGAATGGCTTTGAATGTTTTAAATATATTTCTGAGTTAAAAATGTTGTCTTTAAATCTGTTTTGCTACATCACAGGCAAAGAAAACAACACAAGGGAGGAACTTCTTGTACTGAGATCCCTCGAGCACATGTCCCTGCGGAGGTTGACACATGCACTTACGGAGGTGCAAATAGGCAACTAGGTACTCTTTAAAAAAGCTCAAACTGAGAGGAACTGGTTTCAAATACTTACTCCCTATAGATAAAGTGAGCAAAAAGATTATGACTATAATAAGACTATACTCAAGTATTTGCTATTCTACTTGTAATTTTTATCAGTTTATCCTCGTACACAGGTCTCTCTTCAAAAAGAGAAAAAAGATCATGACAAACTGTAGGATTTCCATGTGAATGGTTGTGAAGGAACATGGGTGAATGGTCTAAAATAGTTCCCCTTTTGCATTATTCAAACAATAATCCATTCTTAATGGAATCTAATCTAAATGACTTGGGCATTCTCAAAGATTCCCAGCCCTCCTTCAGACACAAGTTAGTGTACAGCTTTAACAGAAACAGTTCAGCCCCTGTTCAGAATTAAGTGTCTGCTGCACCGTAAGGGTTTACACAATTCTCTAAATAAATATGTTATAAATATCCATTTATGTTGCAGATTTTGTTGTATCTTTAGGGTTTATTTATTCCAGTGGGCAATATCAGAAAGTCTTGTACTGTCATCATTCATGTTTAGTTGTCCTCTGGAGAAGGCTCAGTTCACTCGAACTGTGAAAACATTTAGGTAAAGAAAAAACATTATCTCAACTTGAATGTACCTGAATAGAAAATAAAATGTATTATTGAGGCTGAGCATGGCCAAATGAAACGCTAAAACCAAGCATGATGAGAGGTGCGGAGGAATGTTTTGAATTGCAAAAGTGAATACAATGTAGCCATTGATGAGTTGATGGATGATGACTTTTAATTTAAATATAAATATATAATATTGCTAAGTGGTTCTTTCAATTGTGTGAAAAAGGGGTGCTTTTCGTCATCACAAACATGGTTGGAAATTGTCCTGAGGTCTCCACAAAAATATCCAGCATCACTTACAGATGTTGACTGGCAGCCTTGTCGCCCCTCCACCTTCAGATAAGAAAGTCAGGTCATAAACATGTAATGTGAACGTGCATTGTCCATATGAAACGTACAAATCTGAACATATCAGTGGTTTGCAGAAATGTTTACTGCTAACATTCTATTCTCTAGTCTTGTCGAGTAAACTAGTGTCCACTGTAAAATGTTACTTTAATAAGTAGCTGATATTATTATTGTGCAGTGGTAATGCTCTATTTGCCAATTTGTAAGCCTGAAAAATTAAATGGTTTAAAATGGTAAGTGAGCAGAATTTAACCATGTTCTGGCATTTTATTTATTTATTCATTTAACTGTACAAAACTTTAGTAAAACTGAACCTTTAACTCCCCCTAGTGAGGGTTTCTACTGGTTATTATTGAAAATATTAAATAGTGAATACATTATGTATAAGTATCAATTAGTGAGCGGTCACCTGCTGATTTGAGATTAATACTTGGTAACAGGATTGACTCTGAAAAATGTCATTGCACTGACGAGATCACTGGGTTTGATGCACTCACTCTCCCACATGATTGCGGTGTTCGTCTTGTAGGACAAGAGGGGTGACACCAAGAAGGTTGCTGCTGCTGTGTGTGTTTGTGTGTGTATGTGTGTGTTTGTGTGTGTATGTGGCCGAGTCATCCTTGAGCATTGAGTCAGTGGCTCCCTTGTTCTCCCCTAATTGATCAGCAGATGGCATTGACAAATGATGAATAGGTTGGACACGGTACACCTCTCACACACACGCAAACACACGCACACACACAGCGGTGCCCCTCTTAGTGTCATCACTCTTGTCGTACAAGACTCCTAACACCCCAGTGGCATGGGAGAGTGAGCGCATCAAACCACAGAAGAACAACCCCCTCCTCGCTCCACTGAGATAGAGAGACAACACAAAGGCACAAGAGAAAGGAGTGAGGAAGAGGAGATTCCTTACACAGCTTCCCATTTGTATGCACGGCTGCCGTCAGAGAAATGAAGGTATCCCCAGATATCCCATCCCTCCCTGTCCTTTCATGTGGCATTCAAAGGCAGCTCTTTCCTCTTTGGGCCTATTGAGATGCCACCACCTGTAACTGGATGCAAGGTTTTCTCTCTTTTGTTCTCTCTCCCTCTCTCTCTCTCTCTCTGTCTCTCTCTCTCTCTCTCTCTCTCTCTCACACTCACTCACTCACTCACTCACTCTCTCTCTCTCTCTCTCACACACACACACACACACACATTAAGACTGTGGGATAGCATGAAGCAATGAAAGGGAGTCAATCATTGAAAAGGTTCACATCTTCCTCTGACACAATACACCAAGCAAGAAAACAGAAGGGATCGATTCATTGATCAGATTCTCCCCCATTAAGGTGAACGATGTCTGCAGTATCGAGGTACTTGTTTTTAAAATCAAGAGTGCAGCCTCCACCCTTTATGCAATTATCTATCAACCTCCGAGAGCTACATCAGATTTTTTACCTGAATTCTTAGATATTTTACCATCCACCTTTCTTATTTGTGAAAGAATTATTTTAGCTGTTGATTTTAATATCCATGTTGAGGACACTTCTGATTCATTTGCCTTAGAGTTTCTCAACACAGTAATTAATTTAGTTTGGTTTATAACTGAATTAGTGGAGCCACTTTGTTAGCGGTGATTATTCAATAGTACTGCGGAAATTGGGACAAGCGCATCATTGGTTTAAGACACACCCTCAAGCAGGAAGCCCAGTCATGATGGAAATGCGAAATCCCGACCGCACCGAGTCAAACCAAGTGGAAAAACAGCATTATGGTATGAACATTGGCCCCATAAATTTCATTGACATGTTCATATCCGATCACCCATGTATTCTATTTGACATTTAATTTCATTGCTATGTGTTACTCACCTGTATCTCCCAGTGAAAGCCTAATTCAGATAAAACAGAAATCTTGTCATCTGACCTCACTTTTGAAAAGTGTACAAGCAGGGTTATCCAGTCCTTTTATCACCATCTTATTGCCAAAATATGTCCAATGCTGACAGGTATTAATCAGAAATTAATCAACAGAATCCAAATAGTCAATTTGTTTTAGGATTGGTTTTAAGATTTTACTTATTAATTTTAAAGCCCTTCATGGCCTGGCCTCAGAATATATATCAGAACTGCTGTCCTCTTACCGACCAGTGCACAGGACCTAAGATCCTCAGGCAGGAACCTGCTGACTGTTAGGCTCACACTTGAGACAACAGAGGACCAAGCGTTTACTGTAAGGGCTCCCCAGCTGTGGAACAACCTACCTGATAAATTATGACTGGCTGCGTCAGTGTCCTCTTTTAAATCACTTTTAAAGACTTAGTTTTATCTCCCATGTTACCCCCCTCCTCCATGACCTCCACTGGCTTCCTGTTGTAGCCCGCATCCAATTCAAGACGATGGTACTGGCCTTCAAGACCGTCAACGGAACTGCACCCATCTACCTCCAAACACTGGTCAGACCACATGCCCCAGCGCGAGCACTTCACTCCACTACATCAGCTGGCCGGCTGGTACCACCATCGCTAAGAGCAAACAAAGGCCGCTCAGCGAAGTCACGACTCTTCTCTGTTCTGGCGCCTCAGTGGTGGAACGAACTCCCGACCAATGTCAGGACAGCAGAGTCACTCGCCATCTTCCGCAAAAGACTCAAGACTCAGTTGAAAAAAAAAAATGTATGCACTTGTATGTTCTTACCCTTAGCACTTAAACCATAGCACTTATGTACTTAAGGTATCCTTGATAAATAGCAGCTACTATGCTCAGAAGAGGGCTTGAAAACTGTTTCTATTTTTTCTTTTCTACTTTATTGACGGTGATGTGTTGTGGTTTCTTTCTTGTGACAAATGTACTTATTGTTAGTCGCTTTGGACAAAAGCATCTGCTAAATGCCCTAAATGTAAATGTACATGTTTTATCGAAAGGCTCTCCTATAAAGTTGTATAATCAACCAAATGCAAGAGTTAGAGTCAATGGAATATTATGTGAAATAATTATGCTTAAAAGAGGTACAAGACAAGGTGGTCCTCTATCACCAAAATACTTGCATTGTGTATGGAGCCTTTAGCTGAAAGTATTAGACAAAATGAATATAATTTGAATAATGACTGGAGAAGAAAAACATGAATTAGCACTGCATATGATGTGATGGTACTCCAAAGAAATGTAAACAAATCACTAGAATTTCTGATGAAAGAAATAGGAAAATGTAGTTTATTAATACCCATAAAACAGAAACACTGACAATAGGAAACAACCTGAAAAAGAACTCAAGAGAAAATATAACTTCAAATGTGCACGCAATAAACTAAAATAACTGGGTACTTTGATTCTAAACCATGTTATAGAGGAGCTGAAATGATGGAAACTGCTATCTATCCATCATTGAAAAGATTAAATCAATCACTACACTCGCCCAGACTCTTACTTTTGTTCCATAATTTCCCAACCTGTAAACCACCCAAGTATTTTAAGGAATGGGATAACACCCTCAGAAAATGCATAAGGGAAGATAAAAAGCCAAGAATAAAATTTAAAAAACTGAAACACAGTGGAGAGTTAGCAGGGTTACCAGATTGAGTGGATATTTTTATGCGACTCAAATAAGGCACTGATTAGGCATGATTTGGATGACTGACACAGCAAATCCAACATGTATGGGAGCTGAGATGAAATTAGTGCAATCATTAAGTTCAATAATAATTTGTGAAAATAGTAAAACACATAGATAGATGAATAATTATTGAGTCACCAGTATAATTTAAACGTGGAGGAGGATCATCAAGGCAATGAACATGAATAAAGATGAAATTATTTATTTGAGAGAAATTTGAGACGAGATGAGATGCTTCTTGACCCCAGAAATTATATCTTAATATAAAAGATCAAGCTCTCAATACATACACATGTCTATGCATTTACACTCAAACTCATACTGATTGGGGTGTGGATGTGGATAGATCCATGTACATGTTGATTGATTGATTGATTGATTGATTGATTGATTCTTTTAATGACCACACAGCCAGGCTGGTGGAATTTGCTTCCAGTACAGCTCATTGGTACAGGTTCCAGACATACTGTATATAGACAAACATACAATTACAATTCATGTAGGGCCATGCATGTGTATATGTATTTCGTAGCTGTATGTATTTGTGTGTATGTACAAGCATGCATGTGCATGGGTATGTGTGTTTGTACATGTATATGTATGTACATGGCACTTATTTGTGTATATGTCTGTACATGTACAGATGTGTATATATATGTGCTTGTGTGTCTATGAATACAGGATATGCATATGTGTACAAGTGTGTATGTATACACGTCTATTGTTTTATTTCTCTTCTTTGTTTAGTTGGAGTTTTGACTGAAGATTCTTGTTGTCATGAATTGTAAACTAGAAAGCAGCTAAATTGTATTAAAACATCATGAATAAAATGAAGTATAAAACAAGAATTTTCATTTTTGGGTAAACTCCTCTAAAGTTATGCATTATTAGGGCATGGCCACTTTGAGTGACAGCTAGCTGCAAGCTTTCTGCTGGGCTTCACCTCACCTAATTGCAGTAATTGATCTTGACGTCTTGGTCGTGTTTGTGGAGTCGATGCCTTTCAGAGACATTTTAATGCAAATATCAGAAAATAATCTTTCTGTGTGGTTTATTGGACTAAAAGACCAGGGTGAAGTGCAGACTCTGTGTTTTGGATTAACAAGCGACAGCTCCTGGTGCTGCAAGTTCTGTAGGGGTTAGCAGTGGGCAGGGTTAGGAGCCTCTGGTGGAATAAACAGTTGTAATTGAGGAGAGCACAGAGTTTGTTTTTAAAACCTTTGTGACTAAAAAGTGGATTTATCTTCAATCTCACCTGCTGTAACGAGCTGCAAAATCCACTATCATGTAATGTCACTTTAACTCTCTCTGGATGTAGGGGAAATGTACGTGACTTCATGAACATACAGAGAAGAGATGGGCAAATGACAAAATTGAACACAAAAACAGAGCCACACACACTCGGTTAGTTATTGCTCGCTATCTTGCAGCTAATATAGAATTCTGGCTGGGGCAAATAAAGCGGCGCAAGCAAACTTACCCCTTGATTCCACCAGATACATGTCCGGTCCGGCTCTGCCATGGCAATGGAGCTGATCGGTTTCACTCTAGTCTATGTGTTAACTTCCACCAGGTCCGCTGCGCTGCGTGTCTGCTGCGTCCCAGCTCTGGCAGTCCGCAGCCCTGCGGATCAGATACACAGGACTTCAAGATCTGGCAGATGCCGGAGCAATTCAGCCGAATTCAGCACAGAGCAGACAGGAAGTCACACAACGAAACAACAACATAACATCTGGTTAATTTTCAAAATAAAACACTCCGTGTTGATTCCAGCACAAAAACCTCAAAAAAGAGACAAAAACAAGCACTTCTTGTAATCCTTCGGTTGGGAACACTTCGTGTTGTTGTGTATATAACACATACCTATACATGCGGTCGCGTGTGATTATGTAATTATTGGGCAGCTCCTCTGTCTCGTAACTCCAGCTGTTCGGTGGTGCTGCGCCGTGCCAGATGCAGCCGGTGTGGGTTGCCGGACGATGGATGACGGAGCAAAACCGTACCGGAGCCGGAACGCAACAGATATGCATCCAGTGGAATCTTTGGGTTACACAAATAATGTTGTCACGTCTCATCTGGATAGTTACATTACCCTTTTTTGTTTCTCCTGATGTTCTTTGTCTCGTATTCCAGTTTTTAAGTCACGCCTTGTCTCGTTTCAGGTCCTGCACTTCCTGCCCTCATGTGCTTCCCTCCTGTGTTATTACTTGCCCCGCCCTAATATGTTACACCTGTCTCATTGCGTGTCTACAGACCCCTCTTTCCCCTGTCACACAGACCACTGCAGCCAACGCAGTGGAAGATATTTCTGTCAACTGTATCACATTTATTCTGTTTATTTACCAGTATGAAAGTTCAATTCATTTTATATGATTGGGACATAATTTTGGTTTATCACATTCAAAAAATGAACTAACTCTATCGGCAGAGTGTGAAGAAGTAACAGTTCTGGCGTCATTTCCGAGGTGCTTTTGTATTGTATTGCAGAGATATCCACTGCTAAGCAGCCAGGGACCTTCTTGTAATAAGTCCTCCTGGCCTGAGAGGCGATAGTGAGACACTTTAGCCTTTAGTGGGCCGCAGGTGAGCCGGCCGGCAGAAATGGCTACCGCAGAGAAATTACCAGCCACAGGAGACAACTGTGGAGGAGTAAAAAGATGAGTTTCTTTAGACTGGTAAGTAACATCTAACATTGTCTATTTACTGAAATATATCTTTGGTTAACTAATGACAGCTAAAACTGTAGCAGCGTGATGTAAAAAGTAAGACTGAGTCGTTCTCAATACTTGACTAAAACTGTAAGTTCACACAGACGCTCTGTTAATGTCTGTTTTCGTTTTTTTACCTCTTCACACCAACAAACGCACCTCTTTACTCCGGAGCCGCCCTTCATTGCAAGAGACCACCAGGTGGTGTGTTTACCGGCGGGGAAAGTACAGCTCACAATCCCCTGTCTCAGCTTCGCCACTGGCTGCTTGTTTTAACAAACCAACAGTGAGAAAAACACGCCAATCTACAAACACCAGGAAACAACTGAACATACAGTTAGGAAATAATAACATGCTAGTTACACTGACTGCTCTCAGCAATAGTTTCCTTACCTGTTGTCTGCCTGTGGATTTTTGCCTGCCGATTCTGCTACTGCTGCACTGTTGTCACCTGTGCTTGATCACCTTTGCTGTGAAAAAAAGGACTGGATTTTTTAACTTTCATTGGAGTCTGAGACTGCTTTTGAGTTCAAACTCGTGGTTCAGTTGTGAGGTGAAATGTGTGCCTTGATAGGTCTTGTTAAACTAGCTAGGCTTACTTCAGCTCCACCTCTTTGTCCATTTTTGATATGGAGTCAGGCACTACCAATATAGCAACGGCTGGAACCACCTACTTTGACTTCATATCTGCTCTTCAGATAACTATGGGTGACATCACAGTGGCTCTGTCCACTATTTTTACAGACAGTGACACTAGTAACATATTTATTTTAACCACAATGGTTTGCCAAACCAAACCAAACCAAACCAACAAAGTAGTTGTATGCTTTAACCTAACCAAGCAGTGAGCATGCAATGAAGGTCCAGTATGTCTGTCACTAGAATACGGCAATGGTCATGTGTTTTGGGAAGATTGAGAAATGTTGTTTTCAGAGTTACTGGCAATCGACCTAGTCAGTCATTTAGGTGCAGTTTGCATTCATCCAAGTGGTATTTTATATTGCAGAACAAGAAAAATGTTAATGTATCTGCCCATCGCTTTATCCAATGTCATGGTTAAGTGCCAAAGGGGAAAAAGCTGTCCATTTTTTCTGAAAAGAGATGGGAATTAAAGCTGGCGAGGTCAGAGTGTGTAGACTTTTAAGACTTTTACAATGTGTATATATAAGGTTATATGAGGTGTGCAAGAACCAAAGCAAAAAGTGATATGTAGATGAACCTTAACAGTTTCTTTACGCTTTATTTCAAGATCTATTTGCCTACTGTCAGTTTTATACATTACATCAATAGCAGGGAATTGGCTTTGTTTACTGTTGCTTGGCAACATATACTAGTTTCAAGCAATAAGGTGGGAGGCAAGCTGAATCTTTATTTCTGCAATAAAATCCACAATAACATTATAACACAACTGTTGCAGCAATGTCAAACCTTGAGTTGACTGTAACAGTCTACTTACTAAACATCTGCACATTTGTCTAATGCTGTAACGGTTAAAGTGCAGACAGGAAGTCACACACTGAAACAACAATGTTCATGTTAATTTTCATAATAAAACACTCCTTGTTGACGCCAGCACAAAAATCTCAAAAAAGAGACAAATCCAAGCACTTCTTCTAACCCTTCGGTTGGAAACACTTCTTGTAGTTGTGTTAATAACACATAAGAATAACTGCGGTTGGCATGATTATGTAATTATCGCGTGAACTCCTCGGTCTCGCAACTCCAGCTATCTGGCAGTGCTGGACTCAAAATCCAGCCGGTGGGGGTTGCCAGATGATGGCTGACGGAGCAAAACTGTACCGGAGCCATCCCACAACGCGCATGCATCCAGTGGAATTCCAGAGTTAGAGATGCTGCAGGGTGGAAGAGCATGCCCAATGTTGGCGTCCGTGTTTTCCGTAGAAAGCAGGAAGTTTTCTTAACTGATGTAATCTGTCCCTATTTTTCCATGCATGGCCTCTTAAAAAACATTCCCATTTTTGTTTTGACGTGTTTGTTGTAATGATCTGATTTTTGACTGCCAACTGAATTGTGTAAAGGCAGCCAAGAAAGCCCCGCACTCATTTAAAAATCTGAACTTTCATTACAAGTGACATGAAATCTCTCTATAAGTCTATTTTTTACAATTCATTTCAATATTGTAAGAAATAAAAGAAAATGTTTTTTTGTTGGGTGTGCCACTTTTAGATTTAGATGGCGAAGGCACATCAGGCACGCCTGTGACTGTAACTTTCCCTAACCGTAAACATACTGTAGTTTTAATAATTTGGGGGGTGTTTTTGTTTAATGGGGAGCGAGGGTAAATAAATCAAGATCGCATTTACTTGAACCCAGTTCAATTAAGTGGTCAACAGCAACAGTCTTGATCAAAGTCCTCAGCTGGACTCGAGCCGTAGACATTTGGGTTTATTGCTGGCTCTTTAGACCACCCTGAGAGAAAGAATTTTAAACATTGGCATGTAACGCAAAAAAATCTCATCTTGGAATGTAAGCCAGGGTTTTGCACAATTGTTCAATATCAACATCCTTGTGCAGTGATCACGTGACATGCTTTCCTGGTGTGTCGTTTAGTTAAGAGGATTTGTTGAGCATTTTAATTGAGGAAACACAAAATAGTAATAAATAGAATAGCCATTACAATGTAAGGTTTGTAATTGTCCTCACAAGTCTTCAGTCAAAACCTTCCCAAACTGTGTGATGTCATCTTTAATCTCTGTTTTCATGACTCTGTGAAGGAATTAACATCCTAACCTCTCCCTGCCACTGTCTCTCTCTCCTGGCAGGACTGGGGTCTCTCTCACAGTCCCTGTAGGCTGAATGTTAGTAATGAGGTGGCAAATTACTGTCTTAAAGTTTGATGGAGAGGTCCCCCGCTGACATCCTCACACACACACACACACACACACACACTGTCCCCCTCAGGGCTGTCCGCGACCCCCTGCCAACTGTAAAACACCAATGCTCCACACTCTTTATTGACGAGACAGCAGTGGTTTTCACTGACTTGCTATTTCCCTCCAGCCGTTTGAAGAATTGTTCTTCGTTTTCACAGGCTGGCTGATTGACATTTCTCTAGGACCAGACACCCTGCAGTTAAACTACAGAAGAAGAAAGAGCAGACATCAGGGAAAGGTTTAAAATGTATAGTTTCACTTGCTTTTTTTGAGAGCCACACATCTTTATTATGTAGTAATTAGGGCTGTCAAGTGATTAAAAAAATTAATTAATTAATTAATTGCAAGCTTTGCGATAAATTAATTGAAATTAATCACACATACCAATATTTGCTGTAAGCATTTAAAAATATTTCAGTGCAAATATATTTTGTCAGATGATTGAATTAATGAACAAATAGATATTCTAAGCTTTAAAAGGAGTTGATATTTCAAGCTTGGAATACAACATTTGAAATTCTTTGCTGCATAAATTGCACAAAACGGTGCTTCTGTCATCAGTTCCATCCGGGTGTTTTTTGAAGCCTCACTCCAATGTGTTTTGGTATTTGATCTTTTCTGACAATGTTTTATAATTTTTGACAAATAACTTTATTTTGTGCTTAAACTTAAAAAATTAAGCTGTTGCTTAAATGGAATTGACTACAGTAGAATCTGGGACTTTCATGTAGTCTGGTGTCATAATTAGGGATGAGGGCAATACCAACATTTTTCCTTTTCGATACCATTAGTTTGTGGTACTTTTTCATCGATGCCGATATTGATACCGATACCAATACTTTTTGCCCCTTAAAGGAAAATCACGATTGCAGTGTTCATTAATAACTTTATTGCAAGGGCAATATGAAATATGAATAAAACTCATGAACATAAATATTTGAAAGAAATGCTTATAAAATGATAATAAAATAGATAAATGAGTAAATTAAATAAAAATAAGATGAAAATTTATCTTTTTTAAATTATAATAAAAAAAATACAAAATTAAAATTAAATACAAAATAATAAAATTTCTTAAATTGAAAGATCAACATATTGCTCAAGAACCTGCATTAAACCAGTAAAACATCATAACACAACATCATCATCACCAACACTAGCAGCATCATCATCATCCTCGACATCAGCAGCAACAACATCATCATCAACACCAAAATGCAAAATGATAATTTCACTCGTTCTTATTACACTGAAAGAGAATTTGGATGTTGACCTTATTCTGACTTCTCATCATCCCTTGTGTGAATTATGAACAACACTTCCTGTCGCTAAGCAGGCACCAGTGTTTTTCAATGAAAACAGCTAATGCTCATTCGTCTTTTCTTTTCTTAGTTGCTTGATAATGTACAACAGCATATTCACCAACTAGATACGGTATACTAGATCAATTAGCGGCTAGATAACGTAACAATTCATTCAAGTTTTAGATTGGTGAAAAGCAACATGTTCACATTTTTAGGTTTAAGCCGATTTCGTCGCTGATTAATTGTCTCTCCTGCCTTGGAAAACAGTCTCTCAGCTGGAACTGAGGTTGTAACTGTTCCAAGAAATTTTTTTGACACTTTACTGAGCAATGGAAACACTGCCTCATTACTTTTCTACCACAGCAAAGGGTCCTCACTCAAATGACTTTTTCCTCCATGAGTCTGTGCATCTCAATGTACGCGTTTGTGTTTGCATTCCGATTTGCCTGAGAAGCCATCACATTTTTGGAGGAGACGGACCAGAGGTATGACTTTTGAAATAGTTACATACTGTTCACCTGAAACTTCCCTTGTGGCCTCTTCAAAGGGCTTGAGTGCTTCAATGGCTCGGCTGATCTGTGACCATTCTTCCTCGGTTAAGCGCAGTGTGTTTTTCCCCACAAGACAAAACGCTGTCACAACTGCTTGTTGTTGTTCATACAGCATATATAACACCAAATTACATCTTGTCTCTACTGCTTGGATTAGTCTGTGTTCAGGCAACTGCAGCTGACATTGAATTTCTTTAAGCTTGTCAGATGCTTTTGTGCTCTGGTGGATGAACTTGACAATTGCACCACATTTCTCCAGGATGGAGTCCAGAACTGTGTCAGTCTTAATGGCATCCTGAACAACCAAGTTGAGGGTGTGTGAAAAACACAGAATATGTTTCCAGTGGCTTTTCCCCACAGCTGAGACCATATTGGCTCCATTGTCTGTAACAACAGCATGGACTTTGTTGGCAATGCCCCAGTCATCAGGTAACTTTGTGAGGAGTTCAGATACATTGTCTGCTGTGTGCTGTACAGCTACATGAGTTGTCTCTACAGGTCTATTTAGATATTTTGTTGTAAGCTAAGATATTTTGTTCATCTAAAAATGTATCATTTATAGCCTGATATATACAGAATTTTTACTTCCATTAATAACATTATAAAAAACAAATCTCAATATTTTCTGATGGATACATTACACGCATATGAACCTTTACATTTGTCAACTAAATGAAAGAGTGGTGAACATGACTTTATCCAAGATTCATGTAGCTCAGTTGCATATTTGGGGTAATTTAATAAAATAATGGTTCATTCAATTTTGAATCACTTATAACAGATTAATTGTCACCTGTACCTGGATATTCTTTGCCTTTCATGAAACTCTCCTGCAATGTCTTTTGACAGGTGGTGCAGGGGACTTTGAGGCTTGCTGGTTGTCTTCATGGCGATGTTCAGCCTCTTTAAAAGTGTCAGGGTGTGTTGTCTTCAAATGTTAAAAAAGAGATTGCTAGTGTTGCTGCTATGTGGCACCGATTTATTGCAGATGGAGCACATGGCATTACCTTTGGTCTTGGGTGAAAAATAGCACACACTATGCTTCTTTTTCTCTGGTGCTGCTGTGCTGAGCTCACTCTGAGCAGTGGAGTGAGGATTGAGGCAGTGCTTGACTGAGGCTGCACAGTGAGCCTTTGGCTCTGACATCTGATAGGCTACAATAATCATGTGACACGGAAGACCATCTAAAATACGCCAGGGCTGGTTTTCACACATAAATTTAATGCCTAAAACTCTCAGAGTGAAAACAAATTGCACGTTCTGTATTAGCACAGTGGTATCGCGATATTTAAAAAAGTATCGACTCAAAAATATCGACTGGCGGGTATCAAAGTATCGATACCAGAGTATCGATACGCCCACCCCTAGTCATAATAAAGGCATATTTTTGGTTTCAAGAGGCCTACACCATAGTGAGCATTTATACATGTTCACTGGCCTGTCTGTGTTGCTGGCAGTGGTGAGTGGATTGCCAGCTGACAGTCAGAGTGGAGACACATTACTGGTTAAGTGATTGGCTTAAAGCACAATCTGGTGCAGCAATGAAAAGGAACCTGCACAGTGAAGACATATCCCCCTGACTGCAGGAATTTCAGCAAAACAACTCACTGTTCCTTATCTACAAACAGTGTTTGAGTGAGATCTTTTTTTATTGTAAGCTTCGATCACTTGGTCCTTTATGTTGCATCTTTTTATTTGTTGTTTTTATGTTTCTGCACGTGTGTTGTGTTTTTAATCACCAGTGTTATTGCATGGTGTTTTTATTTGTTCTTATGTATAGTAAGGATTGTTTTAGAACTCTGGACCAAGGTGATGAGTCAGCTTAAAAAGCTGGGACTAATTGCATATAACGCCTTGTAATGAAGGTCCTTTCATTACCACTTTGTGTAGCACAATATGTTAACTGTTAATAATAGAATCAGACACTAAACCAGAAGATTGCATTGTTTTATTGAAATGTTACATTTTGCTGATGCTGTTAAGTAGATACCTCCTCAGTGGTGAGAGGTTTCCTGTAAGACAAACACACATTCAGTTTGTCTCAGTTAGTTAAACATGAAGTAATGGTATAAAGCACTACATACAACATGTTAGTTTACTGATTTGTGGCTGTGTGTAATGTTTGAATGCAAGTTCACTCACCTGTTGTGTCTCCTCTTCTTCTTCTTCTTCAGTTAGGCAGACTGGACACAGCTATGGTGTATTGCTGCCCCTACTGTTTGTTATTAAGACCTACATCAAATCCTTTTGTACAATCGTGTTTTATGAAGATAGTCCACCAATTTCTTTGTTTTGACCCAAGAATCCAGATTTAGAAGCATGTGTCTCCTCTTCAGGGTGTTCTGGGCAAAAGAGCGCTGAATTTTTAACCACTCCTCTTGACAGAATCAGTGAAATGTAACTAAATTTCCTAGCTTCCTGGCACAGGCTTGTTTCTTCAGCACAGTCCACATCTTCTCTATGGGGTTCAAGTCTGGACTTTGGGAAGCCCATTCCAAAACCTCAATTCTAGCCTGACTCAGCCATTCCTTTACCACTTTTGGTGTGTGTTTGGGATCATTGTCCTGTTGGAACAGCAGACTGCACCTAAGACCCAATCTTCTGCTGATGATTTTAGGTTTTCCTGAAGAATTTGGAGATAATCCTCCTCCTTCATTAATACATTTACTTTCTTTAGAGCAGCAGATCCACTGGCAGCAAAACAGCCCCACAGTATAATACTACCAGCACCCTGCTTGACAGTAGGTTTGGTGTTCTTGGGGTTAAAGGCCTCACCCTCTCTCCTCCAAACATATTGCTGCTCACTCCGGCCAAACAACTCAGTTTTTGTTTCACCTGACCACAGAGTTTCCCCCCAGAAGGTTTTTTCTTTGTCCATGTGATCAGCAGCAAACTTCAGTTGAGCTTTAAGGTGCTGGGAGGGAGGGCTTCTTTCTATCACAGCAGCCTCTCAGCTCATGTTGATGTAAAACACACTTGACTGTGGACACTGTCACCTGTCTTCCAGCAGCTTCTAATTCATAGCAGATTTTCTTTGTGGTGGTTTTTGTTTGACTCTTGACCATCCTGACCAGTTTTCTCTCAGCAGCAGGTGATAGTTTGTTTTCTTCCTGATTGTAGCAGTGACACAACTGTACCATGCACTTTATACTTACTTGTTCAAATCAATAATGAGCTCTTTCAGATCAATGCTGAGCTCTTTAGACATTCCCATTGTAGTGTTTGTGGCTGAGTCTAATGGGTGTATCAAACAAGCCCTACTAAAATGGGCCCAGAAAAGTCATCAGCTGCTAAATTGATGGTTCAAGTTGTATATTTTGAACCAGCAGATTCAGTCACATTTTCAGAAGACATAATAAATTCATTATTGAACCAAACTTCAGGAATGTTTTTTGTGACAAAGTAGTATGTGTTCCACGAATTCCATCACAGAAAAATAGAGTTGTAGAAACCATTGGAACTCAAGACTGTCACCATATACATGCTCTTTGCAAGTGCAGGCACACTTTTGACCATGACTGTAGGTGGGGAAGTGAGAATGCAATCACAAGTGGTCAACCGAGATGCAGTTTAATGAGATGCAGGTGTGGACCGATGGAGCTGTCTACTTGTGATCGGGTCACTCATACAATGGACCAACTAATGGAAACAATATTAATTCCCCATGAACAGATTTAGATAATGTTTACTGATACAGATCACATATTTGGTACAGAAAACCTGTGTCTGCATATAACCTTTCATCAACATTACAAGTACTCTCTCTATAATTCCTAGATGTGATGTTACTATCAATTAAAGAAAAAATAACATATCTATATTGCTTGCTAAAGCAGGTCTTTAAAATATGTGAATCTACAAATGTATCATGACATCAAAATGAAGAGTGTCATTAATACTATGAAACACTGCAGAAAAACACATCATTTATTTTTTATGAAACCAATTCCCTGGAGAAGCCTTGCCTGCCCAGTGAGCATTCTCATGGGAAAACTAACATCTCACTTCTTTTTTCCTCCCTCTTTCCTTTCTTCTACCCCTCTTCCTTCTTCTCTAATAAAGTAAAGAGAGCTGAGGGGTCATAGCAGTGGCAGGGTAGGTCTGTTTGATCCCCATGCCGTGCTATCTTCAGTTTTCTCCATTCAGCCCGCATGGACGGGGATCAGTGGAGTGGACCACCCGTCTGCCCAAAGGGACAAAAGTCTCCCTGCTAATTGCTGCCACATCAAATGAAAAGGGACATCCCAAATAGGAGCCCTCAGACTGATGGAGAGGGGGAGAGGGAAGAATAAGGACAGTGAGTTATTCTTTAAGCTGCTCACTGGTTTTACTCTGGTTACGTACTGGTTCTGTTGAATATCAGTGAACAAATTCTAATTTGTTGCAACTGTTGTGACTATTCAGGATTTTAATATTGTGTGTAGTTTTTTGTGTCTTTATTTTGTAACATATGCATTTTCATGCTTAAAACTTTAAATTTTTGATAAGACCAGGCTTGTAATAGCACTATGCTCAGAGAAGTCAACCTCATGGCAACTACAGTTTGTTGTTGGCACATCCTCATCTATCCTTGATATATTAAAAGAGTACTTACCTAGTAAACCTCTTTCGGAAGCAGTCATTTTTTGGCTTAGAAGCAAGAACAATTAAGCTGCATTAACAGTAGGTATTAGTTTGCACACAGATGGAACCAACTCCCTGACAATCTTAAAGTTGCAATAATTAATAAACAAAAATAAATAAATAAACAAATTGTTTTGCAGTGGGGGAATGTCACTAAGTACATTTACTAAAGTACTGTTAAAGGGTAACTCCACAAATTGTACACATTAATGTGTGTTTACAGGTCTTGGGAAGTACTAATGCATATGTGAAAAAAGTAGTATAAAGCCTTTTGTGGCTCCAGTGGAAGCTGCATGTAATCTGATAAATTGCCTCGAGTGATGTCACTCAATGGTGAAGTTACATTGTAGGTAATTTAGGCACAAGGTTATTTAGAGGATAATGATAATATGATGTTTTGCTCACACTTAAGAGATACAAACTGGTAATATTATCCTGCTATACATCTAATTAGGAGATGATGATTTCTTCACAAATAAATACAGAAGTCTGTTCACCCCTCTTTTTACCCAAATCAGATCCACATCAAATGAAAGACAGTCGTGGTGTTTTGCTTGGTCTCTGTTCTTTTTAATTTCTGAAGTTACTCATGAAAGTACTTATTCTTTCAATAAGTACTTTCATACCTTACTCTATGTGAGTAGCTCTACTTGTTATTGCAAAGTAACAGTACTTATACTTGAGTACAGTTTTTGGCTTCTCTACCCACATCTTCCCCCACTGTCTCTGAGTATTAAACTGACAGCTGTCAATAAGACAGTTATCTGTGTGTGAGAGACTAAATGAAGAACAGAGATGAGGAGATACCTGGATTTTCTTTTCATTAAAGAATAAGACAACAGATTTGTGTGTTAACAGCTCAATTAAAAAAAATCTGGTCCTCACTAATTTCTAAACCCTGCCCTGCTACCCTTGACCCTCGTCCAGCAAGCGACCAAGCTATAGTCCTCGACAAGAATAAATTAGATAGTTAGGAAAAAAAGGAAACCAGGGACTAGATCTTTTTTTTTTACTCTAAACTTTTTAAGGTTTGAATGCTTATGGACCACAGAAAGGAATGTTTTTTGTTAAAAAAAAATGTAATAGTGGCTGTTGCAAGCCTCTGATAAGGCCATCCCATCATCTTATCCAGCCTATATGAAATGATTAGACAGGCTACCTGTCTGTCTATCTTCATACCATCGCTACATGTGGCCAAATCTTCCACAGGGCTAGGCAGATGCATTGCTAAAGCTCAGCAAGCTAGTGGCACAAGAATGGCAGCTGCTCTTCAACAGCTAACTCAGCAGCACTAAGCACACAGCCGCTGACCCAAAGAACAAATGAAAAGCGGTGGCAGTGACAGACTGTTGTTCAGCCGCTAACCGAGCACACAGTCCCAGAGCCCAATAGAAGATGCACTGCGGCAGCATCACACTCCTTTAGCTGCTAACGTTGGCATAAAGCACACAGCCCCAGGTCTGCGGCAGAAGCAACAGCCTCTTTCAGCAGCTGATGTTAGCGTAAAGCACACACCTGTCACTGTCACGCACGGCAGCCTTTTCAGCCTGAGGTACATTAGTGACAGCATTTTTTGCTCGTGTTTACATGATTGTTGTTAACAGAGTTGTTGGTTTATGTAATTATTAAGGCTGTCAAGCGATTAAAAAAATCGAATTAATTACATTCTTTGTGATTAATTGAAATGAATCGCACATACCAGTATTTGCCGTGAGAAGCAATTAAAAATGTTTGAATGCAATGGATTTTGGCAGTTGAGTTAAACAATGAATAGATGGACATTATAAACATGAAAAGATCAACATCTTTTATTTACCAAATATTCTGAACCTTTTTTCACTGTTGGTATGCAATAAGGACATTAAAAAATATGACCTCATGCATATGCAATTGAGGAACAAAAAAGAATCAGACTTGTTTCAGAAAAAACAATGAGGTAGGACATTGTAATAATTTTCAATGTCATATTTATAACTATAACTATAATGACTTAAACAACATAGACTAACAGTATATATGGTGCAGTTTGAGACGCAAGGCATAACATGTAATTTCACAAAACATACAAAGCATCTCCAACCTAAGAACAGGCTAACAGTCCCTTTGACCTCTACAGCCTACTATCTCTTCAATATATCTTACCATAAACTTAGTCAACACACACTGACAGTTTAACATCAAGTGCAATTACATATACAGTGTGTAACATTCATTTCATTAAACATATAGACCCTCGAAAAACAACCATCAACCTCAATTCCTTCTATTTTCTCCAGTATCTTGTATGACAAAATAAATTCAACCAAGCAACAATGTCAACTTAACAGTTACAGACCCAGCAGCCACACAATAGCCCGAGACAAACTAACTTGTTCTCATTCTCTTGAGTTCAGGGCTGCCCTCTTCTTTTAAACTATGTTACCTGCAAGTGAAAAAGTGAAAAAAGTCTCTCACAAAGGAACAGAAGTGGCAGGGGTGGCCAGGTATTTGCGAGCCAGGGCAGACAGCTGTGGATGGGCCCATGCATGAGTGGACCACCACTGCAGTCGGCACTCCTCCATACTGATGCTGGGCTCTGCTTTATAGAGGCTCAGCCCTCTGTAAGAGCATGAAGCCTACAGCAGGAGGCTCCGCTTCTTCTTTGCTCGTTCCTCTGAGGGCTCTGGAGTTGCCATCTTCAGCCATCCATTATTGATATTAGCTTGCCGTTCAGATAGGTCCCTTTTAAAGGAAGAACCTCTCTACGTAAAACATAGGTCTCACCCCATAGAAGCTCAGTCACATATCTACAGTGGATGATTAGGGGTGCAAACATTAATTTTATTATATTCAGGTGACATCAGTACATCAGTACATTTAAAATAAGAGAAGCTATTATTATTACTATAATTTATTTAAATCTTTTTGGCTAAAAAATATGCAGAACAAAAACTTATTGCAATTATTTATGACAGATATTGCAGTTGGTTTTGGTGGAAATTATATTTTTTGCACTTCATTTTCACTGAGATTTGGATATTGCATTTAGCCATATTGCAATTTTGCGACTATTTTCGATAGTATTTCAATTAACTGTCCAGCCCAAATTAAAATTTCATAGTGAATTCAAAAAGCTCGGCAAAAAACATGTAAGAACAAATATGTTCAATTTGATTATTAATAAAACAACATGCACACCTGCTGTGTGTGTGGGTGCTTTTACCTGCATAGTTCAAGGATGGTCTCCAGCCTCTGCAGTTTGTCCCACTCAGATGTGGTCAACAGACTAAGTTTTGCTTCTGTCTGGCCAGAGTAGCCATTACAGCCTCCTTGTTTTTCAGGAGATGAGAGATCATAGTTAGCAAGTTCCATCTTGTAGAAACATCACGTATTAGTTGGTCTCTGTTGTCCAAGCTCTGTTTGTTATGGTTGTATTTCCTCCGTATTGGCAGGGCTGTGTTTACTCTGTCCCACTATCTTGCAACACTTTGCCAATCAGTCACTAAGCCCACTGTCACCAAGGCAAACAGTAATTGTTCTTTGCCACGTATAAGCAATACAAGGCACATATTCTAATGGAAGCTTTCTTGCTGCAGCGACCATATTTTGAGCGCTGTACGTTCCAACTCTCATTGAGAGTTGAACACCAGTCACGCCGAGGTAATTTCTATTGCTTACCGAGGTCCAATGATCCCCATTCAGGGCAACATATTTGGCCTCAGCCAATACATCAGCCTTTGTTCTCTGTTCAGTGCCATATAGCTGCTCGATTTTGGACATGATTGTGCCTCTCGATGGCGGCTTATAAGTTGTGTCAGAGGATGCAATCTGTAAAGCTTCCGTTAGCCCCCTGTCCTCAACCGTCGAAACAGGCCTGCAGTCCATTGCCATCCATTTTGCAATTGAGTTGGTTTAATCTGTCACTAGTAGACTTACTCAGTTTCTGGCGGCCAGAAGCCAAGAAGCCAAAGGGGCCAGAAGCCAAAAGCCGATGAAAGTAAGCTTTGAAAAAAGCTTTTCATACGTGCATAGTTCGCTGTTAATAAGTGCACAGGTACCTACTAATAAATGCATAATAAAGTCTGTCTTAATCTTAATAAAGCAAAAAAAAAGCTAAGTAAAGGTTTAAATTTCAATTTCAATTTCTTACACAGAGTTTGAGTTTTTTGCTTTTCCTTGCTGAATCAAAGTGAATGAACTATCCAGTTATGGGGTATATTAATAGTATTATGAATCGACAATCGTTTTTAACATTAAAGAGATGTGAGTACATCGATGTGCAGGCACTGCATCAATATAAATGTACTATGAATCAGTCCATGGCATTTTTAAAGTTCATTATCGGTTGACTCAGGCTTAGTTTAGCTGCTAATTCTGCATAGCGTCTCCAAATCTTGTTTATGGATAAAGTTCAGAGCAAGGCTCTCGTTTAACTTTTACAAGAGTTACATTAGCGCACTGCCTCTGTTGCTATTGGATCCACGCTAAACAACCTGTCTGACAATGCTGACACGGTACAGTGCACCATTAAGTCTAAAGTTTGGAAGACATTTGGATTTTAAAAGAAAGAAGGAAAACTGGACAAAGTCTTTGTGAGGGCCATAGAACAGCTATTAAGTTCACCAGCAGCATGACGGAACACTCACCTGGGGAGATGATATGATGAAACATATGCATGCCACGAGGAGGAATGTGTGGATGGTACGGCTTGAACGAGCCAGAAAACACAAGACAAAGACACGGACATCAGACCTCCTTCTCCTTCTCCTGTTACAACTCTGCGATATCTGAGGCACCTGGGCCTGACTGTGTGACACAGTTCATATTCATAATGTCAAAGTGTTTGTTCATGCAGCAAGTCTTTTTTGTCCGTGTCTACTTCAAAAGTCATAATCACAATCATGATGGCCCATGAGTAGAAGACAGTACTGATGTGGACTTTAGTGACAGGGCAACCAATCATTATTCTCATTCCTGCCCTCACTGTGATTTCAAAGTGACATTGTCTTCCATTTTTTTCCCATGATGACGTAACAACAGTAACAAAAATACTTGGGGTTCCCTGGTCTTTCATGAAGTATGCATAGAAATATCTTATTCTGATTTATAATGGAAAATGAATGACTAAATGAAACAAATGTTAAGAACTGTATTAGACCGCATCGTCAACTTGTACGGAATTGTCCTGTATTCAAAATGTATCATCCCTAACTCGTATATGAGCCCCTGAATCCTGATGTCTCAGATTGTCTTATAAGGCAGAGATGCACACCACTAGTAGATTTACTAGTTATAATCCTAGTACTAATATTTAAGTCATGATGTGATTTTCTTTTTTTGTTTTACTACTCATCAAAGATCAGGTATTTGAAAAAGAGTTGGAGAGACATTCCCAGATTAGTTCTGCCCGTGCGACCGCCCGCTATGTTATTGGGAAGCAGACAGTAGCTGACTGACTGCCTGTTTGACTGGCTGCCCCCTTATTGTCCTTTAGCAATGAAAAAGATCAGTGGACCAGGACCCAACAACAAAAGGCTTGGAGCCACCACTCTCTGTGTGTTTGTGTGTTCGTGTATGTGTGTAGCTGTTATGGCCCAGTGATATAAGTGTCTCTGAGCCCCGGCCGGGTCGCTGCACCACATAGGGACAGAAAGAGAGAAAAAGCTGTCACTTCAGAGGGCCTTTTCAAAACCTGCACATCTTTAGAGAGACAGTCCCTGAAAAGTCACAGTCCATATAGTTCTCCGGACATTCGAATAGCCACGCTAAGCTTCTTCATCAAATGACTTGTTTCTTAACACCCCCCTCCCATCCCAGCATTACCCCTCCATTTCTCATGCATTCCTGTTTTCTAATTGTGTTGCCTTTGTGTCACAGTGAGGCTTTGTTGGGGGCTTGGATTTGCTGTTGAGGTGTAGTTTGAAAGTGTTTATTGGTGTGCAGTTTCCACATGTTGTTGGATCTTGTTGTCAGAGGTCACAACCTGTTAGCGTTACGGTGGCGCTAGAGTGAGGCTCACATCTTGATCCATGCCAGTGGGTCACGCTAGGCCTTTGAAAGCAACAAGACAAACAGATCTTTTGGACGTCGGCTCATCCATCAAGCACACGTTAAGACTGTATCAGTCAAGCATGCAGTGCTGTCATTCACAAGTAAGTAAGCTGTTGGCAGCAGGAAGCAGGGTCACAAGATGACCTGCTGTAAATCAGTTGGTTAGAGCAGTGGTTCCCAACCTGGGGCTTGCAACCCCATTGAGGGTTTTAAGATGAATCTTGGGTATAATATGAGAACCTTTACTGATGTGTTTTCATGGGCTTTGATTAACTAATACATTAATTAAATTAGTTATAACCTTTAAGAGTAATCCTTTAAAAATGATTCATATTTAGGAATTTAACAGCATGCAATGTATAGACATGCAAACTATGAAGAGGTGTTGCTAAAGGATAATGCCTCATATAAGGGACTAGCACAAAAAGTTGGGAACCATTGAGCCTATATTTTTCCATTCCCAGTGAAAACGTGTCTGCGGTTAAAGGGTCACTATGTAGTTTTGGAGAAGAAATTCAAACTCAGAAATATGTATTTTTTCCATAACTGAATAAACAAGTTGTTCTCAGAGGAAAATAAGGTCCCAGAACACTGTTTGAAGCTAGAAAGGTGGCCGGGTCCATCACATACAAACAAAGTAAAACAGTATAAATTGTGTTGTTCTTTAAGGTCAGTTTGTTTGTTCAGTCTATTCAGCCATTAAAACAAAGAGAGTTTGTTTATTTAGTTTGTTTAGGCATAAATAAATCAGTCAATGCAGATCTTTCTTGATTTTTTTATTTAGTCCATCTATCCCTGCATTTGGGAGGACACACTGTGCTTTTCAGTTTGTATTCCAATCGGAAGGTAGCGGGACCTACCCATAATTGTATAACCTGCTGAGTCATTATGAAGCTCAGTTATGTTGGCACATGTTGTTAAACTCATGTGAGACGTCTATTTTTTCTTTTTTTTTTCGCTTATTCCGTTTCTGGTTTAGCCAGTTAACTTGTGGTTGCTATCGCCAGATATAGTGTGAGTCTCTCATTTTCTTACAGCTCAGTCACTTCTTCAGGCTCTCCTGTCCTATTGAGAAACAGGTCGGAGTTTGGCTACAGTGTAGTCGAGAGGTGATCACAAGCAGATGCCCACCAAGTTTATCAACTAAACAGCAGAGTCGTAGTTGCTAAAACTCATAAGGTCACTACAAATTAGGAGGGGCTTACTCGTGTTTGCTTGTTTCATAGGTCCCCTTGCAGTGATGGTGAATGTCCAGACTGTCAAAACTCACTGCAACAGGTAGTCCTGTGTCGTTAACTCATGATTCAAATCTGAGTACCACAGTCACAAAGTAACATAGGGACTGTTAATAACAGATAGAGTGAACGAATAACTAACAACATCTTTCACTCCATTATTATTCTGTTTGGCGGCTAATCATGCTCTCAATTTTGGAAATATAGCTCCCATTATGTTTTGAGGGATGTAAACAGCAGTGTTGTAGTCAAGACCACCAAAGCACCAAACATACACACACCTCTGCACAAAAGGGCACATTTCAAATTCATCTGAAAAGATCCACATTCCCATAAACACATGCTCAGAAAAGAAATAAAGGTTCCTCTTCATGCACCTCTTTTATTGCCAAATGTGTATGCGTGTGGGTATATATAAATAAGTGTAACATTAAAAGAAAAAGATGCCTTGCACACTCAAGACTCCAATATTCCTAATTATTTAATGCACCAAAGTAGTGATGTTTTGAGCAAACCTGTGCAGGTTTGTCTGAGGCAGAGTAAAGAAGCAGGCCACTGACACCCTGGAGATATCTGTGCTACAGTAATGCCTTAACCTGGCTCCATCAACTGATGAAACAGACAAACGTGAATTGTGACAGAGTTTCCATGTCATCCTCCTGCTGAAATGTAATAGATGTAGGTTTGTTGCCCACCTTTCTGGGCTGTATTACACTGGCCTCATACAGTGTGTGGCAAATGTTACAGTTACAGTGGTTCATGGGAAAATGTGTTGCAACTTGAGAAAGCACATGCAAAGAGACAAAACACAAGCAAATGAGAAAACATCTTCATCAATGTGACAACACATACACAGCAAATACACACAACACAGCCACCACAGCAGAAGTGCTTTGGGCCTCTAGGGAGAGCTCTCTCCACCTACTGGTATAAGCAGGACTGATTCTGTTAACAGAACTCATGTTGTGAGGCTGATGGTGATGTTAAGTAGTCAGAGACATTTGTGAATATGAAAACTGACAATATTGTTAAAATATTATATAACTGTACTTTTTTCAAGTTTGACAGTTGTTGAGGACATGCAGACGTTGATACAACTACGAGGCTACTTCAATATACTGTACAGGACACTGAATCATAATAAAAGTTAGACATTAAGATATTCCTGACCTTTGCTTGATGAAATGTTCTCGAACTGGAACTCTTTACATTTTAATTGAAAACCCTTGCACGAGGTGATGTACAGTCAAGAAAACAAACAAACAAACAGTTGGGTAGGGGCAATTTTTTTTGTCTTTTTTTCTGAGAAATTCTGATTCTGCTAAGGTTTACCAACGTCCAATACTAACACAGTAATTAGGCCTCATCAACCTTGCCTGCGCTTGCCATTGTGGTAGCCTCAGCAAAGTAGGTTAATTGATTTAACCATTAAACGTTAACTAACTTTAAAGTGTGTCAATTAATTTTAATGATGAAATTCAATACTAACCTGGTTATTGACAAAATAGCAGGGTTAAACTCTGAAAGCAGATTTATTGTCTCATTCATGTTAGTTAGATCCGCTCAGGAGGATTCTTAACGTCTTTTTAAGATAGCTCGTATGGTTTATCAACTTACACCATCTATTGACGGGCCTAGGAAATGCATTTAATTTATCCAGTCTGACCAGAAACACGGATGAAATGTATGCCCAATGGAGATAATCATGAATGACCACAGGCGGGGATATCTAATGCAGAGAGGGGGAATTCACATTCACTGTAACTCTAACAGCCGTGCTGCCACTCGAACAATTACAAAAACAGTTAATAGAACACAAAACTCTTCTGTCTTATCAAGTTAGTTTTTATAAAACTGTTTTGTTCTTAATTCTACCCACCAACAAAGAAACTGATGAAAGTATAAAACTGAATTAAATCAGGTATGCTTCATCAAATCATCTGGCCTCTTACACATAAAATACACAAAGTATAAAGTGAATGTGAATTGTTGATTGATGACTAAGCTGTTCAGCAGCAGCTTCACAATGACTGTGCTTCGCAGAAATATGTGGGTGCACTTTCTAATGTTGTCTTAGAAATAAGATAAATGGATGTAAAATGTGTTGACGTCTTAGTAACATCTTTATAATGTCATAACATGTAATAGGCGTAAAGTAGAACGGAATCTCAAGTGTAATTATTCCTAATGCAAAAGGAAAGGGCCACTCTAGAAAATAAAAACTGTAAATGAGGCAACTGGATTTATTTATGTTTTAAAGATATTGATCCCACTGTTTCTCCTCTGAATACTGTCCAAGTGTTTTGTTTTGTTTCGTTATTAGTTTTTTTCAAAGCTGCACTAATAAATATGTGATATTATGTGTAATGTGAAAGGAGACACTGCAGTTCAGAATTAAGAACATGCTCTGGTTGATGACCCTCCAATTTACTGTTTGGTTCTGTCTCATAGCTCTCATTACACTCATTTCCAGGCACAGCTTTTTTCAGTGAAAACAGTAAAAATTATTATTTCTAACCTTGTCAGTTCACACATTAATATGTATATGTATATATATGTGTGTGTGTGTGTGTGTATACACACATATGTGTATATATATATATATATATATATATATATATATATACACACACACACACACACATATATGTGTGTATGTCAAACTTCTGAAAATGTTTCGTCTGCTCCAGTTGCTAACAGCTGTCTGCTGACGCCACTCTTGTAATGTACAGTCACGGTTAAATGTTTACATACACTAGTAAAAAACATGTATGTACAAGTGTATGTAAACTTTTGACCACGACTGTAACATATAAGATAACATGTAAGCTAGGTGGATGACCTAAAAGTTCCAGATTCTACTTATAAAACATTGTCAGAAAAGATCAGAAAAATACCAAAACACACTGATGCTCAGATGGAACTGTTGACAGAGAGCACTGTTTTGTGCACTTCAGGAATGTCTGTGCCATCGGAGTACTTCAAGCTTCCTTTTAAAGTTTAGAATGTCCATTTATTCATTGATTCACTTATCTACCAAAATTAATTTGCATTGACATATTTGTAAATGTTTACAGCAAATACTGGTATGTATGTATATAAATACATATATATATATATATATATATATGTATACAGAAGACTAGTGTGCTCTCATCGTCATCTCATCAGGAGTTAGATATGATGAGGGTTCAGTTTTTTATTACTGCCCATCCGTGAACTGAGATGTCTGCACAGAGCCCAAAGGATAAAGGACAACACCCAGCCAGCCACAGTCTGTTCACCCTGCTGCCACCTGACAAAAGATAGGTATCCACTGCCATACCACCAGATACAGAGCAGCTTCATTCCCCAGGCTGAGACTCCTCAATTCACCCCCTGCACTCCATTATAAGAAATAGTTGATTTTCATGACCTACAATTTATTCATCCATTTATATAGTTCTTGTTTTGTGAGTAGCAAAAGTGGACTGCAACCTGCATTTTGCTGTGCAGCCTTGTGTTGTAGAATGATAAATAAATGCAGCTTGTACCTTGCACTCCTTTTCTCTCTCTCCACACTACACCACTTGCGTTAGGTATCACATCACTCTCATTCCTTAATCGTAGCATACATGTATGTCATAACCTATATTTATTGACAGGGTGTAGTAGGTGAATGTATTCTGTAAGTCTGTTCTGTCTCCTCAATGGTCATGTCCTTTGTTAAGTTTTAATTTTAGTTTGTAAATCCTCTGCAGTATGCCAAGCCAGACTCTTATCAAGGACTGCTTTGTCCCTTTGTGAAACTTCAAACTCACTGCCATACCACCAGACTGAAGAGCAACATCTTTCCTCAGGCTGCTTAGGGAATTATGACAGAAATTACATTATCATTATATATATAACAATGTTATAAACAGATAAAAGGAAATGTGTCAGAAAAGGACAATGCCGTTGTTGTTGTTGTTGTTTAAGTGTGTGGACCTGTGTTTTTGTGCTGCTTGTTACATTTGACTGTCCTAATCAGCTCTCATTGTCATCTCATCAGGAGTTAGATATAATGAGGATCAGTCTCTCATTACTGCCCATCTCGGCTCAACCCAGTTTAACCTCTGACCGCTACCTCCCTCTAGCCAATCAAGATTGTTTCCCTCACTCTTCCCTTGTTAGCCTTATGGTCAGATATTAGATACACAAATATTTTTGATGGTGACAGAATGCATGAGAATTGAGAAGGAAAGAGCCAGACGATGTGGGATGGATACAGCCTTCCCACCAAATAATCCAAAATCAAGTTCAATTTTGAAATAGGTTCTTATTGACAAAAATAAACATTAATGTGAACAAAACAAAGTGGCTTGGGGCGACTGCCAAAAATCAAAATATGTAATTTAAAAAAAAAGAAGATTTAAACAAATTTACAGGAAGATGTTGACAAAACTTCGACCAACACCTCAAATAACATAACTATTGGGAGTGTAATATAGACTCATATTTATAGTAGGCTGGTAGTGAAGGGGTGGGGGTGGGGGCCTGGCAGCAGGGGTCACAGGAAGGGTGGATGTGAAGATTAAGGGGCAACAATGAGTTAAATGTTACCCCTCCACACCACGTAGGGGTCGAAGCATCCCCCCAGTGTACATAATTTGTCTTGAATAATTGAGTGTGTGCGTGTGTGTGTGTGTGTGTGTGTGTGTGTGTGTGTGTGTGTGTGTGTGTGTGTGTGTGTGTGTGTTTAGCCAGGGCTCAGGCCTTGCTCTCTGGTAGTTGGAGGTGAAGGGGCTCTCCAGAGAGAGTGGAGGACCCTCGCTGTCAGACAGGAATCTGAAGAGACCTCCCAGTAGCCCTCAGTGTAAGACCCTGCTGCTCCATTTATTCACTCAGTGGAGGAAGGTTGAGAGAGTGAAATTGTTCACGTCATTTGATTTCAAATATATACCGACATGTACCAAATGTGATTTAATTATGTATAAAATGTAATAATCCATTAAAACCGTATGAACTGAACTGATTTCTCCAGGTCAAGGCATTTCAAGAGATTTTTCTTTCTTAAATGTAATTTTTTTTTTTTTTATTATACTCATGTACAGCAATTAAGACAAAGCGTCATTTAGTCAAAAAGTCCAAATATTTATTGGCATATGCACAGTTAAAAAAAAAAAGTTTTCATGTATAATGGAATTCTTTGCCTTCCAGTCTGAATGCCGTCTTACAATGAAGCATTTATATTTGAAAACTAAAACATACATAGACAGGAAAACAACACATTTTTTTTTACCTTTCATAACTTAGTCTAACTTTTCAGTTCCACAAAATTCAACATAAATCCAAATTTCAATAAAATGTAGTTGCAGAAGACGTGGTGTTGAAGATGGAGATGGTAGTCAGTGGCGGTGATGCAGTTGGGTGATGGGGGGGGGAGTTATAGTGGAGAGGCTGGAGGTGAATTCAGATCAGATGTTGAAGTGACTGAATAAACCTAACATGAGACACTGCAGAAAGAAAGGATGGTATTTCAGACTGCTGCATGTTTTAACAACAAGCATGTGATTGATGGTGGTGACATGTGCTCATTAAGATGATGCCCTGCCATCTAGTGGCAAGTTTAAAACATGGTGAACACAGGAAGGATCACTACTTGTCTGTGACTCCTACAACTCCTGTAATTGACAGGTAAGTTTCAATGCGCAATGTGCAAAAGAGACTCTAAAGACACTATTCAGTGAAAAGATAAGACCTTGCTCAGATGAGTGACACTCTGAAATGTGCCTGAAGTTACAGGTCTTCTATATGACAAACACTTTTAGCTGCAGAGCATACGTAGCCATATGCCACAACCTGAGGGACAGTGAGTGACCGACACACACACACACACACACACACACACACACACACACACGCACACTGTATATACTGTATAATTAATGTAAATCAATCTTGGTGTTGTGTTTGTGTTGTTATTTGTTGTGTTCTGTCCAAGTGTTTGGACAGATGCTTTGGCAAAATTGTTGTTGAACTTTCATGCCAATAAAGTCCCTTTAAATTTGAATTTGAATTGAATTTGAACATAGAAATATTTGTACGAGGTTCATAATTATGCTCACAATTGAAGGCCTTAAAAAAATGCTTTACTTCATTTTATATTTCTAGAAAGTTCTAGATGTAACTTTTATCACATCACATCATTTTCATCATAACAATTAATCACCAAGATGTGTGATAAGATAAATTATCATTATTAAAGGCTACACTACACAAAATATTAAATGACTACATGTAATGTGAAAGAGGGTTACCTACAGACTTCTGTGGACAGCTTCTTACACCTCATTGTATTGACATTACTAGTGCAGCGCCCGTCTAAAACACGCTATTCAACACAGATGATCTGGTAACATGAGGGGTTTACAGATCAGTCTTACGCCTTCTAAACTGCTCACACTAAGGTGACTGAAGAGTCTTCAGTCACCTGGATGCAGACACAGCAGAACTCTGCAGGAGCATGCACAAGAGTTAGCTCAGCAGCAGACTGATATTCATCATGCCGTTTCTAGTATATTCAGCTGCAGTTGGGCAATGATTTTAAAAACAAAAACGTTTTGACCTTATTCACTGATTTTAGTGGAACTGTCTCTTGGTGGCATACAGAGTTTTACTGATATTATTATTCGTTGCTCAGGTAAGTTAAGCAAATTGCTGCTAGGTGTAGTTGCTGCCAGCTCATTAGCACAGCTGTGCAGTTAACAAAGACAGGTTTGGGGACGGGAGAGGAAGAGTAGCCAGACGAGGGGTTGTATTAATGGTGTAAACAACACCAACACTCCCCTAGTTTGTGACAGAAAATGTGGGGGTGGGGGCACTTAACAGTGGTAGGAGTCTTTTTGGGATCTTTTTAAAAAGCGTCTAGCCTCCAATCCAGTGAGAGCTTTGCAGACCATCATAGATGCTAATAGTGGAATCAGAATCAGAAATACTTTATTGATCCCTGTGGGAAAAATTGCATATGTTACAGGTAGAAAATATCACACTGTAAACAAAATGTAAATAGAGAAAGTTAATATGTATGTAAGAATAAAAAGTGCTGACACATAAAAGTACTAAAATATGACAAATAACTACAAATATGTAGGTTACAATATTGCACGGGAAATTGAAACGAAAAACTGGATGAATAATTGATGCACAAAAATTGTACTGACAGGCTGTTTACTGTGTATTGTCTGTATCTTTCCAAGAATTTTACTGAGATCTGTGGTTTTATTATAAGGTTAGTGTGGTCAGTCTTTTTACCCCTCTGGAAAGAAGTGCAGTTTAAGGATCCAGTCATTAAAGTGCTGGATCACCCACTTCATGTGTGGTATTTGTAAAGAGGTAGAAACACTTTCACCGTTATACGTGATCTGATGATATGTCGTTAGGCTTGGTTCAATTGAAGTATACTTTATTGTTTCTGGATCTGCAGAGGACTGTATTATGGAGACTGAATGTGTGTTCAACAATTTCAGATGATAAATGCTACATGTGACTGTGTGTGTGGTACTGAACCAGAAAAAGAAGAAAATAAGAAACTCAAAATGATTTACTGTATTACAGCTCTCAATATCAAGCACACTTCATTATATAATTGATACAAATGTATGGTATATTAATATATCAAATGGCAATTATCTACTGCTCAATACAAGTATCAGCAGTCTCATACAGCTGTTGCAAAACATGACTTATTCTGCTATCATTGTGTGGTGTTTGCTGCCCTCTACTGGACCTAACATGCAACAACTGCCACAGACACCTTCTGTTGTCACACAAACTAAATGGTCTGCATTTCTATAGCGCTTTTCCAGTCCTCTCGGACAGCTCAAAGCGCTTTACAATACATGCCACATTCACCCATTCATACACTGATGCCGGAGGCTGCCATGCAAGGCGCCAACTGCTCATCAGGAGCAATTTGGGGTTCAGTATCTTGCTCAAGATACTTCGACATGTAGCTGGGGGGAGCCGGGATTCGGACCAGTGACCTTCCGATCACTAGACGACCCGCTCTACCTCCTGAGCTACAGCCGCAAACTACCTGTCAGCTTGCCGCTTAATATCCCTTACAAAGTCTTTTGATCTGTTGCTGCTTTTTGGTGTGTCGCTAATTGCTAATTTTTGATAGTCATGGTTAGCCACTGCATAAATGTTTTAAATGTATTTAAAGATCTGAAAGATTAGATTAGATTAAATGATGCACAAAGATTCACTCGCACAGTGACTGAAGACTTATTGTGACTTGACTTGGGCGTGCCCCAACAGGTCTAAAGAACGTACTGGGTTAAAAAGAAAATCTCACAATCCTTCCACCTTCAGTGACACCTGGCGAGTGAGCACTCTCACGTTTGACATTTGGATGTATTTTGCAACTCTTTCCTGATTTACAAACACAGCTGCACATGCACACGTGTCCCTCCAGTAATCTGGCACAAACTGGATGGTGTGTTTATTATGCCCCTGTATGTTTATGTAAACCAGGATGATAAGGTATTTTTATCAGCTAAACTCAGTAACCTCAGAAGACATTTCTGTCATCATTTAATCTGAACAAAACCGGGCAAATAGAATAATCCTGTTTGTGTTTGCTCAGCCTTTCAAAGCCATGCCCTTCACCTCAAGCTGAGCAGGGGGTGGAGGGTATTCTATGTCATTGTACATCCTATTTATGTCGAGCACAACAGCATGAAACACACACACCCTTATGATGACATAGGGAGAGCTGATTCTTTTGAAGTTGTCCATTTGCTTTGTCTATTACCTCTCAGACAACCTCTGACCTCTGTGACTTTACTGTGGTTCAATATCAATGTCGGGACACATAGCAGAGTTACTTGACCTGTATTACTTATAGTGAAACTGCATGACATTCATGATGCCTCACTGGAGTGCTCACTGGAGTTCATGTGCCTGTGCACCTGTATGGGTCAGAAATGGAGGAGTGAAAAACAAGAGTTGTTCTTTACAAGTATTTGCTGCAGTTTTGACCTATTCAACTTTTCCTAGTCACTTTTCAACGTTACGTGCTAACTGACAAAACTCTGCAAACCATAATGTTATGTGTTGAAAATGTATGTCTTGATGTTAAGCACGCATGCTCATCTATTTTTTCCATGCGATAGTCAGTCGGCACACAATTCAGAACAGTAACAGCACACCAAGCTGGTGTCACCTGTCCAGAGACAATAACACCTGGCTGTAACAGGCTATTAGCTAAACCTCCGTCAAAATGGACTGACTTGGCTTATGATTAAAAACTAGCGAATTGACCACTTTGCTGAAACAGTCAAACATCAAGTAAGTGCAATGCCACCGACAAAAGAAACAGTCTGAGACTCTTGTCTCTTGCTCAGGCACTGTCTCTTTCTCTCTTCTTAGCTTCAGTGAAAATATCCTCAATGTCTCTTTGCCTCTGTGAAGATGTTGTAGAGGCTTCTGAGCCCAGTACTGTTGCCCATCCACCCAGCTCTGGTTCTGGTGCCTATTCAGTCTCCGTACCTGAAAACTTCCTCCTCCCAGTGGTCCAAAGCTTCTGTGACAGTGGTGTAAACATGTGCACTCTCTGGCCTTGCCGTGAGCAGAGTCAATCAGGCTAGAGGAGCTAACTTGTAGCTACAGTGTCCCCACTTGTACGATTCATTGTGTTTAGACTACAAAGACAACCAAAACACATAGAGGTCTTGGACAGAGATCAGGGAGCCGGTGGGATGCAGCCAGGAGGAGGTTATGATGACAGGCTTTTCTCCTCACTTCATGTGTGGTCATTGTAAAAAGGTAGAAACTCTTTCACTGCTATACGTGATGTGATGATACGACGTTAGGCCTAGTTCAATTGAAGTATACTTTATTGCTTCTGGATCTGTTGAGTCAATGGTACCACAGCCCTTTCCATTTTAGCTATGTTTTCCATCTTTTTTGTGTGAATCCTTTGATGTCAGGGGAATTCATTTGTTGAATTGTGTTAACCATACCATCTTGTTCTTCTTCTTAACATGCTAACACTGTAGAATACACGTTTGAGTGGCAACCCTTTATGAGTACAACATGACCAGAACATAACCATGGTGGTATTTTTTATTTCAGAAGCTATTACATCAGGAAAAATACTGACCATTAATGCACCTGACCACACCTCATTTAAGACCAATGTGCCAGTGGGCACACAGATGGGTGCAAGTACATTTGCTAATCACCCCTTGATTCCACCGGGCACATCTCTGTTACCTGGTGTGTACGACGCTGTTTTGTTCCGTCCTCCACACTGCTTCATATCCTACTGGGAGCATTTCAGGAGCGTCATGCCTGCCTGATTGTTGACTGGCGCAGAATGTGTTTATTTTGTTTTCCCTTGATTTTTGGGCTTCTGCTATAGTTAAGTAGGCTACGTAGTTAAATGGCTTCATTATTTGCCTATTTTAAGCATATTGTTGATATTGTTAATATTTCTTTGTTGATCTGTAGATCCCGAGTCTGCATGGGGTGTTTTATTTTGAAAATCGACCGGATGCACTTCCTGTCTGGCTCAATTTGCTCTGTGCAAAATGACGCAGCTGCGCCCTGCTTCGGTCAAAAATAGATGTGGTGCATATCCTCAGAGCAGAGAGCCATCAAACATGCCATCAGCTCCAGCAACTATATTGCAGCTGTATTGTGGCTGTAATGCAGTGCATAATCTTGGGGTTACACATCATGTGCACTGGCCGTGAAAATGACAACTGCATTAGTTGTAACTAGCGATGGAGGTGGGAGCCGAATTCCAAACAAATCCCTAAACACTCCCACTCCAGAAGGAGGGTAACCCAGGAATTCCACTGGATGCATGTGCGCTGCGGAACGGTTCTGGTACGGTTTTGCTCCGTTGTCCAGCAACCCCCACTGGCTCCGTTTTGAGTGCAGCAAGACGCAGCGCTGCCGGACAGCTAGAGTTGCAAGACCGGTTCTCTGCAATATAGATCAGAAAACCACCAGTAGACATCTTACCAGGGTTTCACCAGTTTTAATGTCTGTATCTGTAGAATATGTCACAGACGTGAAGAGAATACACACAACAGGTGAAGGGCAGTTTTTCGGTGGATACATTTATTTGAGCGTCACAGCCCCCACAAAATGACTCGTTTCACTGTCATAATTTGAACCATTCAGTCCAATAACATTTTTAATGTCCAGAGGAATCACAAGATTAAATCATTTTATCTCTATTCAAGTTAGCCTTGCGCTAAACTGGAAGTTAGCCGGCTCGGTCAGCCAAAGTCTCTACTGCACATGCTCTATTCACAGCACGGGAGATCTGGGAAATCGAGCTTTATTGGCTTCATGTGTCATTGAGCAGCTTTCATAGGAGTGAACGGGGCTCTACCTCAGACACTGTATCCAGGTTTTAATGTAATGTCCCTGATGCAGACTTGGTGTTTGAGGGCTTTTCAACCCACTCCCCATTTATGCAAACTGTTTTGTGTTGTGTGGCAGCCCCTCCACTTGAACACGCATACAGAGTGAGAGTGGGTAAGGGGAGTGTGTAGGGGCCGCTCCTCATTTGCACAAGAGAGCACAAGTTGAATTCTAGGTACATTATGCAAATTAGGGACGTCCAGCGCAGTGGGCCGCCTCTGCTGACAAACTAGGAAAACTAAACATTCTCAAGTTTAAATGGGGAGAGAATCGGCAACTGCATGACTTATTTCCTGCCTAAAATGTCTTTATAAACATATTCCACTGAGCTATTTTTGTAACATAAGAGAAGTTTCCAAATGAGCCGCCATGTTGGTCCGGTTTGAAATTCAGTACATGGCCCATAAGTTGTTTGTCCCATCAGGTGCTGCCAGTATGTTTTTGGCCTGGTTGCCAGAGGTGCAGCCTAACTTTGTCAAGCGTGCAAAGCAAGAAAACATCACATGGTGTCAAACAACGCCCCAGTGGACAATGCAACAACAATGATATTTGGACAAAAAACTGGATGCAAGGAGTGCTGCTGTAGTGACAGTGACTACGATTCTGAAAGAACAATGATACTTGCTCGGTGCCGAGCTTGCGCACAGCGTTTGCGGCTGGTAATACAGCCACAAGCCACATTGCTAGTTTTTTTTTTCATGAAAGTGAATGGAAGTGAAAGCAAAGAAAACGTGAGGTTTGGAGATAAATGCAGAAACAGGTCATGTATTGGAAGACCTTTGAATAATGTATACTGTACATTCACAGCAACTGTGATCAAATCTACTTAGTGTGGATAGTTTACCCTTATGAGAGAACCTGAAGGTGTTCACTGGAGTGAGATACATTTTTTTTATCTCTGAATGGCAGATTAGGTGTCCCTGCTCTTTTGTGAATCGGTACAATGACTTCTAGGGAAGCATTTCCCTTTCTTTGCACCAAGCATACAAACAGTGCTCAGCTGCCATTTGCACAGCTGTGTTTCTCTGGAGTCCTGCCAGTGTTTTGAGTCCACACTTGCTCAGTAGTACAGAACACACATAAACACAGAGATTGAGAGTAAAGAAAATATTGACTGGACTGTCATCCGTTATTTTATAGTAAACTATTTTTGGGCATCTAATTTACTGCCTTTTACAGCAGATTACACCCGCAAAATTCTCATCTTGATACAAAATAAAGTTGGAATTCACAAATATTTTCATCAAGAGAAAATAATTCTGGTGAAATTGTGAGGGCTACCTTGGTTTGGATTTGCAAACAACATATTTTTGACAGAAAGCCAGTTTTATTCATTTGAAGATCCAGTGGTTTTTTAGCTTTGTCTGTAGGACAAAGCCTTTAAGGGTCCACCAACTTTACACATTAAAGTGTGTTTACAGGTCTTGAGGAGTACTACTGCATATATGAAAAAAGTAGTCTACCAGAACCAAGTCCCATCTGATGTCTGTGTATGGAGAGGGCAAATAATAGCTTGTAATTTCAACCACAAGACTGAGCACAAGCATTTCAGTATATGTAACCACAATATGAGCAGCCATTCATACGTTTTTAGTGCAAAAATAACCCTTGCTAGCCGTGCATCCTAATCCCCTCACTGACCGGCATTATTTTCTTTTTCTCCCATTTTTCCTCCACTGCAAATCAGTGCACAAACAACTTGGAATGTTTGGGTCACCTCATTCCTGTGTCACGTCTTGCTTGTGTGACCCTATAGTTTGTGACCCAATGTCGCTGATCAGTCATGTGGTCTGGATACCACAGACACCGTAAGACTCCTGACTAGGCAGACAGTTGTGTAGTGATCTGACAACTTTGAAAGTTGTGTAGTGTGTTCAAGCCATTAGGTGGGGAGTTGATGTAGTGGTTGGATGCAGTGCAGCTAACAACAAAGCAGCTGTGCTTAACTCTTACCATCAACATGATGCTAGCAGAGCTGTTGTTTACGAGAGAAAAAAGGAGGACTTTTGCAAAGGTAATTTTCAATTCATGGGGGTCAGGGGTTTTGTGTTTGGGTGGGTGGTATTACTTAAATAAGCCTCCACTTGACGTAAGACAGAGGCCAAAATAAATGCTTTTCTGAATTCCATGTTTTCTGACCCAGGCAGCCATCAAAAAAGTGACTTGTCTTAGTTTACAGTTTTTGGGCTGGTAGGCACATCAGTTCAGCTGCCCAAATTTATGGAAAAAGTGAGTTGTTCATAAAATGTTTCCTGTTAAGAAACCTGCCATCGATTTGCTGCAGGCGTCTATGTTCTCCCAAATGCAATGGAACACATTTAGATTGAAAGTTGAGAATACTGACACGGAACTATTGCCTTTGGACTTGACTTGCTTTTGAGCATGCTGTGTTTGAGTGCACTATTGTCTAATACTGCAATGGAAAAAAGACACAAAGGTATTATTCACAGCTTTAAAAAATGTAAATAAATTGTGAATGCTTGTAAGACAGGAGATCTAAAAGAAATCAAGACAAGTCTTAGTGAAGTTTATTTGGCAGTTGTGTTTCAAAGTTGCAGTTTGATTGACATCCTTTGGCTTGTATAACTGTTAAAATAATTTCTGTCAAACTTTGACTTTATGTATTTCAATTACATTAGGGATTTCTATGTAATTCAATTGCAAAAGTTTTACTTTTCTACTATAATCCCTCCAGTGGGTTCTCAGTCTGCCCCGGGATCCCCTCCCAGTTGGTCGTGCCTGAAAAACCTCCAAGGTGACATCCTAACCAGATGCCCAAACCACCTCAGCTGGCTCCTTTCGATGCGTAGGAGCAGCAGGTCTACTCTGAGCTCCCCGTGGATGCCTGAGCTCCTCACCCTATCTCTAAAGCTGAGCCCTGCCACCTTACAGAGGAAACTCATTTTGGCTGCTAGTATCTGTGTTCTCGTTTTTTCAGTCAGTACCCACAGCTCGTGACCATAGAGGTGAGGGTTGGAACATAGATGGACTGGTAAATCAACTGGCTCAGCAGTTTGGGGAAGGAGCTCACCCCCCAACCGGAGAAGGCAATCCACCGTCTTCCAGCAGGGAACCATGGCCTGAGACTTAGAGGTGCTGACCCTCATACCGACCGTTTTACACTCAGCTGCAAACTGCCCCAGTGCCTGCTGGAAGTCGCGGTCCCAAAGAAGCCAATAAATCCATGTCATCTGCAAAGAGCACAGATGCAATTCTGAGGTTCCTAAACAGGACACTCTCTGGGGCCAGGCACCCTATACTCCCACAGTACCCTCCCCAGTAGTTGGTCCACTGTGCCATGACTAGGATGGAATCCTAGTCATTGTTCCTTCTAAGTCCAAGGTTTGACAATCAAATCAAGCTTCCTTTCCAGAATCCTGGAATAAAATTTGCCACACTCTGCCTAGGGAGACCCTGACAGGAGATATTGCTCCCAACAGCATAACGGCCAGGATCACAGGAACACATAAACCCCACCACCATGTTAAGTTGACGATTCTTCGGGGATCATTGAATTGATGTAAATATGATGAATAACTAAGTCTGCAGTAATGCATTACACAAGGATTACTTTTATGTATAATACTTTAAAAATGGCATTAACTTAATTTACGTAAGCAATCTAAGTTAATGTATTCACACAAACTAAATGTGATAGAAATACATTACATAAAATAATATACTTAACGTAGAATTTATGTAATTGAATTACATTGCAATCCTATATGTAATTTATGTAACTGAAACACATAAAGTAAATTTTTATGGAAATTATTTTTTGGAGAGGGACCCTATGAGTCCCAAAACCCGCTGGTTTACAGTAGCTGTGTCCTAAATCCATGCTAATTCAATTCAGTATTCAGTTGGAGTGTCTCTGTGAATTGAGCTTCATCATTTTACTGATTAAAAGAATCTAATTTAACATACATATTTTTTGTTTTCCAAGACTCTTTAGAGCTTTTTCACAACCAGCCAGAATTTACTTTGTTTTTCCAGCTTTGAGCAGCTCCTCCATGTCCTTTATGCATTGCATTTTGGGAAAATAGTGTACAAAAACATCACTAGCAGAAATTGACTGTATTCATTATGTACCAATACTTGCATATTTGTGTCAGTATTGCACAGTTTCTCTGGCCCTTCTTAAGTAGAGATCCCACAATACTGCCATAAGGAAAGCCTGTCATTCATTTAGCTTTTTTATACCAAACCAAACAACGGCAGCATAATGCATCCCCTCTCAACCTCATCGACTGGATCGACTCATCCCTGTCCACAAGTGCGATTGTGATAATTTGATTACACTCAAATGTATTTGGGAATGTGCACATTGTCAGCATAAAAACAATGGAAATATTAAAGACAATTATTGACGAAGGGCGCTTCTACAAGACAGGGCCCTGAGATCAGGTAAAACTGCAAGAGGTGCGTTAAAGGTATAGTTTGTAATGTTGGAGAGCTAGCAAGATTTGAAAGTGGCACCTCGTCTAAGCTCCACCCCCTTCTCCCCCTCCCGTCAGTGCTCCGTCCAAAGCCCCGCCCCCACAAACTTGAACCCGCATCAGACAGTCCGTCAGCAGGGCAGAGGAGAGCCGTTAGCATTGGGCTAATACAAGCTATAGAAGTAGCTAAGTTGGCTAACGTTACATATTTCATGAAAATAACAAATCCCCCCCGAAGCAAAACAAATAATTACCTGTCCAACAGAAAGACAGCAACCTCTGCATCACTTCTGGAAGTGCTACTTTAGCTGCATTTTCTCTGCCACTGTTATCTCCTGCTAACTGTGCTAACTCTTCTTCTTCTGCTGTTTTATGGCTGTTGGCAAACAACTGTTAGGTGTGCATTACCGCCACCTTCTGACCTGGAGTGTGTATCTCCTGCTAACTCCATATGCAGTGTGCTGAATATATCCGGCAACGGTGACACGTGACGAGTGTGGCAGGGAGGAGGGGGGGACAGAGGGGGGTGCAGGCAGGACGAGACATGAAGGCATCTGATTGGTTCTTTCAACTCGGACCGAGAGGGAGGGATTGGTCAGAGTTTTTACAGGCCTGCAGCTGCCACAGAGGTCTGATTTATTTCCTTCCTTTTTCTGAACACATTATGTATGGACTACTCTCAGGGTGGAAAGACCATTTCACCCAGTATAACAAAAAGTGTTTCTGAACAGGATTACCAACTATACCTTTAAGTTACCAGTTTATGTTCAACTGCAGTATTTGCCCCAAGGCCACCCCAGGTTAATCCAACTATGGAAAACCAAACTTTAATAGTTCTGTCATTCAGGACCTTAGAGGGTTAATGGAGGACAATTAACAAACAAGAATTATGTTCTAGACAGGTGAATCTGCTGTCTTTTTTCACTTCTCCTCAGTCTGATGTCCACCCAGAAAGATCAGTGAGACTTTGCCTCAGAGACATGTTTGTAGAACTAAATCATTAATCAATGTTAATGTTGATGATTATCCCATATCCAAAACCTTCAGCTGTGTTTTCACAGCTGTTGGACAGAAAACACAACTAAATGGGGGTTCAATGACAGAACACCTCCTCTTTCCTGGTAGCATCAATATAAATCACTCCTTTATTTAGAACTATTTGTTTTCATCAGCAGTGATAAACATCAGCCCATGTTTGCTTTTAGCTTCCTTCTCAGAGGATATAATAAATTGCTGCCAGACCCAGCTGGAGAATCTTTCATCTCTCCACTTTTCTTACACTGCCCTCTGCTGTGACAAGGACAGATTTCACCTAAAAGACAATCAATCTAAAAAGACAGAATCCAAGGTAGGCCTTGGACTCACAGTATTTTGGAATGCAAAATCAGGATAATCGTACTGATTTAGATTGAGCTTATTAAATTCAATATGATCGTTTCTCACACAGGATCATCAAATGGAAAAAAATACGTCCTATAGTGCTTTGTGCTGCTACATCTGTTCTAAGGTTCTTGTTGGCTCATACTACCTAAGTACTTGTTGGTTAATGCTTGCTAGACGACTACACGTGCTTGTCTCAGGATATGTGCTGAAGGGAGGAGCATTTTCAACTTCTCACAGAAAGGCTGTTGTCAAAAATGCCTGAGGCTTGTGCTGCTATGACTTCTCGAGCTGAAATGATTATTTCACTGACATTATTGGCAACTATTTTGAAAACTGAGTAATCGTTTCAGTTATTTCAATTAAAAAGCCAAGAGTCCTTGTTCCTCCTTATCTAATGTTAGGATGCTGCTCTTCTTTGTCTCGTGTAGTTGTAAACAGAATATTTGGGGGTTTTGGACTGTTTGTTGGACTAAAAAAACAGTTGGAAAATGCCACTTCAGAACATCAACATGGGCATTCCTCACCACTTTAAAACATTTTAAAGATGAATTGATTAATCAATTAATTGAGAAAATAATTGACGCATTAATGGATAATGAAAATAATCGTTACTTTCAGCCTACAAATGCACAAGAGTGTAAGGTTACTTGAGTATGCAGTGATTTATTTGTGTCTACAGATGAAAGAAAAAGTCTAAACACAACGACAATACATTAATTTATCTAATAATACCCTTTGATTCATAATATAGGGTTGAGTGATGGAGAAAACTGTATCTTTTATGTTGCATTTTGAGTCACAGATCCTGTCTGTCAAAGAGTTCCTAGATCATATCAGTTACCCAGTGAGGTTCTTTGCTCCCAAACCAATTCAGGGCACATGTTGTTGAACATCTGGACACAGCTCACTTGTGTGTACACATGATTTTGGGATATAAATGTGGAAATAAGCTGTGACGCAGCAGAGACTGGCAAAGAACCCAGGTGTTATCAATGTGGGGGAAATCATGAAGCATGGCTAGCAGACTGTCTCACAAGAACAAAAGAGATGGAAGTCATGAAGATCAGGTCTTGGACGGGGCCAAGTCTTGAGGAAGCAGCTAGGAAAGATCAGTTTCAATAAGTTGGGTAGGAAGTGTGAGGAATATTGTTTTGTGAGAATTAAATTACATTCTTGGCATTTGTGGCCATGACTATCAGCTGTGCTGCAGAGAGAGACAGTAGAAGGGTTGTGGATACCCCAAGAAAGTTTTGGGAAATTGTGGGAGGTACTAGAGAAGAAGGCTTTTGATAGAGCCTTTTAGGTCCTCTCAGAGTCTAGATTCAGACAGTTATCAAAGAATGAGCTGATGGATGGGGAAAAACTTTGGTTTACCTCTAATTATTGATGTTTCTTCCTTTTTCTTGCTTTTAAAAATGGATGAGGCTTACAAGAAGAATAAAAGAAATGGTGACTATTGACCTACAGACTCGGCTGTCAGCCAACATGGCGGCGTCCTGTGTGCGAACCGTGGGATCATTTTTCTTTACCGAACTCTGATGTTTCTTTACTGAACTCTGATGTTTCTTTACTGGACTCTGATATTTCTTTACTGGACTCTGATGTTTCTTTACTGAACTCTGATGTTTCTTTATTGAACTCTGATGTTTCTTTACTGAATTCTGATGTTTCTTTACTGGACTCTGATGTTTCTTTACTGAACTCTGATGTTTCTTTATTGAACTCTGATGTTTCTTTACTGGACTCTGATGTTTCTTTACTGAACTCTGATGTTTCTTTACTGAACTCTGATGTTTATTCACTGAACTCTGATGTTTTTATACTGGACTCTTATGTGTATTTACTGAACTCTGATGTTTCTTTACTGAACTCTGATGTTTCTTTACTGGACTCTGATGTTTCTTTATTGAACTCTGATGTTTCTTTATTGAACTCTGATGTTTTTTTTGTTTGTTTATTATTATTATTATTATTATTATTATTATTATTAGTAGTAGTAGTAGTAGTAGTAGTAGTAGTAGTAGTAGTATTAATATTATTATTCGTTTTTCCTTGCTTATTTGTTATTTTTTATTTTATTCTTGTATTGACCCTCTCCCAGTAGTCGTATTATAGGCATTCTGATCCACACTCCAGTTAAGAAGGTGGCGGTAATGCACACCTAAAAGTTGTTTGCCAACCGCTATAAAACACCAACAGAAGAAGAAGACGATGACGAAGAAGACCTCCAGACTCCTAGGGGGCAGTACTGCTGTGATGATGAAGGAAGCAGGACCGGTTGGTGGAAACCGATGGAAACCGAACAGCTAGCGGCGGTCAGAGAAACCTACGGTAGCCAGTCAGCTGTGTTGAGAAAAAGGTATTAGCGCGCACGACTGTCGAAACTTTGGTAACAGTTGTTACAGAATAGCTCGGAGAAGATGGCTGGCGGGTCTGGAAGTGAAGATTTATTTGACAGTATTATTATGGCGGATGAAAGGTGAGTCGTCTGGCAGTCCAATGTTGTCTTGTTTACCACGGCATGTGCCTATCTAGTAAATGAAAGCCTCTACTGAATCATTACTACGAGTAGTTTCTGAATTCAGAACACAGCCGAAACACGAAACAGCAGCTATTTCATGACAGTCAATGGACGGTAGTCGGCTGTAGGCCATCTGTAGAAATGGAATGAAAGAAGTTCGAGCTGAATGTTGTGTCGAACGAGAGGTTTCGACACTGACGATAGTGTTACTTTTCTTTTCTTTTCTTTTCTTTTCCTTTTTTTTTTTTTACAATAATGATGTCGTTTTTATTCCTCTCGACAGCGTCCATCATATTAAAACAAGTGTCTCGCAACAACCATTAAGTGAGGGTGTGATTTGTTTTTGAGGTTCCGAGGAGAGGGCTACCGGGATGGATTTGAGATAGGGGCCCGCCGAGGACTGCAGGACGGCCGCAGACATGGAGCCTCTCATGGGGCCAAGCTGTCCACTGAGGTGAGTCAACACAGCGAATTGGCTAAGTGCTTTAACGTTAACTGTAAGCATTTACCAGTCACACCAGACCGATGTGTCGGTGTACTTTTCATTTGATATTGATGTAAAAGTTAGTACAATTTCTACGGAACATGACTGCTTGATTATAAGAGTACATCGTTTCCTTATTTGATATTTACTCTCCCGAATCCTATGGACCTATGATGACAACTGGATGCACTGTCGGACGCCGGCCCCTGTTCATTCCTATGAAAGCTGCTCAGGGGCGCATGTCAGTAGGCTACTATAGTATGAGATCACAGATTTATGTACTCGACCCGTGCCGGCTCCCGATCCGTCCTGCACATGCGCCAAAGTGGTCCTGTCATACGAAGAATTTACCGCAAATATGCCTGTTCAGAATTATTTTATAATTATAAGACAGGAAAAGTTAATGCAAAGCACAGCAGCAAATGTATCCATTCTCTGTATGTGACCTGTGCTAGGATTAATATGGTGTACTGTGTAATATGTATTTATATAAAGTTTAATTATTTGTTTTCATTCAGAATAGAACATTAAATATTAAAATCGTTTTTCAGCATAAAGTTGCTGATAATATACAGTGCCTATAAAAGGATAAACCCCCTTGAGATTTTTTCTCCTTTTATTGCTTTTATAAATGGAATTATGGTCAATATAATTTGGCCTTTTTGACGAGAATTTACAAAAACATACTCTTAGATATCAGAGTGGAAACATATTTCTACAAAGTAATGTCAGTTAATGTAATATATAGTGTAAAATAAATTATTGCATAAATATTCACCACCTTTAAAATGACTGACCTAATTCAACAGAGGTCCAGCCAATTGGTGCTAGCAGTCTCACAATTAGTGAAATTGAGATCACCTTGAGTGCAGTGAATGTGTCTCCAGTGATTGTAGTATAAAGACACCTGTGTCACTGGTTAATCAATATCCATGGCTGCAACTACACCGTGAAGACAAAAGAACAATACTCTGTGAAAAGGTTATTGAAAAGTATACGTCAGGGGATGGATACAAAAACATTTCTAAGTCACTGAACATCCCCCAGAGTTCAGTTAAATCCATCATTAAGAAATGGAAGGAATATGGCACATGTGTAAATCCGCCTAAAGCAGGCTGTCCTCACAAACTGAGTTACCGTGCAAGAAGGTTGTGTTGCTTTAAATTTCTTTGGGCTCCCAGGTTTGTTTACTGTCCCTTGCTCTCTAACTTCTTACAGATTTCCTTCTATTATGGGTTCGCCATCACATGGAAATGTCTCCTCCAACAGAATACAGATATCAAGTCAAGGTATGTTCTCCACAGGTCCTCAGGAAGGAAAAGTCATTTTCTTCCTCCATTTTTACCAAAGCACTCCGTATGGAGACTTTAATAGTTTTTCTTGTACATCTTATAACCTACGTGCATCATGCAAATGACTTAAATCCAACATTTTTGAAAGCAGTAGGCAGTAGAGGTACAAGTATTTGTCCTGAACTGAAACAGTATTGATGTCATAGTTTGGTGCCATGCAGTCATACGAGGAATAGTGTCACACCATGGCGAGAGCATACACCGATCAGCCACAACATAAGAACCACTCACAGGTGAAATGAATAACACTGATCAGTTTGTTACAATGCAGTGTGCTTCTGGGAACCTTGGGTCTCGGAATTCATGTGGATGCCACGTTCCACTTCACCAGTCAGTGGTTTAATGTTGGAGCTGACCAGTGTATGTCAGTAAACCGCTCTGATCCACACTCCAATTTAGAGAGTGGCCATGATGCACCTAAAAGTTGTTTTCCAACCACCATTAAACTGAAGAAGAAGAGGCCAATAACAAAAGACGAAGAAGTGAGACAACGACTGGAGCTAAAGCCCTGCCCACCTTCTTTAAATCAGCTGTGGGAAAATTCCAGAGAGAGAGCGAGTAGTGGATTGGATGAGGGCGGTGTATCGGTGTTGTTCAAAAGCTAACTCATATCAGACAGCATCACCAAGATGTGTCAATCACCGAAGCAATGCAAAACCAGAGGAGTCCAACAACAAACCCCCCTGTTTTTCTGCAGCCTCTAGATGTGACGGCAGACTGGCCTAGTAACGCTTTATATTGATTGAAGACCTTTTAATATGCGTTAATTAATTGTGAATAAGCCACTATAAGATGCTTGTTAACGTTAATAAGACTATATAGGGGTTGATAATAGCATAATTAACATTTATTATTGTTTTGTAAGATATTGTTATTAAACTAGTTACTATAACCTTAACAATTTTATAGACTGCTCATTAATAGGGGATGGTAAAAATCAATTCACATAAGAATTGAGATTTTTATCTCTTTAATCTATTCACAAATGTCAAAAATTTATTTTGAAAGTGTGGATTAGTAGCTTGATGTTGATGGAAAAAAAAAAGTGGAACTAAACTGTGGGGTGCAGCACCGAGACAATTTACAGCATGCACACGCTAGAGTTATGAAATTCATCTTCAAACAAGGCAGCGGTACATTACAACATGTGCTTATTCTGAAATCTAACAGTTGGTCTTAGTCTGGCATTTCACTCAATGACATTCAGTGTTGTAACCTTGGTTACCACAACAGGTGACAATATCAAATATTATGGAGAGATAAAAATCCCCTTTCTGTGGCACCATAGGGATCTTCAGGGCTGTTTTTAATGATGTCACAGACTGTCACATGACTGAGTTTCTGATTTAATTTCTAAATGTCTTCTTGATCATGTTACGCTGAATGAACTGCGTAATGGGACAAAGTCCCCTACTTATTCTGATATTTTGTACTCACTCATAGATACTAGCCACCTAAATACGCCAGATTTTTTTCATCAAGATCCATGCCTTATTCTCTGAGAAATGAACCATAACATCAAAACGCCCTATCTGATAATGTTTAAGAAAGTGAGAAAGAAAATCTGTCATCCGTCCCTTTATCCAGATTGGGGTTTATTCCAGGCCGAGACCCATCCTCCATCGAAGTTTCATCAAAATCTTTTCAATAGTTTTTGTGTAATCCTGTTTACAAACTAGCCTACACACAAACAAACATATGGACACAGGTGAAAACCTAACCTCCTTTGCTGAGGTAAGAAAAGGCTGCACAGCTGCCAATGGCTGTGAAAGAGGAAATTTACCACAAAGATGAGACTTCAACATTTCCAAAAAAGTCTCTTGCAGACTTCTGGCTAGTGTGCAATTGGTTGAATTACTGCGTGGTAAGGTTGCCTACCCTTGCTATAATATAAATGTTGAAAACTGTGTTTCTGTGTCCATCAGACTTTAAACAGTTGTAATTGAGGTCCTGTCTTTCTTTTTTGAGGGTTGGTTCTTTATTTAAGTGCACTTATTTTATTTTTGTTGTGTATTTTACTTTATATTGGTATTTAACTGTTATATATGAAAATTCACTAAATGTTAATGCAGTAAGTTGGGCCTACTCAATAATAACACCAAAAGAAATGGTTGGGTGTTGCTAGATGTAAGATAATCATCATATTTGTACGATAACTTTGCCCCCTGTAAGATGTACAATCAATAATTCAAGAAGAAACTGTCAGGTAAGCCCAGTTGTTTATTTAATTAGCCTTCCTTATGGTCTTAACTGTTTTCATGCAGAATATGAACAGGCTTCCATTCGTGCTGTCTTAAAATTGTATTTTATAATGGTAGGCTGTTACCACTGATTGACTTATGGACACCCCTCCAATGCAACATGAGCTACAGCTTGTTTTAAAAAAACATGTTGGTGAATTTGCAGGCACATCAAAAGATGCAAAAGTGTTTTGTAATATTACGCATTTACACCAGCTTATTCAATAGGTTATGACTCACGTACAATCATTTCCCCCAAAATGCAATCATTTTTATCCTCTGGTACAATAGTTTGATGTTTACAGTCTGGCAACACTGTGGTAAGGGTTTCTCTAAAACGGCATACTTTCTCATCTAAAATCGTTATCTAAACATGTTCATGGTTCACCCTGAAAAACAGAAAAATCCTGTCTTGTGTTGAATCATCAACAATCAAATCAAGCTGACACAGTGATCCATGTACTACGGGTGCTTGAGAATTTTCAGAAGCTGTTTTCCAGATATGGCCATGCAACATGACCCACGGAATTGATTTCCTGGAAACTTGGATGGAGGATGGGTCTCAACCCAGAATAGACCCCATGGGACAGATCCAGGATTTTTTCTCACTTTAACGTTGCCAGATAGGGCATTTTTTGACATTTTGATCAATTTCTCAGGGAATAATGCATGGATCTTGATAGCAGACAATCAGGCATATTAAGGTGGCTTGAATCTATGAGTGAGTACGATGGTATACGGATCCCAGATGTAGTGATCTTAAATTATGGTTAGGCAGTTATAGATAGTTTAAAATTTAGAATGATGTAGAGCTATCAAGTTTTTGTTTTAATACATTTTTGTCTGTATGTGTGTGTGCTGTCAGAAAGCGTATGAAAGTGCTGGAGTCCCTCCTGTCTTTGATCCAAAACTCCCCCCATGCTGATCCGCAGTCTGCAAAGCTAAAGGAAGACATGGAGAAACTTCGTGCCAAGTTCAGACAGGTACTCGATTTACCTGTAATTGCTAATAATGAAGGGTTTCCCACCAGCTGCTGATCCTGTGTTAGCAACACACTCAGACTTTTTACACTGCTTATCATTATAGCTGGGTTTTCACACACACATTGTAAATCCAGGGTAAACCTTGGCCCAGGACCATACGTTCCACATTTGACTTGTTTTGGCTCTGGGTTAATATGTCCATTGGAACACATGACTAATGGTTACATTCTAGAATATCCAGTGTTTATTTTAGCCCTGTTTCACTCTGGAACCTTGTACCCCCATATTTAGCAGATTTTCAGAGGATAACCCCACAAACTCCAGGATAACCAGGCGGCTGTGGCTCAGGGGTAGAGCCAGTATCTTGTTATCAGAAGGATGCTGGTTCAATTCCCCTGGTCTGCATGTCAAAGTGTCCTTGGGCAAGATACTGAGCCCCAAACTGCTCCTGATGTGCTGGTCGGCACCTTGCATAATTGGCCACTGTATGAATGTATGTATGAATTACTATAAGGCGCTTTGGACAAAAGCGTCTGCTAAATGCCCTAAATGTAAATGTAATAACCCTGCTCCAGCAAAGGGCCAGCAAGCCAGTTGGGTTAGCCCACTTTGGAATGTGCCACCACTGTGTCAGGTGAAATTGATTCACAATGACTTGTGCTTCCTAAATCAAGTTACTAATTTCAGATGTCTAAAAAAACTATTATGTGTTCCGTTCTTAAGAGTCAAACGCACTGAAGTACATATACTGTTTTAAATGGCCAAACACACGTCAAAATCAAATTTGGAGCATCAAATGAGGACCCAGTGACCATTACTGCTTAACTTTAGCTGCGGTACCCGTTTGGAGAGAGTTAAAAGGAACAAACTATAAAGGAGAAAGAGATATCACAGCAGAGATGTAGCGCACCGCTGTGCCCTCACACCTCTGTGAAATCTCTTGTCACTGCTGATTCTGTAGTGTTGGCATTTTCAAATCTGATAACTGCATTGCGCCATAGGAGCATTAAATGATGCTCCTAAATTTAGGTGTGTTAATTATCGTTTTCACTGCGTGTAGGCCTTCATGCTCGCCCGACAGGACAGAAACACAGCAATTTCTGCTGTCTACACAGGCTGTGTATCAACTCATTCTATACAGACGTAACCATAACCTGAAGCTTATTTTTATGTTTCAAGATTATATTCTTCTGTTTTACATCCATAACTACAGTGATTGTGTACATGGCACTAACTGCTGCCAAAACACAGGTGCCCTGCACTCAATACTGTACGTGCAGACACAGATGGAGCACTGAAGCTTCTGCTGCTCTGCTAGCATGCTGCTTGCTCTACACAGCCTGTGTAGACATTGTGTAATATGAAAATGTCTGGCATACCAACTTGTCCTACTCCTAATGACATCTAACTATCCTGCTTTATCAAAGCAGTTATTGCATGCAAGCTAACCTCTGGTGTTTTCCAGGTCTGCATTATGCTGAGTGTCCCAACTGACTTCAAGGACTACATCAAAACTTCTGAAGGGACATCTTTCTGAATCTCTCCTGATGCTGAGGAGCCGAGCTGACTTCAGCATCTTGGACAAAAGAGATGGAAGCTAAGCTGCTATTAGTCAGCTGCCCAGATGTCCGTCTCACAGGTGGCATCAGTCATTGTGTGCAGTGGATTAATTCAAGGGTTTGCAGTATGAAGCACTTACTGTTGGTTTGTAAGTAGTCTTTGCCTTGAAATTCTGATGGAAAGGTCTGACATGTAGGAGTCGACAGTTCTCATTTGAACAGGGAAAATCTGAGATGACTGCAGTCAGTGTTCCAGGATTGTTTCTGGAAATACTTCACAGAACAAAGACAGATGATAGCATAAGTCACTACAGTGGCTAAAAGAATGAACTCATGCTACTTCTCTGCAATGGTGGAAAGTAATCACGTACAATTTGCTCAGGTGCTCAAGTAATATTCACCTGGTGCTACTGTGCTCCACTCCATTGTTTTTTTGTTGTTCTTTTTTTTAACCGACACCTGTATTTTGCTTTGCAACCAAAAGATTTTATGCAATTAGTATTACAAAAAATTAAGGCAACAAAAAATGGCTATATTGCTCATAACTATTTCTATATATCATTTAATTAAATGAAAATCTGAATGCAGGATCGTTTGCATCAGGATTTTGTTACTTTTGATTTTTGTTACTCAAACCATCACAACATGGCAAACTATTAAGTGCAGATACACATTAACTCTGGTTTTAGATAGAGTGCCAATATTATGAAATTATTATTATTTAATATTATGAGACTTTGGTTTTAAAGAAAGTTTTATGCTTACAGTTCATTTTACACAATAAAATATATTGTAAAACTATAAAATATCCTGCCTCCATTACATATTTTTTGTCACATGTGTTTGATTACCACATTTGAGAGATCACTGCAAAAAGAATGTGTGTATGTTTTACTCCCTGATATCAACATCTGCCCCAAAAACTGCATATCGGTCTGACTCTAGTTTTAGACCTAACCTAATTAGATCTTGGGCCCTATTGTTTATTTGTTGCATATCAAAACGCTTCTTGTTAATTCTTCAATATTGTATTCAATCATCTGATCCAGTCAAGCCCAGAGACTGGTAAGATTGTATTCCTTCACTTTCCTGTTGTTTCCCTTCTGTCTGTGAATTGCAACAATGCAAGCAGGCAGAAACCAAACTAATACCCTTTTTCCACTGGTCAAAAATCCCTCTTAAACCACTAAGTTCGGGCTTTTGTGTGCAATGGGAATGTCTAAACTCTGCATTTACACCCGGGTCATTGACTCTGCAGTAGACCTGGGTTCGGCTTTGATCTAAACGTAAGACCCGGGTGAACACGCTAAATTGCGCCACGCGAAGTGATGACACGTTATCAACATCCGTGGTGGTGCGTAAATAAAGAAGGGGAATTTGGGATGCATCTATCCAAGATCATTTACTGCACACAGTGTTGGAGTCGCGACATTCCTATGAAAGCTGCTCAGTGGTGTTTTAAAGCCAACAAAGCTCGACTTCCCAGCTATGAGAATATCTGGATCACTGACCAAGCTGGCTAACTTCCGGTTTAGCGCCCGGCTTACTTGAAGGGGGATAAAATAATTAAATCGTGCGGCTCTTCTAGACTTTCCAAATGTTATTGGACGAAACGAGTCATTTCGCAGAGGTTGTGACACTCAAATGAATTTATTCACCATTGTTTTCTCTTCTGTTACAACTGTTTCCTGCACATTTGTGAATTGAAACGTGACATCAGTGACGTACAATGTAACGCTTCAGATAAAAATCGCAGAGGTCTTGCCTGTGGGAAGTGGGAATGGGGTGAATAGGGGATTTTTAGCAGGTTGACCCGCGTTTAAAAAAAACTGTGTCGACACGCTAATTTTGGTGGAAAAGCGGTATCAGTGACATGTTCATGAATTTTACTTTATGCAGAAATTTGCTTGTCTTGAGATTATAAGGCTTATGGTGAATTAGGTTGAGATGTTTTGTCATTTTAAAAAAAGTGGGTCCCCTGATAAACGTTTGGGAAACACTGATCTAGTCATCACTAATCTAATTTCCACATCACTGCTGTTATGATATGAATAATAGACCATATTTGTAAGAAGCTTGATCAGAGAAATACTTGACCTCAAATTTAAATGGATGAATGTGACTCAGATGACTTTAATCTGATTTTGAGTATACATTTTTTAACTTAATTTTTTCTAACCCGAATCAGAATCAGAATCAGAATCAGAAAAACTTTATTGTCTCCTGCAAATAGCAGTAGAAATTCGTCTTTGACATGTTCCCAGATGTGCACAAGTTAAAACACACAACATAAAAAACAGCAGCACAGTAAAATAAAATAAATACAGTGCAATACATACAATACAGGATGGGGACATTAAAAAGGATATTATAGTGCATTGTTGATGATGTTGATGGCGGATGGGATGAATGATTTTTTCACTAAGTTTGTCCTAGCTAGTGGGACCCTGTAGCGACGGCCTGAAGGAAGGAGTTGAAATGAGTTGTAGAGTGGATGTGAGGGGTCATGTATGATGGAGGTGGCTTTGCGTCTGACTGCCTGTGTGTGGAGGTCTGAGAGGGAGGACTGTGTGGTGCCTGTTATTTTACTTGCGTGTTTGATGATGCGCGACAGTTTGGATTTGTCTCTGACGGAAAGAAAGGTGTACCAGGATGAGATGTTGTAAGTGAGGACTGACTCGATGAGTGATCTGTAAACAACTGTTTAAATGTATTTGCTCACATTAAAACTTCTCACTTTCCTCAGCAAGAAGAGACGTTGTTGTGCCTTTTTGTAGGTGTGTTCAGTGTGGACAGAGGACAGTGTTCTGTCCACCTCAATGCCAAGATACCTGAACGCCTCCACCTGCTCCACCTCCTGCCCTTTGATCTTTAGTGGCTGCAGTAGTGGGTGGGCGGAGTCACTAGGTGTCACTCTCCTGCAGCAGCACAGCTCCTTGGTCTTAGAGATGTTCAGTTCTAAGAAGCTCTCCTCAATGAGAGTGGTGAGTGAGTCCACCTGTTGCTGATATGCTGTTAGGCTGTTAGAGTCCGTCAGGTGAGCCACCAAGGCCATGTCATCTGCGTATTTGAAAAGTGTCATATTGTCCATGTTGCAGGTTATCTTGTTTGTGTAGATGGAAAAAAGAATGGGTGATAAGACACAACCTTGTGGGACCCCTGTGTTTATGATAGTGTTGGTGGATATTTTGCCATTGACCATTACATGCTGTGATCTGTCCTGTAGAAAGTCTCTAACCCTTTTTTTAGTTCAGTTAGTGAACACTTCTTTGCCAAGACAAACCATCTACCTGACAAGTGTCACAGATTTTTATTGTGACCATTCCAAAGGACTGCTGTGCACTAATTATGCTGTTTAATCAGCATTTTGATAAACCACGCCTGTCAAGTGGATGGATTATTTTTGCAAAGTAGAAGAAAGTGTACTGCATTTCATTGGGAGTATCTGTATTTTGATTTAACTAATGGGGTTGTGTACCTCAGGTGTTTTGTGTATTTGTGGTTTGGACAACAGTGGAGGGCTATGGCTATGATCATGATACCATGATAACAGCAGTCTTATCCTTTAATATAATCTGAGTGATGGCAATTCCCAGATACCTGGTATGAACATGGATAAAAGTGGGAGCAGATTATAGCTGCAGCAAGCCACTAGAGGGTGCTGTCAATCAGCAATTAGGTCTATACAATAATCACAACTGCTGGCAATTTCTCACACACAAACACATGCTGCCCTGTTAAAGTTAAGTCACTTTTGTTGAAGGGAACGAGTGGCTTACAGTTTTTTGTCTTTTTGGGAAGAATTGTCTAATGGTGGAAATAATCCTTTTAGACACTGTTCCAACATGAAATCTTAGGAGCCGCAGGAGGGAAGTTTCCTCACATTGGGCACAAACATCCACTTGGACTTAAGGATGAACCTATTAGATCTGAGTGGTCAAAGGTCAAGTTCATTGTAACATCCTAATGTCCTGCTAAAGCACTTTTCAGGTCATTATTTAACACCATTACTCAGGAACAGAAGGGGAGATTGACCGTATTTCACATTTACTGGAGTGGTGACACTAATCTTGGATGTCCACTTTCAAACTCTGCTCGTTGTAGAAATTGTCTGTACTTCTGGGTTCAACGTGTGTGTGAAGCCTCCATATTTTTGTATTTGTAGCTTTTGTGTTCTTTCAGAATCCGCCTTATTGGCCAAACATATGAACACATACTCACGAACACACTAACAGACATACAGCAGCAGTCCAACACAAGCTCATTGGTTTGGCTGATATTGATCTTTAGGTGACTGTTGTTGCACCGTGTGATGAACCTCTATCAGTACTCTGTACACATAGTCTTGGTGAAGATGGCATGTTTCTCACTGGAGATTATTCACTAGAATCACACTTGCACTTAATATCTGTCTTCACTATATAGGCTATAAAGAATTAGTCTGGACAGATATGGATGTAAACTGCAACTTCACTGATGCATGGAGGCAAACAACTGCGAGGCAGTCATTCTAGTTGCGCTGCAGTTTTAGTTCCATCATCATGAATAATGAGTTGATGAGTTACAGAAATCGCTCGTTTGCAGTGATTGCCTCAAAAGGTTGTGCAACAAAATATTAAGTTCTGTTGAACCATTGTCTGATTTTCATTAGTTAATTTTAAGTAAGTTTTTATTTATTATTACTTTTGTCAGTTTCAAGTTATTCCATAAAGAATGGTAAAGGATGACTCATCTGACCACAGCAGTTTTTGACAAGTTTGTAACTTTGTTAACCTGTCCATATGTTTTTTTTTTAATATAATACAAGACCTATTATGAGCAGAAATGAGCAAGATTTTTGCTTTAGGACTGCAGCTTACCAATAACGGCCTCTTAAACAGATTCATAGGCCTGGGTTTCATTTGTCACAAACCTTAGGAGCCAACCTTAGGGATTCCATGTCTCCAGTGTGTAAAATGTTTTTGGACCGATATATCAGTTTGTACTCGGTCCTCATTTGTTGCTAATTATGAAACCATAGTCTATTAAAATGCTACACGGGTGATCTGTTTATTATGTTCATGGATCAACCTCGATTTTACATAAATTCTCATGTAAATCAGCATCATATCAGTTTGTTGCTGTGTATACTTAAATCTGCTGAGCAGACATGCCCCTTTCAAACTACAAACATGCTAAATTGAAAACATTAATATTTTAGTTAACATTAAAGGTGCAATATGTAAGAATTTGCCATATGTCCAATACATACTCAAAACAAATAGGGCACAGCATATCACCAGAATAACTGCAAACTGCCACTGACTGTAGCTGCAGTTAGCTAGTTAGCTCATTGGCTGTGCAGCTATCAGTTTGGAGCACTGGGGAAGTCTTGATGTTTACATCGCTAGCATGGGAGCTTTGGACAGGGATGATGAGCTAGCTGGTATCTCTGCAACACAATACATAGATGTCATAAAGTAAAAAAAATGTTGTTCTTTTACATTCGCTTGATAATTTATTAGGCCATATTAAACAATGTTAGCATAGACAACAACGATGATATATTGTGTGCAGTTTATAATATGCATGTAGGCTATTTGGTCTCCCTAACGTCACCATCAGCCACACAGTATTCTGTTAACAGAATTGCCTAAACCTTCTAAATCTTCATTATTTATCCTAATCTACCAATCAGCTGTTACACCATCAACAGCCAGGTGTTTGCAGCTGCAGCGCCTGGCTCCAAACACTGCAGCTGACTCGACCTCTTGAGATTATCGTTGCCCATGTACGCATGATGTTAGAGCAAGTCGGAACCAAGGGTGCGTTCCCTATCGCATACCTTTGTCTTTTTAGTACGTACGTATGTACATTAAGTACATACTGTTACATGCAGTATGCATACAATTGGGACATAATACTTCATCATGACAGTACACCTTGAGCTTTGATCCTCTTGCCTAAAATAACAATTTCATCAGAACCAAAAACATCTGCTGAATGCACTGATGTACATTTTATGTTTGTGGTGTAAAATGCGAAAAAAATACAGCAGATTTAAAGGAGAGAAATACTAGGAGAGATTTTCTTGGGTCAGGTAATAACAGACTCAGTGGGCCAACTCCTGTTGTTTGAGGCCATCATGCCAATAGTATAAGTCTGATTGGTTCCAAAACGACATGTCTGTGATGGAAACAGGTTTTTCTACATGTTGATGACTGAATGATGAGTGAAAATTGCGGGCAATGAAGCAAGTTTCAGTAGCAGAATTGGTTGGAGGACGAAGTTCATATGGAAGAAGAGGCAAACTCGGACATAACCCGACCAGTAAACCTGATCCTGATCCCAGCTGTTAGAGTTTCTCCATAGATGAAAGAAAAAAAAGTCATCGTCCACCAAAACCTGACCGCTGTCAGACGGCTGAATGCCCTCCTACCTGGCCTTCATGGTCCGTTTTCCTCCAAAATCTCATGCAGAGTGGATCACGCCCTGTTAATGCCCTTTCACTCTGTCTAACCTGCATCTCATCTTCGTCTCATGTCCAGCTCCAGCAGCAGGTCTTTCCATCAGTTGTGCATCAAGTGCTGCTCATGCACATTGTTTAACATCCACGTCAAAGAAGCAGTATTTATATCTGGGATCTAGTTAGGTCATAACACAGAAAATGGGATTGGACTCCACAAAAGAAAAGGCATTTGTTTACAGCCTGTAATAATGCAGCCTTTGTTATTTTAATACCATGGTTTGTGTCAGCCTCCACTTAAAAGATGTCTCAGGGCTCTCACCAAGGAGATCTTGTCAACAAATGATACTGAGTCATATGTTGCAAACTGCAAATCACCAATCTTTTTCTGAGAAAGTGTAATGCTTCCTCACTGCCGACATTTTCTTTGACTTTTGAAAACGAACCATGTGTGCGCACAGCACATTGCCAAAGCCATGTAGACGGTTACGGCTGTGGTGCACGGGAAGACAGCACGTGTATCCGATGCAGACACAGCAGATAAACCTCTGCTACTGCCATCAGTGAATGCCATATTATCTTCACGTCACACACCGATCCTGATCAAGCCACACGATTTGATGTACTTTTGCATGTGGCAATGGTGCAGTACTGGTAGCAAGACAAAAGTCCATACGGCAGATGAAATTGTAAGAAGAATAACTGTGAGTAATAGTAATGTTCCTTTGCTTTTGCACAATCAGCACACTAATAAGCATGAGACATAGTAATAGTATTCCAGCCAGCACATTAAATGTAAAGTAAGTCTTGCACGGAAAAAGTAAAATACATAGTATAAACCTCTGTCACCTTAAATGTAATATAGATATTTATTTTTTATCAAATAATGCAGCAAAAAAAAAGAAACTGACGTCGGGCCTCTGCTCCGTCAACAATCATATGTTTAACAAAAGTCCTCATTACGACCAGAGGAAAAATGATCACTGTCGCCAAGTCACTGTATAGGTAGCTACGCTTTAGAAAATACCATCTACCCTTGGATCATGCATGTGTAGTTGTCAGATTATTGTTAATAGTCCCCACAATATCAAGGTGTTTTACATGTTACAGCTACATGATTATTTTTCATGTCAATGTATTGGTGCATGACTCCTTGGATCAACTGGCTGGTTAGGAAGTGTGGAAGCATGAGGTCCCAGGCTGGTCAAAAATCAGACACAAGTTGTGATTAATTTGAATAACTCTAGAGTTCAGCATTTTATGAAAAGGAACAAAGAGAACACTGACACTGTTGGCCATGATGACAGCTATGATGTACTGTAGTAGCCAACAGTGCACTTCTCTAATTTGACTAAACTACTAAACTGCATACAGGCTGACTGCTTTTAGATTTGGTATTTCTACTACGGGAGCCATTGGTCACCGGGTCACTAACCTCTACTGTGAACAGTCTATGCTCGGTCCACACACACATGCAGACAAACAAACAGCAACAACAGCAGTCTGCCAGCCAGCCTGCTCTCTATTCTATGTTCAAACTGTGTGTGTGTGTGTGTGTGTGTGTGTGTGTGTGTGTGTGTGTGTGTGTGTGTGTGCGCATGTGCATGTGCATGTGCATGTGCATGCGTGCGTGTGTGTGTGTGTGGGGGGGGGGGGGGGGGTACAGGAGTAGCAGCTGGTTTATGTGGTGTCAGACAGCGGGTGAACACTGTCCTCTAGTCGGCAGCTTCTGAAGGCAAACAGAAAAGAGAAAGAGGGCAGCATGGGGGAGGATGGAGTGGAGGGGGTGTGGGCCAAATGAGAGAGGCTGCATTCAAATGAGTGTTTTAGTAAGACTTGTACCCTCTTAAAATAAAAAAAAATCAAAGGCAGGCAGAGTAAGCAATTATCAAATGAAGAATCCAAAAAAAAGAGAAGGAATGAATGGATTGTAGCTGCAGTAAAGTGGAGGAGGCGAAAGAGTAAGGAGTTAGAGGAATAATAATCAGAGGAGGAAGGAAAGGATGAGAAGGAGGGAGAGGAGGAGGGACTGAAGTCTTTGAGAGAATGTAAAGGAATGTGGGGAGCAGGTGGTGAGTGGTGACGTGAAAAGCAGCGGTGACAAATGCCAGTCGGCCGGCAGCAGAAAAGCCTTCTGAATGAACTGGTGGCATCGAATTTCCACACAAGCACATCAACAGCTCCACAAGGAGGAGGGGCCTTCATGAAGAACAGCATACACAAATGGTGTCCTGAATACACATAGTTTAGATAGGATTTAGTGCAACTTGCATTCAGTTGAATAATATGTCTAATATACATCCAGATCATATTTCTATAGTTTGGAACATTATTAATGAACAGCATGGACACAGTGTTGCCAACTTGGCAACATTCTTGCTAGATTTAGCAACTTTTTAGACGCTCTTCGAGACTTTATTTCTCACAGGTGACAATCGACAAATTATTCTTCTTATTCTTACCATTAGGAAAAAGGCAAGAAACATATTCAAATATGTCATATTGTAATTAACTCCAGGGCATGTTGCTCCTCTGCCAACAGGGTCTCTCACTTGGCTGCTCACACAGGTGACTTTTTATGGTTACGTTAAGATGCTCTCTCTCTCTCTCTCTCTCTCTCTCTCTCTCTCTCTCTCTCTCTCTCTCTCTCTCTCTCTCTCTCTCCAAAATTATGTAAATTCTGTGGCTATAAAAACTATATATCATTAGTTTGAGCTTCTCTCGCACTCTTCCTCTACAGATCTCTGGATTAGGGTGTTCCTATAGCTTGTAAATATTTAAATAGTTTGTCACATCTTTTACATTTTTAAATAGTATTTAACACTGCCATGATATACATCAAGTGTATGTAAACTTTTGACTACAAGGACTGAAAACAGCCTAAGCAGCCCCTCAAACTTTTCTTAAAATTGCTTTATTCAATCACACCTTTCTGAAGCTCAGCTTGATTTTAACCTGATGGTTGGAAAATGAGGCACGTTGAAACATTTCTTTGGGTGTCAACTTGACATTTCTTTTGGTTTCAATTTTACCTTGTGACAACACTGTTGGAAAACATGTTTGGCTTAAAAAACCTGTTTTGGTTTCCTGTAACTCCGCCGCCATCCCCTCCACCTCCCCAGTCAGGTAATAAACATGTAATGTAAACGTGATATGACACGTTTTGTAGAAATGTCAATATGCTGCGTAGCCTATACACAAATGTGATGCATGAGTGTTGGGCAAAAATAATAGTTGCCAACACTTTTTCCTGTTAACTGGGCTGTACACCGTTGTAATGTGGAATAAAAACTTCTCCAGCCACCACTAGGTGTAACATCACCAGCACTGGCTTTCTTAAGTCCTCAAGTGTATGCTGTATTAAGTGATCATGTGTGTATATCAGTTATATGAGTGTAAGGCATTTTAAACTGTCAGAAATAAATCTTTCAGTTCACATTAAATACAAACAGATGTGCTAGTTATTGTATGGCAGCACTGGTTACAGCGTGTACAGCCTATGCTGTCTCTGGGGCCATTGAGGTCTCATCTCCATCTTGTTTTCCTCTGTGTTTTCTACTGAGAACAGTGATGCCTCCTCCTCAGTATCAAGTGCATTGTCATCCTGAACATCATGGCTTTCCAGTAGGTTAAAGTTTCAAATTTTCTGTTTGCAGCAGCAGTGGAAAAGGAAGCACAGGTTTTGGATTGAGAGCAGTGGACTTTGAGACAAGGCCTGCCCACAGCACCTTTTGACCTTCCCACCAGACCGGCCGGACTGTCCCAGGAAAAGGAAGGAGAGTCAGGATTAGAGCTGTACTAATCCAGGTTGGAGTCAAGGCTGCTCTTGGCTAATTTCTGGTCACAGGAAAAGGAAATGCATGGAATTCAGGCTGGCCAAGGAACAGAAAATTAGTGACTGCCTTGCCCGTATCTTTACAGAGTCCTGTCACCACCACAACATCCTTGATCAAGCTGTTGCACTCAACAGGTGGACTGTGTTCTGAGCCGACAGACCACTGGATTACTGCAGGACGAGGAGAGGTGGATTCTGTGTTGACATTATTGATGCTTGCTGGTCACACACAGACAAAGTTTGTGGACAGTGTTTACCTGATGTTGAACTGTTAATGTGTGGATGAAAACTATCATCATCAATATCTTGTTGCTGCTGTTTACAATTCTCCCAATGCAAATTTAAAAAATGGTCTACAGAACTATTTCCTGGAGGTCTATATGTTTACGTGTATAAATAACTATATCCACCTCATTCCTAGCCCCCATGATACCTAGCACAAATTATGGGTCCCCTCACTTAACCACCACTGCTGTTTTTCATGGTAGCAGGACACTTATCCTCTTTCAGTGATTGGTACGGTGTATCATTCATTCATGAAGCGACATGATTAAATACTACTAACACAATTATTATTGCTTAGCCCACATAGCTAATGCTTTTAGAGCCTTATGATGACACTTTGTTAGTTACGCTAGTTCCACCGAGCTGCAAAAGTATCACCCATAATCATTTCCCTAGTTCCCTAGTAAGTCACGGACCAAGCTGGAAGGCAAGAGAGACAGGTGTTTTTTTGAAAAAATCTTTTATTTTAATTTAAATTTTATTGACAAAAAGCACAAGTTAAAACTTGTGCACGCCTGTGGATCAACGGTTGCATAGGAGAACACCAAGGGCTGACAAAATCAGGACAAAAATGTGATAACCTGATGAAGGTCTTTGCACCAAATGTTGTTATTAAAATGAATTCTTGATGGCAAGTTAGGTGAATAATGTACAGGAGTTTTTGTCCTAAATTACAAAAAGCATAAAGCAGAAACAAAAGTACTCTGAAGAATAAGTCTGGGCCAATGAAAGAGGACTAGGACATAATCATTTAAACAATAACTACACTAACCACAAAACATGTCAGTATAGTGCTAAATGAAGCTCTAGAGAAAGTTCAAACAGGAAGACTACTCTTTCGCATGCAGTTTATTTCTCATACCATCCTTTCATTTACTCCTCCCACACATGCACACTCATAATTGCCTGTCATTATCTGGGGCTGTCAATTGATATCAGCTGCTCATATCAACCTGTTACATCAATCCAATAGCACAGCGACACACCCTCACTGTGAGCCTATCATCTTGCTGCTCTCTTTTCAAATACAATTGTCTCCTGCCTTTAGTTCATTTATGCTGCTGTTTTGCATGCGTCCTCCACCTCCCCATCACCGTCATCACAGTCTTTGCAGATTCACCAGCTTCATCAGCTTAATCACTTCATCAGTCTATCTCTCTCAGAAGAGTCATCAACCACCACCACCACCACCACCAGTGTCTGGACCCCATGGGGGGGGGGGTTCTTCTTGCTGCTTCTGCTCAGGGCAGTTGCCTTTCAATCATGAAATCTCAATGTAGAATCAAAGTACCAAAGATTTTCTGACAAGACTCATTATCACACATTGTCTGCTGTAATATATCACGTCATCTCCTATAATAAACATTTTATTTACTTCACTGATTGTGCTAATATTAATATATCTATAAGTAATAATGGCTAGAGTCAAACTTCCCCATCTCCCCCACTTCCCATCTCCATGGTGAAGGAGGAACATGATACAGTCCAATTGACAAACAGCACTATTTAAGCAGGCCTGAAGCAGCTGGAACTCCTTTTGATGGCCAGGAATTGGTCTCTCAAAGAAAACTGAAATAACTTTAGCATTAACCAACTACAAACTTTCATTTTATTAGCAACCCTGTGTTGTTTACCTTGGTTCCTGTGGTTGTGGGTTTTCCACATGGGCAGGTTCCTTAGTTAGATCATGGCAATATGGTGGTCTGGTGATAGTGGAGTAGCTAAACAGTCCCATAATCTGTAAATCGGCAACTGTTTTGTCTTTCAAGCCTCTGATGGCAGTGGTGTCAGCAGGATCCATTATATTTCTTTGAGCTGATACTTTTCTCTTCTGATTTGCTTGGTTTTAATTTGATTCAATACTGCCTTAGAACCTGCAATACTTTTCTTACATCACTGACATGGTTTTTAAATGTTTTGGTGTACAAGAGGTTGTCATCTAAATGTGGGTCACATATGTTGTCTCGGAGTGCTTGCCACTCCTGCACCTAAAGCCATGCTGACAGTATTCCTCCCCTTGCTGCTGGTATACAAAACATCTTATTTAGAAGAAGAATTTGTCAGATATTCAGTGGTCAGCACTTATTACTCAACACCAAGCCATGTGTCTGTCGAGGGCACTGGCAGGAGAATAAAACCCACGCAAACATGGAGCCAACATGCAAACTGCCCCTGCCCCTGCCCCAGCTGGGAGTCCAACGCAGAACTTTCTTGCTGTGAGGAGACAGTACTAATGACGAAGCCATCATGCTGCTGCATGCCAGTTGGGGATGTGGCGTTGGTTATCTCTGTGGTGCAAACCTCTGCTGAACTGTACTGGTTATGTCTTTAACTGTGGATCTCCAGCAGCTCAGTGCTCCTGCACTGGTCCAGCTAGCTGACAGAAAGCTGTGGCACTATTTCAGGCCGTGAAGTGTGGCTGAACACAGGCTGGGTTCACAGCGGCACAGGTGGCCCACAGAGCCGTCATCGGGACTGTCGGACTGGCCATCGGTTTCACTCCTGGAAATCCCTCCCAACTTGGTTGGTGTGTGCGTTGGGCACTGTCTCTACTTTTAGTGTGTCAAACAGATAAAGTGACAGACAAACCAACAGAGAAAAGAAGAGCAGGCAACAGTCGAAATGTAATCATCACGTAGTGGCTCCTGGTAGCGCAGGTGATATAGGGCTATTGTTAATCTCCCAGAGACGCTGATAAGGAGAGGTTAGAAAAGAGCACCGAATATAGCGTGAATACTGGCCCCCTTCACGCACTAGATGTGCATTTTTCGAAGTCTGAGGGTGCACCCACACTAGGCAATCCATACCTTGCCCAAGCACATTTGACCCCCAAACTCCAGATTGTTTGACTAGTGTGAGCACTCCATACCAAGCTCAAGCATGGTACTATTCCTTGGCCCTGGCACGGTTGGAAGAGGTGTGCTTTGGCAAGGTACGATTGCTCATCCACGAGCAGAAGCAAGGGTGCAGACAATGTAGTATGTAAATAGTATAATCATGCGTATTACTCTGCCTTGCATAATCAAGAAATCCAGGAATGTGAGAGGGCCGACTGACCAAAACGACACAAAATAAGCCACAATAAAGTCAGTGAAGTTACAGTCATGTTCTCTGTGTTGCTCTCCATTGTGCTGCGTCCACGCTTCGACATATGTATATATGTACAAGAGGTAACCGTGCTCAGGCCCAGTTGCAGCCGGAGCAATGTGAGCGCAGGCCAGCGGAGGACTGTGGAGGAGGGACAGTTGTGCTTTGGCACAGTACGGAGCAACTGGGCAGTGTGAGTGCGCCCTGAGTTTCTTCAGGAGTTCCCTGACTAAGAGGAGGTGTTTTGTGGGGAGTGAAATTTTGAGTTGTTGTTGTATATTTGATTGCTACCTGCTATTGATTTATTGTTTTGTATGGTTTAACAGAGATCATTTATTCTCTATGTTATAATATTTTAGAATTCCTGTATTTTTTTTATATATCGCAGAAAAGAAAAATATCGCACTGGCAGTTTTTTTCCCAATATTACACAGCCCTAACCTAAACGTATTCCTCCAGGGCTGAGAAATTAAGACAATGCAGAAGTACCAAAAACTGCACCTTACCTTATTAGGTATAATATTAGCTTATATTTTTAATGCAAATATCTGACAAATAACATATCGATCTGTGCAGTTAATTGGACTAAAAGACTGGAATGTAGGGACATGCTGCTGTTTTGGGTGTAACAAGCGACTCTTAGCGTTTACTGGCAAACAGCTGCTGGAGCCAGCAAGTTTTTGAAGAGACAGCCTGTGGCAGAGGAGCATCTAGAGGAAAACACTGTAAATCGAGGAGAGTGGTTTTAATCCCCCGCTGTAGAGCCTTCCTGTCCTGGGCCGTGATGAACCATGCCAGTCTGTGATGTTTCCAGTCAGGATGCTTTCTATTGCTCCTCTGTAATAAGGGGAAAGACAATACATTGCAGGAGAAAGAAACCATATCTGGTGAGTGCTACTTTGGTCAGATTGAACACAGACAGACACACCCTCTGTGCCAGTTGTTGTAATGTGAGGTGAAATTCGATTATCTTAATGTCTGAAAAGTGATAGCTTATTAGCTTCCAGCTAGGTAGCTTCAAGCTAGGTGGGCTTGATAACTAACTAGGCACGCTCCACCTCTTTGCTCATTTTTGAATAGCCAGGGTGGAGTCATTTACTATCAAGATAGTAACAGCCAGTACGGCCGACATTGGGCTTCATTTTAGCCCTTCTGAAATTTACAGGTGATGTCACAGTGGCAATGGTTTGGGTTCTGCGTACTCCTGCTGGAGCCCACCGGTGACTACAACTACTTTTACTGCTGCTGGTGCTGGAAGGACATTTGGAACATAAAACCTGTGGAAACACATACAAATACTGTTCTCTGTTGCAACTGACAGTAAACAATTGTGACATAAAACATTATAGAGGGTGAAACTGCATGTGTGTGCTGAATATGAGGGCTGTTAAATGTAATTCTTCTGTACTCCTGTGGTGTGTGTGTGTGTGTGTGTGTGTGTGTGCATGCTGAGGGTCTTTGTCTGAGCTGGCAGGCCTGTGGGAAAGGATTAGACTTTCACGCCTTTTCCTCTACACTGAAGCCCCATCAAAGACATTCCTTGCATAACAAATCAATGAGTGCTGTGTCACACACACACAAACACACACACTCTCTCTCTCTCTCACACACACACACACACCCCTGTTAATCATCAGCCAAACAATAACTTTCAGGATTCAGACAGAACTTTCTTTTTCTCACCTAAAATGAGGGCAGGAGGACATTAGTAGAACTTACAGACCTTTATGTGTCTTTAATTATTTCATAGTTCATGGTGTTTTATATTATATCATTTGATATTATATTATATTATATTATATCATATTATATTATATTATATTATATTATATTATATTATATTATATTATCAACGGTTAAAATTAAAATTAAATTAAAAAAAATAAAATAAAACAAGCACCTCCTATCTCTGCCACCTTTTGAGTCTTTGGTACTATTGGTTCTTCATTGTGTTTATGAAGGGTGTAAGGGCAACAGTGGGACTGACTTAACTTTGTCATGTGATGGGAATTCAACTTTCTCTGCCCCAATGCAGATTCCAGTCAACTTCAAGTACATGTAGATGCTTTCCAAAGGATAGCGGCGAATGGAAGTCCCATCAAAAGAAGATGCATCAAAATGACAGACAGACCATCACTCACTAATACATAATACATGTAACACCATTCCAGTGGAAGGATTACAGGTGGGGTATATGGATTAAGACTACACTGCTGTGATAAACAATGATCATAATGGATACTGCTGTTCTCTGTGTCCACTCACACAGCAGCTAAGTGTACGAAGACAAACACAGAGGTTAAGAGTAATTGCATAGCCTACTTATGCACTGTACCTCTCTCTATAGGTTTTTTTGCCAAGGCAGCTTGAGAGACGACAGATCTTGTTAAATATAGCTTCAGAGCTTAAAAACTCACTTTTTGGGTTATTTTGACAGTAGATTTTCCCAAGAAGGATTATTTTAATATCCTTGAAACTTTAGCATGTGAAAGTATTGATATTCATAAAGATGTTATCTCACTCCTTCATTGTTTATATATATATTAATGAGCTATTTTTTCACACTTTTCACTGGCTGTAATATCAACTTCACTGGTTTTATTTCATCGGTAGATATCTGTATTGTGTTGACTTCAAGGGTTTCTATCTGTCTGAGACCTATTGAGACTGTTTTTCATTGCAGGTTACAGCTTGTAATGATCGGGTTTGTTGCATACAGTGGTGCTTTAAAGTTTGGGAACTCTGTAGAATTTTCTATTCGGCATAAATGAGACCTAAAACATCATCAGAGTTTCACACAAGTCCTAAAAGTAGATAAAGAGAACCCAATTAAACAGATGAGACAAAAATATTATACTTGGCCATTTAGGTATTGAGGAAAATGATCCAATATTACATATCTGTGAGTGGCAAAAAGTTGCCCAAAAGCAGCAATTCCCCAAATTGAAAAAGCTGGGCAGAATCTTTGCTTGGTAAATAAATTAAACTAGCCATAAATTATCAAAATTGTTTGAGTGTTTAATCCTATCACGGTTTCTGATCCAGTTTTGTCATAGGTGTCCTGGCGGTTTAAATGTTTACCATGTATTTAGTGTAACTGCATCATGGGTGAATTAAAGATCTGATTGACTTTTATATTGCTAACTGAATGTAGTTACACAGCATTCCATTAGTTTCTGCTTTTATTTATGGCTCAGGAGGTAGAGCAGTCACCCACCAATCATGATGACTGGGCCGGGGATTGGTGGTTCGATCCCCGGCCCTTTCAGTCTACGTGTTGCAGTGTCCTTGGGCAAGAGACTGATCCCCAAATTGCTTCTGGTGGTTCTGTCATTTATGTGTATGAATGGTTATTGCTCCTGATGAGCAGTTGGCGCCTTGCATGGTAGCCTCTACCACCAGTCTGTGAATGGGTGAATGCTGACTTGTGTTGTAAAGCATTTTGACTGGCTACTAAGACTAGAAAAACACTATATAAATACTGTCCATTTACACGAGTCTCATGTTTTACCTCTAAGCCTTACATTTGAATACCTGTATTCATCTGTGATATGAAAACATGATATCCACACAGTCAGAGAAAGCTCGTCGTTCAGATGAAAAATCCCAGTACACCATACCAAGTTGACTCATGGTCAGATGACTGAAATCATCGACTTTTAGGGGGCAGTCCCATGTTGAAGTAATTGTAATAACCCAGATTCTAACTTATTGATAGGGTTCATGTTAACATCCTCGTCGTCAATACAATAGGAAACTAAGACTTTTGAGAGAGCTCCAGTTTATTGGCTTGCAGCTTAATAATATGGAAGTAACTGAAATCCAAACAAAATCAGATGCCTCATATCAATCTGTGAGACAAAATTTGATGTACACACTGTAATGGTATAATCAGTGCAGTTTTTTAAACCCTCAAACGACTAGCTCTGTAATCATACAACCTTCTGTCTACTACCTTTCATCTCATGAGATGAACCAAGCATCATGCTTTCAACATCAATAACACGAAGTGTAAGTTCACACGACTCATCTCATGGACAAGAACAGACAGTTTTCCAGGCTCTGTCTAATTCATGTTTTTATTGTGTAGTCGGCACAAATATGAATACACTGCTTGTCCCAGTTGCAGATAACTGGCATGAAGTAGAAACAACTCTGTGGAATGATTTGTAAAAACAAAACAAAAACAGTCTATGGCTTACCGAGCACAACACTGAAATCTATTTACAAACTCAATCAACTCACTGACAGTTTGAAAATTGGAGCAAAAAGCTTTTTTCTTTTATAAATATAAAACGGGAAAGGAAAGAAGGCCACTATGGACCAAAGGGGGGATAAAGTCTCTTTCACTGAGACAGTTTTACACTCAACAGAGTTATATATATCCCATTTTCTGTTATGGCACCAGTATCAAAGCATGCCCTAGACTTGCTGGGTTCCATCCCAGATGCTTCATCACAAGCAGATTTAACAGAGCTAGTAGGCACTGAACCAGCAAGTACAATAGAATACAAACTAAACAAATAAAAAGACTAAAAATTAGAGATAGATCTTGACTGTCACATGAGGTATTATGGATCAAAGCATATCTGTACATCGTCTCATTTGTCCTTGTTTTTTGGAGTAGTTTGGAAAATCATATGTAATTACAAAACAAAAAACTGCTAACATAAAATCTACATAAAAAACACAAATGAGGATGTCAATAACACAATTTTCTATGAGAAAATTCAAACCTAGAATGGCAGTATATTGACATTTATATATATAAAACAATTCAACCAAAAATGTAGCAGCAAACAACAGAAAAGCATTGTTTTTAATCCATTACATTTTTTGTCATCTTCTTTTTAAACACGCAGCTGGGATTTATTTTCTATAGCAGCGGAAAACAAGGAGTGTTTCTCTCCTACTCTCTATCCTTAATGTACAATCAGAAACCTAAATGACAGGGTCCCTACACAGTTGGAAACTTCAAGAGCTCAGTTCTTTCTTCCAAAATTAGATTTAATAAAGTCCTACTGTCCATCTTCATATATGAAGTATATATCAACCTGATCCAGACAACTTTCATGTCCTGTGTAGGAACCCTGACTTAAACTCTACAGCATTAAGACTCATCTCCCTGCTGAGCCTTCACCCTTTTTGCCACTTTTACCGCCTTTCAAACCCTCTGTGCTCTTGCCAGCTTTGCTCTCCACTTTTTTTGGCAAGTCCCCAAGAAATGCAACCCACGTCCTTTAGCTTTGTGCAAAATTATGTCTTATGTCAACAGTCTCCATGCCCCCCTCCCCCTGCCTTTTTTTCTTTTAGCTTCACCCCCTTCCATTAATCCATGAGCAGTATTTGATGTATGGTTTTAGTTTTATTTTAAAAATATTTCTGGCTGGCAGGACTGCTCTGGAGCCACAGATAGTTAAATATCAGTAGGCGGAGCCACTGTTAATTCTTTAAAATGCAAGCTAAAAAAATAAATAATATGTTTTGCTCTATGAAAATGAAGTATTATTTTAACTATAAAGAAAACACTTCTTTTTACTTTTACCTTAAGCTTTTGGCTCTGCACACTGAGATATAACTAAAGCAATGGCATGTATTCAAACACAAGAGCAGCTCTGCTTATACGATACATTTGTTGAACTAAAAATAATATCTATGACTTGGAGGGCAGCGACAGCAAGCCACCGGCATTCTGAGACTCATGACAGTGTCAAGCAGCATTCAGTCTTATTTTTGAGTAAATTCTTTTGTCATACTAAGATGAATCAGATCCAGGTGCCACTGTCTGCAGGCACTGCTCTGACTCTCCATCACCAAAAGCCTCCTGCGAAAACCTCCATTCCATTTTCATGTTGCGTTACAAACCTTATCACTGTGATTATTTTAGAGGACCAGCAGTGCTGACCAAAAGTGCTTTTTTTTTTTTTTTTAGAAAACAAAGTTTAGGTGTTTAGGAATGATTTAGGTGTAGTTACATGGAGAAAGAAAAAACAGACTGTGGATTGCTCTGCTGAGTTGTGCATCGATTTGATCTTATCAAATAACAGCAAACTGAAATGGGTAAAGTGAATGTTGTGAATGTACAAAGAATCACATTTGTCCAGACCTTTACATCAGCAGTCCACAGTCTTTTGCTCCAACATGGGTTAAATAAACGGAGCTTCTCCCAATACACTTGGTTTGAAAAAACAAAAAAGCTTGAAAGAAAAGAGGTATGATACTAATTGATGAAGAGGTCTAAAATAATATAAAATAAAGTGACTAAACATAATCAAACAGGGATTAATGAATGTCTGCACTGCAACGAGACAAACACAGGAGCTTGGACACACAGTCTAAACATTCTACATGTCACAGAGGAGAAATTGGGAAAAAAAGCCTCTTCTTCTGATACAAGTCTGATTTCAGGTGAAGACCTGAAAACAGCAACAAGGACGTACTGTGCATGACACTTTGGGATGTTTTAGTAGGCAAGATGAGTCTGTGGTAATTTTAAGATTCCTAGTTTAATATTTGAGGGAATAACAAGAAATATCTACTAAAATGTCTGCTTTGTGGCTTCAACTCCAGCTCATGCAGGCCATCAGTATTTAGTGTCTTTTCTCTCTTGTACATTTCTGTAGTGTGCCTTTCTTTTCCCTGGATGGAAGAGGACACTGGCAAGAAATGTGACTTGGGGTTTGTTGTGGGGCTGGCGGGGTGCGCTTGGTCCCATCGTGGCAGTTGTTTGGAACAGCAGACATGTGAGTGGCATGTCAGCCATGATAGCAGCCCACCAGAAAGAAAGGGGAGGGGGCACCTCCTCCCCAGCCCATCCTTCACCACCCTCTGTCGACAACTTTCCTTGAAGCATCAGCTCATCGTGCGACATAGCTCAGTCAATTCAGATGTTGATGTCTCTGACATCTGTTGGGGTACAGGATAGGTCCACGTCCTCATCCACAAGTTTGGTCTCTGTTGTGCTACTGTGTTGCTGAGCCTGCCGCAGGCTGGACTCCAGCAGAGACTCTATTTGCTCCTGACATGCCCGCAAGCAGTCCTGCAACCACACAGTCAACACTGAGTAAACACCATCATTCTGCTAACATCAAAAGCTTTTTCCACATACAAATATCTGTTTGGAAGAAAGAGTGTTTGCATACCGGATCACTGCGAATGACCTGTGAAAGGAAGTTGGTGAGGTTCTGTGATGACAAAGAGGCATCTTGGCTCTTCAGATAGAGACCTTGAACAGCTGCCACCACGCTGCCCGCTGCCACCATGGATGGAGGACTGGCGATGAAGTTGACATCTGTGGAAATGGCACAAGCATGTGTTACAACATGGAATATCTACAGCGCAGTTTGACAATGACTACATAACATTATATTTACTTGTCTTTAAATGAACAGAACCATTCATCATTATACCCAACGAGCTCCTACTCTGTATTCCTTCTGTTAGGCCTTGCGTTACATTTAACAAATACAAACCAACTACCAACCAGACAGTATTTCTGCCGTCTTCCCACAGAAAAATAACAACACATATCCTCACAGAGTGCCACACTTTGGCTCCTCTTAGAAAAACCTATTATCTAACCAATAATGACAATCAGAATGACAAAGATGACCAGAAACTAGGCTGAAGTGGGGCAAAAACCAGTAAACCCAAACTGGGGCTGCTGGAGTCCAAAATAGTCCTCAATCCTATATAGCAACAGGAGCTATTCAATATACAATTACAAAGATAATAAAATACAGTTTGCAGCAGCAGAGCATACTCAAAAACACATCAATAAGTGGAAATATGAAGGATTTTTAAATATAGAAAATGAATAATAAGTATCAGTGTATGGTTACAGGAAAAATACTGTTTATGTGTATAAGACATGGATTTGAACTATCAAGACAAAAGCCTGCTGTCCCACCTGTAGCACAGAGAGCCACAAAAGTTTGGGCATGTTTCCTGAGGATCTGCTTGGTGGACTGGTAGATCTTCAGCTTGGACAGGAAGTGCTCGATGAAGTCTTGAGGCGTGACTGAAGCCAGATCCCACTTCAGCTTGTTGAGAACCAGCAGCTCCATTTGCTGTGGATGGACCAGACCAGAGGCATTCACTCATACTGACCCACTTACTTGTAGAGAAAAATGTACTCCTGTTATATCTGCTGTGATATGTAGCAAACACTAAAGACAAGAGTGTATCTGTAGTTCTTCACGTTCAATTTCATTGCCAATAGCCTGCACTTTTGTCTTATGGCCACTAGGTGTTGCTGTGAATCAGTGTTTTCTTGGCAGTCACTGAGACCATTCATGAAAGCAGGTAGGCCTTCTAGTTGCCATGAGGAAGTCACAGGCAGCCATTCAGACGCTGCTGCACCAAAGCTACATTTCCTCCTTTGTTATTCCAAAAATCTATCTATGACATTTCAATGCAATCTATACTTTCCAACCACAGTGTCACTTACAAACCAGATGAACTACAAACACTTTGTATTCTGGTCATGTGGTCTCCAGTGCATGCTGCTCATGTACTGTATGTGTTATGCAACATCCATGTCTGCAGAACTCAATTACCAGCAGCTCTCCAGGCTGGACCGAGTTGTCTGTGTAGATACAGAGCTTCTCTGCTGTTAAGGGTACAGTCTCCTTCATCTTGGATGCTAGAAACATACATGTAGCTCCCAGCAGCTGCAGTCTTGTTTTCCTGGTTGTCTCCACTGATAAAAATCTGTCCAAATAGTTCATAGCCAGTGGAAAAACCTCCTCCTCACATTTCTGTTCCTCGCAGACCTGGAAGGTGAGAAAAGCACATAGAGGTTGCCGTCACTTACTGCAAGAAAATTCCCCCATTCATGTGAATTATTAAGTCTAAGCACACAGTGGCTCTGTGCACAGCTGTTTGCACATAATAGCAGTGTTATCCAGAATCATCAGAACAGAAATTCAAAGAAACATTTTGAGCATTTTATTCATTTGAGTTTAGCGTTTAAATGTCATGTGTAACACACTATTTAACGCGAAATCAATGTTACGTGCAAATGAAAACATTTACAGTCCGATCTATAGGATAAGTAAGTCTGAGGCTGTAATGACAACAGTCGGGAATTAGTTTGCGGCTACTTCTGACTGAGACACAGAGGTGGCGTCGATGCAAGTTTCACTCTAATTTGAACTTCGTCATCTTTTCAAAAAATATTTATAAATATTTAAAAATTATCAGGGTGTGTACAATTAACATGTAAATGATCCTTAAAGAATGCCTGATCGGATCTGGGTAAAATGTCTCGGATTGTAACACGTATGAATGAATAAAAAAAATCTTTTCTCAGACTGGGCTTTTTCAAGTGCTGTAGGCGACTCTTCGCCTCGGCTTTCCGATGCACAATTTCAGAAATTAATAAAAAATATAAATCTGTGAAGAATTCAAACCAAAAGTCCACGTTAATGTTCAAAAACATCTAATCTATCAAACCCGACTGTTAAAATGTATTTTAATACTTTCGCACTTTTAAAAAATGTCCTTCTTTCCTCAGCGACCTTAACACACAACACTGAATCTTGTGAAGCAAAACAAACTTCACCAGTTGATACCAGTCGAACAAGCTTTTGTAGTTAGTGAGTAACCATCTTATGATATAGCTGCATTTCTGGCTTATTTAACCGAGTTACTGTCATTTTTGCAGATATTATAGATTTTTAATGATATTAAAATCCTTCTCATATGCGACAACAAAGATGGCGCGCAATACTGGCACAGGCCAAGACTGCATACGTGTACATTGGTGTTATTTTAGAATATTTTCTCCATGTAGCCTAGGCTAATTACATTTCATGACCTTCTAAAATATAGGCCTATTCTAAGAAATAATCATTGACAAAGGCAGGCCTATTCACGGTGGAAACTGGGGGCAGGCTGTAGCCAATATTTCCTCTTATAGCCGAAGGACCACCCAGCACTCTGAGGACATAGGCTATTTGTCAGAGCGTTTATGTAACATGAACAGTGAAATAACAGACATTCATCTCTCACGACTCACAACTTTCACATGAAGACTCATTTTCTCGTGTTTTAGCCAATGCATAAGAGACAGCGACAGCCTAAGCAACAAGTCAGCAGCGAAACTCGGGCAAAGAGGAAAGTTCAAGTAAATTAGCTAAAAACCAACCTCTAACATCCAGGTGGCAACTATTTTCCTCATTTTGGGTACAATTTCTTTCTGAACACACTTGAAGTAGTTTGGCGACGGTAAGTAGTTTTCCTCTGCCTTCAGCATGGTGTGTAGAACTCGGTCGTTGAGCAGGTTGACGTCCTGGTAGGCTCTCCTGATGGAGTCCACCTCGCAGCACAGCAGCTGGTCCTCCATAGTAGGCTAATTGTGGTTTGATTTTTTATCACCGTCGGTACTCTCAGTTTTAGTATCACCGTGTCACAATGTTACTACAGCGGTGAAGGAACAGGCCCCAGCAGACAGACGGCTGTAGTCCGGTAATTTTAAATCACTTTCTTCTCGCTGGGTTACTGCTACAGCGTGCTGTTGCTCCTCCGGTGTGCGGCGAGCCTTCTGTCTGGAGCACAGACCGCTTCCCCCTGCTAAACAAAAACCCCTGCCTCGCGCTCACCAAACGCGCACATGTACGGGCATGCACACACATACAACGAAAACACGCGCGGACACACACGCAAAGTTTGTCGGCGAGAGCGCGCTGAGGAGGTGGGTGGGTGCGCGCGATGACGTCAGCTGTTGTTAAGAGGTGGAGGATCAAAGAGACAAGCTGTCTGCTGCGGGGCGCGCGAGGAAGGCCTTCTATAGCCTACATATAAGAGAGAGAGGGGGAGGCCCGCCCCCGCCCTGCCCCTCCTCCTATAGCCTGGTAGCGTCTGAGGAGGACATGGGAGGTCCGGGGCCGAGTCTGGGGGACGTCTGTCCCCGGGGAGGAGAGCTGACCAGGGGAGGCTGGCAGTTTAGCGTCAGCAGGGGGCGATAAGGGCCTCCACCCCTTCGTTCTTCCTCTGTCTGTGCACAAGACTCAGTGGCCCATTCCAAGTGTCCCCATTAGGCCTTAAAGTTCCAAGGTTTTTTTGGTTTGTTTATTTGTTTGTTTTGTTGAATACATTGAGTGAAAAAGAATCAGTTATGACAGGTCTTAGGCAGCGATTTAGAGCATTTATGTTTGTGAATAAAAAAACCTGGCACAAAGATTAATGAAATTAATCATAGGCTATTCAAGAGCAACAACATCTGGATTATCATTGTTTGTTTGATTTTAAATGTTTTCGGGCTTCCCCTGGTAACCAAGGGTAACCTTGTGTTTAATGTTACAGTGCTAAGAACTGTGGGTAATTCCCTCAGGTAAGAGGTAGACTTACAGAAAGTGATCATAAAGGACTCAAAATGGCTGTGAGAAAGCCCTCTTGATGGTTTGACAGTGGGACAGTCCTAAACCCTCGCAGACAGGAACATGCCTCAAAGTCTGTGAGTCTGGGAGTGTGGACACTGGGATTGGGCCAATGAAAGCAGCAGCTCCCTCAACTGTGCTGAGCATGAGGTGAGCACATGGGACAATAGTGCAGTCTGAAACATACAGTGCAGCTTTATTTATTTCCATTTATTCCTAATCCAAATAACCCTGTGGATAGGAGCCATGCCAACATTTTATTCTGGTGACTGGGCTGAGAATATCTGTAATGTAATACATGACTGATACAGTTAGATAGTGAAGAATACAAAACTCAACATATTGCTCCCTCACACTGAATCAACTGGAATTCAAACAAGGAGTTTATTGATTCATAAATAAATGATTATTTCATCAATCATTAGTGGAATTGAGGAGATATCTATGCTATTGACTACTGCAAAAAGAAATTTGCAGTTTATTTTCTGTACCTGCGTCAACTTAGTTTGTTCAGGAAAACTGTTTTTTTCATACTACTCAAAAGCTCAGCGCAATGCTGGAGTAATGTTAGAGTGCAAATAGTAAAGTTTAGAGACTACTAACACACACACCCAGACACACACACAAACAGGAGGAGACTCTCTGAGTTGGACCAATGGGAGGAATTGCTGTTACTAGGCAGATGTCTGTGTAACTTTTCATGTGGGGAAAAGTTCAGTGCACTGGAAAAATTGACAATGCTATTGATAACCCTAATCCTTTGACCCAGTATGTCTTTCAAATAAGTGATTGGGGCATTTTCAATCTCTGCTGCTGTCTTTGCCCACAGCAAGAAAACATTCAGTCAGACACGAGTGGACAGATCAATGAACCTAACAGAGCCATATATTCTGACAATTACAACTTGGTTGGTGGCCATGTATTTAGTTACTCCAGTTAAAACCAATATTTAGTGTTAAGTTGTGCACATTTTAATCTAGTTTCAATATGAATTGGAGCTTTTCACATTCCTTGAATTCCTCTCTGGGCTACCGGGTGGACTACCGTAATGCCTGAAGAGGCTTACACCTTTGTGGATACACAGCCTGGAGCCACACAACATATCAACGCTCTGTTGCTTTTGTTGTTGTGAGGGATTCAAATATGATCCTGTAATGCAAAATACATATTAACCATGCATGTATATTTATCTGAATTGTAGACATGCTTATTTTTCCATGTTTCACATTCACTCTCATTGTATGATTCCAAAACACTTTTTGTGTTATGGTTTTAAGCTTTTTCCACATCCATAAGCCCTAAATTGCCTGATACCCTTTAACAGATCTTTTATTACTCAAGCAGTTTATCTGTATAGTATATGCATGTCATAAAGTACTAGGGAAAACCTTTTCTTAACTGCTTTACTTTATTTAGTAAGAGTTTCTTGTAACACGTTTCTAAAGACATAGTGTTGGAAAATAAAATATATATCTTGCCGACACATAAAGTTAGAGTAATGTTGTAACTTTGATCCAGTTTGTTTTCCTTAGATATGACTTTTCTCAATAACATGTTCTGTTCTCTCAGTCCCTTTCATACACAGACAGAGGCTTTCTCTGAGAAACAAAGGAAGCTAGAGCATGTGACTTTTGCAGTGAGGCTCTCCTAGCAGCTTTATGGTAACAGGAGAAGGAAGTATTTAAAGGGACAGTGGAAAGCTAAAGTGAAACCAGCAGGGCACAGACTGGTTCATATTGCTGATCATACCGAGACGGAGTACACGGCTGGAAAATAAATTATATGACAAGGCTGAGATTTACCACATCAAGGCCTACGCTTTTGCCTTTGTTTTCATTCACTTGCAGCGCCATGTGATGTTCCTTCATTTTGACTAATATGCGCCCTAATTTTCATTGTTTCTACAACACATACAAAATTATTTCTGATTGATGGATTTTCTAAACCACAATGGTTAAGTCAGACATTTTTCTAAAGTCGGGCACTTTGATAATGAATGACATTAGTACTTGTCTTCCAAGTGATTGAAGAAAATGTCAATTTACTTCAAAAAAAGAAGAAAAGGCTAGAAAAATAAAACTACTGCCCTGCTAGCAGCAATATAAGTTTAAATGTTAATATCAGCATGATAAAATGCTCAGAATTACAATTCCAATATGCTGATCTTCGTTTAGAATTGGTGACATGTTAACATTTGCTTAGGAATTTGTCTGTATAATATGCATTGGACTTAAACCAAAGCTTTAGACGAAGTGATGGAACACCACAGACCATTTGCCTAAGCCAGAACCCTATCACTAGATTGGCTAAAAGCCCTTTATTTCTTTACTGTAATTCTGATTAATTACACCTGATTGTGGTTATCTGATCAAGGCATTTACGTAGTATGTAAACTAATAATTAGCTAAGTGGTTGATTTAAAAATTAAAACCTTACCTAGCAGCATGGGTGTAGGAAGCACTTAAAATGTGGGTGGGACAATTATAACAAGTTTTAAGAGGTTTGGGAGTTCTTCCATAAAATTTTATTTGACAGAGTAGATGTCAATTCACATGCCTGCATATGGTGCATTTAACAGGTGGTTTGATACCTTTTCTGACTATATTATCATGACAAAAATTTGTAGGCCTACATTTTGCAATTTCAGCTGAAGGAAGTGCCCCAGATCACATATTTGAAATATTGAAAAGTTTAAATGATGTATTTTGAGTGACTAATCTATAATAGCTTTGTGGCACAGGCTCATGATATACTGTACTTTTTTGGCTAAAAAATACTTATTTTACCTTTTTTTTTACTACATACAGTATTTTGCTAACATTTCAAATTGAAAATAACTTCAAATTCATCACATAAAACCATTGAATGAAATATCTAAATCGATGTGACGCATTAACCACCAACAATGACTGAAGCTGTTTTCTATTTCATAAAATTCCATAACCTCACACCATTATAAAGTGCCCAGTTATATCATCTAATCATGTAATGTATGGTAGCACTACTTGTTTCTCCTTTATCTCTGCATTCTAGGGTGTAACCACACATTCTTTGGGGGGATCATGTCTCCTCCCAGTATTGAGAAAATGCCACTCTGTCCCTCATATATACAGTAGAGAATATGTTTAAAATGTCCATCTTTGGTGAACTCTTTCAACGAATCTGTCTCGAGATAGTTCCTGATTATTTATTTAAATCTGTTACCATTTGTTAAGGAAAATATAAAGCTGAATTCAGACCAAATCTGGCAGTGGTGTTGTGGCGGAATGGGAGTGTGGGAGTGTCACTCCACGGGCCATGTGTGAGATGTGTTGTGAAGCCCCCACTGATCAGTTTGCAGAAAGGCGAAGCTGCTATGTTGTTCTGCTGCTAGCATGCTAGTCCAACGAGTGATGGATTGCATTCATTGACAGATTTAAAATATCAGTAACAACCAGGATACGTGACTACGGAAGCGTATTGCTGCGTATTACAAGGGGAAAAAAAACACTACCACGTTAAAATGTGACAATTATTATTGTAATAATGTGAGTTGTGTAGCATTTATCCATAAATAAACATGCCCCACTACAGACCCTTTCTGCTCTGCTAATGATCGCTGTTCATGCCTCTGCCAGAGCAGGTTAAGTGTGGCATACAGAGCTAGTCAGTGTCCCCAGTAAAAGGTCAGGTTATGTGACAGTCCCCATCACCAACACAAACAAACACAGTGTAACCCTGACGCAGCGCACCGTTCTTGGTCACCTGCAAACAGTCAACACAGCATCAGCCCCAGGCAGTGACAACTCAGAAAAACATAAACCCGCCTGGTGGGACCCTCCAGTCGACCTTTCTTCACCTAAACGAGGAGCAAAGGAGGATCACAAAACAGCTGCTGAGGGAGGAGTGTCACGTGTTCGCGTATGACGATGACGACATTGGCTCCATCCCCTCACTGAAACTCCACATCACACTGCACGACACCACCCCAGTAAGAAGAACGTATATGGCAGTCCCAAAGCCACTGCACCAGGAGGTGAAAGAGTATATCCAGGACTTGTTGAATCGGGGCTGGATTACTCCTTCACGCTCTCCGTACGCCTCGCCGGTTGTGTGCGTGAGAAAGAAGGATGGGACTTTAAGACTGTGTTGTGACTACAGAGAGCTGCAAAAAAGGTCAGTCCCTGCTGAACAAAAGGTCAGTCCCTGATCGACCAGGGGAAGGCCTATCACCAGGGGTTCCTGGACGAAGAAAGCCAGCCCCTGACAGCTTTCATAACCCCCTGGGGCCTGTACCAGTGGGTCCGAATCCCGTTTGGGTTGAGTGCGGCGCCCGCAGAATTCCAGAGGAACGTGGAAGACTGTTTGTGTGGCTTGAGAGATGTTATGTGTCAACCGTATCTGGACGACAATCTGGTCCATAGCCCAAGTTTTGAGGACCGTATCGAGCACCTGAGAACTGTGTTACAGAGATATCAGGAGCACGGGCTTGAACTCAGCCCCCGCAAGTGTGAGGTGTTGAAGAGGAAGGTGAGATTTCTGGGACGGTTGGTGTCTGGAGAAGGCTACACTATGGACCCATCTGAAGTGGCCCCAGTCCAAGCCTTAAAGGAGAAAGCGCCAACAATAGTGGGAGAGCTTAGAAGAGTGATGGGATTCCTCTCATACTACTGTTCATACATTTCAAACTTTTCCAGAATAGCCCAGCCTCTCTACCAGCTGCTCTCAACAGCACCTGATCAAATGAACAGAGAGAAGGTCAAGGCCACAACCAGGAAGAAAGGTAACCTCCCACCTAACACTCCTATACAGTGGACAGAGAACCACCAAAAGACATTGAACTCTCTCATAGACAAACTGATAGAGCCTCCCCTTCTGGGGTACCCAGAGATGACCCAACCATTCGTCCTCCACACAGACGCATCCCAGGAGGGATTGGGAGCAGTACTGTATCAGAGACAGAACGGCAAGATGGTAGTCATAGGTTATGGTTCCAGAACTCTAACACCACCTGAAAAGAACTATCACATGCACTCAGGGAAATTAGAGTTTTTAGCACTAAAATGGGCAATATGTGAACGTTTTCGAGATTGTTTGTATCATGCCCCACACTTTGTAGTATATACAGATAACAATCCCTTAACCTATATCCTTTCAACAGCTAAGCTTAATGCTACAGGTCATAGGTGGGTGGGTGAGCTGTCCGAGTTTGACTTTTCCATTAAGTATAGGCCGGGAAAGAGTAACGCAGATGCGGATGGCCTATCCTGCATGCCATTAGACATAAATGCATTCATGACACAGTGTACAGAGGAGGTGAGTCAGGAAGTGTTCAGTGCAGCAGTGCAGGGAGTCAGTGTGCAGGGAGACACCCCCCCGGTCTGGGTAGCAACAGTCCCCATAGAAACACTAGATTTAGTGAGAGATGCAAGTGCACACCCTCGAACCAAGTCCCTGACACCAGAACAGATACGAGACAGTCAGGAAAGAGATCCTGTCATAGGCCAAGTCCTGCATTACAAGAGAGACAATCAGCACCCGTCCAGGAGAGCTCTTAAAGCAGAACCGGCGGACGTCAGAGTATTAATGAGACAGTGGGCAAAGTTGTATGTCAATGAGGATGGAATTCTCTTTAGGAAAGCAGGAGAGAAACAACAGCTTATCCTCCCAAAAGAGCATCGTCAAACAGTGTTCCACGAGCTTCACAGAGAAATGGGACATCTTGGGGTTGAGAGGACTTTGAACCTGATCCAAGATCGATTCTATTGGGCCCGTATGTACTCTGACATTGAACACTTTGTCACCCAAGAGTGTGAGTGTATCAAGGCAAAGCGACCTCACAAAGCCACCAGGGCTCCTATGACAACCATTGTCACAACACGCCCGGGTGAGCTAGTATGCATTGACTTTTTACAATTAGAGACATGCAAACAGGGGTTCGAGTACATTTTAATTGTGATCGATCATTTCACTGGTTTCGCCCAAGCCTACGCCATGAAAAACAAGTCTGCCAAAACTGTTGTTGACAAACTATTCAATGACTTTGCACTGCGTGTCGGATTTCCAGAGAGAATTCACCATGACATGGGAAGAGAGTTCGACAACCAGCTGATGGACCAACTACAGAGGAGCTGTGATGTGCGGGGGTCCCACACAACATGTTACCACCCCCAAGGCAACGGGAAGTGTGAAAGGTTTAACAGAACAATCTTATCAATGCTCCGCACCCTCACAAGTGAACAGAGAGGGGCGGCCCTGGTAAACTGCGGTCCTACTGGGAAACTGAAGTGCATATGGTGGTGAAGAGAAGGAGCAGTGACAGCCCGGTGTATGAAGTAGCACCAGAGGGAGGAGGTAAGAGTCGTGTGTTGCACAGGAACCTCCTACTCCCATGTGACAGTCTGCCCTTGGGGAACCCAGAACCTGCCCCTGCACGACAAGAGAGGAAAATGCAGACACGGACAAGAACAAGACAACACCAAATCAACGAACCAGTGGAAGACTCAGACAGCGAAAGCAGCGATGAAGTTGAGCTGGTGTGTCGTTTCCCATATGACCAAGAACTAAGTCAGAGAGCTGCAGACTTGAATCCAGAGGCAGAGCCATTTATACCAGTTCAAGAGGAGGCTGACTGACAACAGAAGCATCACAGCTGATGGAGATGGTGAGAACGACACTGCAGAGCCTGGGGAAAGTCTACAAGAGTCATCAGAGGAAGATGATCCTGACCCTCCGCCAGCGACCAGCTACCCACAGCGACACAGGCACCGTCCCCGAATGCTGACCTACAACGCCTTGGGTGAGCCGACGTCGGTGGAAGCGGGTGCAGAGAGCCTGCAAGTCGTGAGTATGTTCCCAGCCTGCAAACCACCGGTCATGTGGCGACCATGGGCATCACCAGACATTGAGGTAATGGGTTGAACTCACATTACACAAACAGTTCAGAGAAAATGGACTCTGAAAAGTAGAGTGGTGAAACTCTATGGACTGTGAATGTGAAGAAGAGACAATTCCGGGAGAACATATTGAACTGGTACTGTATAAACAAAGAGACTGGTAACAGACTAAAAGAACTGAGGCCGATATGAGTTCTGTTACATTTGAGAGTTGACCTGATTGGGGTCCAGAGTACAGTTACTGATGTTTAGTGGTATAGGTCTAAATGGGTCAGACACTTTGATAAATGGCTACTAATTGAATTTAACGTCAAGTGCCATTTTAAAATAAGTAATACCATGTTTTCAATGAGAAAATTCAATGTGTTGTAAATAAGGTACACTTTGGGTATCGGAAATGTCCGGGGACATTTATTATTGGGGGGGAGAGTGTGGCATACAGAGCCATTGGTACATTATTATTATTTACATGTTTAACATGATTTCCATTTAGTACAGCTCATGTTCAGAGTGTGATGAAAATTGTCTGTGTGGTTTCTAATAAGAGGTTGGTTTATTGTTTGAAAAATGTAGTGTTATCTAGCAGTATGTATTGTCTAACTCTGACCAGCAGAGGGCGCGTTCGCTACACTGTGTGTGCAGGGACAAGGGAAGCCTCGCGTGAATACGTTCACAGAATGAGAACACACACTTGAGCAGGAAGTTACTGTGTATGTGGCGAACTGTGATGATAATACAGATATATTTTTGCTCTTTGCAGGTAAGAAGGGAGAGTTGGACTTGTGTAAGTGATGGGTGAACATGTTATGTGTTAGTTATGAGCCCGGTTGGACTTTATGTGGAATCGTTATGAACGTTACTCGTTCAGGGAATGTAACGTACTAAAATGGCTAGCCAGAAGTTAGCACTGGTTACCTAGCTACCTCGAGCAAGCGGGAGGCTGGAGAGTAGAACAATGAGCCAGTCTAAAGAACCCGCACTGCTCGTGTGAAGTTCATAGATAAATAAATAACTTAAAATAGATACATGATTGATTTGGTTAATGTGACAATGTTTGGTAGACATGATTAGCTGACTGTGTATTTGAGAAACAAGTCGAAATTGAATGTACATGATGAAAATGGTCTTGAATAGCGATACACGGACATGATTTATTGTTTGGATGTTGGTATAAATGTTCATTTTTTTCTGTGTTAGAGTATCGAATACGTTCACAGAATGAGAACACACACTTGAGCAGGAAGTTACTGTGTATGTGGCGAACTGTGATGATAATACAGATATATTTTTGCTCTTTGCAGAACAAAATAAAGAAAACTTTAAAATAAATGTGTAGTGGAGGGCAATTTCACTCTGCACCACGCTACATAAGCATGCTGGTACTACAGGTGTGAATACACATGACACATGATGTTACATTCCACTGGAGTTTCAGTCATTCATGCCGCTGGTCTGATTACTTAGCTCACATGGCTACCCTTTTTTTTTTTTTTGGAACTGCCGCGCCTTCATTAGAAGGAATGGGAAGACCTTTGTTTTCACCCAGTGCCAGATTTGGTCTGAATGTACCCTAAGGTGAACAAATTGTGGAAGTAATGTCACCTAAATATCAATGTTTAAGGTAGACTTAATGGTTAGCTAGCTAATCAGCATAATAACTTTCAGGGCTGCCATCTGCCACACATTGGCCGTGAGACTCAGCAACTGGCACTTTTTACAAGCTCTCAAGCCACATGTCTCCTATGCAATGAAGAATAAATCATAATGTTGTGGCAGGAGGACGTTACTACAGTGCACAGACAGACAAGACAGGGCAGCACAGTGTGACAGCGGGTTATCCAAATAATCAGGGGAAATGTCAGAAAAATCCCCAAATTTATTTTACAGTAATTCACTCCAATTCATGCTGTAATCTCAGTCAGCATCTCTCCTTCTCCTCTCTGTCCAGCTGTGTCCATGCAGGCAGGTGAATGAATTACTTTGGTCACAGGATGCTGTGTCTCTGACACTTTCATGTGATTCCCAGTCACAGGTTTTTAGGTTAGTATGTCTAGACAAAATTGTACAATATAAATGTAATTTCTACCTCAATATTTAAATAGAGTAATATAGTAATTAGTAATAGTAAAAGTTATAGTAAAGCAGTAAAAATAATTCACTTTTACATTTTGTTGTCCCCACACCCTCATCTCTTCAAATCTCACGCCAAATAAGAGTAATATGGAAGCCCATTTCCGCCAGTGCGATGAAAAAAAAGATCCTGTAAGTCATTATAATGAGATAGTATCTCAATATATTGACTTAGTATGTCAAAATAATGAGATAGTATCTCAATATATTGACTTAGTATGTCAAAATAATGAGAAAGTATCTCAAAATAATGACTTAGTATCTTCAAATAATGAGAAAGCATCTCAAAATAATGACTTAGTATCTCAAAAAATTCAGATAGTATCTCAAAATATTGACAGAGTACGTCAAAATGAGATAGTATCTCAAAATAATGACTTTGTATCTCAAAATAATGAGAAAGTATCTCAAAATAATGACTTAGTATCTCAAAAGTATGTCAAAATAATTAGATAGTATCACAAAATAATGAGAAAGTATCGTTAAAAATAATGACTTACTATCTCAAAATAATGACTTACTATCTCAAAAGAATCGAATAGTATCTCAATATATTGACCTAGTATCTCAATATATTGATTTAGTATGTCAAAATACTGAGGAAGTATCTCAATATATTGACCTAGTATGTCAAAATACTGAGATAGTATCTCAAAATAATGAGATAGTATCTCAATATATTGACCTAGTATGTCAAAAAATGAGATAGTATCTCAAAAAATTCAGATAGTATCTCAAAAATAATGACTTACTATCTCAAAATAATGACTTACTATCTCAAAAGAATCAGATAGTATCTCAATATATTGACTTACTATCTCAATATATTGATTTAGTATGTCAAAATAATGAGGAAGTATCTCAATATATTGACCTAGTATGTCAAAACAATGAGATAGTATCTCGATATATTGACCTAGTATGTCAAAAATGAGATATCTCAAAATTCTGAGATAGTATCTCAAAATAATGATAGTATCTCAATATATTGACTTAGTATGTCAAAATAATGAGAAAGTATCTCAAAAAATGACTAAGTATCTCAAAATAATGACTTAGTATCGCAAAATAGTGAGATAGTATCCCAAAATAATGACTTAGGCCTATGTCTTGCTTCCTCCTATGTGCCAAAGCAACAGAAGCAAGTGGGTGTAGCAGGCTTAGCAGACCTAAATGGATACCATCACTGAAGACTACTTTAGACGTGGATTCATAAATCGTGAAGAGAGAGAGAGAAAGCTACAAAAGAGCCAACTTTGGCGAAGACGAAATAAGAAGATGAAGCTGAAGTGGCATCCTTCATTGACCAACTGTGCGTCAACTGATGTGACTGATGGACATAAATGGGGTGGATCTGCGAGCATGCAACCGTTTGAGACGGCGTATGTATGTCAGTCGTGGGCCAAACTATGTATGGCACATAGATGGGTACAATAAATTAAAGCCATATGGCATATGTATCAGTGGTTGCATAGATGGCTTTCAAGAAAATATATGTGGCTAGAAGCATACAAAATCAACAGTGACCCTCGTATTATTGCAGGTTATTTTATAGATGTGATCGAAAACAATGGATGTCCACAAAAAGTCAGGTTAGATCTTGGTACTGAGAATACACACATTGCAGTGATGCAAAAGTTTCTGCACAACAGTGAGGATGAGAATGGTACGGAGTGTGTCACTTTAGGTCCAAGTACTGGCAATCAAAGGATTGAACGTTGGTGGTGCACTTTGAGAAGTGAATACGTCCAGTTTTGGATGCTCACTTCGACCAGCTGAAAGCAGATGGCTATTTTGTTGACAGCTTCATTGACAAATTACTGATCCAGTTTTGCTTCCAAAATACCATACAGGTATAGTATCCTCAAAATATTGTTTATTAACACAAATGTAACTATGAAATATAACAGCATAGACACAGATTATTTTCACACAACCGTTTCACTCTTTTTCTATAGGAGGAGCTTGATGAAGTTGTAACTGTCTGGAATGATCATCGCATAAGAACAACCAACAATCCTCGGCCTCCAAATGGCCGCCCTTCTATAATCTATGCAGTTCCCAAACTTTATGGGTCTCAGAATTTCTTGCAGCTAGCTGATCAAATGAAGATAGAAATATGTTGAGAGGACTGTGTTTTTAAGGACTATCCTTGTGATGAGGATGTGTTTCACTTATGTATGGAATTTATGGCTGAGCACAACCTTGCAATGTCTGATGATGTGTATGAAATTACTGACCTTTATCTAAGACTTCGTCAAACAGGCACATGCAGAGTGGGGGGCGGAGGGTGCTGAAGCACCTGCCCCTTTGCTCCTTGATGCCCAAAGTGCCCTTTTGTCGGTGCTATTATTATTATTTTTTTTGCATGTGTTTGTGCGAAGGCCTGTCAGTAGCCCTTAAAGAATAACATTTAACAAATAATAATAATAATTTATGTAGCCTAAATGAAATGACCTGGCTCCCCTTGGTAACATCATCCACCAAGACGTGCCCCCACGTGCCCCCGCCGCAGCGAGAGATGGGCTCGGCCCAAAATCTGACAGATCACACGTTACAGCAACAATATCGCATTTACGCTATGAAACGGGAGTAGTGACGGTCTGGCCATACGGGGATGTGGGCAAATGCCACAATGACGAGGTGACTGCGACCGCTGCGTGAAGATGCAGTCCTGCTGATGTGATCAAGATAAAAGTCGGTTGGGGCCAGCTGTTTTAACGCCGGCAACTCTTAAAGACGGTAGACACATTGCAGCATTATGGCTGATGTATAGCTCACCTGGTAGAGCAGCTTCCTCCGTAAGCAGAACCATTCTCTTGTATGGGTTTGAATCTCAGCATAGGTAGTACCTTAAGTTAATGTGTTTTCTTTTCTCATCATCATTATCATCACTGCTATATATGTTTTTGTAGCTCCATATTACCTTAACAACAAAGGTATAAAAGAGCAGCACGTGTAGATTATAATTTTTACATTTTAATTTTTCAGCAAGCTCACACGCAGGTGTTGCATCTCTTTGAGTGTCATTCTAGTCATTATTAGTTACTCTTACAGTAACTGTTATTATGCTGATAAAGCCATTTTGTAATATAGACTGACGAGCGAGATGCAATAAAACATAACACACGGAGAAGAAAAAAGTGTCTTAACTTTTTTCAAAACCTAATTTTGAAATTCTTACAATGCTGGTTGTTAAGAACAAATATCTAGTAAAGCCGGCGAAGGTGGATGCTGTAACTTGTTACATTTAATGAATTTTTAGTAGTGAGAAGATGTCCTTATCGGTCAAAGGACTGGTTTAAGTGCTCCTAAAATGAAACAAAATAATTAAAATCAAAGTACATCAGTGATTCCATTCTCATTCTTAATTGATAGTCTGATATTTTTGGATATATATATTATTTTATATAATACTATCTCATTATTTTGTCATACTAAGTCAATATTAAGTCATTATAATGACTATAATGACTAACCTCTCCTTTATAAAATTGTTATTATAAATGATAAATACTCAGAGTACACACACACAGTTTTGTCTCACTTTGCTCTTCAATTTCACTTCTTTGACAAGGTGAAAACAAAAAAAACCCTTGATTTGGACAGGTTAGGTTGGCTTATTTAGGCTCACCAATAATATGACAGTTAAACCACTACTACAAATTTGAAAAACAAATCAGCATCATTGGTATTTATCCTATCTCTTATCAATCAGACATTACCATTGGTCAATAGCTTTGTTTAGGAGGGGGTGATTTTTTTTCATTGCGTAGAAGACGTGGCTAAACCATTACCCTCATCCCTTAGGTCAGATAGATTTTCATCAGCAGTGGTGCTTGTTTGATTGTTTATACATCAACAGTGAAGCCAGTTTGACGGCAGGAACAATTGTGTTTATTTGCATTACTCATGCAGTGTTTATCTGCCCCAAACAGCCAGTTTACTTTACTGTGAACTAGCCATAAGCTAATGTTTGCAAGCAACCGCACACAGGGTATATGTGTAAAGGTTAAACAAAAAGGGACACAAATGCAAGACACAAAGTCAGGCAGGTAACAGAACAAAAAGCAAGCTTTATTAACATAAAGCTGAAAAAACAATCTCAAACAATATAAAATCTAAAAGTCACAATGCAAGAACAAAAGGTAGCTGTCAAAATACAGGAAGCAGCGGTTCTTGCCCTCCTGTCAGGCTCTCCACACTTAGCACACATCTTTCGTTTTGTTTTGGTAGGTGGATACGTTCAAATGTACCTATAAGGCAATATATGCTTCTTGCATACATACAGTATGTGAATAAATTTAATTGTTCCAATTTCTAATAAATAAATAAATAGAAGATATAAAAAGATATATAAAAGATAGAATATGTTTCATATGTGATTTATATCTGTGAAAATCCCTGTCTCCACAGGAAACAACAACAACCTTTGATCTAGCAACCAACATGCTGGAAACTGCAAGTTACTCTAACCCTAACCATGATTGATAATGGCGTATATTTCTTATTTTCCTTTGCTGGGATTTAGCCATTTTATTGTACAAACTAGCCTCCCCATGTACAAATGTTCCAGTGACACAAGTGACACTGTGTTGCAGAGGTACCATTGCTGCATTCTAGGTCTTGCGCCACTTAAGACAATAATGATTGGTTAAAAGAAATACAAAATATCTATCCATCTATCCATCCATCCATCCATCCATCTCATCCGTCCTGCCTTTCATTCATTCTGTGGTTTTGCTGGTGTGTGTTTGTGTGTGCTCACTGATCTCCTCCTCCGACCCTTGCCACCAAACCATTACACTGTAACATACATACCTGCATGTGTAACCATTTGCCTGTGATTATTTCTTTTGGTTTTGCGTACCAGATTATCCTCCTAATTCTGTTGCCTGTAGGTTTTTATACAAGCGTACATATGCTTACAGAAACTTTATCTTGCTAACTTTGGATATTTTTGCCGCAAAGAAATATTCTCGCATATTAAGGGCTATTCTGTTGTCTTGCCATCAGCTAACCACAGCATTAACACCTAAAAGGAAAGCTGCTGTGTGAGTTAGCAGGGGTGTTGAAGTGGTGACACTTGTCCTCACCCTCATTCTATGTCTAGCTTTGAAGTCCTGATGCCTCTTCACATTCTAAATGTGACCTACAACAGCACACGCGCACACACACACACACACACGCACACACACACACACACACACACACGAAGGCTTCCCTTCCTCCAGTTATCATCCAGAGGAACTGAGTGAAAGGGTTCTTCCCTGTGAATGAAGCTCCTTTTTCAGCCGAGGGCAGGTCCACAATGACCCTGCAAAGATGGATAGGGGCTTGTCCTGTGAAGTGATCCGCGAACACGGATAGGCAGGGGGTCTGTGTGTGTGTGTTGTGATGCACCACAAATAACCTAACAGCACCTCTGGTCTGGCTAGATGGGTGGGTGCTAAGGGGTCATGTAGGGCCAAGGGCAAGGATAAGAGGAAAAACCTCCTGGAACAATGAGTCAGTTGGAGAATGGGAGGGGGGAAGGGTGGGTTGGAATGCATGTATCCATATCAGACTCACACAACTTAAGTCTACAGGGTGTTCCTTTGGTATGTGTCTCTGAATGAGGCAACTTCTACTCCTAGCTAGGTTGTGACCAACTAATATCTGACGTATAATATGAAGGGGCTACAAACTGGCAAAATATGGCAGGGATGTGCCAGGGTCTGAAGCACCCCCACCCAGTATCCTGCTTGCTCTCATTCAATCCATGAATATCGAGCTGGACTACAGGGCCAGGGTTCACTTCCAAAAGGACAACTGAGACATTAATATCCTCTGTTTCACAGAGACACGGTTCTCGCTTCCGTGCTGGTTAATACTGTTTAACCAGCTGAAACATTGTCTTTGTTTTCCATGGACAGGACGGAGGAAACTGGCAAATCTAAAGGTGGTCAATTGTGTCATGACAAAAAACAGCTAGTGTGATCCAAGGTATGTTTCTGTATAGATAGGCTTTCGGTCAGTGCACCAGCTTAGGTCACGATAAAAGTATATTTACAAAAGTTCCACTTCAATTTACATACTTAACATAAAATTACATGTGTGCTTATATTAACAGGTGTATATATTATTTTGTATGCTCTGTAAGCCAACTAAAACTGCTGATTTCACATTGTTAACTCAATCTGCTGCTCTGCATCCACAACACTGAGACATGTACAGCAAGCTCAAATGGTCAAAACTCAAAATTAAAATTCCTAATGTTTAGAATATAGCCACCACTGGTGGAGACATTGCATGTCAGGTGAAGGCAGCACATATACAGTTTATATCTATTATATTTCTATTATATTTATTCTTATAGCAGTCACTGGATGGGCAGGAACAGCTGAATGTAGCAGTTTATGTCATGAAATAGATATTTTACTTATTTAAATTCCTGTGTACCTTATTTTCCACTTTTATGAGGTCAAAGGGTGTAAGAGGACAGTTTTCAAGTTCAATTTTATAGGTGAAAGATCTTAATTGAAAATCTCACAGTTGTGCTCTATTCAGTTTTCAGGGGCTCTTTATTTTATTTAGTATTTTATAAATGCAGCAGGGATGGCTAAATGTAGCAGTTTACTTAATTTTTTTTTTTTTACCAGTTTAATAATAATAATAATAATAATAATAATTATAATAATAATAATAATAATAATAACTTTACTTGTAGAGCACCTTTTTAAAAACAAGGTTTACAAAGTGCTTTGACAGAACAAAAACCTGACTCAGGAAGACAATATGACAGGATGCTTAACAGTCAAGCCTAGTTGAAGTAAAAACAAGAAGGCAAAAAAAAAAAAAAAAAAAAGCACACACACATACATACATGCATGCATGCATACATACATACATACACATACAAATATACAGTCATGGTCAAACGTTTATATACACTTGTAAAAATAAATCATGCATGGTTTATCATGGCAGTCTTCAGTTCCAATTATTTCTACAGCTCTCATTTTTCTGTGATGGAATGAGGAACACATACTACTGCGTCACAGAAAACATTCATGAAATTTGGTTCAATAATTATAGGTCTTGTGAAAATGTGACCAAATCTGCTAGGTCAAACATGCTTACAGTAATTCTAATATTTGGTAAAATGTTCCTTTTCACACCTCAATTAGGCACTTTTCCTCATGCATCTGGTAGTCCTCTGGCAGAATTTGTGACCTCTTGACAGAATCGGTGAAGTTCAACCAAATTTGTTGGCTTCCTGGCACAGACTTGTTTCTTCAGCACAGTCCACATGTTCTCGATGGGGTTCTAATCAAGACTTTTGACTTGTGGTTCGAAGGTAAAGTCTGAATCCAATATAACTCCTTAATTTCTGGCAGCAGACTTTATGTTGGCTCAGTTGGTCAGTTGGGCTAATGTGGGGAGTTGAAAAGATGATTTCTGATTTTGAGTTGTTGAGCTGAAGAACATTTTGTGCCATCCAACATTTGATATTGTTGGGACACCTAAAACAGCAGCTAGGCTTTTTGGGTCATCAGGTCTCAGGAAAAGGTATACCTGTGTGTCATCTGCATAGCAATGAAAAGAAACATTGTGATGAATATGCCAACGGGCATGTAAATCACGGTCAGGGGGATAATCTTTTGTCTTATATCGTTAACTTTATTTTTTCATATGTTTCTTGTGTGACATCGGTGAAATGACAGGATGATGCATTTGAAATCCTTCTTGTAGATAACAGCAACACCCCCTCCCTTGCCCGACAGCCAGGGTTGATGTAGATGAGTAAAATCGGGGGGTTGCTTCATAAGTGAACTAAAATCTTCAAGTCACTGTGATAATAAAAAGAAAATTAGCATAAAAAAATATCATGAAAATAAAAAGGATTTTTTGTTGATCTGATATTTAAAAGACCAAAGTTAACAGGAGTATTCTGAGGAGCAGATGGTGACAGAACTTGCAGAAAACTTGAATTAAATGTTTATGATTAGCTGCAGAGGGTTGTGATATTGAGCATGATGGGAGGAGATGATGGCCGTTTTAAAAAAAGGCCTACCAGGACAGTTGGTAACATTTGATATGAAGTGAAATCAATTGTGAGATGTATTATTATGCACAGAATAATGCCTCTCATGTTTAATTTCTACAATCTGCTTCAATTCACCACCTCAACATATGTGCTGCCAATTCCCCTTGCCTCCAAAATGTTCGTATGCATGGGTCAGAGTTTATTTGCAGTCGCACACGTTCTCCTGTCAAGTTTGATTTTATAGATCACAACTTTTGTGTGGAAAACGGCGTACGCCTCTTTCAGGCCCCATTTTGTGCGTACGCAATGTTTCTAAATGAGACCCCTGGTCTGACAACATTTACATGCTCATATTAGCTCATAGTCATAGTGCCAGCTAGTGGCAACAGGAAATTACAGCCCCTTTATTTCCCTTAAAGGATAACTACCGTTTTTTACAACCTGGACCTTATTTCTAGCATAAAATACGATGCTTTACTCATACAGATAACTTTGGTGTCATTTGGCGTCGTTCGGATGAAATTAGATCCAGTGGAGCACTGCGTATATCCATATAATGCGAGTGATCCGGGCACTGAAGTGCAGCCACGAAACTAGTTCATTTCACCAATATTTTTGTTACGATACGCTAGTGCTATTCCCCTCTGAGTCCGGGCTTGTCTGTTGTCAACATCCGGGGTCTGTAGGTTTACCTACTACCTCAAATCAAATCAAATCAAATTTTATTTGTATAGCCCAAATTCACAAATCACAGTTTGCCTCAGAGGGCTTTACAGTCTGTACAGAGACGACACCCTCTGTATTTCGACCCTCGATTCGAGTGAGGAAAAACTTGCCCCCCCAAAAAAAGCCCTTTTAACAGGGAAAAAAAAAAATGCGGAAGAAACCTCAGGGAGAGCCACAGAGGAGGGATCCCTCTCCCAGGACAGACAGACGTGCAATAGATGTCGCATGTACAGAGCAGATCAACGAGATCACAATGTATACAATTATAATGGATGGTTGACAGGAATGAAAGTACATAAAGATGTATTACAGCAATAATAATGAAATGCACATGGAAATGTGATTACTAGTGATAACAGTAGCAGTGGTTAACGGTAAGGATAGTATGTAGTAATGCATTACAATAATAGTAGTGAAACGTATGTAACACAGATATGACTAATATTAGCAGGGCCATGTCAGGCAGGGCCATGGCAGTAGGCGCATCCACGATCATGCAGGGCCATGGCAGTAGGCGCATCCACGATCATGCAGGGCCATGGCAGTAGGCGCATCCACGATCAGGCAGGGCCATGGCAGTAGGCGCATCCACGATCATACAGGGCCATGGCAGTAGGCGCATCCACGATCAGGCAGGGCCATAGCAGTAGGCGCATCCACGATCCACGACCCGGGCGCGGCCAGGATCCATGGGAGCCTGTAGGACTAGAAAGCACAAGGACTCCGAGGAAGAAGTGAAGTCAGTGACATGCAGAGATGGGGCATGTATACAGGCATAATGTATACAGATGGAGAGGAGAGGAGGAGAGAGAAGCTCAGTGTGTCATTTGTCCCCCGGACTGGGAGCATAACTAAGAGCTGGTCCAAGACAGGCCTGGGCCAGCCCTAACTATAAGCTCTATCGAAAAGGAAGGTCTTAAGTCTACTCTTAAAGGTAGAGAGGGTGTCCGCCTCCCGGACCAAAACAGGAAGATGGTTCCACAGAAGAGGAGCTTGATAACTGAAGGCATCCTGCGTTCTGGGAGCGTAATGCTCTAGTTGGGTGATAGGGTAGTAAGAGCTCCTGGAGATATGATGGTGCCTGACCATTAACAGCTTTGTAAGTGAGGAGAAGGATTTTAAACTCTATTCTTGATTTTACAGGGAGCCAGTGCTGAGAGGCCAATACAGGAGTAATATGATCTCTTTTCTTAGTTCCTGTCAGTACACGTGCTGCAGCATTCTGGACCAGCTGGAGACTCTTTAGAGACTTGTTAGGGCAGCCTGATAATAGAGAATTACAATAGTCCAGCCTGGAAGTAACAAATGCATGGAGGTTGGATATAGGTCTATAGTTGGCTAAAGCTTCTGGATCAAGATTAGGCTTTTTAAGGAGCGGTCTAATTACAGCTAGTTTAAAGGACTATGGTACGTATCCTGTTAATAGAGACAGGTAGATCATTTCTAGTAGAGATGTGCTAATTAAAGGTAAAGTTTCTTTCAGCAACCTAGTTGGGATGGGGTCTAGGAGACAAGTTGTTGGTCTAGATGAAGAAATCATCGAAGTTAGTTGGTGGAGGTCAATGGGAGAGAAGCAGTCTAAATATAAGTCAGAATTTACAACTGTTTCTGAGGTTCCTGTGTTTAAAGATACAATAGTGCCAGTTGAGGGCAAGCGATGATGGATTTTGTCTCTAATAGTTAAAATTTTATCATTAAAGAAGCTCATGAAGTCATTACTACTGAGCGTTGTAGGAATACATGGTTCAGTAGAGCTGTGACTTTCTGTCAGCCTGGCTACAGTGCTGAAAAGAAACCTGGTGTTGTTTTTATTTTCCTCTATTAATGACAAGTAATAGTTTGCTCTGGCATTGCGGAGAGCCTTCCTATATATTTTAAGGCTATCTTTCCAGGCTAAGCAGGATTCTTCCAAATTGGTGGAACGCCATTTCCTTTCAAATTTCCGTGATATTTGCTTCAATTTGTGGGTATCCGAGTTATACCAAGGTGCTAACCTCCTGTGCTTTATAGGTTTCTTTTTCAGAGGGGCAATAGAGTCCAGTGTTGTTCGCAATGAGCCTGCAGTGCTATCAACAAGATGATCAATTTGTGAGGAACTGAGGTTAGCGGAGGAGTCCTCTATTATATTAAGACATGGCATTGAATTTAGTGCCAGCGGTATAATTTCCTTAAATTTAGCTACAGCACTATCAGATAGACATCTAGTGAAGGAGTTTTTGCCTAATGGTGTGTAGTCCAGTAATAGAACTTCAAAAGTTATTAAGTGATGGTCTGATAAAAGAGGATTCTGTGGAGAAACTGTTAGATTTTCAATCTCGATACCATAAGCTAGAACAAGGTCAAAGGTGTGGTCAAAACAGTGAGTTGGTTTATGTACACACTGAGAGAAGCCAATAGAGTCTAATAATGTGATAAATGCAGTACTAAGGCTATCATTAACAAAATCCACATGAATATTAAAATCACCTACAATAATTACTTTATCTGATTTGAGGACTAGACTTGATAAAAACTCAGAGAATTCAGATAAAAATTCTGAGTAAGGACCAGGTGCTCGATACACTACAACAAATAGAACTGGCTGTAAAGTTTTCCACGTTGGATGTGAAAGACTAAGAACAAGGCTTTCAAATGAGTTATAATTTAATTTAGGTTTAGGATTGATTGACAGACTTAAAGTCATAAATAGCTGCAACACCACCTCCTCGGCCGGAGGCTCGAGGAATGTGAGTATTAAAGGATAACTACCGTTTTTTACAACCTGGACCTTATTTCTAGCAAAATATATGGTCATTTACTCACCCAGATAACTTTGGTGTCATTTGAAGTTGTTCGGACGAATACAGATCCAGTGGAGCCCCGATATATCCATATAATGCGAGTGACGGGGCACCGAAGCGCAGCCTTTATGAGCATTATCTGCCACGAAACTAGTTCATTTCACCAATATTTTGTTATGATACGCTAGCGCTATTCCCCTCTGAGTCCGGGCTCGTCTATTGTCAACATCCGGGGTCTGTAGGTTGACCTACTACCTCTGACCTGGAGGATGTCGTCTCTGAGCTGCGCGCGCACCCACCACAGCCCGGCTTGTTTACCTGTAGCTGCTACTGCTAGTTTGACCCCGGATGTTGATAACGGACGAGCCCGGACTCAGAGGGGAATGGCGCTAGCGTATCATGACAAAATATTAGTGAAATGAACTAGTTTCGTGGCAGATAATGCGTTATATAGAGGCTGTGTGTCGGTGCCCCGTCACTCGCATTATATGGATATATCGGCGCTACACTGGATCTAATTTCGTCCGAATGACTCCAAATGACACCCAAGTTATCTGGGTGAGTAAATGATCATATATTTTGCTAGAAATAAGGTCCAGGTTGTAAAAAACGGTAGTTATCCTTTAATATGACTAGGGGGAGTGGATTCATTCAGGCTGACATATTCTTCAGGATGCAGCCAGGTTTCAGTAAGACAGAATAAATCAATATTACAATCTGAAATTAAGTCATTTACTAATACAGCTTTCGATGACAGGGATCTGATGTTTAGGAGTCCGCATTTAATTCTCTTGTCTTGTTTTGAAATTGCAGAGTTGCTGTTAATTTTTATTAGATTTTCATGCACAACTCCTCTTCTGCAGACTTTTGATTTGATTAATTTAATTAATTTAGGTGGTCGGGGGGCAGACACAGTCTCAATAAAGTTTTGGGTGTGCAACTGATCTAATGGAAGCTCAGAGAAGCGTGTAAGACTGCAGCTCTGCCTCCTGGGGTCCATTTCACAAAGCAGGTTTAGTGAAAACTCTGAGTCTGTTAACCCTGAAATGAGGGAAACTCTGAGTTTTCCGTTTCGCAAAGGGAGGTAACTCAAACCAGAGAAAGAGGGGTAACTCTAGCCTGTTTCACAGAGAGAGGTAACTTAAGCTCTCGGTCAGTTACCATGGTAACATACTCTATGAACCTAACCTGGTCGGGACCAGGTTTTCCTCAACAAACCTCGAGTTTCTCTCTGTCTCCGCCCTCTTTCAGCCACACACGGTATTTGATTTCCTCATTCATTCAGTCAGCAGACGAGTTTTGGCGTAACATAGTTCTGCCGTCTGTTTTTTGAGAAAATCATTGCAAAAATCAGTCAGTAGGCCGACATTAGGAGTTATATTAGGTGACTATTTTCACTACCATGGCATGTCCTTTTGATAATGATCCTGTGGATGAAGGTGCAGCATTACTGCGCAGAGAATTAAATATTCGTAGGGAGATGATTATCAGACCCCGCATAGACGTTCTTGCATTTCCAGACAATTATCTTTTTGAGCGGTACCGTTTCACGTCACAGTCCATCATTTACATACACAACCTAATCCGTCCTTACATTTCCAACATCACCAACTGAAGTCATGCTCTCACATCCCAGCAGATATTGTGTGTTGCGCTGCGTTTTTTTTCTTTTTTTTGAATAGGGAGTTTTTTTATACAACGTCGGAGATGCAGAGCACTTGAGCAAGGCAACTGTATGCAGAGCTGTCAGAAAAGTGTGCCTCGCCCTGAAACGCCCAGTGGGGTGAAAAACGTAGCCCTCCTCTTCCCAGTTGCCATGGTGACTCGTCGAATCGAGGCTCCATTGACGCTGTCTTTTTATACTTGTGGCGCATGCGCTTAACTCCAGGTGAAACTACTCCGAGTTTATCTAACTAACTCAAATCAGCTGTTCTGGAACCGAAAACTCAGAGTTTCCTATCTCAGAGTAGATCAACTCAGAGTTCAAGGTTAGACTCAGAGTTTGTTGAACCTGCTTTGTGAAACGGACCCCTGGTCTCAACTCTGGGTTGTCAGGCTGGTTGTTGGCTAATGAAATGGGTTAAATTTCTAGAGATGAGAGCCGCTCCGTCCAAAGTGGGATGGATGCCGTCTCTCCTAATCAGACCAGGTTTTCCCCAGAAAGTCCGCCAATTATCAACAAAGCCCACATCGTTTGCTGGACACCACCTCAACAGCCAGCGGTTGAATGATGACATGGGGCTAAACATGTCATCACTAGTTAGATTTGGCAGGGGCCCAGAGGAAACTACGGAGTCTGACATTGTTTTGGCATAGTTACACACCGACTCAACATTAATCTTAGTGACTTCCGACTGGCGTAGCCGGGAGTCATTACCGCCGACATGTATTATGATCTTACTATATTTACGTTTAGCTTTAGCCAGCAGTTTCAAATTTCAAAAGCCCCTGGGATGCATTTCACTATGGTCGCTGGTGCCTCTAACTTCACGTTTCGTACTATGGAGCTGCCAATAACCAGAGTTGGTTTCTCAGCAGGTGTGTCGCTGAGTGGAGAAAATCTGTTAGAAACGTGAAGTGGCAGATGGTGTAACGTGTGCTTTGACTTGGTATTATGCTTCCTTCGTTCAGTCACCTAGCCGCCCTGCTCTCCCGGCTGCTCGGGAGTTGCCGAGGGACGGCTAGCTGAAGCTACGGTTGCTCGGTCCGCACTAGCTAAGGGGGCCTGGCTAACTGCAGCGGTTACAGTCGGAGTTTCCATGCTGCGGAGCCGAGCCTCCAACTCACTGAGCCTCGCCTCCAACACTACAAATAAACTACACTTAATACATGTACCAGTATCACTAAGGGAGGCAGAGGTGTAACTGAACATCTGGCACACCGAGCAAGAGAAAAGAGGAGAGCGAGAGGGAGAGAGAGATGCCATCGCTAGCTGATAGCGGCTAAGCTAGGATACGATAGATTAGCTAGCAGAGCTAGGAGAGCTACAAACAGCAGTAAGTTTAGCGATTAAGCTATAAACACAGAGTACTGTTAAATGCTTTAGTGGACTAGTACGTGCTTAATTGTAAGCGGGAATTCGGCTGCTGCAGTAAGGAATATAACAATAATCTGCTCGGACGAGCCGGAGCAGCACAGTTACGCTATCACTATCAGTAACACAACAACAGGAAATTACGCAATGACACAACACGCTTACCGTCGTACGTACAATCAACCGTGCCTGTGCCTGACAAAGGAGATGTCATCTCTGAGCTGCGCGCGCACCCGCGACAGCCGGCTTGTTTACCTGTAGCTGCTACTGCTAGTTTGACCCCGGATGTTGATAACAGACGAGCCCGGACTCAGAGGGGAATAGCGCTAGCATATCGTAACAAAATATTGGTGAAATGAACTAGTTTCGTGGCAGATAATGTGTTATATAGAGGCTGTGTTTCAGTGCCCCGTCACTCGCATTATATGGATATACCGGCGCTACACTGGATCTAATTTCGTCCGAACGACTTCAAATGACACCAAAGTTATCTGGGTGAGTAAATGATAATATTTTTTGCTAGAAATAAGGTCCAGGTTGTAAAAAACGTTATCCTTTAAGTCCTTGCAGCTTCAATGAATCCACTTCATATATGGTCAGCAATTTATTGTGGCCTTTATGATGATAAATAGGTAAGCCTGTGAGTTTTATCAAATGCATTACTTTATTAACTAGGGATGTAATGATACCAAATTTTGCAATATCAAAAGGAAAAAATGCTGCAGTATTGTCATGGTCAGGCTTCTATGCAAGGTACCAACTTGCTAAACAGGAGCAATTTGGGGTTCAGTATCTTGCTCAAAGATAATTCGACATGTAAACAGGTGAGCTGGGGAATTGAACCAGCAGCCTTCTGACTGGACAACTCACTCTACCCCCTGAGCCACAGCGAACTTGTAAGTCCTTATTTCTCATTGAAGTTGCTCAGAAATCACTTGTTTGCCTATTTTTGATTCATTTTAAATCAGTTTTAAAAGAGGGAAAATTTAGAAAGAGAGTGGTCACCAACCTGATCTCACAGAAATGCGTGAAATAAGCACGACCTCTTAATAACGCATTGCGTGCTCCTGGCACGCATTGTGTAAGAATTCCGTGTGATCACCACGCAAACAGCCTTCACTGAAAGTCAATTAGGATCCGTTCCGTGGCGGACACACGCATTGTCAGCTTCAAAGACGTCACGCTGTAGGTGTTGTTTCATAGATCCCCGGAACTGCAAATGTAGTTTAATCGATATTCTGAAGAAAGATCTGATTATTAGCCATAACGTTGAAACCAAGGCAGACTGTGTAATGATAGTATGTGCTTCTGTCGAGTCCAAAGACCTGCACGACTTTTAGAACAAAAGTTTCTCCAAAGCAGCCAGCTGCATGAGAGGGTGTAGAGGGCCATATGTCTGACAGCACCTGGTTTTTCAGAGCTTTGGAGAAACTTTTGTTCTAAAAGTCGTGCAGGTCTGAATTTTTAGTATGTGGTTTGGCGGCCCGGGATGAGCGCGTAGACGTCCGTTCGGTGCCGATCGGACCCACGCTTCTCGAGAGGCGGGGCTTTAGACAGACGCCTTCTGCGGCCTTCTGGAGGCCGCCGTTTCCATGGAGATGGACCGAATCGTTTGAAACTTGGCCTGTGGAGTGGTGACAAGGCTTGGATGAATCCCCCCAAGACCCAACTCTGTGGGCCAATCAGAAAGCCAAGTAACCTCACGGGGGTCCGATCGCAACGGGACCAAAAGTTTATGATAAGAGGCCGTCTCACGAGCAACATACTGAAATTTCAGGGTCCTATCTCAAAGCGTTTGTGAGATATTGAAAAAGAGCAGTCGTAAAGGTCAAATACCAAGAAAACGGTGACCTTTGACACTTGTGAAGGTCACACGGGCCTGAATCTGCACATAGTGGGTGGCCCTAGCCCCCTGATACACTTATTAAAAATTCAGCCTGATAGGCCAAAGCATCTGTGAGCTATTAAAGAATTGCTGTTGAAACATTTCTCCTTTAATATGAGGTCAGAGAAAGGAGCATTATTTCTGACCCTTCTGAATGTCACAGAGCTCTGAATGTTTGCACACACACTCTACTAGACATTCTGGGACAGATATTAAAAGCTCATCTTCATCTCAGCTTCCTGCATCAAAGTCTAAGTGATTTATTAATTTAACACTAATCAGTGACCTCTGACCCTTGAATTCATAATAATGTTTTTCAGATAAAAAAAAAAATTTCACTCATTGAATTAAAAATTACATTAAATGTGATGTGATGTGGACCAGAAAGATGCTGGTGGAAATTATGAAAAAAAGAAAAAAAAGAAGTCAAAATTCAAGCCAACTTTCAACTTTCACTTTTATTGTTGAATTTTAACAATATAGCACCATTTCATTCAATTCGACCAATCAGACACGTCGCTGATAGGCATGAGGATTATGGGTAATGTAGTGCTTCTCCGTGATATGACGTTGGAAATAATACGTGTTTTTTTTAAATAAAGTTGATATTACACGGGGATTTTGGACTCGACAGAAGCACATACTATCGTTACACAGTCTGCCTTGGATGGTTACAACGTTATGGCTAATAATCAGATCTTTCTTCAGAATATCGATTAATCTACATTTGCACTTCCGGGATCTATGAAACAACACCCACAGCGTGACGTCTTTGAAGCTGACAATGCGTGTGTCCGCCACGGAATGGATCCTAATTGACTTTCAGTGAAGGCTGTTTGCGTGGTGATCACACGGAATTCTTACACAATGCGTGCCAGGAACACGCAATGCGTTATTAAGAGGTTGTGCTTATTTCACGCATTTCTGTGAGATCAGGTTGGTGGTCACACTGCACCTGTAGTGTGGTAATTTTGTGCATGTCAGGTGAGCTAATTGTGTGATTTGAAACCACGATGTGAATTAGGATAGGTTGTCCTCAGCAACAAGGAGGAAACTAGTAAAATGGAAAAAAGACAGTCAAGTTTGTTGAGTTTCTTCAAACCAGCCGGCCAGTCAGACCCTAAGCAGAATCAACATAATGGAGAAAGCAGCACAGGTAATGTTAGCAGCTGCATTGCTAGTAGGAGCAATGCTAGTGCAAGTGTACCTGTCGCTAGCCAACATGACCAGCACGGGGAACGAGAAGATGATAACGAGGAGATCTTTGAATCAGGGAGAGGGGATGGTAGAGATGAACACGATACAGGTGGTGTTGGTGAGGAGACTCAAACTGTGGAAATTTGGACAGAAGCTCAGTTCAAAGTCATGAAAGGCTATTATCCCTGGCTTGCAATGGACAGGAGAGGTCAGGGCTGTATCAACTGTAAAAAAGCCAGGTCATTGGGTGCAGAAAAGACTGCAGGCACAGATTAAAAAACAACAAAGGGCCTTAAGGAAAAAGATTTTAGAGAAGACTAAGGCACACATAATAGCATCAAACATTTTGGACAAGGCAAATTCACAAATACAGCAATCAATAACAAATCCAACCAGGGTTTTTTGTACAGTTTACAAGAAAGCCAAGCACCATAGACCATCTTATGGCTTTGAACATTAAACAGACTGCTATTAACTGATGGTGTGGGCATGGGGAGGATTCTCCCCTCTAATGTGGCACAATTTAGGACTTGTATGATGCACTACAAGAACTGTCTGAACTGTCTCTTGAACTCCAAAAATGAGATTGCACAATCATAATGGCACATAAAGCCATTTGTTGGGAGGTCATGTCTGGGCGGCTAGTTTGACATAGCCAACTGAGCCGGAGGGGAATAGAAGAAAACTATTTTCAAGGTGTCTTCATACAGGGCAATCCAGCGACAAAACCCTGGACCAGAGGGTGATAATGGGTAATTTATCCAGATGGACTGAAGGGCCTCTTGGCTGCGTTCAACACTGTCCCCATCTCAAGTGCAGAGTGTGAGAGGGGCTTTTCCAAGCTGAACTTAATCTGGACCACCATCTCCTTGCTAGTCTTTCTTTACCTTGTTGGACCACTGCTTACCAAGTTCAACCAGCTCCTATGTGAGGTCATGGATAACCAAAAGACCTATAACTGCTTAGAAGTCAGTTTTTAATGCTGTCAGAAAAACAGCCTGTTGTCAGCTTTGTGACAATGCATTTCCCAGCTAATCCAAGAGTATTTATAAATAGTTAATTTATCATAAGTAAGAGAATTTTCTCAATCCATAATGGAACACCGAATGACGAAATCAAGAGACACATCTTTTTACATCTTTTTTTATTGTACAGGACAGGTATGAAAAATTGTAGTCTGAAAAGAAACTAGTTACTAACTGTCAGACGAAGGTACTGGAGTATAATATTTTTTTTAAGATGCAGTAGAGTACACGTACAAAATGGAATAAAAATGAAATGCTTCAGTAAAGTACAAGAACCTCAAATTTGTAATTAATTAGAGTACTTGAGTAGATGTACCACTACTGCTAACAGATGAGAGCACCTGTATGAGGAACGCTATCCGTCTTACCACATTAGCTTGATTACAATGAGAAGTAGTATCAGAGAGAGTGTATGGGCAGATGGGGTGTTTAGTTGAATATGTTTGTCTTGTCTTCCTGACTAATTAATCCTTTACTTGACTCACGTTTGTGACAGTTACAGTTACCTATGGCCTGCCTGTGCTCTGAAATATCAGTGACCTTTCTGTGCTGTGTATTGATGATTCCATAGCACTGTCTGTGGTGCTGAAGTAACAAACAGGTTTGTAATTAGGTCAAATTGCTCTTCAGAATGGAATCGAATCTTTATTTTGTCAGTTATTTTTTAAATGCAAACACACCTGAAATTTGTCTGCTGCATTTGATCCATACCTAGCTACACATTGTAAGTACACACACACACTGCAAAGTAGGAGCAGTGGAGTACATTGGGGTTTCGGTGCCTTGTTCAAGGGCACCTTGGCAGTAACCCAGGAAGTGAACTGGCACCTCTTTAGCTACCAGTCCACTTCCATATTGTGGTCTGTAGCTGGACTTGAACCAGCCACTCTCCGGTCCCCAAGCCAAGTATCTACAGACTGAGCTACTGCTGCCCCCAGTATTCATCACCTGATATGAGGAGTATGCAAAATGTAGGCAAACAAAGTGTAATATTGGCACACATGGCACCTTACTGTTCAGGAGCGTCTTGACTACCTCAGCAACTTCTGCCAGGGATATTGGCGAGTCTTCCAATGAGACAAATATCCCCAGTCCGGGTCAACAGTCTGTGTCTTACAGTTAGGTCCATCCTGCAACTACTCTGTGACAGCTACTTTACCACAATAAAAACTCCCAACATATTGCTTTATATAATTAAAATCATACTGAAATCATTATACTGAATAACCTGAAAGTTTGCAGAATTAGAAAACAAGAACTAGGATGCACTGTTCATGTTTTTGCTAGAGGCAGTAGAGGCTAGATGTCTTTAACACTTTTTGAAATCCACTTCAACTTCCATCTCCTCAGTATCAGGGCCATCATCTTGAGTTGCTTCCTCCTCAGTTACTTCTTCAGGTGCAACATTGTTGTTTTCATCTTCTCCATAGACTCGGAAGGCCTCGACAAAATTCGAACCGTTATCAGTTGTTGTTCAGACGATTTTGTCACGGATTTCATACTCTGAATGTATGTCATTCAGTGCACCTGCTAAGACATTGAATGCATGAGCACCCTTTAACTGCTTACATGCAAGACCAACAGACTGCCTCTGAAAAGTGCCAGGATCCAGCCAGTGTGCTGTGACTCCAATAAAGCTTCTCCTCCTCGCAGTCCAACAATCAGATGTTGTTGCTGTATATGCAGTATTCTGCATTGCCTCTTTCGCCTGCTTCTTCATCACTACTGTAACATTATCAATTTTGCGCCGCACAGTAGTCCGAGACATGACAGAACAGTTTGGCTGTAGATTTTGAACAAAGCTTTGAAATGATGGCTGTTCCACCAGTGCAAAAAGCTGGAGCCCTTGAACTATTAAAGCTCTGGTCTACGATCTGAGAAAGGTTTGAAAAAAGCATCCCCCCCACACACACCCCCCTCCCCTCTGTGCTCCTTAACCCCTCCCCTCCAAGCTTGTATCGCTCTCCCCTCGGTACCGCGACACACCCCCTCCGGCTACAAGCTTTTTTTTTTTTCTCATCAACGAACTTTATACCGCCCGCAACAAGCTTTTTTTTTTTCCTTTCAACGAACTTTATACGTCCCGCAACAAGCACCAAGAGCAACAAGCCGGCAGAAACCAAATACAGCCCAGCTTTGAATGCGGAGTAACGATGTCGGATTCACAGATAAAGTTATTACAATGCACGTTGAAGCTAACGTAAATCTTGTAAGTCATTACAATGTCCACAGCTAAGCTCCACAGCCAAGCTAGCGTAACGTCATTAGCATGCTACAGCTACGTTACCTTACAGCTACGTTATAAGTTACAACAGCTAAGTTAGCCACTTCTAAATGTTACTGAGGGCCAAGAGACTAACAGATGCTGCCGTCAGCTTTCATCACAACGATCGCTTCCACATTGTGGCTGAAAAACAAACCTGTGTGTGTCCCAGCTGCTGTTCGGTGCTACTCAGACTTGTTGTTAGCTTACAATGCTAGCATAGAGGCAACACTGCAGCGACAGGCACGTCTAATAACAGAAACAAACTAACGGCAGCTTTCACAGTCATAAGCAGCATCGGCATGAAAGTTATCTGTGTCACAACATCCACAATAGAGACGAAGGTTACCTGCTCAACAGAAACGCCGCTGTATCAGCACCGGGTCCATATCTTCACGGACCTTTCGCCACCGTTCAAACGATGACCCGATGTTTATTCTGTTTGAGCCCTCTTTGTTTCACATCTCCGGTTTGTGTCTTTTCAGTGACAGACTTTCTTTCTTTGACTCTTTGTCGGTGGGCGAGCAGAGGCAGCTGAACAGCTCAGGGCAAAACAAACCTCTTGTCCGCTTGTAGTTTCAAATGCGGAAGTGGGTCGGGACCAGACGTGAGAAGGAGCAGGAGAGTGAGCGAGGATTGGATCGGAAAATTGATCCAATAGGAGCCATCCGGGCCGGATGGTTCCTATTGGTCAATTTCTTTTCAGTTTTACAGACACTAGAGAGAATGGATTTTTTTGGTTCCTTTTACTCTTCACATTGTGTGGGTGGTACTATTGGGTCATAACCACCATCTAAATGATGTTAATAATAATAACAAATCTTTCAAATCGTAGACCATAGCTTTAAGTTCAGGATTGCATTGTCAACAGTTTTCTGGGATATTTGCTTTGTTTCCTCAAGCTTTTGTTGTTTGAGGTTTGAGGACGTTGTCCCAGCCTCACTCTTTCTCTTGCAGACAGCTGCGGTCAGTTCAGTATATTTTTGCATCTGACATCCATGCTTTCTCTACATAAAAAAAATAGAAAAGTGAATATCTTCAGTTAAATAGGCACTACAAGAACTTATATTGACATTTTGGTTTGAGATAAGGCCACGGTGAGAGTTTCTCGTGTTTCTTCAGTTTCTTCCTCCATTTCTTCGTATGGCATGACGTAGTACAGGTACGGCAATACGACTAAGACAAACCATACGCAAATCAGCAGAAACAGTTTATTTTCTCAGAATTTTGAAAAAAAAAAAAAAAATCATCAGCTGACGTAAGCTCAAAAGTAGCGAGTAACGAGAGCATCAATAGAAATGTAGTGGAGTAAAAAGTACAATATTTGTCCTCCAAATGTAGTGGAGTGAAAGTAAAAGTATCCCCCAAAAATAATACTCAAGTAAAGTACAGATACTCAAAAACTGTATTTAAGTACAGTACTCAAGTAAATGTACTTCGTTACTGTCCACCACTGCATTTGTGGTAAAACTGCTATGGTATAATCTGGCTATTTTGCAGTGGCCAGGTCAGAGCTTAGCCTTTTATTGCCTATACTATGCTTAATGTTAGATTTCAAGATCAGTTAAGTTGCTCAGAACCTGTGGGCTACCAGCCAAACCTTGTGGGTAACCTATGTGTGGGAAGCGGGAAGTGAGGGAGTGAGTGTTTGGGAAAGCTATCAGCACATTGCGCAGCCACTTAAAAGTGCATGCTGCTAGGTGTAGTTTAGTCTGGATAAGGTCAAACTGCAGCATCATGACTACTAAACAGTTGTGTATTGTGTTCGCTGTGCCAGAGAAATTAAAGGTCAGTGTTCATGTAACGTTACTACGACGTGTTCCTGCATTACTCACAGCAGTCGGTCCAGACTGTGAAAAGCTATTTACCCTGTGCGAGACATGCTGAAGTAACAATAGCCTATAACGCCAGGTCTCCTGATTATGGTTGGGAGCTGTGGATCTGGAAAGATACACTACTCGCAAAGTGGCTGTTTCAAAATGGCCTTCAACAAAACAGCAGGGTGCACCTGTGGAGTGGAACTGTGTGTACAACTGAGCAATTGAATGTAATCAATGGAAAAAGCGGCAACCCGGCCGATTGTTGAGAATATTCTAACTTTTAAAAATGGCTAAAATACCACCAAGGGCGATGCACACCAGGCGCACTGTACCATAGGAAATTGGAAATTATTTTGTTCAGTGATTTTATTTTGCTTAGTCCATTCCCTGTGTTTGCAGTCTCCACACAGCATGACATCATCTAACATTACATTACACATTACACTACATTTCTTGACCCCCTAGTGTTTAACCTAAGTCGGTGCCAATGTTTGTGTTTATTTGTATATGGCTGCACTGCTAACTGCTGAACCAACTTACAGCTGGTTAACCAAAGCCATAATATCTGCAAACTTTTAAGCACTGCAATGCATCAAAATGAATCCATTATTTACTCACTCACTCACACACACACACACACACACACACACACACACACTCGGTTCAAATGCAAGTGTTCCCTTGTCACTCAGGTAATACATCCTGTTACCCCTACTATTAGCCTAGTGTGGTGTCCGCAGACAGCTCAAAACTGCCATAATCAGGCCCAGCAAGTCCAAGAAGAAGCCAAAGTATAGATTACTTTGTTGATCAGTTGTTTACATTTACTAGAGGACCACAGAATGTAAAACTCCAGTCGGTATAATGTTCACTGCCTGCTGTGTCTGTTGACTCTTTAACAGCAAAATCCAATATGGATTAATTGAGGCAAACATCAAAAGGCAGATTAAGATCAATTACAAACCAAACATTCAAACAACATCAACATCAAGAAGGCATTAGAAATGGGGGATCAAGCAACAGCCAGCCTTACAGCTTCTGAAAGGGTCACATGTGAAAGGAGTGTGATGAATCAGGGAAGGACATGTTGTGACTGAATAGCAGAGGTGGAGGACTCGAATCAGTCAGTAAGACTTGTGTCACAAATTTGATGATTTGAGACTTGTTTAGCTTAACGGTGAAGAAAGACTTGACTTGATCTTGACTTGGTATTTCACGATTTTAGACTTGAGTTAGACTTGAGACAAATAGCCCCATTCACACTGCCCTTTCAGTGTGGGAATCATGTGCCCATTCTCTGCATCGCCCGTCTGTGTGAAATTTCAGATGTAGAGAGGGGGGACAGTGGTGGTGGTCGCTGAGGTAGAATCAGAGCCGCAGCAGAGGAGAGCCGGCTTCTGTGTGAATGGATAAGCCAACGGTGCAGAACAGGGGTGTGTCTGTCTCAAGGTGTTGACAGAAATGTCCCACACTTCAACCCACAAAGCAACGTTACAGGACCAAACAACAGTAATGTGGTAACTGGTAGTGTCTTTGGCAACTTAAATGAGGAAAAGCATGGAAAAGCCTCTGTCATCCTGTCTGTCCTACCGACTCTTCGTCACATTTCTGCCTGAAAAACAGCGTCTGTCCCTAGCAGCAGATCCAGGTGGCTTCTGTAGTTAAATAGCAGTGATTATGTGACGTGATTCTGAGCAAAATACTTGCTCACCATGTCTTTGTCTCCTTCCACTAGTGTTGTAGTCAAGACCGCACCAACCGAGACCAAGACATAACCGAGGAACAGAGAGTACCGAGACCGAGACAAGACCAAGACCATATATATCAAAGGAAAATCATAACAAAACATCAAAATGTGAGTTTTCTTTTTTTTTAGCTGGGGGAAATCTTTACACTACCAATGGTTTCAGAGGGTCCTTTTTCACTCTTATCAGTAAGGCATGGACAAAAAGCCTATCAGCGGTGGTCTTGACGGGTCTCGTTCAAAAAACCTGAGTCCGCCCAGTCCGAGACCGAGACAAGACTGAGTAAAAATGTCCTCGATTCCAAGACAAGAACCTCAAAAAATGGTCTTGAGACCGGTCTCGAGACCAAGACCGATCCCGAGTACTACAACACTACCTTCCACTATTGTGTTGTTGTAGCTACTGTCTCTGAAAACTTGTATTGAGAAAAAATCTCTGTGACGGTCAGCCATCCCGACCGATACTTCAGTGAACTCTCCCCCAGAAAACAGCACCCCTCCCCACGAGTGAGAGAGTCAGACAGCGTCCTGTTTACTGATGGCGATTATGTAATTATGTAATTTAGAGCGAAAAAAGTAACTTTGACACTTTCCACGATGCATGGTGGGTCAGGATCTCAATCACAACACATTATAGCTGCATACATATGATTATTAACAGTTGGCCGATACATGTTTAGATTTACAGGTGGACACCAGGGGAAACATGTTGATAAAAACCACACAGATCTCAACGTCATGATCTGTACCGTCATTCCTCTTTTGGATCCGCAGCTGCGTGGTTCAGTTTGAACAAACGAAGGCGGAGAAATAGCAAGCCTTCGCTGCACTGATAATGCAGAGTCTCTGTGTGAAAAGGGCTAAATGACTCAAAAGGATTTTACTTACTTTTATTAAACCGTTGAATTTTTCTAGATGTTGAGAAGTTACATTTGTTTTTGAAGAATCGGTGATAATCGATGATTACCCTAACTCTGGCAACTTAGGATGCAACAGGTTTGGATTCAAGAAAAATGTTGTTGATGTTGATGTCACAGATGTCCTGCCAGGGTTTGAGTTATAATGTGAGCTTTGTGGGGGTCTCAAATTAAATTAACTAACACTAACAGTTGAAACAGCGTGTTCAGTGTGGGAGGTAATACGCACTTCAGATACGGTACACCCTGTCCGGTACGGACACTTAAAACATGAAAAACAGACAGGCACTTACAGGGAGGCTGCAACAAACTAACATGTTTAAGGAATGAAACATCTTAATGTATTGTATTTAATGCCGAATTTACAAATAGGCACCAATGATTTAGAATTTGCTGCAGCCGTTGCACAAAGTTTAAGTTTCTCCCGACTGCGACTTGTCTTAAAATCACGCGATTTGAAAGGGAGTCTGGGATATTACTGTTTCTAATGACTTCACTTCATTACATGGTCCAAATCCATGACTTTCACACACACAGCACCCCTCTTCTTGCAACAATTGTGGTAAGTAGATCACAACAACAGTTAATTTAAATGTGAAAAGGTATGACCAGAGAGAGAGAGACTTATATGGTCATTGTCACTGTCATTCAGGAGAAAATATGGTGTGTAGTTCCTCTGGAAAACATGTTTCTTTTAACCTGTTTATATCATTAATGTAACAATACTCATAACAATGAGGAATTCATTATTTGTCATTAAAATAACAGTTGGTAAAGTATTTGTGACCCCCACAAATGTGTGATTTTACAGCTTTCATCTGGAGCTCAGACCTGACCTTATGGGAGCTCAGCTCCCATTGGCTCCAACGTAACTCGAACCCTGTGTCTGAGTGACTCTGACTCACTTTCTATGCATCCAGGGGATGCATTATATTTTATCCCTGATAATGCTACACTGTGAATAACACATCTGTGTTTAAATAAAAAAAAGAATCATCATGTTGACGAAGGTACTCAGTCATCCAGGTCATGGTAAGTGTAAGTGCTACATTGTAGGCAACTGGACTTGTTCTCTGAAATGAAGAAGCCTCTTGGATGAGAGGAGAAAAGTCTTCAAGAAACTGAAACAAATCCGGTTGTCTATGATATAGCACACATTTAATTTCAGCAATTTCAGCAACTTAGTATTGGTAAATAAACTAACTAAGAATAAACTGAACTAAGAATGATCAGATTCTTATCGACTCTGTATGAGTACACAGAGTCGATGATGATGGATAATGCTTTGCCCCTCAGGAGACGAGCCGTGTTAAGACCATTGATATAACTATAACCACTTGCACTTTGTTAATTTGAAGACAAGTGTATCATGATGTGCTAAGGCTGTACCCAACCCGGATTTTGTTAGTTGAATTGGATCTGGCTTCTCAATAGAAAGATTCAACTACAGCATGTCTGCCCATCATACAAGAGGGATCATGATTTTTGTTGCTCTTCCTAGGGTTTCTTTTTTTGTTCCCTGTGAAAGGTTTTTTTTTGGTTTCCATGACCAAATCAGAGGACTAAGACAGAAGGTGCTGTATGCTGTACAGATTGTAAACTGGAATTTGTGATTCAGGACTGCGTCAAAAAAATTTACATGACTTGACTTGCAGATAAGGCACAGCAGTGGGTTCTGTGTGTGCATGTCGGCCTACAGTAGTACTCTGACGTGATGGTAGCTGTCAATGATTTTGCTTTAAGATAAGGTTTAAAACGCCTTTCTCCCATAGGTTTAAACCATAAGTGCGCATGTGTATGGTTTAATGATGCCAATTTCAAATTGCTTGAAACTGTTGTGAATCTTCAACAGTATGTTTCCCCTGTCAATGCAACATTGCGATTGGCTGATATGTTTACCCATCAAGCGTATGGCTTTTGGAAGGGGCAGGATATGAGTCATACAACCGCCATCTCTGGCATTACGGATTTTTCTATTCAAAATGATTCAAGTGGTTTTCTTTTTTCTATATTGTCTCTGAACCTGGCATGGACCTCCCATCATCTCTTAAAAGAGGAAGAAGATTTGAAGGTTCGGTGACCAGATATCTCTAAAACAGATGGTTATTGTCTAACAATACTGATATTGCTCAACAAAACATAAGGGGAAAAAACTAAGACATGGACAAAGACAGAAAGTAGAAAATGTGAGAAAGGGAGTGTGCATATAGTCAAAAGAACAAAAGTGAATCTTAAACCTAACTGGATTATGTAATCATGCAATTAATTCAGTGGTTTTACATTTACGTGTGGGTACTCTACTGTCTCATATGAAGAGGCACAAGGTGGGTTAAAGACACATCAGTTAGACAAGTTGTTTTCTGTGCTGGCAAAAAAAAGACACACCCAGTCTGTTGATTTCACTTGGGTAATCAGTGCTTGTGTTGGACTTTACCCATTTGATTTGCATATCTTTGCATAGATTTTGCATTATGCCTTCAAAGTTTTTAGATGAATCAGCACAGAATCATTTGGAGCACTTAATACAAAAACATGAAAAAAGAACCCTGCACTCTATTCACAAGAATTTAACTATTGAGTGCAACTGAGTTTTCATGGACAAATCCGGCAGTGCAACATAGTTTTACTAAAAAGAAAGAACAATTTACAAAATATGCAACAAAGTTCTGGGCCCATTAAAGAGGTGAGTTAAACTAAACTCAGGCTGTGATAACATAAACTGAAAAGACTGACCTAACAATTTAAGATAAATTAAATGAAGGATAAAGTGTTGACACATTTCAGAAAACAACTTTTCACAAAATTCAACATTTAAAAAAAAACAACTCAACAACATTTCACAAAACACATTTCACAAAACACGTTATAGACAACACAACTTTTCAGAAAACACAATATTTTAGAAAGCATAACAACTTTTCATAAAACACAATATCTTGGATAACAGGACTTTTACAAAATACATTACAAACGGCACAATGACATTTCATAAAACACAACACATTTTAGACAAGGACAAGGTGGAACAACAATTGCTTTTAGTGATTGCACAAAACCAAAGTTCCTAGCAACAGTTCATTATCATTTAATTGTACCTTTTTTGTCCTACCCTCAGTTTCAGGTGGTCAGCATGCCCCCAGTTTGGAGAAGCAGCAAAACCTAAGTAATATGCTCTAGCGGACAGGGGTGGCAGCAAAATATGTTTCAGACACCTAAAATAAGGCCCACCTAAAACAATCAATATCAGTGTACACAATACAATAGAATTGTACACTATTATTAGAATTTTTCGCCACTTTACCTTTATTAGACAACTCTTTCCAATGGTAAATCTAAGCTGTTATATCCATCTATACTGTCTCTAAGCCACCTGGCTCCTTTGACAATTATGGTAATTTTACTTAACAAACCAACTGATTGAGACAACAGCAGACCAGCATCATGTATGGCCAGTCAGGGGCGTGCACATGATTATAGAGGGGCAGCACATTTTTTTTCAGGCCTTAGTAACAAAATATGTAGATTAATGTAAAATTAATAAACAAAGTACTAACTACTTAGCTGTGTATCCTGTGTAGCTGTGAGTGATATGCAGTTGCAATTTATTTTATTAGCCTACAGTAGTAGTAGCAGTAGTAGTTGTAGTTGCATGAATGCAGAAGTATTCAGTCAGACAGCGTCCTGTTTACTGATGGCGATTATGTAATTATGTAATTTAGAGCGAAAAAACTTAACTTTGTCACTTTTAAGGATGTATGATGGGTTAGGATCTCAATCACAACACATTATAACTGCATCCATATGATTATAAACAGTCAGCAGGTACATGTTCAGATTAACAGGTGGACACCTGGGGAAACACGTTGAAAAAACCACACAGACGTCAACATCATGACGTGTACCGTCATGCCTCTTTTGGATCCACAGCGCCGGAGGACTGTATGAATTAACACACTGGTGTCACTTTACGCCAGAGCTGCTTGATTCTGTGTGAACAAACAAAGGCGGAGAATTGGCGAACCTCCGCTGCGGAAATAATGTGGAGTCTCTGTGTGAAAAGGGCTACTGAGTCAGACGGGAAGTAAAGATTTGCATATAAAGGTGTTGCCTAAGCTATTTTGGAAAAAAAATGTACAGTAGTCAATGGAGAGGGGAAAAAAAATGTTGATCCCATTCGAATTGTGCCATGAATCACACATATGATGTTTGTCAATTTAAAAGACAATTTTCCAGTCAAGAAAGTCACAGTTTGTAAGACTGTAAAATATCATCTAGTTTTGTGTAAAACAGCTCAGTGAACTACATCATCTGGCTCAATATATGTTACCAACATAGCTGTCAACTCGGCAAAGAACAATTATTATTATAAGTTGCATATTTTCAGTCTTATGTTTTATTAAGTTGAGAATTGAACAATTGACTTTTAAAGTCACAAGCGTCTAATTCATGGCACGATTCAAATGGGCTCAAAAAATGATCTGTCTCTCCACATTCACTACCATGAATATTTTTATCTGAAATAAGGTTCCATGGTTGTCCTCTTGAAGCTGCGTGACTTTGCCTCTCTTTAAGTTACTGATGGCAGTGAGACAGGTAGTGAGACTGTATTAGTAACTGATTGCAGTAAGTTAGGAAATAAAGACCTGTATTAGAGAGACTGATAGCAGTGAGAGGCAGTTAAGATCTGTATTAGTGACTGCAGTGGGACAGGTAGTAAAGAGACTGATGGCAGTGAGAAAGGCAGTGACAGAGACCATGAGTGACAGCAGCAAACAGTCTGTTCAGCCAGTCAGACACACAGTCAGTTTACGGCCGTGATTGACAAGAGGGCTTGTGGCTCGTACCTCTGCATGCCACTCATCTGCCACTTGGGCCCTTTGTGTTTCAAACACACACACACACACATACATACACACACCATCTGCTGTGGTAATGTGGTAATTCACAGGCTGCATGCCGGAGCAGCACACAGCCTCCTCTTTTACTTTGCTTTCTCCCATTCATCCCTCTTTCGCTAGCTCGCTGTCTTTTATTTTGAGAGAGAAAGCCAGGCTATTCGAACTTTTGTTTGCACTGGCCCCACCAAACACACACACATACACACACACACACACACTCACACACACACACACACACACACACACACACACACACACACACACACACACACTTCTTTCAACTGCAATCATTCCACTCCAGTCATCAGAGGACTGCAGTCTGGTTTTGTGGAGTCTTATAATAAAATGAACCTCTCATATTTTTCATGAAGTGTAGCGGAGCTTGTTTGACCAACTTAACAGAACTGATCAGATACTGATGATTAATGAGCTGCTGCGTATCTTTGGAGGAGAACCTAAATTGCAGATAGAGAACCGCATGACCACATGACATAAATCTGACACAAATAAAATCATTGTTAAGTTTGGGGTCTTGCTGCCAGATAGGAGAGCTCTCTCCCATTCTTGTTACTTTTAACAAGAAGAGAAGAAGGTTGGCACTACAATCCAAATCATATCAAGTTAAGGTGTCAGGCAAAATAGCATCCTAAATAGCAATTTAGCCCCTTTTAGTTAGAAAATGCGCCACATTTGCAGCCAGGTAAAGGCTGCAAACTGCTGCCTTGTCTATGTGAAACGGAGGTGTAGTATTCCTCCTTTTCAAAAAAAGCCGCCACTGGGGTAGGCGTAAACATGTGACGTGACGTGAAGCACAAAGTTGGGCGTGAACAGTGAGGAGTGATCTTGTTATTGGTTAGTGATCTGACTGAGAGCTAAACTTAACTGACTAATGAATGAATCATTTCAGGAAGTGCTTCAGTTTGTTTATCCCAAAAAAAATTTCTTTTGATTGAAATGTTCATGAATGACAAAACAACAGTATTTTTTTTAGCAATGAACGGCTACACAACTAAACCAAATGTGTGAGTGTAGTAGTTTTTAACGTGTGGGGAAACCTTCCCCCGCAATATGTAAGTGGTGGCTGAGCCTGAGCTTGTCTCAGACACTTTCACCGCGAGTAAACGCTGCATGTTCAGTACGTTCACTGAACGCCTTTAGCCATCAAGCTCCTCCACTGTGGAACCATCTTCCAGTGTCGGTTCTGGAGGCAGACACCCTCTCTATGTTTAAAAGTAGACTTAAAACGTTCCTTTTTGATAAAGCCTATAGTTAGGGCCTGCACAGAGCTCCTCTCTCTTTCTCTCTATCTGTACACACTGATGTCTCATTAATACTACATTACTACTATTAATACTACATTAATACACACACAAAACAGCTGGGTTATTTCATCTACCCAACCGCGGGGATATGAAATATTTTATCCATTATGGGTTATTTATATGGGATTTGGGTTTTGTGCAACTCATGCACTGAGTCAAAATCCATCAACCCAACATACATGGTTGACTCAGCACCTGGCTTGTTTGTGCTTCGAATGTCTTCACGTCATCATGTCGACTTCACCCACCCCCCATCCTGATTTCCCAGGATTCAGGGTTCCTTGCTCCACCACGAGTCCACCAGAGTCCACACCGAGCGCTCACGCATATTAGCACTGGTAGAACCTGACTGATCATCCTTGTGGCGAGGCAAAACAATAATGAAAGGTTTGTGCTCACTACATATCTAATTCACCTTGTCTGTGTTGCATTACCTATTAAAGTAGTATCTTTATATTGTCGAGGCTAGTTTGTTGGTTTGGCTAACAACGTAGCTAGCCGTTTAGCCGTTATCATGGAAGCACACACGGATACAGCTTATGTGTTTGGTCTCAGCCATTTACCAAATGAATTAATGAAACTAGTTCATAGTGCCTTCAGGCATATGGTCAGTTGGTTCGCTAGCTAGCAGGCTAGTTCTCCAGCTACCTGGGTCGCTAGCTAGCAGGCTAATTTGCCAGCTAGTTTGCTAGCTAACAGGCTAGTTTGCCAGTTAACCGGTTTGCTGGCTTGCCAGTTAGTTCGCCAGCTAGCTAACTGGTTTGCTAACTTTTTTTTTTGTTTTGTTTTTTTAAACTGGTTTGCTAACAAACAGGCTAGTTTGCCAGTTAGTTGATTTGCTAGCTGGCTATAAATAAACGCACGCCGCCACAATTTTGGGCTGACTTGCGGGCTTGGCATAGGATTCTATGGGGCACATTATTCAGTGTAACATTCCTGAAATCTGTATAACCTGTAGACCAGTGGTTCCCAAAGTCTTAGTCCTATAATAGAGATCCAAAATGTGATATTGTCTGCTGAGAGAAATAACGAGCCTGCAATGTTAATTACTCCTTATCATAATACACTTATTTTTCCTGAAGCTTTTAAAATGTGAAGGCATAGCATAGTGTTAGACTGATTAAAGTATATAAAAACAGTCAGATAACCTGATACGTCTGACTATGGTGCATTTATTTGCATTTATAAAGTAAGCTATTTAAAATGTTATTATATTTTCATTATAAAACCAAATAGTGATTTATCAAATCTATGCTATATCTCCTCGAAATGGTTGGTTAATCTGTTGTAGATACTAGTAACATTTTTATTTTTTATTTTATTTCACCTTTATTTTACCAGGTAGCTCATTTAGAACAAATTCTTATTTACTATGGCGGCCTGGCAAACGACAAGGGCCACTTGAGTGAAGGGGAGGTGGGCTATGAGATTAAAACACATTTAAAAATTAACAAATATACAACAATGACAACAAACACAGGCACAAAAAAACATAGACAGGCAGATAAACAACAGTCAGTAAAAGCAATATGGATGGGGCAAAAAACTTATGAATTATTACATGGTGGAATATGATGTTAAAATGGCAGTAAAAATTGTCATTTTTGCTCAAATTTTGTCTTCTCAGGATTTATAGATAAGACCTTATATGAATTGGGTTGCAATGGTTTTAAAAAAGTTGGTCCCTGAATAAAAGTTTGAGAACCACTGCTGTTGACTGTTATACTGAAAGTCGTGCCCTGAAGGCTATAGCTCAATTTATGCTGTTAGCAGCCACCAATATTCTTGTTAAGTAAAAACATAGTGATTGTTATAGTGATGTAAAGTTAGCTCAGTTTACATGTATGCAATTTATCATATGAATTATATAGGGAGAGAGGGAGGATTGGGTTCTCTATATTTTGTGATGCTAAATGAAATGGCTGTGTTCACTGTTGTTATCTTCACATTGGATTACTTTATGCTGCCAGTCTGCATTGCTTTTGGCATGGTGATGTCTGAATAGTTAATTCAATAGCAATTTTATTTTTGCTTAAGCTCTTTTTGTGTTTGTTTCAGATCAATGAACAGCTTTGTCATCAACACTTTGACAGAGTGGCAGCTGACAGACCTTGTAGAAAGATTTAAAGTCTAGTTCCACGCCGTTCCCTGTCTCTTCTCCTACTCTGTTCAGGTTTGAGGTTAAAATAATTCTTTCTCAAAGGCTGTCAGCCGACAGTCCCACTCGTGGCAAGAGCCCACACCACGGTGACAGTCTCTCTGTGGCTTTGGCACACACACACCATACACTCCCAGGTGCTTCCAGGTTCTTCCTCTTCTTCTCAGGTAGTGTCCCCCTAAAAAACCATTGGGCACACCCCTTCCTCCGAGGGCCCCACCTAGAGATCTCTGCCGGCTTCCGGGCGGGAATTGGCTGCACGTAACAGTTAGCATAGGTTCTATTTTAGTTGGACACTGAATGACAAAATAACAGGTATGCCAGTCCACATCGTATTGATACCTATGATGTCTTCCTACAGATGGCGTTGGGGAACTCGCCCTGAGGCAGCTGCCAGCCTTGCTTCCTCCAACCACTTACAAAGTTGGCCGTGGCCGTGGTGCAAAAGTGGTTCGCCACACTATTGAAGAATACAGCTTAGCCTTCATCGACCATAAGCCTGTAAGTCCTCCAGCACATCTAAAGGGAAACTTTGTTCATTTTATCAACATATCTGGGCTCAAGAATGTGTGCATGCACACATGCATATCCAGGTTTGTTTTTCTATACTTCTGGGGACAGGCATCAAAAATAGCAGATCTACAAGCTTACAACACGTTGGTCACTATCAAAGCATCCTGGGCTTCTAGAACACCTCAGCAGTGCCACAGGCTGATCACCTCCATACCACACCGCACTGATGCAGTAATTTGTTCTAAAACAGGCCCCAACAAAATATTGAGTGCAGAAATGAACATATTTATCCGAAGGTTGACACCTGACTCTATGAGGTTGACTCTAAAGAATTCTTCTAAATCTTCATAGCATTTGCGGCCCATGTATCTGACCACCTAACCCGGCTGCCTATCGGCCAGATAGAATGGTCAGAGGTGGGCCGCATGCATTTTCAGAGCATGTTTATTGTAATGATAAATCATCAATCGATTTGTGGCTTCTTAAGTCAGTTCAGGTCTAAATCCTTTTTTAGATTGTTTTCTGTAATGTGAGCTATATGCCATGAATGTATATCTATATGAATGAATGTTCAGTAAGGCAGAATTTACCCTGGGGGGGAGATTTCTGAGGATGAAGTAAAGGCAGCCAACTTTGTGTATACCTTTTTTTGAACCTAGAGGATTCACACACTCAAAGTCGTCGTAGTACAATTGGATTTGGAGGGCAAACTTATTACTCGAAAACAAAGCATGACTTTTGAAGTAGCTTCCATCACAGAAGTCTTCATAATTGTCACACGGAGTACATGTTTGCATCATCTCACAAATATTTTCATTCTTGAAAATGAACTGGAGTGTTTTCAGTATGGGAATATATATGAATTTGTCATTGATTGGAACTTGCTCATAGGTTCCAGTTTTACTAGTTCGTCTGGTATCATACCTTACTCCTAGGCGCAGTTCAACTGGATCTACTATATCCCATTTTTCCCTGAAATATTTCTTCTATTTGCCTTCAGAATTCAACTGGCTAAAAGGGTTGTCCATACTGTTAAATAACTCTTCTTTGGCTGATGTGGAGGGACTGTCAGCTGGGAGTTCAATACTTGCTCCTGAATATTAGACTGCAAATCTCCCACAAATTCCCCTAAATTCTCAATTGTAGAAAGAAGTACGGTATTTGGTACACTACCTCCCAAAAGTTTGGCCATAATAAAGGCAGACATTTCTTTGCTGTGAGTTGACGCTGAATGGCCCGCTTCAATATTTTGGCATTGAGTTGAAGTAAAGGGTGTTTCATCATTTAAGCACTGAGAAATATTGTGCTCTTGTAGGTCATGGTCAGAAGGGGTCTCATGAGGCACACATGTGTTGTCAATAGGAGCATGTATCTTAATTTGATGTCTTCTAAATCCAGAATAACTTGAGAATTGCAAGCAGCATCCTATTTGACCACATTAATTTTTCCCAGGATACATTCCATGTACAGAGTCGTCTGCAAAAATGTGTACAATCTGGACAGAGCATCATCATATTTCACACTGAAACAAAGTGGGCCTTGAACAGCTCAACAAATGCACCTAAGGATGTACATGACTGACATGGTAGAAGCTTTCTATCCAAGACAAGGTAGAAGCTTGAAACCTGTGCTTTTGAAGTCCCTGTGGCCAGAAGATATGGCTGGGGGTTTCCCTCAGTGGTAATGAGGTGATCTTCCAGGCTCTGGCAGGACTGAAACACAATGAAAAGCATCTCAATTTAAGCCATTAGTTTAAAAATGTTGCATGTCCAAATATTCCAATATTTGGAATGGGATTGTATTGTCTCGACAAACCTTCTGAAATTTCACCAGATGATCTGTTGCCTCTTCGACACTGATCTTCTTGGTTGTGGAGTGAGAAGATGCAGCAAACTGCCAACTGCGCATTAGGAGCAATTTTTGGGTTCAGTATCTTGCTCAAGGATACTTCGACATGTAGCTCAGTTCCGCCCAGGGGAGCCGGGATTCGAACCAGCGACCTTCTGATCGCTGGTCACCTACAGCCGCCCCCACAGGACACGTACAAATTATTGAGCGATTGTTGTTTTGTTGAATATCAGACAGACATTAACACTTTCTTTCAGAGTCAGGATACAAATCTCTCAAAGGATCTCCAAAACAAAAAAATAAAGCATAAATTTACAGTCATCTTACCATCATCAGTGTAGATGACAAAACACTCTTCTTTGACGGTTACGAGTTCTGGAAAGACATCTTCATCCACCTCTATGCCCTGCTCATCTGTCACTTTTAGCGCTGTATTTTCTGGTATGAGAAACTTCTGCTGCACTGAAACATAATCTTAATTACAATTATTACTTCCCTTTTAATTACTTTGAACAACGAAAACATACTCAACCTACCTGCACTGATGAAATCTGAGAAGCTGACATCTTCCAGTTTCACATATTTCTTTGTCCCTCTGTGTTCGACCTTTATCAACATCTTGACCACTTAAGAAAAAGAGATTACTTTTACCAATAATAAAAGCAACATGTGGACTGTCACTGTAACGGACAAATCTTTGTGGTAGCTGTTATTGAATGTATTGCACAATATTAGCTAATCCATAAACATGTTCAAGTATTGTTTTAGCCTGCATTATTGCAGCCTACATTATCCAGCTCAACTGTTAGCTTGTTTGCTAGGTAGGTTTAGCAAGTGAGGCGACCGTGTCTCCGCCATTTACTTACAGAGTAACATTGCTGACTAGGCTCTTCTCTACCAAAATTGTAGGAAAATGTATGAGATGTTACCTTGTCGTCATTCCTTCAATGCAGGCCAATACAACGTTAACGTCCTAGCCGTGCAGAGTTTAGTCGAATCTACAGGAAACAATGTTTATTCAGTAAATGTGTTGATAGAGCAAGAAACATTGTAAGCTAACATTAACTAACTTACAAAACACACAAAAACAGAAGTAATTAGGAGTATAACATTAATTTCATCCACAAAATCATGGAGTAAAATGCAAGAAGCTATCGAGTTATATTCTGTGCGTTCAACAAGTCTGGGGCAAGCATTAACTTCTGCAGCTAGTTAGCAAGTTTTTCCAAGCAAAGATATACAAATATATTACACAGGCTGAAAATCCCTCACAGCACAACATATAGTTTGAGAAGTAAAATGGTGCTGTTACCTGCCTCACGACAAGATGAGATCCAAGTGAAGACCGTTGGGTGCTGCAGCAAAGCTTTAAAGACGAACCAACACAGGAGTAGTGTTAATTCACGCTCCTCAACACCCAGTGAATGAACACCGAAATATTACACCGCGAAAGAGTAACCCTGAACACAAGCTTTTTTATCTAACTCCAGATTTTTCCACTCCAGAGATTTGCTGTGTGGCCTTGCGGATCAGTCTGTCAGTCAAATGGTTCCGATTACACCATGTGACAAAGTTGTCCACAGTAGTCCTGTAGTCATCCTCAGCACCTTCACTGATACATCCAACTATTGAACTATTGCTGAGTCATCCAAGAACTTCTGGAGATGACAGGTATCTGTGCAGTAGTTGAAGTCCGTGGTGTATAGGGTGAAGAGGAAGTGAGAGAGGACAGTCCCTTGTGGGGCCCCGCTGTTGCTGACCACTCTATCTCATACACAGTGTTGTAAGCCCACATACTGTGGTCTGCCAGTCAGATAGTCAATAATCCAGGTCACAAGGGGGGAATCCACCTGCATTGCTGTCAGCTTCTCACCCAGTAGAGCCGGACGGATGGTGTTGAATGCACTGGAGAAGTCAAAAAACATGACTCTCACAGTGCTCGCTGGATTGTCTAGGTGGGCATAGACACAGTTGAGCAGGTAGATGATGGCATCCTCAACTCTACTATGTTTGGGCTGAGTGGTTTCACGAAGGGCCGGAGCTGCTCCAAGACGAGTCTCTCCAGGGTCTTCATGATGTGGGAGGTCAGGACCACAGGTCTCTAGTCCTTGAAGCCACAGGGACGTGTCATCTTCGGCACAGGGACAAGGCAGGATGTCTTCAACATCACAGGGACCCTCTGTAGACTCAGGCTCATGCTGAAGGCATGGTGAAGTACTCCACATAGCTGGGGGGCACAGGCTTTGAGCACCTTGGGGCTGACACCATCAGAACCTGCAGCCTTGCCCGAGTGGAGTCTCACCAGCTGTCTCCTAACGTGGTCAGCTGTGATGCTCACTGTAGAGGTGACAGGTAGGGGAGGGGGAGGTGTAGAGTCAGTCGTAGTGTGTAGTGAGTTTGGAGACCAGGGGAGGAGGAGTGGGGATGGATCTCACGGGAGGATGAAAGGCTGTAAGGAGGAGGAGGGGGTGGAGAAGGTGGTAGTTGGTAGACAGCAATGGGATTGATGGTGGTGTTATCAGGGGGTGCAGGGGCCTCAGTATCAAATCTGTTAAAAAACAGATTGAGTTTGTTGGCCCGGTCCATGCTGCTTTCAACTCCTCTATTGCCAGCTGACCTGAAACCAGTGATGGTCCTCATTCCTCTCCAGACCTCTCTTGTGTTGTTCTGCTGAAGTTTCCACTCCAGCTTCCTCCTGTAGTTTTCTTGACCCTCCCTGATCTTCACCTTTAGGTGTCCCTGTATTGTTCTCACCTCCTCCCTGTTGCCAGCTCTGAAAGCCCTCTTCTTTTCATTGAGGATTTCTTTGATGTCCTTTGTTATCCACAGCTTGTTATTTGGGTAACAATGCACAGTCTCAGCTGGGACAGTGGAGTCTACACAAAAGTTGATATAGTCCGTGATGCACTCTGTGAGCCCATCAATGTCCTCTACCAATGCGGCTCACAAAGTGACTGCTGGTCCGTGACCTCAGAACATCCCTGAAGTGTCTCATAAGCTTCCTCCAACCATCTCCTCACTGTCCTTGTGGTCGCAGGCTGGCTCTTCACCAGAGGCACATAACAGGGGTTGAGGTGCACCTTGTTGTGGTCTGATCTACCCAGTGGGGTGAGGGGAGAGGAGCTGTATGCATCCTTCACATTAGCATACGATATGATTGGATTGGTCCCATCTCTAATTTAACCACCTTGATTTTTACCTTTCCTATCGTCCAGGCTCGCTATGCTAGGTTGATCAAGTGATCAAGTGTGCAGGCAAAGTTGAGATACCAGACCGAAGAGCTTTAAAGAGAGACAGTATGAATTAGTGTGCAGCCAGCACACAAGAGTTTGTGTGAAGGCAGGGGTAAAACTGCATGAGAGCAGTTATTATTGCACAATAGTGTCAATCAATCAATCAATCAATCAATCAGTCAGTCAGTCAGTCAGTCGATCAATATTTATTTGTATAGCACCAATTCACAACACAAGTAATCTCATGACACTTTCCAAATTGAGCCACACCATACTCTTATTTAATTTGTATGGATAACAGCAAACATGCAAACACATCTATTGAGCACAGAACAGATTTTTCTTTACCCAAATGAAGTTACAGTGCCTATAAAAAGTAAACACCCTCTTGGAGGTTTCCCCTTTTTATTGCTTTTATTAATGTAATCACAGTCAATATATTTTGGATTTTTTGACAAGAATTAAAAAAAAAACACCAACTTAAATGTCTTATTTATATTCATATTTTGCTGCATTCATTTTACCCTCTACCTTTACAGGCCATCCAGGGCCTGCTGCCGAGAAGCATCCCCACAGCATGACGCTGCCACCACCATGCTTCACAGTGGGGATAGTGTGTTTGTGGTGATGTGCAGTGTTTGATGTCTGCCAAACATAGCGTCTAGTCTGATGACTTAAAAGCTCCATTTTGTCCTCATCAGACCAAAGTACCTTCCTCCACTTGACCTTGGAGTCTCCCATATGCCTTTGGGTGAACTCTAGTGGAGATTTAATGAGCTTTCCTCAACAGTAATTTTCAGCAGCTGAGATTTTCATCTCAGCCGCTGAAGCTTTTAACTCCTTCAGAGTAGTCATAGGTGTCATGGTGGCCTCCCTCACCAGTCTCCTTCTTGCACGGTCCCTCAGTTTTTGTAGATGGCCTGCTCTAGGCAGATTTACAGGTGCCATATTCCTTCCATTTTTTAAAGCTGGGGTTGGTAACATGGAAAAACCGGCAAGCCATGGCTAGATTTTGAAAGTATCCCACCAAAAATCCCACCCCCTGCACTCAGGCCTCTCTCCAAAGTCACTCCCCCCAAACCATGAACGCACACTTTCTGACGACTGCCGAATACAGAGTCTGAGTTCTCACTAGCGGTGGGAAGAAGAGTGTATCGATCGTTTTCATCACAACTACAAGTAGCTACCTCATGTCTCATTTACCTGTAAGTAAACACCTAACATTATCAAATTGAACGTAAACAACCAACATAGCCATTGCTAGTACTGATAGATGTCAAGCTAGCTTGGTAAGTATTCAGAAATGGTTTTGAAAGTGTATTTTGAAGTAGTAACTTATTGCTGGTTAGCTAGCAGTAGCTGGCTACTTTAATGTTAGATATGGCAAAGCTAAAACATCAAGATTAATGGTGGGCCTGCTACATGGTTTATTTCGTTTCCCTCAGTGATTCACAGACGAATGTGAATATTGTATTGGACTTATGATGATAAGATAGTTTGCATGTTAGAGCTTCCACGATGAGAATATAGTTGACTCTGATGACGAGAACACGCCAGAGCTAAGCACATCATCAGATCAGAGAGGACGACAGGAGGGCAACCAGCAGTGTCCGAGGAAGTGGAGGCAGAGGCCATGGACGTGGGAGGGCGACAGGTCAAGGAGCAGATGTTCTCAAAAAAGATGACAGACATCAAGTAGAAGATCTTCAAGCTCAAAGGATTGCACATGAGCAGGTATCTAAAGTAGAACATTAGTTGTGCTTTTTTCTGATAAACACCACCTACAACTAAACTACTTGTGTTTGTACAGTTTATTGACCAGGCATGTAACTTGGACACACAAGTGCCCTAATCAGAATCACATTTTATGCCTAGTAGTTTCTCACAATTTGAATTTATGTTTTGGTGCAAAACAATAAACACAGTAAGAAGAAAAATGTAAAGAAAAATAAAGGTACTGGTACTCCGAGTCAAAAGCATGAATAGATAAAATGAAAAAAAGGTCATATAAACTGGGACATCTGTACAGTTTTGTCCAGGAATGTCTTAAGTATTGACCATTGAAAGTGTATATGTTCACAGTATGCTGAGGACAGTCGAGCTCTGTTCCATAAAAATATCTAATCATGTTGCTCATCTGTTGCTCTACAGGCCAGAATTCAAGGACTACGTTTGGAGCAATCACATCAAGTGCTGGAGCTCTGCCTGACACACATTATCTCTAACATGTTTGAATAAAGTCTTGAAAATTATAAATGCCTTTTTTTTTTTTTTTTTTACACTTCCAGCATAAACAACCCACTCATTACAGTCCTTACACTTTACATCAGGGGTGGGGAACCTTTTTCCTATCGAGGGCCATTTCAATTTTCATACCATCCCTCAGGGGCCATAAAAAAATGTTAAGGTACGCAGCTCACAACAGATTTTTATGCCCTTTTTAACTTAATTGTAATAACATAAATATCATGACCATTAATTAATGTTTTAGTCAATTTTAATTTTTATCCATCTCAGTGTTTCTTATTATTTTAATGCAATTAATTTTTTAATAAAATGTTCCTGTTGGTTTTATATTCACTGAAGTTAAGCAGTTTTTGCAGCATTTAATATATATATATATATATATATATATATATATATATATATATATATATATATATATATTTTAAATCTTACTTATTAGTATCATTATTATATTATCTCATTCATGTCATCATTAATCTCAAGCCTACATTATTGTTAACTTTGTCAAAGTATGAAGTATTTTAATAACTGTATGTTTTTATTTCCTTTTGATATGAAATATGTGTTATACCTGAGTGTTTGTGATGTGTGAGCGGGTGTATATACGCACATGTGTATGGATGTTTGGTCTGTTATGTAAGTTGACAATTTTTATCTTTTTATTGTTCTTACTCACCTGCCCTGGGACTACGGATGGAAACTAGCTAGTAAGCTAAATCTGGTACAAAGCATCTTCTCTCATCTCGTGACTAATGTTATTTTGTACATTGTCCCTGATACAAATTACTACTATTACAAAAACATATTAAATTAAACTAAATTAAATCTCCTTGGTGAGACGTCTGATGTCAGGTGGCAGTGATGACGATGCTCCTCTCAGCTGGTTTTGCAGGTTTGGGTCAGTCAGTCTTGAGCAGAGCCGAGTCTTTTCAAGAGTCAGTTTTGTCAGTCAAGAACTATTCACAGCTGTAGGTTGTCCCAAACAGTGAATCAAACTTCAGCGCATGTCTCCTCAGAGCAGGAAAATCCTCCACACATAGATACAGTTTGTAGAACTCAAGCAGAAGGAGATTGTTGTATCTGCATTTAAGCTCATCATTGTGTTGCAGCTCAATAATTTTGAGCTGTAGGTTGTCTGGCACATCAGCTGGTTCCACATTGAAGGGTGCTGCAAATATGTTCAGTTCTTTTTGTTTACCTTTCAAGTCCTGGAACCTGTCTCCAAAGGCCTGAAAGAATTTTATACATTCATCAGCATATTCAGATGTCACAGCTGGCTTTCGTTCTTGCAGAGTGGGAAAGTGCACAGTGATTCCCATTTCCAGTTGCACTTGCCACAGCTTTAGCTTAGCTTCAAATGATTTCACATTTGAAAAAAGAGATCTGAGAAGCTGGCTAGGACCTTAGAGCTTGACATTCAGCTCTGAGAGTTACTTGGTAATGTCCACCATGAAGGCCAAATCACACAGCCACTTGCTGTCACTGAGTTCCACAAAAGGTTTCCCCTTCATCTCCATGAACTGCTTCACTTCTTCCCTCAAGTTGTAAAACCGTGCAAGCATATTTGCACGACTTAGCCACCGTACCTCACAATGGTAAACCAGAGCTCCATACTCCGACTCCAGCTCACCCAGTAGTTCCCTAAACTGGTGACTATTCAGTCCTCTGCTTTGGATGAAGTTTATAGCGGAAACAACAACTTTCAACACAGTATTGAGCTTCAAGGAATGTGCACACACACACTCTCTTGGTGTATGATACAGTGGCATACAAATAACTCACTTGGATCCAGAGACTCATTTCTTTTTTGACCAATGTAGTAAATCCTTTTCGGGCACCAACCATAGCCATGGCTCCGTCTGTCGCCAGGCTGCTCAGCTTGTGAAACTGCAGGTCAAATACTTTCATAGCCAAAACAACTTGCTCAAACAGATCCTCACCTTTAGTAGTCCCATGCATGGCTTGCAATGTGAGCAATTCCTCTCTGATATCAAAGTCAGCTGCAGTCCCACGCACAAAAATGGCTAGTTGAGCTGTGTTTGTTATGTCAGTGGTCTCATCACATGCCAAAGATAAAAACTGGAAATCTTTTGCAGTATCCTTCAGTGATTTCTCAATGTCTTGTGCCATGTTAGTAATCCGATTTGAGACGGTTCTCCGAGACAAACTGACACTTTGGAACAGCTTGATTTTTTCTCACTCACCATGAAGCTGGCATGCACCACTTTGTCCTGGTCTGCTCGCGGTTTGGATAAAACTGCTTACTGGCCACTCACACTCTGAATTAGGTAAGACTCTTGTTTATTGATTTTTTTTTTTAACACTACAAAAATAGTATACCTTTTATCATTTAGAGAATGTACAGTACAATTATCATAAACAACTATATACAGGAGGGACATCCAGAGGTTTCTTGACTGATTATAAACACAGATCAGTGTTGGCCAACAGGTTAGGCTGTTGATGTCGGTGCTGTCGCAGTCCTCTACTGTTGTTTTAGCAGTGATTGTCCAGTAGAGAGAATAGGACAATTACTTATCTGACAGTAAATACAGCTTTTCAAGGACCTTGAAATTACTTTATATTTATTATAACAGCACAACTTTGGATGCATTTTATGCAGTGACAAATATTCCTGACATCAACCAGGGAGCCTCTGTTACATCAGAATTGTGCCATTTACAGTCATTTCATATTTACCAATTCCACTGTGATCGGCTGAAAGTTGGATCATGAATTGAAATGCAAAGTCTATTTTCTTCAAAAATGTCTTACTAATATGTAATAGCTCAAGCAGTAGGCTAACATGTGACTGCTAGGACCAGTACTTGAAGCATTTTCCTGGTGCAGCTAATGAGATGATGCCATTCCTTTTTGTATTGTATCCCTGCTAAGGAGCACATTCATGCACATAAAGCAAAACAACATGATATGAAAGAAGGACACATGTATGAAATGTATCCATCAAACACACATATTACATGAATAACAGTGGTCTGATCCATGTTGCTATCAGCATCAAGTTACACTCACCTGTCAGAGAGAGACTCTGCAGAAATAGTGGAAACATCAGGGCATGGTTCTGCTGTGGAAAAAAATTCAGCCATTTTCTTCTAAACACATTAAATAGGTTATAAATGTATTTCCTTAAAACATGTAAAAAGCCATTCAACCATTTATAATTTAATTATGGAGCTAGGCTGCCAAACTGTGTTTCAACATTTCTGTGTTCAGGATTTAATGGGCGGGTCAGAAATAGCATAAACCCCGCCCTGCTGCGGAAGCAGTATAAATACGTTCAATGCATTAGCTTCGGTGGTTTTCCGCTAGCTCGAGTCTCGGATAGCATCGCTTATGATAGTTTGCAGCTAGCTAACCAGTCATGTCTCCTCCACGTAGCTCATGCATCTTTCCTGGATGCCACAGTGTGCGGGCCAGGGTAACGGCTCAGTTAGCCTATTTAAGTCTCCTACCGAGACAACGTAAGGAAATGGTGGATCGATGTTGTCAAGTGGAGCTACTGTGGAGAGTTCAAAATCACCACCAACACCAGTCTCTGCAGTGTCCACATTACCCCCGATAGTTACAGCAAGGCCACCGGCATTATGTGCCCGACACCGATTCCCTCAGTCCCGCCGACAGCGGCTGCCACCATCACCAGTAGCCGCTGTCGGCGGGACAGAGAGGATCGGTGGCGGGCGCGTAATGAAGAAGAAGTATATTACCACTTTCTTGTTAAAATGAATTGCTAAAAAGAAAAGATAAGCTCAGACAGTTTTGAAATAGTGAGGGTATGATCCAAAAATGCCATGCTGGCTCTGAGCATTAATTAAATAACAAAAAAAGATTACTCTATCACCAAAAACTACGGAAAAAGGTGAAAAGGTATAATTAAATAAATGTAAAAGGGCTAGCCTGCTATGCAGTTTTATTTCACCACGTGTCTCCCCATTGATCATGCACGCACACACACACACACACACACACACACACACAGTCACAGCAAACTAACTGCCCTAAGGGTTGTGCAATACTTACCTGCATGCAAGTGCACCGCAAACAAGTTGACCAGCGCCCCCAACAGTACAGCCTGGATACTAATACTAAAATACAAGACAGCATTAAAACACAAGGATGTAAAACAAGGCACAGTAGGTTCGTCTCACAAAAACCAAACAAATAAACAAAAGCCAAAGGCAGGCTACATCAATGAGACAAAACATAAGAACAATAAAATCAGGCAAGGAGGCAGAAAATATGGGCAGAAAAATGCACTAAGGCAAGGCATAACGCATCACAATGCAAACTATCCTCACTGCAGAAAGTAATGGCAGTTCTCAGACGCCACCTCAGTGGACTCCTATACAATATAACAATATAATAACTAATAATGCCTACCTATACAGGTGGGATCTAGCCCGTCTCTCACAACTCCAAAGGCGAGTTAGCAGCTTCAGATTCCTGGGGATCAACATCAGCGAGGACCTCAGCTGGACACGCCACACAGACTTGATAGAGCAAACAGGAAAAAAAACACCTTAAAGCATATAATGTAGAAATATGAAATTAAATGAATTAAAAGCATTACACTGGATAAAAGTTGGGCTTAAATGAGTGACAGCACAACATACCCCTGTCAGCTAAGCCTCCTGAAAACTGCAGCTACTAATGTCACTTTTGATGAATGGCAAATAAATGTGGAAAAGGAGTGCGATGACTTCATGATTGGTGGTGGTGGTTGGTTAAACTACTTATGATGTAACTTAAGTAGAGTTAAAAGGTAATGAGTTACAGTTTGTGTTTGACAATCTCAATGTTTGATCAACTGTCCTTCCTTTTTAAAGTAGTTTTGATACTAATTATTCTGGAACCATGTGAAGATTACTGAAAATGTTCTCTCTCTTCATCAAGTATATATTCCTATATTTCTCTGTACTACAGTATAATTACTTTAAATGTTTTAAAAGTTTTAACAGTGTTTTGTTAAAATTGGTAAAAGCATGATGTTGGTAAACTTTTTATGTACTCACAGATAGTGTCTTTTTTTAGTATATTTGCAATGTACTATCTCATCTCATCTCATCTCATTTTCTTTTGCCGCTTAATCCTATGTGTGTCGCGGGAGATGTTGCCGCTATATTCCCCCATTTGGGGGTTGCGGGTTGCTGGAGCCTATCCCAGTATTCTAATGGGCGGAGGCTAGGGTATATCCCTGGATGGTCGCCGGCTCATCGCAGGGCCCTTCTGGCGTCAGAGGCTGCCCCACAGGGTGCCAACTGCCAACTCCAGGAGCAATGTTGGGGTTCAGTATCTTGCTCAAGGATACTTCGGCCTGTAGCTCAGTTCCGCCCAGGGGAGCCGGGGTTTTGAACCAGTGACCTTCTGGTCGCCAGCCTGCTGCTCTACCCACTGAGCTACAGGGGATCGAGTCCCAGCTGACCCGTCCGGGAGAGCTGGCTGTCACGATATTGCGCGCGTTGTCGTGGACGCATGCAGACACTTTCCCACTAAGTCCCCACGTCTCCACCGCATCAACTAGTTTAGCTGTGAGGTCATCAGCTGTGTGTCTACCTGGCATACTCTGCGTTAACAGGACGGCAGAATTAACTTTCCAGTCCGCATTGATATAGTGACATGTAATTGTCACATTGCTCTCTGTTGTGAGCGCGGTCCAGCAGTCCGTTGTAATAGCCACGAACTTAGTACTTGCAAGTTGCGTTTTCAGTTCTTTTTTCCTCTCCTCAAAACGAGCCTCTAATCGACGGGTAATGGTCGGTCTTGATGGAATTTGGTAATTAGGCTCGACATAGCCCAGTAGCTCCCGAAACCCGTCGCCACTGACCATGCTGATAGGCAAAATGTCTTTTTCCACCATTGAACAAATTTTCTGTGTTATCTCCTCAGACCACCGTGCGTCGCATCTTCTCCCTGCCATCATGGAGGGCGAAGTTTGCTGTGATGGTCCTCCATCATCTGATCCTGGATGTTTGCTTCGCAAGTGGTACTGCATTGTACTGGTACTGCTTGAATATTTCAGTGCTGTACCGCATATTTTGCAAATAACCTCATTTCCTTTTCGGTCGAAATTGTCCCACACAGAACTCCTTTTTGCTCGCTTCATTTTTGCTGTGAAGTGGGCTGTGGCAGAAAGCACGTAAAGGCACATGCTGCAAAAAAATTAACCGATCGTATTAATTTGTCAAAGTTCCTGTTATCGGTTAGCGGTTAAACGGTTAACCATGTGCATCCCTAGTGATAATTAACTTTAGAGTGTCATTTTTTAGTAATTGAAATGGAGCACAAGTATAACTGAGCATACTATTATTGCAATAAGTATATATTAATGGTATATTGCTTGTATATTTGCAAGATACCTGTGCGTACAATATATATTTTAATGTACTTGTAACACAAATAAGGTAGACTTTAAATAAACTATCAAGTATGTACATTAGTACATACACAGCAATATTTATTAAAGTGTACAAAGTATACTTGAAGTTTGTCCACTTCAGCCAATATAAATACATTGAACACATTTCAGACTGTGCTTTTTTAATTCAACTACAACTGTAATACATTTAGTAAGAAAAAGTGTGGTCAACTTGTGTTTTTTTTTTTTTTTTTTTTTTTTTTTGGTTGTTTGTTTTTTTTAACGAGGGGACCTTCAATTAGCAGGCTACTGCTGGTAAATTAGAAAGTGATGTGACCCAAGTTGCATGACACATATATGGAAATGTGCACACAAACACTTGTCACAAATTCAAGTGCAGTAATATTAATATTGTATATTTGTTTATCAAGGTGATAGTAATAATTTGTGTTATACATTTCTGGGGCGGCTGTAGCTCAGTGGGTAGAGCAGGTGACTAGCGACCAGAAGGTCAGTGGCGGATTTAGCAATTTGGGGGCCAAAGGCGAACTTAGCTAGGGGGCCCTCCACATCCATTCTTTTATCACAAAAAAAGTAGGAAGGGCCACCCCAAAGGCACCTGTCAGTACTTGCTCTAAATAAAGAGTGTATGGGATGCAAGAATTAAGTTTCAGATATAACACCAGTGTATGTCAAAATGCCAAATGTTTAATTTTTCTAAAAATCTCACCAGACACGCGCATGTGTGCGTGTGTGTGTGTGAGTGAATGAATGAGTGAGTGAGACTGTGCGTGAAGTGTGAGTGAGATTGCAATTACAAAATTAACAATTACAATATAACAACAGCAAAACAATGTATGCAAACAGTCATACAACAGTAGTATACAAAGTGTGTATGAGAGGAAGGGATTGAGATGGGGATAAATATATGGGGATGAGGGTTTGCAAAGATTAATTATGTTTTTGCATGTATGTTTGTGTGTGTGTGTGTGTGTGTGTGTCTGTGTGAGAGTGTGAGAGAGTGTGTGAGTGAGAGAAAAAAGAGAGAGTGAATGCAATTATGAAATTACAATATAACAATAACTACAAATTACTGTGCAATGTATTACAAATAAATTACAAAGCAATGTATGCTCAACTACAGTAGTAGTATGGTGTGTGAGAGGAGGGGGATGGAGATGGCGAGAGAGTGAGGGTTTGCAAAGATGAATTATTTGTGTGTGTGTGAGTGAGTGAGTGAGTGAGTCGGTGAGTGAGTGAGTCAGTGAGTGAGTGAGTGAGTGAGTGAGAGAGAGATCAAAATCAATCTATCAAAATTAAAAATACTCCTGGGAGAGGGAGATAGGGCATATCTTGCTGCCCAATATGTGTCAACATGCCACAACCTAAGGGACAGTGAATGACCGACACGCACACACACGCAGGCACACGCACACACACTGTATATACTGTATATATAATTTATATAAATCAATCTTGGTGCTGTGTTGGTATTGTTATTTGCTATGTTATGTCCGAATGTTTGGACAGATGCTTTGGCAACATTGTTGTTAAACTTTCATGCCAATAAAGCCCCTTTGAATTGAATTGAATTGAGAGAGAGAGATAGAGAGAGAGAGAGAGCTTAGTTGGACTAGTAGAGAGTGAGTGTATGGTAGTGAGGTTGTAACAATGAAATGGTAATTATTAACGGACATTGTGTAAAGCAACTAATGCTAGAGAGCTTGAGAGGGAGTAGGTCAACATCACTTTCATGGTCAGAAGAAGGGGGGCTATTTGGCCTACTCACCACCACATCTTCGTCTTCATCACTCAATGGTAGCTCCTCCACAAACTCACTATCGGACTCGGGAACAGCTGATTGTGGCTCCTCAACAACGCAACGACGTGTTCCCCAACATTAACGTTATTATTTGTGTCAACCGGTGGTGGCACAGTAAAAACACTTGGCGTTTTTTTTTTTAGTTTCTTCTCGCGTGTTCCTCTTATTAGACCCGCTTGGATAATTACGCTTCATTTGACCAGAACTCCGCCGGCACGCCTCTTCCGTAAACAAACCGCAGCACTTCACTTCCTGGCTGCGGTCTTTCGTCTTTTCGCGGTCATGATGACTCATGGAATAGTCCATTACAGTACGAAAGGGGAGGGGGGGCAGATAATACGATTTGGGCATTCTGATGTTTTTTTGTTGTTTTTTTGTTGCTTTTTCTTTATTTTCTGTTTAGAAGTACACAATTATAATTTACAAAGACAATGGTGGGGGGCTACTGGCTGGAGGCCCCGGGCCCCTACTGGTTGTGGAGGGGGCAGCTGGTTGGGGGCCCCTGCAGGTTGGGGGGCCCAAAGCAATTGCCTACCTTTGCCTAATGGTAAGACCGGCTCTGTAGAAGGTCGAAACCCGGCTACCCTGGGCGGAACCGAGCCACATGCTGAAGTATCCTTGAGCAAGATACTGAACCCCGAAATTGCTCCTGACATGCAGTTGGCACCTTGTGTGGCAGCCTCTGCCATCAGAAAAGGGCCCTGCGATGAGCTGGCGACTCGTCCAGGGATATTCCCTGGCCTTCACCCATATGAAAACTGGGATTGGCTCTAGTAACCCCCGCAACCCCCCAAAAGGGGGGGGATAAAGCGGTAAGAAAATGAGATGAGATGAGATGAGATTAATTCATTTCCCCAAAGATTGTGCAACCAGACAAGTTAAAGAATAGAATGTGTGAAGAATATGAATCTATGTATTTTATCAGTTAAGTTTAACTAAACTAAACTAGTTTTGTATTATTTCCTCCTCATTTCTTTCACATTGGTGGGTCTCTTCTCATGGAGAAGGCTGTGTAGAGCTGTCCTTGTGCAAACCTCAGGCAGGTAGATGCCTACTCGCTCATTTTCTTTCTTTCTTTGTAGATGGTGACTGAGAAAGTTAACCTGACAAGCAACAGACAAAAATGACAATACAGATAATAGTTGTATCATGTCTGTAGTACACACCATGCATGAAGTGTTGCCCTTTAAACAGAAAGAAAAAGACAGGAAAAAACACCTGTTGTATGTATTCTCTTGATGTCTGTGACATATTCTACAGATGCAGATATTAAAACTGTAGTGAAACGCTGGTATGATGTCTATATGACTGTCTACAGGTCATTTTCAGCACAATTTTGCAGAGAACTGTGTGCAGCAGCCTCACTATACATGTATGTGAGAAGTGCGACTCATGCATCCAGTGTGGCTGTTCTAACCTCTTAACATGGACGCTGAAATGAAAAGCGAGAGGTAATGCCACGCAGCAGCGCTGCACACGCATCCAGTGTGCCTGTACTGCCCCTGCTTCTCATATGGGGATACTATGGGAAAATGATATCCATCATTCTGGGGTCCATAAAGAACTACAAACCTCATGAAAAGAAAAAAAAAGTGAAATAAGTCACTGGCAGTGGCCTGCTGCTCAACCATAGTTTATTCGTGCACACACATCACCCACTGCCCTCTTCCTTACAGGAGCTAAGGGACTTCCATTGAGGTGAGAGACCAGCATGGCCACATGGCCTTCTGCTCTGTTTAGTTGAGCTACCCTACCCCCATGTCATTGCCAGAAAACTGGATTAAATGTAGCTAAATTAGTGTCAGTTAGCATTATTAAGCAGATATGTCAAAGCACATGACGGACATGACGGAGGACAACATGGACGTGACAGATAGCTGACCAGTGGCTGCCGACTACACTAAAGCTGAGCTTACCAGCATCAAAGGTCTTTTGCAAGGGATTGCAGCAGACTTGAGTAGCATGAAAACAGGTCTGGAAAAACGACAGTCCACTGTAGAGAAACTAGGAGCAAGAAGGTCCGAAAGGTGAAACCAGGATTTCTAACCTGGAGGATGTTAGCAATAGCTGAGGTGATATCATAGACTCCACCATGTCAAACTCAATAAAGCTCCAGGAGAAAGTTACGTACTGAGAGGATGCAGGGAAGTGCAATAATGTTTGTGTGAAAGTCATACCCGAAGATGCTGAAAAACAGGAAATGGCTTTGAGCTTGCTATATTTGCTGAACAACTTGGCCTCGACGTGGTTCAGGATGTGAATTAGAACAGGCCAATTGCATTGGCCGGAAGCGTTGCGACGGATGCAGTTGACACTTCCTGGTCTGCTTTCTGATTCTATGCTAGAGAAGCCATCATTTGAGCTGTCTGTTGGAGGTGGAGAGTAGAGTGGCAGGGCAACATGATCTCCTTCTTTCAGGATCTTTCTCAAGATGTGCTTCAGCAGCAAAGGAAGCCCACACCTTCACCTCACTGGACACAGCAGCGGACTTCCTTACAGCACAAGACTGGGCATCCGTGGTTCAGTAAGGAACACTCTCGTCATAGGTTTAACCATTTATTGCAACAAATGGAATACAGTTACGCTTGCCACTGATGGCTCTGCTCTTAAGATGCTCCCTGTTTTGACCAAGCAGCATGCTAAGCCAAAACAGGGAGCGCAGTGCAGAAAATCCCCCAGGGTGTACAAGTTTGAGCCATAAGGAGAACAATACTTAAACTGTTATAATACTGTATTTTAACCTTGGGCCCTGACAGGACTCTACTTTAAAAAAAAAGGTGGAGGCTGGGGTGCTGGCAGCAAGCTTTCCAGCAGCAGCAGTGTGTGGCAGATTTTGAGCAGGAGTGGTTATGAGTGAGGAGGGAGCCATATTTTAGTGGACCATGGCCTTGTGGTGAGTATAGCTGTGATTGGTGTGAGACCAATGATTCATACGGCAGGCTGTCATCTGATTACAGCTAGGGCATATGGCTTCCGTGTCCTGCATGAACTAACGCTAAGCTTCATTTATTGAACTAGATTCAGTGCTGGTATTGAACTCTTAAAGGCCATTCAGTTACGTTTGGGCATTGCTGGTTATTGCTGGAGGTGGGAATAAAAATGCTGGAGAATATACACTCTTCCCAATGTAACCACTTCATCCTTCTTAAACTAAACAAACTAAAAGTAACCTAACTTAACTCCATATTGAATAAGAAACTTGAACATGCATTATTCAGAACTAAACCAAAATATTATCAACAAGGGGAAAGAACACAGAGATTTCTGGCGCAGAGAGCAAAGCAGCAATATACTCAATCAATGACATCAGCAGTACAGAACAGCAGAGGTGACCTGAAGACAGAGGAGACAAATTTCAATGCGATATTTAACACGTTTTATCAAGACCTCTGTAAATCACACAATTCTGATCATCAAGACATAAAATCCATATAATCTGGTGTTATGTCCAACCTTCCTCAGATGAGGAACATTTTTGTGGACATTTCATTAGAAGGGGTTAAAAGGGCCATCGGAGACTTACATAGAGGGAAATCTCAAAATCTCCCAAATTTTACAATGCTTTAGCTGATCTACTTGCCCCAAGACTACTTAGACTCTTTAAGGATGCAGTATAGGGGGGTTCTCTTACACACAGTATGCAAACTGCCATAATCACTTTGATTCATAAGAATGGAGGCTTTTTTACTGAAACTTTTTCACACAGAACCTGTTAACACTGGACTGAATAGGGTAGTTTTGAGTTTGATTTTACGACCTGAAGAATCCATGCTGTTAGGACCTCACCACATGGTCCTAACAATAGAGAGGCCTGCATGCAAACCAAAGCCTAAGGAAGGAACAAAGGAAATTGCGCCAAACCCAGTGTCCAGTAGGTCACACGTGTTTGCCACATTTCCCCAGGTTTGAAACTCCCTTCTTCCAAAGTGCACCTGAACACACTGTCACTTCCAGCACAACAGCCTGATGCACGGAGAGTTTAAGTAAAGCTGAAAGCCGCAACTCACGGTAGTCCCATCGTAATGTGTTGCTGAAAGCATCAACTTTCTCTTGTGCAGCAGTTACAAAAAGGGAGCAACCAAATGTTTGGATTTCTACCTTCGCCTAGGCCACAGTCTTGAACCCCGCTGAACGAGCTACAGACTGTTACCAAACACATTCCGGATCCAGAGGAGATGCTGCACAATCCAGCCTCTCATCCTTGCAGAAGGAGGATTTCCCCATAGAAAGACAGACTGCGCTGTACCCCGGTCTCTATATTCATCGTCGAGGCATGCGTATGCAAGAAGGACGGCGGCCTCCGCCTCTGTTGTGACTTCAGAGAACTCAACCGCAAGTCATTTCCTGACCGCCGTCCGATACCAATGTAACCCACATGGTTACTAAACCAGTATTTGTAGTTTAAATACAGTACCCCCGTTTGCCCACATGGTGGCACCCTCACCCTACGAGTAACCATGGACGCGTTGAACGTGATCTCGACGTGACCTGTGACCTGCACAGTCTTACCCGTCCGTCATTTTAGACCAAGCTGAGACACCGAGCAGAGCGGTCGCACATGTACCGAGCAGAAGGACCGGGGTATGTAAAGTGAACAAAACCACGATAAAACATCAGTAACTCTCGAGCAAAACCTTCATAAGTCTTCTGTTCATTAAGAAGTGTCGTTACGAGTTTGTGTGAAGGAGAGGGAGACCGAGTTCACCGTGTTAAGTGTCCCAGAGAACTCCGGTAAGAAAATGCTATGTTGCTTAGCAAGCCTCAGGCTAGTTGTGGGTATTAGCATTGATAGAGAGAATTCCTATGACTGAAGTGAGTTCATAAAAACCAGTCGGAGTCCATGCTAAGTCCATGATATGTTTTGTTGATGTTTTAGACCTGCTCCGGTAGACCTGCTGTATTAATGTGTGCATTGAAAGCGAGCTGTAAAAAGATTGCTAGTGACTAGCGCGAAGCTAACGCTAAGCGCTCTAAGCTAATCGCGGCTAACCGCCGCTATGCTAATTCCAGGTGTTACCTGTTGAATGTGATGTAAATGCTAATGGTGAAGCTATCTAAGCTAATGTGGTACTAGCTGGTCAAGCTAATGAGCTTTACTGAGAGTCATGACGAGAAATACATGCAGCTATGGTACAGAAGTGTGGTTAAATGATACCAGGTCATGTTAATTATTTTTCTGGTCATTGGAATTAATGTGTTGAGTGTTTTTGCACTACAATTGGTTTAATATGTATTCTACTCAAAATAATTCATACTGTTTAGAGTTTATACTGTAACTTTATGGTTAAAAAGAGATAAAATGCTATGGTTAAAAGATAAATACTGTGTTAAAAATGTAAATTCTGATTTATTGAGCGGTTTATAAATATGAATATAGCTTTATTAAAATAAATAAGGTAATTTATGTTAATATTTAAGTTCATGATAAACAATAGTCATGGTAAACATGCTTAGACAGCACTGTAAAAATATATGCAGTCTCATTTAAAGCATTTAAATACTGTGTATCCTTTATTTGGGTATAAGTGTGAAGAAGTAGAGTGAAAGTGAAAGTAGAAGGATGTCAGTTGAATAGGAAGTAATGATTATTTGTTCTACACTCTTTGTGTAGACTGGTTTTTTGTGCTTCGACGGATTAGGACCCCAGATCCAGAATTCCGAGACAGGAGGTTTCGGTGGCGAGCCAATCCAGCGAGAGATTTAGACGGAGCGGGTCCAGCCTGGCCAGCTGTAGACCCAATCCGAGGAGCCGAGATATCGTTTCACTTCACACAGATAAGAACACATACACAAATCTACCCGGGTAGTAAGAACATTTGGACTGAACATTACACAGAACATAAACACAATTGAACATTGAACTCTGACCTTCAATAGAAGGATGGACAATTTTCTTTGAACTTTTTATTTTTTTATTATTTTCTTTAAATACAGAGAGCTCTATTTTTTGTGTTTTGTTTCATTTTTGCAATGTTTACTACTGTGACAATAAATTGTTTCACTACTACCAACTCTATCGAACCTAGCTGAATGTAGTGTTATTGTTGTTACTAGCCAGTTAAGACTACAGGCGCTACACCAAGGATCCAGGACATGCTGGATTCACTGGGGGGGAGCACATGGTTTTCTGTATTAGACCAAGGTAAAGCGTACCACCAGGGCTTCCTGGACGAAGAGAGCTGGCCATTAACAGCTTTCATCAAGCCTTGGGGGCTCTACGAATGGGTACGCATACCCTTTGGTTTGAGTGCAGAGGAGCATGGAACACTGCTTGGCTGGCCTGAGAGACACAATTTGCCTCCCATACCTGGACGACAACCTAGTGCACAGCAGCAGCTTTGAAGAACACCTGGAGCACATCCGCCTTGTCCTCCAGTGCTATAAGGGTTATGGTGTGAAGCTGACTCCGAAGAAATGTGAGCTGTTCAAGTGCAGTGTGAGGTTCCTGTGCAAGATGGTGACAGGAGAGGGTTATACTATGGACCCTGCGGGGGTTGCACCTGTGAAGGCTTTGAAGGTGAGAACACCTACAACCGCCGGAGATCTATGCTAGATACTGGGGTTCCTTTCCATTTACCGCCCCTTCATCCCAAACTTTTCCTGCAAGGCAAAACCACTGTACAACTTACTGACTGTCTCCAACCCTGAGGAACCTCCCCCAGACCCATACCCAGACAGAGAGAGATAAAAAAACAAGAAAGACACAGAAAGGCCACTTACTGTCACGCACGCCCATACAGCAGACCAGCTCACACCAGGAAGTGTTGAACCAGCTGATTGATGCACTCACAGAGCCCCCTGTCCTCGGGTACCCAGACCTTGACCAGCCCTTCGTGCTTCATTGTAATGCGTCCCAGGATGGGTTGGGTGCTGTGTTGTATCAGCGTCAGCAAGGAAAGATGAGAGTGATATCGTTGAAATGGGCCATATGTGAACATTTCCGTGATTACCTGTACCATGCCTCGTCATTCGTGTTGTACACTGACAACAACCCGTTGACATATGTACTCGGCAAAACTCAATGCCACCGGGTACAGATGGGTGGTGGAACTGGCCGACTGTAACTTCACCATACACTATCGTCCTGGAAAAAACAACTCAGATGCCGATGTGCTGTCTCGGATGCCTGTGGACATTGAGGACTACATGAACAGCTGTACTGCAGAAGTAAGTATGAGACAATTTGTGCGTCTATTGAGAGCGTGACAGTGGAAAGGAAAGACCCTTGCCAGGGAGTTGGAGTGGTTCATATCAGTGCTTTGAGCCTTGTAAAAGACTGTGGGGTTGGCAGTACTGGCCAGCCTCTTGCTCCAGCACAAATTTGCAAGGCTCAGGAAGAGGATGAAATCCTGTCTTGAGTCCTCTGGTATAAAATCCAGAACAGAAGACCGAGCAGAACTGAGGTGAAAGCTGAAAACCCTGCAGTGGCTACACTGCTGATACAATGCCGAAAGATCTGTGTGGATGAGGATGGTGTCCCGTGCCGTAGAACCTCCCAACGAGAACAGCTGGTTATCCCCATGACCTACCATCCGCTGGTTTTCAAAGAGCTGCACCAGGAAATGGGCCATTTGGGGGTGGAGAGGACCCTTGAGTGTCTAAAGAAGAAGAAACCAAGTAGACAGACCCGTGCACCCTTGATTCCGGTCCAGACTACCTATCTACTCCAGTTAGTTTCAATAGACTTTCTTCATTTGGATAAGTGCAAGCATTGCTACGAGTACATCCTGGTGGTTGTGGACCATTTCACAAGGTTTGCACAGGCCTATGTTACAAGGAACAAATCTGCGAAAACAGTGGCTGATAAGATCTTCAACGACTTCGCCCTCAAGTTCGGCTTCCCATGCAAGTTGCATCATGATATGGGAAGAGAGTTTGAGAACAGACTGATGGCTAGGCTGAAGAAACTCTCATCAGAATCATTACTTTCGCATTCAGGGTTCACACACCACACCCTACCACCCACAGGGAAATGGGTAGGTAGAGAGATTCAACCGTACGCTGCTGTCCATGTTGTGCACCCTGGAGGAAAAAGAGAAGGAAGATTGGAAAGAGTCCTTGGCTAAAGTTGTCCACGCATATAACTGCACAAAGAATGAGACAATGGGTGAATGAGGTGATAAGGTGCATAACCTTATCACCTCATCTTTGGACGTTCCTCTCGCCTGCCAATTGATCTGCTGTTCAATCTCAAAAGAGACAAGGCCCATGGGAGCTACGACGACTATGTGAGCCATTGGAAAAAGAGAATGCAAGAGGCATACCAGATTGCTGCCAGAAACGTGGAGAAGGGAACAGCGCGTGGAAAGGCCCACTATGACAAAAAGGTGCAGGGTAGAGACGTTCAACCAGGCGATTGAGTCCTCACCCGAAACCTCACTCCCAGGGGTGGTCCTGGAAAGATCCAGTCTTACTGGGAGAATCGGGTCTACAAGGTGAAGGAGAGGAAAGGTAATGACAGCCCAGTCTACCAGGTAAGCCAAGAAAATAGGGAACAGGAGGCACGAGTGGTTCACAGAAACCTCCTGCTGCCGTGCGACCACTTACCCCTCGAGCTGCCGTCAGTCAAGACTCCTCAGCCACAGAGAGACTCACAGAACCCTGCAAAGAAAAAGATGGGGCCGCATTGCAAACAACGGCAGCAGCCAGAGTCTGACAGCAACTCAGATGATGACAACGAGGGTACCTACCAGTGGCATCAGGACACTAGCAGGGCAGACCAACGGAAGCAGTCCTTGTTGAATCCACATGCTGAGCCCTTCTGGTCCAGTCAGAGTCTACAATGTCAGTCAAAAGAGGATGTGCCACTACACTGCCAGTCAGAAGGGGATGTGCCACTACAGCTTCAAAGACCTGTATGCACCTCAGACAGTCATAACAGCGAGGAGGTAGACATCCCAGACTCAGACAATGACTTGCCACAAGTGAGACAGCAACCTCAGAGACTGAGACAGTGACCTGTGGTACTGAGTTATGACACGTTAGTCCAACCAACCTGGGTACAGAGAGACTGTAAGGTAACAGAGACTCAGGTTACAGAGACTAGGACCTTTTGGAAGCCTTGGAAGGTAGAGGTCTGTTGAAACAGTGGGCCACTGACTAATGTTCAGGGAAGGCAGGGGAAAGTGTTGCACTAGGTATTTCTAAAGACTATAAAATATTAGCTCCCCCTTATTTTTTGATGCAGTGAAAGCTAAGGCCTCAGAATCATTGCTTTGTCTTTTAACTGTACTATTCTGTTGTTAGGTTTTCCTACTGAGAAGCGTGTTTAGGCTGCTAAAAACAACCTGGTCAGCAGAGGGCGTGCTACACATTTGGGTAGAATATCCATAGCTCAGTAAAAGAGTAGAAGAAGTAATAGTATGGGATGAATGAGTGTATGAACGCCACTGAAGAGATCGTTTCTGACCAAATGTTTACTTTCATATTTCCAACAGGAAATAAAATGTGTTTCGCTAGAATGAACTCAGTCATTTCTGTCGGTGTAACATTAACATACATTTGCAAACTCAAATCTTTCATTGAATTACCAGATAAACTTGTGAATAGCGAATTAGTGGGTTGCTGTGTGAATCTCGTAAACACAATCCTACTTGAAGGTACCATTAGGCTCTTCACTGAAACATGCGTTTCATGCAACCTTCCAGGTTGTGCCTCTTCACTTGCTTGAAAGAACATCATAAATGTACTGTGTCAACAAAAGGACACTATCACAATCAGTAACCAGTTTTTGATAGAAAGCCGAGCATGCCCACCTTAAAGATTTCTGAGGCTCCCTTTTGGGCTCTGGCCATCCCGATGAGAACCACTGAATTAGAGGTTTTTATTCAAAAACAATAAGATGTTTACATTTTTTGCTTTCATTGCACCTCTTCTCTGGCCTACTAATTGTCCTGCCTTTGAGAAAATCCTTTCTGCAGGCACAGATGTTGCAATGATTCCTACGTATTTGTTGGCAACCTTGCTTAGAGAGGGGAATGTTTGGTCATTCTTTTTCCACCAAAGTAGTGGGTCTTGATCACGTAGATCACCTTCTGAGAACTGGCGCATTTCAATTAGGACATCAGTTCCACTTGTGCAATGCTGCTGAGATGCAAGCACTTGAGTGTCAAACTCTGCCCATATCCCACCTTTTGTTGCAGGTGGGGATACAGCAGCCCCTGCAGGGAAGCTTGAGGTAATTACAGGAGCTGAGGCACAGCTTGAGGCAGAGCTTGAGGCAAAACTTTAGACAGAGCTTAAGATAGCCTCAGGAGCTGACACTGAAGTGGCTGAGGTCGCCCTTTCATAGGTTCAACATTTGCCATGTCACGAAACCCAAGGTTTTTAAATCTTGTGTCAAGAAAGGTGCTGACAGAAAGACCATAAAAGTGGACGATGGCATTGCACTGAAAGCTCAGTAGCCAGCATGCTACCTTGTCGCTCATAAGATGCAGTTGCTCTCAGAACTAATGACACAAGGGGTATCACTTGAAACTGAAACATGATTTTCAGTTGATATCTCTCTTGTTACTTCTTCAAAGGATCTCAGGGCAGTGATGGAGAGACTGATCATGGACCAGTCTTCCTCATTTAAGCAAAGTGAGCTCTTTTCTAGAAGACAGAGTACTGTGGTAACAGCTGCGTTCTACTCACACAATCTCTCAGACAGTTCCACTTTGTTTCAACTGATAGTATCAGTTTGTGTTCTGGAATCTTCAGCTGTTTCTGAATTTCTTTGAGCTTCTCTGCTGCTCTAGTGCTGTGGTGAGAGAAAGCTACTATAGTACTGCATTGCTGCTGGATGTGAAGCAAATCAGGTCTTTTACCACTAAATTTAAAATGTTTGCAAAATATGGATAATGCTCCCTTTGCTCACTGCAGAAACCATATTGGCTCCATTATCGGTGACTACATCCTCCAAATGAAGCTCCTCTTTCGTGTAGCCATCACTACATGTCGGATGAAACTGGTGGTCAGGGTGCGCACAGGGGCAGGCTGCACGTGCATTACGTGTGAATTATGCACACAACACAACAACAGCAGAGTAGAGCAGTGGAGAAGAAAAGGGAAGGCTGACATGTGGGTGGAACGTTTTTAGACAGCTCTACTTGTTGATGAAATATAAATAAATGAGCACAACTTAGAAAAGTGAAATTGAAATCGATCCCTTTGTATCATTCAATGACACTTGAATACTAGAGTACGTAGTATTGATAGTATCAACATTTTTCTACATCATTCTTGCCCACCCCTATTATTCATTTAAATTAATAATTTGTATTTTTAATTTAATAATTAGAATTATTAATTGCTAATAACCAAACCTGCCCTACCTTTGTACCCAACACCACTAATCCCACTGACTGTTTGCACCTGGTTGTTTTACCTGCAATAATGGCAGAGGGCGATATGAAATGTTATGGTAGGCAGTAAATGGAAAAATGAACTTGCCGTAATTTCCGGACTATTGAGCGCACCTGAATATAAGCCGCACCAACTAAATTTAAAAAGAAAAAAAAAGTGTACATATATAGGCCGCACTTGTCTATAAGCCGCAGGTGTCCATGTTGTTACATGAGATATTTACACAGAAAGATTTTTTAAATTTTTAATTAAATAAATGCTTTGTTCCGAACAGCGCCTGTAACACGGCAGTAAAACGGCAGTAACACGGCTGGTTAAAAAAATAACCAGCCTGCCAGAAAAGTCATTGATCGCTATCTTTATCTTCCTCCTGCGCACCAAAACCACTGAAGTCGTCTTCTTCAGTGTCGGAGTTGAACAGCCTCAGAATGACTTCGTCACACACTTTCTCAGTCTCTCTTTCGTTGTCCCTCTCAATGTCACTTTCGTCTCGAGGCGAATTTGTGGGGTGTGTGCATGATGCGCAAAATGACTGTTCAAAACACGATCAAACTAGCGTCTTCCTCGGCGCATTATCTCTTCCACCTGTCTGTCTCGCTCTTGCGCTTCCTGCTAGAGCGCCCCCTGGAGGCCGTTAGCCCGTAAAAATCTATGGATTAGCCGCATCATTGTTTAGGCCGCAGGGTTCAAAGCGTGTGAAAAAGTAGAGGCTTATAGTCCAGAAATTACGGTATACATTCCTTAATGAATGCACTCATTGAACAGATTGGCTCAGTTCAAAGTTCCAGAGTCAGTGCCACCAAGGATAATATAGTGGATGCTGATAAGAAGATCACAGGGCTGCTCAAACAGAAGAGGCTCTGGAAATGAAGGTGGATTACCTGGGGAGAAAAAAAAGCCAACAGTCCATTCTGCTGATTTTTGGCATGCTGGAGGTTGTGGAAAAGGATGTCACAGTGGCATTTGTACAACGTTTTATGCTGGAGATCCTGGGCCTGGATATTCAGAGGGATTCTATTTTGCAAACTAAAAGAGCGCATCACATCTCTACACCAAACTTCCAGAACAAGGTCTATAATCGTGAAGTCCAGTGATTACCAACAGAGAACAAAAAATAACAACTTCTTTTCAACAGGAGACGGATCGCTATTTATTTTGAGAAGTTCAAATCTTATACGTTGAGAAGTACAAATGATTTGCTCCAGTGAGGAAGAAACTACAGGTTGCTGGCATCAGGTATGCAATGCACTTTCCTGCTACACTTTCTGTTCAGTACATGGGCTCAAAATTGAGATTCCAAGCGCCCATCGAAGCACAGGAATGTCAGTGGGCTAGAAGTAAGAAGTGAAGAATTTCCTATGAAACGACTGTGAGAGAAACACTGGATAGGCTGATGCTGTAATAGAGGAAACCAGGAAGCCAAGATTTGGGTCAAAAAAACAAACAGTTTGCTCTTTTGGTTACTAATTTAATATTCACCTCATCTAGTTAGGCTATTTAATTTATACATGGTGTTAGAGATCTTAGGCTTACAGGAGATACAGTACATCAATCAATCAATCAATCAATCAATCAATCAATCAGTCTTTATTTGTATAGCGCCAATTCACAACAAAAGTCATGTAATTACACTTTCCAAATTAAGCAGGTCTAGGCCAGACTCTTTCTTTAATTTATTTACTGAGACCCAATATTTCCTCCATGAGCAAGTGGTGAGAAAAATACTGCTTTTTGACAGGCAGAAACCTTGGAGCAGAATTGGACTCAATGGTTGGCGGCCATCTGCCTAGACCAGTTGGGTTGAGAGAGAGAGAGGGAAAGAGAGAAGGAGAAGGAGAGAAAGATTGAGGGAGAGAAAGGGAGAGAGGGGGAGGGGGTGAGGGATGGAGGGAGGGAGGGAAGGGGAAGAAACAGTGGGAGAGATGTGGGGGTGACAGAAGCCACAACAGTAATAATAGCTTTACTTATTGAGGTATATTTATTAATAATACTAATAATAATACTAATAATAATAATAATAATAATAATAATAACGGTGACGGTAGTAAGACTCAGACAGGGCCACAGCAGCAGGACCACCATCCATTGGAACCTGCAAGACAAGAGAGCACAGAGACTCTGGGGAAAAGCCAAGTCAATAACATGCATTAATGAGACATAAATGTGTACAGATAGAGAGAAATTGAGAGGAGCTCAGTGCATCATGGGAAATCCCCCGGCAGAGGTAATAAAGCGTGGACTAATTTCTCTGCAAAAATAACCCCCAGATTCCTTACTGTGGTGCTGGAGGCCAGAGTAATGCCATCCAGAGTAGCTATATCATTAGATAATGTCTCTCTAAGATGTTTAGGGCCCAGACTTCTGTTTTGTCTGAGCTTAGAAGCAGAAAATTGCAGGTCGTCCAGGTTTTCATGTCCTTAATAGATGCCTGAAGTTTAGCTGATTAACTGATTAGTGTCATCTGGCTTAATGGATAAGTATAATTGTGTATCATCTGCATAACAATGACAATTAATTAAGTGTTTTCTAATGATATTCCCTAAAGGAAGCATATATTAAAAAGTAAATAGTATTGGTCTGAGCACAGAACTGACTTAAGCAGGACTCAAACCAGGTCAATGCAGTTTCTTTAAAACCAATTAAATCTTCCAGTCTTTGTAATGGATATGATGGTCAATGGTGTCAAAAGCTGCACTAAGATCTAACAAGACTAGCACAGAGACAAGACCTTTGTTAGATGCAATTAAGAGATCATTTAAGAGATCAATTTAGCCAATGCTATTTCGGTGCTATGATGCACTCTAAAACCTGATCGGAAATTCTCAGATAAAACTAACTGTTTTCTCAATGATCTTAGATAAACAGGGAAGGTTAGATGTGGGTCTTTAGTTGGCTGAAAACTCTGGATCAAGTGTAGGCTTTTTAAGAAGCAGTATAATTACAGCTACTTTAAAGGACTGTGGTAAGTATCCTGATAATAGGGAAGGCTGATCATGTTGAGTATAGAAGTGCTAAGTAATGGTGTAACTTCTTTAAGCAATTTATTTGGGATTGGGTCTAACAGACATGTTGATGGTTGAGATGAAGAAATTATTGAAGTTAGCTGTTGAAGGTCAATGATAGAAAAGCAGTCAAGACATATATCTGTCTGTCTACAGCTGTTTCTGAGGGTTCTGTGTTAGAGGTTAAATTGGTACCATCTGAGGTCAGAAGGTGATGAATTTTGCTTAGTGCTATATGAACACAAGGATCGTTAGAGGTATGACTCTCTGTCAGCCTGGCTACAGTGCTGAAAACAAACCTGGGGTTGTTCTTATTTTCCTCTATCAATGCTAAATAATAGACTTCTCTGGCATTACAGAGAGCTTTCTTATACATTTTAAAGCTTTCCAGCCAAACTAACCGAGCTTCTTCCAGTTTGGTGGAACGCCATTTCCTCTCAATGTCGGCTTTAATATGCATGTTTTTGGGTTGTACCATGGAGCTAATCTCTTGTGCTTTATTGTGTTCTTTTTTAGAGGGGCAATAGAGTCAAGTGTCATTCACAGAGAGCCTGCAACGAGATGATCAATCTAGGAGGGACTAGGATTAGCACCATTGTGTCGGGACATGACATTGAATTAAAAACCAATCTAGAATAAAACATTTTGCCTTGTGGTGTGTAGTCCTGTAATAAGAATTCAAAAGTTATTAAATAATGGTCTGATAAAAGAGGATTCTGAGCGAAAACTGTTAAATGTTCAATTTCAATGCCATATGCCAGAACAAGGTCAAATGTGTGTTTAAAACAGTGAGTAGGTTCTAACTTTATATTTCTGACTAAGGAGCTCCCAACAACCAGGTTTGTCAGGGGATGTGTCGCTGGGTGGAGAAAACTCATTATAGACGTGAACAGTTTGGTGGTGAACCGTGGACTTTTTCTTTGTACTTTGCCTCCCTCAGACAGTTACCCAGCCTCTGTGGTTTCCTGGGTGGTTGAGAGCTGCCAAGGGATGGCTAGGAAGAGCTACACTTGTCATGTCTCAGCTGCCTTCAGGTCATGTTTTAGTATCTTCTTGTCTTTTAGTTCTGCTTCCTGCTTTAGAGTGTAACTCTCCTCTCGTTTCATATTCCTTCCTGCCCCTATGCATTTTACTGCCACTGATTATCTGCCCTTCCTTGATGTGTTACACCTGTGTGTTGTTCTCCCCTCCTCCCTTGTGTATAAAATCTGTGTGCTCCTCGTCTTCTGTGCGAGTTCATCTTTGTCTCCCTGTAGCAAGTGTACAAGCATTTCTCCTCGTGATAGCCTTTCTAGTGTTTGACCCTGGTTTTGATCCTGACTCTTTGCCTCTGCCTGATCCTGTTGAGAGTGTGTAACTTAACAACTGTGGAGCTAACATTAAAAGTTGCTAAAAGAGATAAGACTATGAAAACTTGAATCGAAGTGTTTGTTTAAATGTATGATGAATAATTAATCTCTTTGGTGAAAGCAACAAAATTAGAGAGGGGTTAGCAGGAGCAGCAGCATAAGCTACAAGCCAGTAACACACACACACAGCAAAAGGAAATGATGAAATACCACTATGTACTAGAAGAAGAGATTACATCCCAAACCCAGAGCCTGTGACAGGGATATATAGCCTACATATATATTTTATCTCTAAAATATATTTTTATTATACTTTAATGGCAGACAGCCTCAGTCCCCCTTAGGGTAGAATGTGGCTAATATAACTCTTAAACAGATTGGTATTTGGCCTCTATGTTTTTTTGTTTGTTTGTTTGTTTGTTTTGTTATGTTTCTCTCTCGCTCACTCTTGTGGGGGTGGAGTTTGTTCTGTTTTTGTTTTGTCTTGGTTTTTTTTGTGTGTGGGGAGATTTATTATGGGTATATTGATACTTGATGGCTGCCTTAGTCATAGCACAGTAAATCAATATATTCAACTGACCATGTCTACCTTCCCTGTTAAAGTCTGCTCCCTTAATATTAAAGGCTATAAAGATCCAGCAATGCAAAATAGGAAATGTTCTGTCTTTCTTGCAAAGTTACAAGAGACAGATGTATTTTTCTTCATGTAATAGTAAAAGTAGAGGTGTGGTAATACTAATACATAAAAATGTACCTGTCATCATAAATGTACCGCACTTTGAGGCTGAGAGTTTTCTTTTAACCTATTTATGTCATTAATGTTAATAATATCGTTATGATTAAAATAATGTTTTTTGGTAATGTATTAGTGACCCCCTGAGATCTATGATTTTACTACTTTCAGACCCCAGGGTCTTGTGGGAGCTCAGTTCCCATTGGCTCCCATGAAACTCGAACCCGGCACTCAATAGCATGAAGAACACAGAAGAATAGTAGGTGGATTGCAACACTTTTAAAAGCTTTTGATCCAATGCTCTTCAGTATTGGATGCTAAGGTAGGTGAGCGACAAGCACAAATCCTGTGCAACAATGAGCTTCGTGCAAAATCATTTTTGTTCTTATTCTAAACTTCTCTTACTGTGTGATTTGTGGTTCCTGGCCACATTCACTTATCCCTTGTAACTACTCAAACTTGGTGTAAATTCCTAATTTCTGCTTGATGAAAACCATCTATTCATGAGGAGGTCTGCCTTCATAAGACCTTATTATTAGCATAAATGGCACACCCAAACCAATACTATTCGTGCATACAGTTAAAGTTTGCTATCCGCAGCTTGGATTAAACTGTCACACAAATAAACACTTTTAATGGGGTTTTTTTGTGAACATCTTTGTATTGTGTGCAAGCAGCACATTCACACGTCAAATTCAGCAGCTTGGTCAGTTCCTTTAAATTTCAAACTAGGACGCGCAACGCCTCTCACATCGGTTTTGCATGTGAAGGGCTCCACATTCAAGTTTACAATATTACGTAATATGAAATGTCCGGTTAGACTGTCAAAATAACATTATTTGTGGTACCCCACCCACAGAATTGTAGGGCCACTGACCAGGCTGCTGTATTTGAGGTGTTTGGAGTGAGAATGGGCTGGCACAGGATACAGTAAATTCTGAAGTGCACCAGAAACTGGGGGAAATTTGCATGGTATGTCAGACAACATTCTAATGGCTTTTCCAAGGCATGACAGAATTCATTTTGGAAAGGTTGATCATATTATCCTTGTGTGGTGGAATTGGGGTCATTGTTCTGAAGCCATGGGTGTTTTTCTCCACATTTGTCAGTTTCCCAAAAATAAATAAAAAGTAATGACCTGATTTGTGCAGCACAATCCCTTTTCACTGATTGCATGTTTATTTTTGCGTGTGGCTGTTTTGTCTGTTTATACTCGGTTACACCGGTTTAGACGGTTTTCTATGGCAGTTTAATTTTTTTCCTTCTCTGCATTTCCATTCTTATGCAGGGCGTCTCTTCTGACCATCCGGTCCAGAGTGTCCCCCCAAGGCATCCTCTGTGTTTGTGTGTGCGTGTCAGTTCCTACCACTTCAGGATGCTTTGGTTTCAACAGTGTGTAGCTGGTCGTGGGCCAGAATGTGACTCATTGTCTCAGTCTCACTGAGGGAGAAAGCAAGGCCTGTTTGGAGGCAGTTTCCTGCGGATACAGCTACGGATGTGGGATCTGTAGTTTAACCAGATAATGGGGCAGGGCAGCTTCTCTGTATCAGGGCCCCTCAAATGTTATTATGTTGCTAGCAACTAACAGACACACAGGTTCTGGATGATCATGTTTAGTCTAAAGAAACAATATGGGAAGGTTATAGTGGTCTTTGCCGTACTGTTGAACTTGAGATCTGTTTGTCAGATGGATGGATACTAATGGATCAGCTGAATCCAGCTGAGATCCATCAGTGACACAAGAATCTATCCTTAGTGGGGGTTCAGTCTGAAAAATGTACCACAATGCAAAAGGAAAAGTACATTTCCTGCTGTCTGCCACACACCTGCAGCAGCTCACTGTCCGCGAACAACTGAGACATTTCACCCCGTCTCCTCCCCATGTTCACGGCCGAGCAGTGGTTCACCGGCCGGTTAGAAGTGATAAAATCTCAATATCCTAATTCATTTTCTCAATTCACCGTCATGTTTTAAAAGAGTGCTTTTATGACAAATTAACGTTTCGTAACATTAACATTATCGTGAATCCTACGGCCAGTAAGCCCAACGTTGATAACTTCACATGTAATGTTAGTTCAGCCTCATATTTACATCCACGGTTAGCGTTAGCTCATGTGCTAAATGGCCAAAGTAACACAAACTATACTGTTTTTTAAATACTTACAGTTCCATCATTGACAGTGGGTATGGATCCATCTTTTAAGGGACAATCTCGTTGCCAGTCCAGCGTTATACTGACCCTGGTTGCTGAAACAGTCCGGGGTGAAGTGACTGGCACAGACCGTAACGCTTCTGCTCACTGAAGCTGGGACCCTGATAAATAAAAAGTAGCCACTTCACTCTGATATCCTCTTTGGTAGGGAGGCGATGTAGCGAAACATGAGGATCCGTGCTTCGACGACAGAGCAGCAGTGCTTGGCTTTCGGGTTGTACATGGTAGCGGTCAGGCTGTTGCGTACAAGTTAGCGAGAACGATAAAATGGCGGAGCCTCGTTCAGGTAGCTGGCGTAATGTGGGAGGAGATACCCGGCGCAAGGGCTGGATTATTCAAATCACCCGGACTGTTACGTAACAATCCGGGTGAAATCCAAACGGCTCATTTAGAGACTCAATTCCTGACTCTGCCAGGTACAAAATCAAATCAAATCAAATCAAATTAAATTTTATTTGTATAGCCCAAATTCACAAATCACAGTTTGCCTCAGAGGGCTTCACAATCTGTACAGAGACGACACCCTCTGTCCTTCGACCCTCGATTCGAGTGAGGAAAAACTTGCCCCAAGAAAAGGCCCTTTTAACAGGGAAAAAAAATGCGGAAGAAACCTCAGAGAGAGCCACAGAGGAGGGCGTGCAATAGATGTCGCATGTACAGAGCAGATCAACGAGATCACAATGTATTCAATTATAAGCGATGGTTGACAGGAGTGAAAGTACATAAAGATGTATTACAGCAATAATGATGAAATGCACATGGAAATGTGATTACTAGTGATAACAGTAGTAGTATTGACTTAGTTGTCGAAACTCATGCTTAAGGGGTGGGGAGGCACTCCGGATACGCAAATATACATACTAAAGCAAGGAAAAAGTGAGTTTTGCATAATATGTCCCCTTTAATTAAAAGATCTAAAATGGCTGTTACTTTGAAACACTTGTGTATCATGGGTGTCACAGTTGATTCATGGGAGTAATGTTTGAAGTCACAGCATTTTCTGCTAAGTCAACCGAGGCACAGCAGGTAGTGCAAGTGGGCATTTTCATTTTGTTCCTGCAATGCAGTTGGTGTAGGTAAAGCAGCAACACATTTTTACAAAGCTTCATGCTACGAAGAAAGGACATATATTAACCAGCTAAGTATTAGCTCACATAATCTCCAAAAGGAGCAAACCATGTTCTGATGGGGAGTTTTTCAAAAAATGCCCGGTGGACTCCATCTCTGCTGCGTAGCTGTGAGTGGGTCTAGGTGGGGCTGAACATAGATGCCATCAACAGTTTGTTTGTGGAAAGGAATGGCGAGCACATTGAAGTTGTAATAGACCTAATTTTATTCTGTGCAAAACAAGATATCCTGTTGTGTGGGCACCCAGAAACAAAACAGTTACTGCAGGACTTGCCAAAAAATGGAAAGCTTATGAGCCCCGACATCCAGAATGAAATACTGGAAATTGTAGCAACTCTACTTATTCCCAAAATAAAGAGGGATTTGCATGACAAGACAGACACATCCTATGCAATTATGGCAGACGAGTGTAAAGACCTGTCAAAGTGATATCTTGTTGCTGGCTGTATAAGATACAGACACAATGACATGTTAAAGAAAAGGGCTCTGGGTTTTGTCGAGACCGGGGACATGAGTGTAAATGCTATATCTGCTAAGATCCTCCAAGTACTGGAGCAGTTTCAGCTGGACCCGGCATTGTGTGTTGGATTTGGTTTTGATGGGGCATCAGTTATGTCTGGCAACAAAGGAGGGGTACATATTATTTTAAAGAAAACTTTTCCCCAAACTGTGTATGTGCATTGTAATTCTCATTGCCTGACCCTCGTCCTGTGCACAGCACCAGGCATGTCAACATTTTTTGATGTAATTAACAACCTGCACAGTTTTATGTCACTCAGACATGCTAGATTCATGGAAATCCAGCAACAGCTGCAACCAGGGAAACTAACTTTGGAACTACAGAGAGCCTGCAATTTCAGATGGAGCTCGTGGTCATGTGCAAGTATTAACACTTTTTGGCCCAATTTTGGAGACTCTGGCTAAATTCTCTGAAAGCTCGGGCCACAGAAAACTTGAAGCTGACTCTCTACTTCAGCAAATGCAAACAAAAAAATGTGTGTTTTCTACTTGTCACATTCAACCAGTTGTTTGAAATGAGTGACTACGCCACAAAAGGCCTGCAGTCTTCAACCATATCAGTTACAGATTGCATTGATCTAATTGTAGGTCTTAAGGAGAGCTACACTACATTCAGGAATACAGACAATATTTTTGATAAAGTAATGCAACTGACAGATGAACCCTGGGTCTCGAGAGAGGATATTACTAGTTAAGTTGGGCGATACACAGGTTGAACATACCACTGGGAAAACATCACTGGTAAAAGACAACTCGGACCTGTAAAAAATATGGAGTGATATACTAGACAGGCAGATCATGGAACTGAACACTCGCTTTAAAGCGGACACATACGGGCCTATGAGAGCCACTGCTGCTTGCTTGCCTCGCTCATACAACTCTGTTGACAAGTCATCAATACAACCCACCAGCGCACACGTTTCCATCATTGTGGAAGATACAGAACATGAAGTGTTTGTACAACAGCTGAAGAGAAAGGTTACAGCGGACAGGACATTTCCATCACTTTCATCCCTAGTGACATTTTTCCCAAAATGAATTGTCTCCTACGTCCCTCATTACCCTACCCATAACAAGCTGTCCTGTTGAAAGACTCTACTGTAAGTGGCATAGTCCCTGCTCTCTTTTGAAATAGAACTGACTGAATCGTTGGACTAATGAAATAATATCCGTGTTCAACACAAAGCCACGTTGTCTCCAATAGGCCTCATACTCACAAGTAAGCTTACATTTCTTTCTAGTCTATTGCCTATAATCAATATTGAGTATTATTGTTTATTTGATATAGTTTTTGTTGTTGTTTGCCATATATTTAAATTAGCTGCGCTTGCGTGCGTGCATGTGTGTGAATGTGCGTGGTGCATGTTGTTACAGTATAAGGCCACCTTGCCAGGCTATGTTAAAGTCTCATTTTTAAGGTTACCAAACACTTTGTCGTTGTGTAAGTAGCTATGCACTTGATACTGATGCTGTCGTGTCTGTCAGATTTGTGTGTTTGGGTATAAGTGGTCGCTGCGCAAGGCTATGCAACACTGTTAATGTTCCTCTCTCTGCCTGTAACATTACCTATGATGTGGCTTGTTTAATTAAACTGATGTGTGTTTTAGTTAACATATGTGTTTCAGAACCTAATAAGGATGGTTTTTAGGCAGAGGCAGGCCCACCTAATTTTCTCTGTGCCCACCGACACTATGATTTCTGCCTACGCTACTGTTCCATCTGCTAAACAACTCAATGCATATGCAGCCATGTTGAAGTCATTGCATGGTTAGTTTCTGAGGCGATATGATGACTTCAATGTAGTGGAACTTGAAATGCTCACAATCTGCTCTCCTTTTACACGTGAAGTAGACAGTGTCCCCAGTGATGTGCAACTTGAACTCATAGACTTGCAGTTTGACAAACTGCTGGCATGGCATCTCTCAAAGAGGACAACTTCTCACACATGGGGAGGCTAGCTCTGAGGATGCTGGTTTTCTTTCTGGAACAACATACATAACATATGTGAACAGGCATTCTGAGTAATGTAATTCAACAAGTCAAGACTTTTCTCAGTGACTATCATCTGTCAGCTGTGCTGCACATAGAAACATCAGACATTACACCTTATTTTAATTCACCAGTGAAAAGTCCATCAAGGACTTGATTCCTCCCACTGAGTAAGCTGGCAAACTACCCATGGATTGTAGTTTGTGTCACAGACATCTTACTGCTTTACTCTAAAAGAGTAATGCACTTGTTAAGCAGGTAGAACATCTGTGAAAACATCTGTATATGACATGTTTGATTGTGCTGTGAAGAAAACCTTATTTTGTCAAGCTTTTTGTTTTCTGACATTGACAATCCACAGTGAATTATTTTTTGGATGGTTTGGATTTTTTTTTCACAAGGTTTGTTTGTTTGATAAAACAGGAATACATGGGATGTATCCATGAAAGCATCCATGGTGTTGATGAGTACAAAGGTAGGGCAGGTTTAGTTATTAGCGATTAATAATTACTAATAGTAATTGGTAAAATTAATAATGCAAATTATTAATATAAATTACTAATATGGAGCACCACCCTGGAATCAGGGACCAGTTACCAGACCGGAAAACAGTCTCAAGAAAAGAATGTGTTTCAATTTGTGGTAAAAGGTTGTGCAGAGCACCAAGGAGACAGGCAGGATAAGGACCAAAGGGTGAGCTTTAATTAACAAAAAGATGAGTAATCCAAAAAAAACCATACAATCCAAAACCAGGTAGAGTAGAATACCAAAATATACAAAGTAGCAAACAAGAGCTAAGACAAAGCACCAACTAAGAAGAACAAAGTACAACTAAGTAAAAACATGAGGGACAAAAGACCAGGAACATAGCATGTGGAGACACAGGGAGATACTGGAACAGGCTTTGATGAAACACAGGGAATCACAGGTAAAACACAGGATGAACTGACAAAGACATGAGGGAGCACACAAATCTGTGTATCATTCGTTCTTTTAGTATTCAATTGGGAAACCAAAATCGGAAAATGAAAAAACAATTGTTTTTTCAATTATTCGTTTATGAATCTGATACCAAAAAACAAATAACGGTTTGTTTTGTCATACTTCAATTTTATGCTCTGATCAAAAAAAAGGGAAATGAAAAAATGGGACACACAGGCCGCACTTGATTTTGATATTTGGTTTTGACCAATTTGTATGACCCAGCAGCAAATTCACCCACCTACAGTTCAGTGTGAAAGGAAGCCTGAATAACCAGAATCATGCACTGATTGTAAGTCAATGAATCGACACCATGGCTGCACTGGAACCATGTGCTAATATGATAAAAGACTTATTTGACACTGGCAAGACACATGCAGAGATTTCCAGCACACCGCAACAGACAATGCTGAAGTTAGCCTCCGATTCACAGCTTCTTATTGGAATTTTCCAGTCCACCTTAAAAGTGGTATACCCCCTTTAGATGGCGTTGGTTTACAATTCTAAGTTTTGAGTATTAAAAAAGTCTTACCAATACTCCAGTACGACACGGGACATCACAGGGTTTGATGATCCTGACTTTATTTTTTTTTTTACTGTAGCATTTATCTCATGTTGACCTAGAAACCTTTATTCTAGTTGTGAAAATACCAAAAAAGGGCCATTTTACTGCTGTTTTCATGTCTAGACAACATCAGACCAAAATAACAATTACACAATAATCTTGGATTTATAAATTACAAGTGGCTTTCTGAAAAAAGCTGTGAAATGGCCCTTTTTTGCATTTTTACAAATAGAGTTAAGGTTTTAACGAATCTGAAACTGAGTCCTTTAGACAATGTAGTCCAGAATTAATGAGTCTAAGTATAGTGGTTTTTGATCTGGACCTGGACTCGTGTGGTCTAGACATGAAAACAGCAGTGAAAGCGGCAGTAAGGATTAGCAAACCCTGTGATGTCCGAAACCCCTGCATAAACAGCACCCGCTGCGGTATTTCAGCCGTTAAAAACCGCCAGGTCCCTGCCAGAGCTCGACTTCGGTGACATTTACGTGTACCTTGTGGAGAATCCCTCACCTTATACTGCTGCCAGGATGAAAGCTTATAAAAGTATGGACAGTTATATGTATTTTCGATCTGGATGGGTACATAATGCTGCCGTTTGGGAGGTGAAGAGCAAAAGGTTCTTCATTGTAAAAGCAAAGGTGAGTACTAATTAACTAACACTACATATGTTCATGTTTGTATTAATGTATTAATATATGTTCCCTGGACATCACCAACAAAATCACCAACAGTTTATCAGTCTAAACACAAGCTTAAAGGTGTAAAGGGATTTCCAAATCATTGCATTTTGTGTTATTTGCGGCTAACGCAGCATCCCAACTTCTCAGCTTACGAGCTAACTTTAATTCATTAAGACCACTGCAGTTGGTTGCCTTGATACACAACAACAAACCATTTCAAAACGATTAAATCATATGTGACTTATGGCTAAAAATACGATAATTAATAAAAGTATATACTTGTGCTTACTTGAGCTTAACTTTGATGCAGTGTTCGCTGCAAAGACGTGTATTTGGACGGCTGCCATTGTTTGTCCTCCCTGGGAACAGAGGGACGTCTTATGGCACAAATCCACAATCTCATCCTCTCTGGGTTTTCTTTTTTCGGACGGAATTCGGTAGAAGCATAGCCCAGGCTTGTCTCCTCGTCTGTTAGTGCATCCGATAGCACAACAACTATCCGGCCTTTTGGCAAAATGAAACTGGTTCCAAACAAAATGTATCACTTGGCTGAACTTCAAGTAATAATAAGTCGGCTAGAAAAAATGGCGGCTCTCGGACGGCTCTCTCAGGTGCTGCTGCGGTCTTCTTTGACCCAGAGCCGGCGTCAGCTTTCTGCTGCTGCTCACGGACATGGCGAGCAGGCAGACCAGATGGCCCCAGCAGCTGAAATCTCGGAGCTGAAGTCGGAACTCTGGTCCATTGAGCGACTCATTGAGGATCTTCTTCAGAGGCAGTCGGCGCTGTGTTCCCGGCTGGCTCACCTGGAACCACCGGATCACCAGCGACACCCTTCCTTGGCTCCTCGTCCTGAATTGGTCGACGTTCCCGGTCCGAGCTCCTCTTTCCCATGGACCTCTGTTGTAAGGGGCACAGGAAAGCCCTGTATCCCCCTTTTCGACCCACACAGCAACGACATCCCACTCTCCAATTTCTTCTCTCCCCTGGCGTCGCTTCCCTCTGAGCCAGTCTCTCCACCGGCGGCCCACAGCGCGACCCGGCGACGAAAGCGCTGCGCTCCCTGCAGCGGCACTTTGTTGCCGGACTCACCATCCTCCTCATCCTCCTCATCGCTCTCTCCAGGTCATAAACGGCCTCGGATGTCACTCCAGCACAACTCCATTTCTGCCTCAATTCCTTCATCTTCCTCACAGCAGCCACCTGCTGCCTCACCTGCTGCTCCTGCTCCTGCCCCGCCCCCTTCTTCCTCCTCTGGTGTGTCGCACCTGGCCCGTCTGCCCCCCGCCCCCTGTCCGTTGGTTAATAGTCACAAACTCAACACAAAACTAGCAGTATACAAATGCTCCCCACACTCCAAACAGCCTGAAGTTTTATTGTCACTTACTGTCTCTCAGGCGGTAAAACTGCAGATTTTATTGAACTGATCCCGGCCCTGCTCGATATCCATCCTTCTGTTCACACAGTCATATCACACTCAGGGTGTAACGATGTTATGGCAAGGCAATCCTCACAGTTGCACTATGATCTTGAATCGCTAGTTTCCACGGTTGAAAGTCTGGGTAAAACGTGTGTCCTCTCTGGTCCCATCCCCGTCATTTCCAAAAACTCTGAGCGATTTAGCTGTCTTTTCAGCCTTCATAACTGGATGAAAATTTTCACCACAGCCACTGGTTCCGGTTTCATTAGCAATTTTGATTCTTTTTGGACCAGACGTGATCTTTTCAAGCATGACGGTCTGCATCTAAATAGACATGGCTTAAAGATTCTGCTGCGCAATTACATAGAATTCATTGCCTTCGGCCAAAATTGATATTTTTCACAGCAGGTCCCGACCCAGCATCCTGAATTTCCACCTGTCAACGCGGGTCCTGCTGTTACATGTACTGTCTCACACATCCCTGTCAGGATATCTAGGAGACAATGTGTACAGCCGTCACAGCCTGGTTGGAAGAGAAGGGGACTGCGCCAGGAGCATAGTGCGTGTGCGGCCAATCTGCCGTGCTGCTCCGCCAGCTGATGCAGAGATAAAAATCAAATTGGCTCTTCTAAATGCTCGTTCACTTTCTAACAAGTCATTTATTCTCCGTAATCTGTATGTCTCCTGTGACCTGGACTTAATGTTTCTGAGTGAAACGTGGCTACGTGAAGGTGATTCTGTGCCCTGATTGAACTCTGCCCACCTGATAGCAGCTTTTTCAGCTCCCCTAGACTGTGCGGGAGAGGTGGAGGGATTGCTTCGCTTTTTAAAGACACTTTTAAGTGTAAACAGATTTTTGACAAACCTTTATACTCCAGTTTTGAATTGCAACTTTTTACTTTTAATAAACCTTTTACTGTTTTATCTGCAGTTATCCATCGTCCACCAAAATATAGTGAAAACTTCATTTCTGATTTTGCAGACTTTTTATCTAGATTCACTATTCACTATGAGAGGATACTGATCGTCGGTGATTTTAACATTCACATTTGTTGTGAGGACAAGCCACTAGCTAAAGATTTTATTAATGTCCTTGAGTCCTTTAATCTTACACAATCAGTCTCCCAGCCAACACATCAGCGTGGTCATGTGTTAGATCTGGTTTTAAGCTATGGCTTGACCCTGTCAATCAGTGAAATCCGTGTGTTATCAGTTTCGGATCACTCCGTGATTTTATTTGAAATACTGGCTCCAAATCAAGTTAGCCTAGGAGAAACATCAGTTACTACAAGGACATACCACTACATAGGTCCAAAAGGTGTAAATGAACTAATTGCGAGATTACCACAGGTGATGGATGATGTTTTCGATCAGGCATTTACATTAGACTCTCTTACTGAATCTTTCAATGATACTATAAAAGGTTTGTTGGATTTGGTGGCCCCGGCAAGGACAAAAAAGTGTCCACAGAAAATGTGTATGCCCTGGCTAAATGACAGTTTAATATCCCTTAGAAAGAATACCAGAAAATTGGAACGCCAGTGGCGTCATTCCAAGCTCGAGTTACATTATCGAATGTGGCACGAAAGTCGCACCTCTTTCCATGCTAGTATGTCTGCTTCAAAGGCAACATATTATTCAGATCTGATCACAAATAATAAGCAAAATCCAAGACTTCTATTTGACACAACAGTCAATCAGCTGCACTGATCTTTCAGCAAGTGATTTTATTGAGTACTTTAAAGAGAAAGTAGACAACATTAGAAATAAGATACCTCAGTCTTCTGTAAATGATTCTTGTGTTGTTACCACCTTTCCCATTTCTGAAGGACAGGCTTTTTCTGTTTTTGAGCTCACCTCCTTGCCCGACTTGACCAAAGTAGTCATAGCCGCAACATGTACAACATGCTCTTTGGACCCCCTACCAGCATGGGTAGTTAAGGAGTTATGGTCAACTTTAGGTTCTTATGTATTAAGTATATTGAATGTATTTCTTTCCACTGGAATTTTTCCAGCTTGTTTTAAAGCTGCTGTGGTTAAACCCCTGCTCAAGAAACCAAATCTTGATCTGAACTCTGTGGCAAATTATAGACCTGTGTCTAACCTGTCTTTTTTATCTAAAATCCTTGAGAAAATTGTCTCTTTTCATCTCATGAAATATCTATCACTTAGTGATTTAGTCGAGCCTTTGCAGTCTGCTTTTCGGGTTAATCATTCCACAGAAACAGCACTTACTAAGGTGACAAATGACCTATTATTGGCCGCTGACTCAAATTTAACTTCTGTTCTGGTGTTATTGGTCCTGAGCTCGGCATTTGACACAGTGGATCATAGCATACTTCTGGATAGGCTTAAAACCCATTTTGGTATTTTGGGTCATGTGCTCAAGTGGTTGGGCTCCTACCTGACAGGTAGATCTCAATGTGTTGCTTATAACAATACATTTTCAGAGTCTTTTCCTGTTAGGCATGGAGTCCCACAGGGTTCTGTTTTAGGCCCACTATTATTTTCATTGTACTTGGCACCACTGGGTCAGGTGTACTGCGTTATGGGAGAGTGGATCTGTAATTCAAGAATCCTATTTATCTTTTGTTAATGAAATGCACAAGGTATTTGATCACCCAGTGCAGGGCCCCAAGGCGGGTAATCGCTTATTAGCTTGACGCCAGTCTTCCCAGTCAGCTGCCTCTTATTCTATAGATTTCTGTATCTTAGCTGCAGAGAATAGGTGGAATGAACAGGCTCTTACAACGGCTTTTCTCAAAGGCTTAAGTGATGAGTTGCAGGATGAGCTAGTCACAAGGGATATATATAACTCTTTGGAGGAGTTCATTTCTCTAGCTATCTGCATTGACAACAGAATCAGGGCAAGAAATAGGGAGAGAGGTGTTCAGCCCACACCATACCCCACTATCCAGATGAGAGCTCCTCTTGCTGCGGAGGAGGAACCCATGCATGCTCCAGCTAAACGGCAGAGGAGTTTTGTTAACAGACTCTGTATTTACTGGGGTTTTCCTGGTCATCTCATCACCTCCTGCCCAGCTAGACGAAAAGAGCAGGCTCACCAGTTAAGGTGAGCACACTAGTGAGCCAGACCTCCTTCTGCCCTAGCTCTCCTAATCAGATCAATCTTCCTGCTACACTCCAGTGGTCATGTGATTCCCTCCCACTGGACGTCCTGGTGGACTCGGGGCTGATAACAGCTTCATTGACGCAGCCCTGGTGGAACAAGCTAACATTCCTGTGGAGCTCCTGGAGTTACCCAAGGCACATACTTCATAAGGCTGGATCTCCGTAATGCTTACCATCTTGTCTGCATAAAGGAGGGGAATTAATCGAAGACTGCTCTCATCACGCCACTGGGTCACTGCAAATATCTGATGATACCCTTCGGTCTGACAAATGCCCCTGCCATCTTTCAAGCCCTAATAAACGTCACCCTCCATGATATTCTCAATCACTTTGTTGTGACTTCCATGCTCCAGCAGTCAGTTTCCGAGGGGTATATTGTTGCCAAGGGCCAACTTCAGCCAGACCCTGCAAAAATCAGAGCGGTGGAGGAATGGCCAACACCCACCTCCCATAAACAACTTCAGCGTTTCCTGGGCTCAAACAGCCTAATCCATCCCTTCAGTTGGTGGTGGAGGTAGACGCCTCAGACTGTGGAGTTGGAGCCATCCTCTTCCAACATGACACCGAATCCTAAAAGTTACATCCCTGTGCCGCCTTCTCCCGACGACTGTCATCAGCAGCGCAGAACTATGACTAGGGCTGGGCGATAAAACGATCTCGATAATTTCATGATAAAATTTTCCACGATAACAATGACAAATTTATGACATTTATTTTCTATATAGTTATTTTTGAGTCCGTTTTCCTTTACCTAGAAAACACTACACCAACAGCCAATCACACAGCAGAGAAACAAATTCATGTGGTTGATGCATGTTTCTGGCCCCTCCCACTCACAACTATTCAGAATGACGCTGACCACCTGTGTGTCTAGCCGACACAAGACAATGAGCGGTCCGACTAGCGAAACCGAGTGCGAGGAAACCACTTTGGTTATTTGAAAAAAGTTTGGCTACCTGAAGTCTGACAAAGGACAGACCAGCATTAGGTGCAAAATGTGTCGGCGATCAGTCCTCAGTAGAACTGGAAACACCACCAACCTCTTCCATCATCTCAAAAGGTACCGTCCCAAACAGTACTCCGAAAGTATGAGTTAGCGCTATCATGCTAGCAGGGACAGGCCCAGAGAACCAGTTGTTCATCTCTGACTCATTTCGCTCTCAAGTGCTTTAGTGGGGACACTCAACCAAATTAACCTGGCTATCAACGCACCCTCCATTTTCTTCAACAGCTCTTCTGGTGGCCAGTCTTGTTAGAAGACACGAGGGAGTTTGTTGCCGCCTGCATGTCTGTGCCTGAGGGAAAACCTCACATCATCCCCCTGCTGGTTTGCTGCACCCTCTACCCGTTCCCAGTCGCCCCTGGTCTCACATAGCCATGGAGTTTGTCACTGGACTGACACCCTCTGATGGTAATACAACCATTCACACCATCATTGACTGCTAACATCCTAGCCTCCCAATTGTTCCGGCCGAGCCCGCTCCTCCCACCCGACTGATCAACGACACTCAACCCGAGACTCCCTGAGCCAAGAAGCTCTCAGGACCCCGTCTACTTACTGGCAACCCCGCATCAGAACCCAGCCAGCCACTACGCTTTTCTGCACGCTCTGGAACTTCATGACCTCAAGTAACTCCTCCCCTCATGGAGCCCTCTTCACCTGCTTCAACGAGCTACCCCAGAACTGCACTTATATTCACTGATTGTTGAATAAATCACCTTTATAACCTTCAACTGTCTGATTGTCTGCTTTTGGGTCCATCTACAAACCTTCAAACAATCACACAGACTGTGTGATTGTATAATTCAGTGTCATTTCATCTTCTCTATATTTATCACATTTTTCAGTCCATGAACTGTCAATAACTTCTGGGTCACACAAATTGGACAAACTAAATATCAACATCATGTTCGACCCATGGCCCTTTTTTCATTTTCATTTTTTTGATCTGAGCATGAAATGGAAGTATGAACAAAACAAACCGTTAGTTGTTTTCTTTTTGGTATCCAATTCATAAACCAATAATGAAATAACCAATTGTTTTTACATTTTCCGATTTTTGATTTCTCAATTGAATATTAAAAGACTGAATGATACACGGATTCAGACATACTATAAACACACACAAGGGCTGATTACAAACAAGACACAGGTTGACACAGAAAAGGATGGGAAATCAAACAATATATGGAAATGAAGGCAAAACATGACACATGAGGGTAAAACTTCAAAATAAAACAAGAAACCACAGAAGCACAACCAGAATCATGACTGGTTCAGTCAGGACCACTTTGTCAAAATAATCTTTATTTACTTGCACAAGTTTCATTTGGCGGTATGGTACTGTTCTGGGACCCCCTGCTCTTCCACAAGGCAGGAAGAGCACACCTTCCTGCCCTTCACGAGCCATCATGAATGGCATAAGCAGGGAGCGCAGCAGCAAAGAAAAACCCAGACAGAGCAGAGCAACCAACAAGATACAATGTAAGATTCATAACAGATGACGGGAGGCGCTGGGGTGGAGGTGGGTTGCAAAAAAAGCCAGCAGAGGAAGCAGCAAGTGAGGTCGGGCTAGAGCAGTTTAAATAGCGCGCTCTGAATGCAATTTCCCAATAGGAAGCGGGCACGGGGAGTCACTGAGCCATCAGCTGATCTGCTCCGTGTTGACAGCTACGCTGTTGATGTTGATTTAAGCTTGACGTCGTGGCCTGCCAGAACTAACGCTACACTTGATATGTTCACTTTAAATTTAAATATTTATTAAATATTGTGCAATATTAGCCTTTCTATCACTCAGCGGCCGGTGAACGAATACGGGTTTGAATCAACTTCTACTGGTCATTGTTCCTTGATAGAAGTGTGGCTTATTGTGCGCTCACACGGCGGCAAAGCTAACACTATAGTACACGAAGTGGAGAGGCTCAAATCAGCTTGTGATGAGCACAAAGAAAGGAAAAAATGGTTTTCAGTGTAAAACTGAAAACCATTTTACTTTACTTTGTTTCCAGGCTTTGTTAGTGTATGGAGGCTGCGTATTAGGTTTTGGTTTACATACAGGCCTCTCTATTGTTGGGACCATGTAGTGAGGTCCCAACAATATTGTGCTGCTTTGGATTACCTGTTCAGTATATTTTTTTTAAGACTTCTGCAAAATGTTATGTTCTTAATAAGATGTTGATTGGATGTTTAGAGTGATTTTCCAAATAATAAGAAGAGCCTGACTTATATGGGATTTTTGAGAGCGATACCGATTTAAGATTGCCAATATGGCATATATTGAATCTTTTAGCTGAAATGCACCAATTTTAATTCACTGATCGTTTATTGTACAGTGGTACTTGAAAGTTTGTGAGCCCTTTAGAATCACAAGTCCTAAAAGTAGATAAAGAGAACCCAATTAAACAAATAAGACAAAAATGTATGTATTGAGGAAAATTATCCAATATTACATATCTGTGAGTGGCAAAAGTATGTGTACCTCTAGGATTGACAGTTAATTTGAAGGTGAAATTAGAGTCAGGTGTTTTCAATTAATGGGATAACAATCAGACAATCAGTGGGCGCCCTGTTCTATTTAAAGAATAGGGATTTATCATTGTATGATTTTCACAACACATGTTTGTGAAAGTGTATCATGGCAAGAGCAAAGGAGATTTCTGAGGACCTCAGAAAAAGAGTTGTTGATGCTCATCAGGCCGGAAAAGGTTACAAAACCATCTCTAAAGAGTTTGGACTCCACCAATCCACAGTCAGACAGTTTGTGTACAAATGGAGGAAATTCAAGACCATTGTTACCCTCCCAAGGAGTGGTCGACCAACAAAGATCACTCCAGGAGCAAGATGTATAATCGTCGGCGAGGTCACAAAGGACCCCAGGGTAACTCCTAAGCAACTAAAGGTCTCTCTCACATTGGCTAATATTAATGTTCATGAGTCCACCGTCAGGAGAACACTGAACAACAATGGTGTGCATGGCAGGGTTGTAAGGAGAAAGCCACTGCTCTCCAAAAAGAACATTGCTGCCGGACAGATGAGACCAAAATAGAACTTTTTGGTTTACATCAGAAGCGTTTGGAGAAAGGAAAACATTGCATTCCAGGATAAGAACCTTATCCCTTCTGTGAAACATGGTGGTAGTAGTATCATGGTTTGGGCCTGTTTTGCTGCATCTGGTCCAGGACGGCTTGCCATCATTGATGGAACAATGAATTCTGAATTTTACCAGCAAATTCTTAAGGAAAATGTCAGAACATCTGTCCGTGCACTGAATCTTAAGAGAATGTGGGTCATGCAGCAAGACAACGACCCTAAGCACACAAGTCGTTCTACCAAAGAATGGTTAAAGAAGAACAAAGTTAATGTTTTGGAATGGCCAAGTCAAAGTCCTGACCTTAATGCAATCAATCGAAATGTTGTGGAAGGACCTGAAGCAAGCAGTTCATGTGAGGAAACCCACCAACACCTCAGAGTTGAAGCTTTTCTGTATGGAGGAATGGGCTAAAATTCCTCCAAGCCAATGTGCAGGACTAATCAACAGTTACCAGAAACATTTAGTTGCAGTTATTGCTGCACAAGGGGGTCACACCAGATACTGAAAGCAAAGGTTCACATACTTTTACCACTCCCAGATATGTAATATTGGATCATTTTCCTTAATAAATGAATGCCCAAGTATAATATTTTTGTCTCTCTACTAAACCCACTGCATGAAAAGTGGGATTTTCGGCCCTGTAAACGGCCGGAAATCTCCCTAATTTTCGGCATTTAACGACAATGTACAGGCTGTGAACGAAAATTGTCGGAAACGAACCATGACGTATGTGGAGCTTGCGGAGTTGCGTACGGCATAATTAGCATATGAATAGCAGCGAAACCACGCCTGGCCAGAGGATGTGTGGCCTTGCTTGAATTTCCTCACTCAGGATTGGATGAAACCACTACTTTTAAACCTGAAAAATCACTTGTGATTGGTTGGCAGGTCTGTCACTATTGGTCACCCTGGGTCATTATAAATGTAAACTCCACCCCTATATATATATATATATAAATATAAATATAAATACTTGTATATATATATATATATATATATATTTTATTTTTTTTAATTTTTTTTTATTTATTTAATCATATGATATGCTATAGACTACACTATAGGTGTGTTCTGCCCACACAGCTCCACAGGCTTTACTCATCAGGTTAGCTTGTCGCTAGCTTGTTAGCAAAGTCAATGCAAAAGCACTGCTAGCTGCTAGGTCAGAAGCTAACTTAAACTACTCTCTGTCGTGTTGTGCTGAGTAGTCCACTCAAATGGACAGAACCGATCACCAATAACGTTTTTATAAGAGTCCTGGTTGAACACTTTCACTCAAACTGGCGTAGATATTAATTAAAAAGTTTGTGTTTCCACTTTACAGTAAGCTGCATCTCTCGTCTTCCTCCGCTTGTCACTCTCACGCAGCTCCACCCCCTGTCCTTTGTCCTGATTTGCATGTGTATAGCTCACAGCATTTTCATTTACATGTTAAAGCCTCCCCTAGAATTAGGGGGAGGGGGGTCATGGGGGGACAACTGCCAAGCAAGGCCTGCGTCAATTTCTGACAATTCACGGCAGTTTTTGGTGTAAATTGCCGTGTGCAGCCGTAAACCTGAACTTCCACGTCAATTTACAGTGCCGCATACTGACGAAAATCCCACTTTTCATGCAGTGACCGCTCATTCTTTATCAAGCTGTCTATTAGATTCATGCTGCAGCTTTGTTCCAATTCTGAACCATTATTTCAAAAGATTTTTCTTGCTTATCAAAACATGTCATCTTTAGGAAAATTTCACTGTTCACATTTAACATTAACAAGTATGGTTAGCCTATTGTCATGAAGGTAAAAGATAGGGACATTGTTTATTTACTTACCAGCATTGCCTCTTACAAATTAGGTAACCATTGTAGCATGAAATTAACTCTCAACAGACTGAAAACGTGGATATACGTAGAGAACTGTCTGTCATCCTGTCTGTCCAACCAACTCTTCGTCACATTTCTGCCCAAAAAGCATTACTGTCCCGGCAAAAAACTTTAACTCACCATGCGTTTGTCTCCTTCCACTATTGTGTTGTTGTTGTAGTTACTGTCTTGAAAAAACTCACCTTGACGGTCAGCCCTCCCGACCAAGACTTCAGTGAACTTTCCCCCAGAAAACAGCATCCCTCCCTGCGAGAGTCAGACAGTGTCCTGTTTACTGGTGGCGATTATGTAAATTTGTAATTTAGGGTGAAAAACGTAATTTTGTCACTTTCCAGGATTCATGGGGGTTCAGGATCTCAATCACAACACATTATAACTGCATCCATATGATTATAAATGGTCAGCCGGTGAATGTTCAGATAAACAGGTAGACACCGGGGGAAACACAGACATCCTATATCATAGCCAACTGGACTTGTTTCAGTTTCTTGAAAGATCATCATATAGCTGATTTGCAACTGTTTTCTCAAGGATTTTTGAGAAATATGTGTGGTTAGATGTGGGTCTATAGTTGGCTAAAACTTCAAGTGTAGGCTTTTTAAGAAGCAGTTTAATTACAGCTACTTTAAAGGACTGTGGTACATGTTCTGTTAATAGGGACAGATTGATCATGTTGAGTGGAGAAGTGCGGTAGAGGTATAACTTATTTAAGCCATTTAGTTGGGATTGGTTCTGACATGTTGATGGTTTAGATGAAGAAATTATTGAAGTTAGCTGGTGAAGGTCAATGGTGGAAAAGCAGTCAAGACATATATCTGTTTTACAGCTGTCTCTGAGGGCTCTGTGTTAGAGGCTAAATTGGTACCATCTGAGGTCAGAAGGTGATGAATTTTGTCTCTAATAAGTGGAATTTTATCAACAAGGAAGCCCATAAAGACATTACTGCTGAGTGTTATCCGAATACAATGCTCGATAGAGTTATGGGTCTCTGTTAGCCTGGCTACAGTGCTGAAAAGAAACCTGGGGTTATTCTTATTTTCTTCTATCAATGCTGAAAGAAAATGCTAGAAAGCATCCTGTCTCCTGGTCACAAACTGGCATAGTTTGTGTTTGGCCCAGGACAGGAAGGCTCTACAGCAGGTGATTGAAACCTCCCATAACATTATTGGTACCCATCAGTGATATTGGTGAAGTGAGATGTCTGTACAGAGCCGAAAGGATCCAAAAGACAACACCCACCCCAGCCACAGTCTGTTCATGCTGCTGCCATCAAAAGATACAGAAGTTTCCACTGCCATACCACCAGACTATGGAGCAGCTTCACTCCTCGGGCTGTGTGACTCCTCAATTCATCCTCCATACCCCACTGTATGAAATATTTTTTCCTTTTTTCTGTTATGTAGCATAAGGGAACTAAATGCAGTTTGTTTTCACAACCCTGATGTTGTTAAATGACAATAAATGAACCTTTAGCTTTTACCTCTACCTTTCCCCTTTTATTTTGGCCGACAGAGGTATGTGCAGAGAAACAATCCTATAGTCCCATGTATGCAAAGACAATCTACAGCTCCATATGAATATATTTGGGTTTTGAATAGAGGCCATACAGGACAGATGAAGACATCCAAAGCTGTGTGGCTGTTGTCACTGTGTGGAGATAGAGGTGAGGAGGCCCAACATTGTCTCGATACTCTGGGGATCTGCTTGTTTTGACCCTTTAGTGTCTTTATCGCTTGGGGTCAAGGCGGATGGTTGTGCGCTTCTGAAAGATTGAAGAGGTTAGGCTTCACTCTACCCCTTTCTTAGCCCCCTATGTGCTGCCCAAGCCTGGGTGACCTCCAAACTATCAGAATGTCCCAAGCAGCTGTGGGGGGCTATTGTTCTTTAAAGTAGGTCAAAGCCCGCAGCCATCACAATCAATTTGGATTGATTGGAGAACAGTGGGGATGGAGCCGAAAAGACACAGGCTGCAAGGCTGATCACACTTGTTGAAATAAGCTGAAGGAACAGGAACTAATGATAGTATTCTTTCTACGTAATCACCCTCTTTCTCATCTTCACCTCCCAAAACATGTCTAGTCTCCTCATCTTCCTCATCATTGTCCTTTATCCTCCTTCTCCTACCCTCTTTTCTTACCCTAACGCTCCCTCCTCCTTTTGTACGGTGTAATTATTCATGTGGAACATATGGAGCATCATATTACATAATCCAAAAGCAGCTGCACTCAGGCTAGATCCTAGATAATGCAAATAAGGGGCCATATTGCTTTGGCACAGCAGATCTGGCAAACTTTATATGTTCCATGTCTTTTGTAGAACAGTGGCTTTCTGGTGCTGACTTCTCCCTGTCATCAAATTAACAATGAAATACTATTTATAGACCTATGTTATTCAGCCTGATATTCTAAAGTCTCATGGGCATAATATAGGGTTTGGTGTTTGACTGAGTGCAGAACGAATGTACCACTGCCTCATTTCATTGTAGTCCTGTAGTCATGGCTAATATCCTCTGAAAGGTGATGGTCATATCTTTTGTAACAATATTTTTTTAAATATCTTTATTTGTCTAAAAAGCAACAACACATCTGTTTAATTTTGTTAGCTTTTTAATCAGTTTCCAAAAATTCCAGTTTGAACATGAGTCAGCTAGATAATTTTGTGATTTGTATGTGATGAAGTATTCAGATTACCTAAAACAACATGAGCATGGCATTTGTGCTATTTAGGGCCCACAGCAGTTTGTGAGTTCAAGACCACTGTTGTAAATTAAACTCCCAGGTCTGTGACAATTTGAAGTGAAGTAAACATGTATTTAACATGTATTCAATGTGTGATCCTACACTCTGCCTATCCTAGGCAGAGTGTCTTTGACAGACACCATTCACCCTATAACAAGGCACTGTACCATCAAAATGATTTTGAAGCTGTTACTTTAAGGTAAAAATGACACAATGTTTTAAGAAAAGGAGTGATACCCAAAATGATAATATTCTCTTACAAGTAAAGGCCCTACCTTCAATATCTTACGTAAAGGAATAGTTCTATATTTTGGGAAATAATGCTTATTTGCTTTCTTGCTTTACTTAGAGGAGAAGATCTTGTGACTGTTTTGGGCTTAAAGGTGTTATTGATATAATTCAGTCACTACTAAGACTCTCGATCGCTGATGAAACACAGATACCACGTGATACCAACAGCGTTATACTCACAAACGTTGTTAGAAGTTGGAACCAACTGTCAAATTTCTTACTTTGTAGATAATTAAACAATCATTTTGGAGCTGATAAAAAAAATGTTTATTATTAATTCGCATTCCTAATAATGTTTAATTCAAATAATTTTGAATTCCCAGTATTAATTAGTAAACTTCAGAGGTGCTGGAAGACAGATTTTGAAGTAGGCTAACCAGCAGGTGCTCCATATTTATCATACAGACATGAGAGTCCCCCCAAAGAATCGGCACCTTACCGTTGTTGGGATCCACTGATGAAGTCATTCAGTGTGGATTTCAAAATGGACAGAATTCTCCACTCTTCACACCTAGGTGCAAAGACTGCCAAGAGATTGGTCAGAGTGACAGACCCCTCACTGACCAGGTAATTAAAACTCCAGCTCTTCTCTTCTCCTCTCTGCTCTACATGTTCTCCCACTGGGTGACCTTGCCCCCAGCTCTTCTTCTGGATCCTCCTGGGCTCAACTGCTGCTGAGAGTTGCCAGCTGCAGTTCCAGCAGGCCCACAGAACTTCTCCCCACAGCAGTGACGCAAAGGTCCTGCTAGTACCCCTGCTCAGTTAGCACCAGCAGCTGTGACACAAAGCTTGAAAGCTAACTCCACAATCAGAGGAACATGAAGCATGTTAGTACAGAGCTGCTAACTTTTCAAGGAACAACAGGAGCAACCCATTTCCTCCAACGTTTCACTGGACATTGCACAGCAAGGACAGCACTGGTCAACATTTGGATCACAACGTTCTCCTGCTATGCTCATCAGCTAAGGAACCACCAGCACCTTTTTCTACAAAGACTGGTAACACTGAACTGGGTCTACATAGCACGCAGCATAGCATAGCACGGCTAAGCACAGGACTGTTAAACATTGTTTTATGTAAGCACATGTTTAACACTCACTGTTTGAGTGTTAATGTGGTCTCTGTGTAGTCAGGTATTATTAGTTGGCTCTGCCACATGGCTAAGTTGATGTAACTAAGTTAAGCTTCACATAGACTCAGGGTCTTTGCCTACAACTAACCATTTTCCCTAACTTGGCATCACATCACACACTCTCATTCTTCAGCCTGGGCCATATCACAACTACATGTGCTATCAGTTAGCATATGGTGTGAGCACCACCATTGTTTCTTTGTTCTCTCCTATCAAAGAAACATGTGGTGATCCACCATCTTGGACCTGGATCCACCACTCATCGGCTATATTGTAGTATAGTGTAGTATACTTTGATCAGCCATTTTGTTTGTGGTCTTTCTTTGTCCACTTTGAACCCAAGCCACCATTTTGCTATGTTCTTCCAGACACACACACACACACACACACACAAACACACACTTGTCTATTAAGTTAATTATTAATCAGAGTTTCAAACTGACAGTTTAGTACCTTTTTATGAGACTGAATTATTTCTTCAAGGCAATCTAACGTAAATTGGATCTTATTATTTATCAAAAATAAATAATTATCCCTGATAATCATTAATTATTATTGATAGCCAAATGTTACCCAACTTCCTATTAATGTTGTGTAAAACCTGAAATCATTCGGTTACTTTAGGCTGCTCTATATTCCTTAACAAAATGTAACTATGTTTGCTCCTGTATGTTTGTACAAGAGTCATGTCAAGTTACTGTTTTTGCTGCTTCATAATAAAAGCCCTAAAATAACAAAATAACAGGGACTTTTATTGTAAAAAATCTATAAGAAATGAAATGTGTGAATTAGCCGAGCCTTGTAAGCGCTGATTCTTCAGTAAGGAAGAGTATTTGCAACCACTCCTTTGCCCTAGTTTAGTACCTAAGGTATGTGTTGAGCAGGAGAGAGTTTTCATGTACGCTGCATCTGCAAGCTTCAGTCTGATTTACAGGAACCTGTCTTCTCTTGGCTCCTTTTTCTCGGAATGGAGACAAGTGCACCAATTGTGACTTTTTAGTTAAAATATTATTGATTGTGATTATCAGTGTTATTTGTTTCACAGTGTAAGTATCTGTTTTGCACTATGTCTTTATTCTCAAGAATCTTAATCTATTAATATCGGTTTCCACCTTCCTTCACATGAACTTTATCATGAACTTTCTGAAGATATCTGTTTGATACTTGATTATTTTCATATTTTATATATGGTAGTCTATGTTTTTGTGTCTTCTAGGTACCGCTAGGTTATCTGACTGTGTGTCTGTGTGTGTGCATCAAACACAGCTGAATTGATACATGTGTGATAATCAATAGGTACAGCATCTGTGATCTCAGGCTTGGCCAGCTGTAGGGGGTTTACTTTAATAATTACATCTCCCAGAGCCAGATCATCCAGCCACACTTATTTCATCCTCTGATACGACTAATTAAAAAAACCTGTGTTCTGTGTGTCCTTTGAATCGTTGTTTAGATCAACAACTTTAATCTGCCCCGTGTAATGCGATCTGACGGATGCTTGTTTTTGTGATGATTACAGTGAGTGAGCACACTGTATCAATGTGTGTCTCTAGCTGTCAGCAGGGTGTATATCACTAATTCTATAGAAGACATTGCTTTATAGCTGACACTATAACACGCTTGTACATGTCTGATCTGCTAGACTTGCTGCTCTTCTTCCATATGGTGATGTTTCTTGAATCAGTAGCAGGCTAATTTCAATGTACAACCTTGAGAAATAAATTAGATAAAAGTGAACTAATGAAAATGTATACCAATAACAAATAATTTTTCGTTGTTATTCTCTTTTCATAACTTATTTAGACTGATATTAAAGCATAGAACACATTTCAAATACAAACACATGTATCTTATCAAATATCAAAAAGCATTTCCAAATCAAATAATTGCAAAAAATATGTAAAATATTATTTCTCACCTTACTTTAGATGAAGCTACTCAGGACAAAAATGTTTGTTTTAATTAGAAAAAGAATTTGTTGGCAGTAGCAAATAAACCCAAAAACCTAAATATATACATATATCTTAACTAGGTATGCACGATGATTATTTGGCAGATACATTATAATTATTATTTATAAATTCAATAATGATATTATAGCCGATAATTCCCCCGATACAGGAGGTGGAGCTAGCTTAAAAGTTTGTTACTTCTCTGGTAACACAGAGAAGATGAAGAAGAGAGGGGGGAGGGGGAATAGAAAGACACAAGCACAGCCGTAGTCTACGCCATAGTCTGACGTGCAGTTCTCCAGAAATTTACTGTGTCGCAGCAACACGGACTGCAACAATTGTGACTGCTCTGCTTGGAAGCATCTCATTTTCCGGCTTCTCCTCTGGTGCTTAGCTGCGGTGCTAACAACAGTGATTGTGACCTGTTATTTCCCCAATAAACATACTGCACTCTTCGGCTGTTTCACTTCCTTCCTGCCCACCTGGCTGCTGCTCTTCTTGGAGGCGATTTTCATTGCTGGAGTGTCTCTGTGGGAGAGAGAGAGCAGACTGGCTGGATGTCTGAACGTTAGGCTGCCCCTCAATAAGCAGACAGGTGGAAATGTGGACTAGAAACCAAGTCGTTCAAGCTGGGTGTGGATGGAGGGGCAATCATCCCTGCAGACACTCGGCCTGTCAGCTCTCTCTAGCCCAGAGACACCACTCTGAGCCGAAAGGGGTCGTTGACATTGTCGTGTGTTTAAAGGGGAAAGTACAGCTGGCTATCTGCCCACCGCTGCCAGCAAACCATAGACGCCAGTACACATGTTAAGGTGAGTGCTCCACAGCCTAGTCTAGCGCCTTTTCAACAGTCCTTTGAACACTGCAGGAAGTTTCATTGATCCAATAACTGTCTAAATGCAAGTAAGCAACTGGGAAATTTAATGGTGATATCCATTCGTTAAACTTTAGCCTCACTCTCACCAGTAGTGTCCCCCTATTAAATTAAATAAATTACCTCAATTTGGCATCTTGCTTGCTCTTCAGTGAATTCAGTGTTTTCTCTGAGGATTTCAGCAAGGAATACATTTAATACATTTGACAGGTCTCATTTGACAGATAATAGCGAAGCATTTTTTTTTTTTTTTTTAGCAAAATGCTCTTTAAAAGCCAATATTTTAAAGTGTTTTTTTTAAGCAAAAAAATAAATAAACATTTGAAGAGTCAGAACTGTTCTTTGTTTTTGTGGGTAATAGTGATGTCAGTAAGACGGTTAGAGCTTTGGAATATGAAATCTTTACTAACCAGATCTTAGCCTTTTTTACCCTCAGGTGCACATACAGAAATATAAACAAAAAATTGTTGTTGTTATTAGTATCGGTTGTAAAAATCCATATTATGCATCCCTAAATTTGATTGAATGACTCACACATACAGAAGAGTCCATTCTGCATGGTGAAAGCAGACAGTATGTTCTATTTTTTTCTAGTGGACAAAAAGTCTGATCTGCTCTTTCCAAGGTGTTCTCAACACTGACTAGCCATATTTTCATGAACATTTTCTATGTGCGTTTTAAGTATCGCATTACACTTGTCTTTTTGTAAGGATCAATGCACTTCATAGGGGATGTAAATGCATTTTTTCAAATATGTTCTGACATTGCAAACATTTAACTCACATGACTGATGAACTGATTTTGCTCCCACTGAAGTCTCTGCTCTGCTTAAAGACGAAAAATAGCAGCAAATTGAAACAGTCACTGTATTGCTCCACACAAATCTGATCAAGAACAGAATCGTCATATTTCTGTGATGTTTTTGACTGTTGACTGTTGAACGATTGGCGCTCTTTAAATTATCATCATTTAATCGTCATCTTATTGCCACATCTTCTTCTGCAGTGGTTAAATGGGTTCTCATAATAATCATACTTTTGAATTGAAAACATTTTGGAAAAATCATTTCATGAAACTATATGTAATTTAAAGGATTATCCTCCCTCATATCCAATAATCTATGTGTCATCTTGAAAGTCAAGAGCGAACAATGGAAAAGTTATAGAAATGGTCCAATGGGTAATTACATACAATCCATACTCATTGTCCAAACAAACACACACATACACACGCGCATGCACGCACACACACACACACACACACATTTAGTGGTGAATCATACTCCTAATCCCCAGGGATGGGTTCAGCGGCCCATCTGGGGCAGATGGGCAAGGTTGGCCCGCGTTTGGCATTAGCCTATGGCCCACTGGTTGCCCAGCCATGACCCTCCTGCTTTGATCCTATTAGCAGGTGAATGAGGAGATGGACATCAGACTGACAGTCTGCGACTGGCCTCCATTTGGCCACCTGACCCGAATAGTCATTAGCCCACACATATGCTGCTCAGAAAACTGGCTTATTGCACAAGGCTTCAGCTAATTCCCCTCAATTGTTCATATTAAAGTGGTTGTCATCAGTCATGGGGAGGGAAGTGATGACATGAGGAATAAACTCTGCAAGTTGAATCAATAATATGCTGGAATTGTCAGTGAATATCAGCTCATTGTCATCATATTAATAGTTAGACTACCATATTGTATTTACTCATTAGATATGCCACAGTGGAGCTGTCTGTGTACATTATCTGTTCAGAAAAAGTAGATTGTTTTGTCATCAAGCAGTTCATTAACTTTTCTCAAGATTATTGGGTATAAACAAACACACTGGATTCACTACAGTTTGGAAACATGCAATAATGACAACATACACAGTCAGGGAAACAAACATGCACTTATCTTGAATAAATTTGTATCAGCAAATGCAAATATTGCAACAGAGGTGTAAGTAATTGAATATGTACATAACACTCTGGACAGACTTTATCTTTTCTCTGCATTTCAGAGTTAAATCCTTTATTTTTTATGTCACTACATTTATCGAGCAGCTGGAATAACTTTATAACTATAAACTATAATTTTTTAGATGAAGATTTTACATTCAGAAAATCAAATAAAATATTGCTTCTTTGCTTTCTTCTGTCCTTCCTTTTTCCTTATTTCTTTATCCTCTTCCTTTTTCACTTCCACTATTCTGAACATAGTTGTTTGTTTTTGTTCTTTTAAATGGATTAAATGTCTTTTTTTATTTTTTTATTTTTACCATATAGGTGAATTCTACTAAAAGTACATGCTCGATGTACATGACAATCTACCTAAAATATTCTTCACAATAATTATGATATTAGCCTAGTACTGGCTACTGTGACCAGCAGCTTAGTTGGATGATGTTGCATCACATGGGTGAGTCCTGTCCTGAAGCTACCTAAAGTTTGACCACTATACATGTATTAGCAGTGTAAGGGTACACTGGTCAGTAGATATTGGGGGTGGCTGTGGCTCAGGAGGTAGGGCAGCAGTCGTCCACCAATCAAAGAGTCGTGGGTTCAATCGCCGACCCCTGTAGTCCACATGCAAACGTGTCCTTGGGTAAGATACGGAACCCCACATTGCTTCTGGTAGTTCTTTAATTGGTGTGTGTGTGCTAATGGATAGTTATGTGTTTGATTGGTTGAATGCTGACAGCTAGTGGACACTTTGATGTGTTTGTGTTTTCAGTCCAGGTGTACTTAAAGGGCTCTCTATGCATCACTGCTGGTTGCTGCTGAGTCCCTTACCGGAAAATAAAAGGTCTTAGGACAGGAAGTGGTAGAGATAAGTATAGCTAATAAAGCTTCTGTTGTCCAATTCTACCTGGTAAATAAAAACATTTGAAATATGTCTTATTTGTGTATAAAAGTCAATACAGTCAGTTTAGTTTAGTTTGGTTTATGTTAGTTTAGCTTAGTTTAACGTTTAGTTTTGTCACACCGCGGTGAGGGGTGTCTTGTCCTGGGGTTTTTTGTCTCGTGAACTTCCTGTTTTATTTTGAAAAGTAACTCTCCTCTCGTTTCAGGTCACTTGCCCTTCCTCAAGTGCCACCAGTCTGATGTCTCCCCTAATCCCTAATTGTTTCCACCTGTGTTCCCTCACCTGATGTGTCTTATAGTCTGCGTCTCCCTTTGTTCTGTGCCAGAGTGTTGTATTCGTCACGCACCCCAGCTCTCATTCACAGCCTTGTTCAAGCCACGATTCCAAGTTTGTATTCTTGTACTTATCCTCTTAAGTGAGTGACTTTTTGTTTGTAGTTGTTTTCAGTGTGTTTCTAGAAAAGTTAATAGCCTTTTGTTTGCCTCCGGTGGAGTGCCTCTTTTGTTTCATTAAGTTTTCATAGTCAGTCAAGAGAGTAGTTTATGTTTGTAACCTTTTTCCTCTTCCTCCGATTGGAGTGAGTTTTTGTTACTAGTTTTCATAGCCGAGTGTGCCAAAGTAGTTTAGTTCTTAGTCCTTTTCTTTGCCTCCTCAGGAGTGATTTTCTGTTTTATTATTCCTTTTCTTTGAGGTCGTTTTGCCTCATTTTTGTTGTAGTACTGTTTTTTGTTCTCATCCTACAGATTAGATATTGTGTTTTAAAGCCTATTTGTTTGTCACCTTGTTTAAGAGTTCAAGTGAAGAAAACACATTTCACAATAAAAGCCTGCTCTAATTGCTCTAAATCTGCTCCTGAGTCCTCCTTCCTAGTCCAGGCCTGACAAGTTTAGTATGATCCTCCTTTTCACCTACAGTATACTATGGAGGACCATAACAAGAACATCACAGAAATGGTAATAAAGCATTTAACTAATTGATGTCGAGAGCACAAATAAAAAAACAGAATAGGTGCAAAAATGTGATAACAAACAGAAACAATGAACATAATCACAGAGCAAATAAACAGAATGGGTACACAGTAATGATAAGAGATAAGAAGCAATATGACAATAGAAATAAAACGTAAAAAAGTGCTTGATAATTAATTAAACTAAGAAACTGCAAACGAACATGACACAACACAAATAAAACAGAGGCACATAGAAGCTAAATGGCAGACAACCATACAGGACAGCAAGTAGTTACATTCAAATGCTGAGTAGTTTGAAATTCAAAGTCTTTAACTGTATCAAGTTTGAATGTACGTTGTAAATTGTTTCAAGTGTATGGAGCACTGAGTTTTCCCAAATGTAGTGTTTACCTGGGGAACTTGGAGCATTATACAATCACTAGAGCTTGTTGAATAGTGACTCGGTGACCAGTTTAATAAAGAGCTAATATATGGTGGCATATATCAAGGACTTAAAAAGAAACAGAAACCAATGGCTGTCACGTCTCACTGTTAAAGGTGCCCATCAAACTTTTTCATATGGAATACACTGAGTGGACTAACAGTCACCAGGAATTAATCTGAGGGCGGAGTGATAAACCGACTCTAGTGGAGTAAGAGTGGAGACAGAGGCATGTCTTTAGATAACATCACCATAATCCAGGACAGATAAAAAGACAGCTTCAATGATCTGTTTCCTACAGAACATGGGGAAAGTAGTTCTGTTTCTATATAAATAACCCATTTTTTGTCTTAGCTTGCTAACAAGTGTGTTAATATGCAATTTAAATGTGAGTTTCTGATCCAACCAGATACCCAACTATTTGTATTCAGAAACCCTTTCAATACTGAGTCCTTGGTTTTGTTTGCATTGAGGACTAATTTCAGGTTAAAAAGAGAATCTTGCAGTTTGTCAAAAGCTTGCTGGAGAATTGTAATGGCTTTATGTGCAGTTTTAGCACAGCAGTACAGGACTGTATCATCAGCATAAAAATGGGCGTACAATTTGTTATAGAGGATGTAATAATGTGAATAAGACAGGACCCAGTGTTGAACCCTGCGGAACCCCTTTAGACAATGGTAAAAACACAGAACGATCATTTCCTACAGTCACACACTGTTGTCTATGAGACAGGTAGTCCTTGAACCGATTAAAGGAATTACAATGAAAACCAACATCACTTAACCTCTGTATGAGCAAAGCATGGTCACCTGTATCAAACGCTTTTGTTAGATCCACAAAAAGGGGCAGCACAGTATTTCCCTTCATCAATAGCAGATATAATATAATTAGTAACTGAGGTGATAGCAGTAACAGTACTATGCTTAGCTCTGAAACCAGACTGGTGAGGATTCAAAAGAATATATTGAGAGGAATGATTTGAGCTGATTATTGACTAATGTTGACAAAATCGGTCGATAGTTGTTAAGATCAGCTTTATCGCCACCTTTATGCAGTGGGACAACGTGCAGATTTCCAGATCTTAGGGATAACCCCAAAAGAAAGTTATTTGCTTGTCATCTAGCCAACAGACCTGACGAAACATGAATTCAGGCTTTTTACAAGGCAGCATTATGATGTTGTTATTTCAGCGTTCTTTTGATCAATTTATTGCAGTCAGATCACAGAGAAATCTCTTTGTTTTGGGTTCTTACCAATGTGGTTAAACAGAATAATTCATTCTTTGTCTACTTGCCGGTCTAATAAGAAACTGCCACTCACCGGAAACACATGGACAGGTGCTCCACAGCTGAGAACTGGGCACCGGTCAGCCTCAGGTAGTGCCTTGTGAGTAACACGAATAAAATAAATAATCCTGCAATCAAACTCGCATGAATAACAGAATGTGAATATTGTTTTTGTGTTTGGTCTGAACGCAGCATAAGCCCCAATGGCACCTTCCTGTAGGCTCTGATTTCACCCACTTTGCAGCAAACATACTGTATCATTGCTCTGCACTTGATCTATCTGTCTGTCTGTCTATTTATTTTTCAGTGAGCTCATTTTGGCAACTTTTTCTTAATAAAAGGTTATTGGGAGAAATTAAATTGAATCTTAGGGTTCAATATAGAACCGTATAGCAAGCAAGCAAGCAAGCAATCTTAAAAAAATTTTAAAAAATGTAAAAATCCGTTTGTGTAGGTTGTCTTGTGACTGTTGACTTCTTCTGCTTTTTCAAATCAAGCATGATGTCTATGAGCTCACTGTCACTTTAAAAAAAAAAAAATATTGCTTATATTATGGTCTATTTTGCAATAATGTGAAGTGTACAATAACTTGCTGGAGTTTGGAGGATGGATTGAGGAATCTCACAGCCCAGAGGAATGAAGCTGCTCTGTAGTCTGGTGGTACAGCAGTGGCTACTTCTGTGAGTTGTCAACAGCCAACACAGCCTAACCATGTTCATCAGATGGCTGTAGGGATTGAATGAAGTGAAGCGGAAGGCTTTATACTCGGAGAAAAAGCAGTGACAAACCTACTATAGAAACTGGCTTCAAAGCTTGGCACTCGTCCTAGGGGCCTGGTCCCCTCCAGCTGGCTTGACTTCTTCATCCTCTCCTGTGGCACACTAGAGGCTACAGTGACTCAATATTGCCTCTAAGGCCAGGTGGTATTATTACAAGAAGGGATGGCCTGAGAGGCCAGGAGGACTTGTACAAGAAGCGACGGCTGTGCCTGGCTTCTTAGCAGTGGATATCTCTGCTATACAGTAGGCATCTTGGACAAAATGCCAGAACTCTTATCACACTCTGTTGACAGGGTTAGTTCAATTTTTGAATGTTTGAAACTAAAATTATGTCCACATCTTATAACATGCACCTTTTAAGACTAGACATAGCAGACCTTTTAGATACAGGAACGATGATGGCTGTCTTGAGGCAGGAGGGAACAGTCTCCTGTGAGAGTGAGATGTTGGAAATTTCATTAAGCTTCATTTAGCTAGCTGATCGCCTATGTTGATGTGATGTTATTTGTACACAGCCAGGTATATTATCTGGACCAACAGCCCTATTTATATTCACTCTCAGCTGGATTTTACTCACATCCGCTGTGGTTATTGACAGTGGCTGGTTCTCTTGAGGCGGAGTAGATTTCAGAGTCTTTGTTGAGGATATCAAAGTGAGCATAAAATGTGTGAGCATAAAATGTGTTCAGCTCATCCATCAACGCATGGGTGTAGGAGGCATCAAAATGTGGGTGGGACTATTTCTGGGTTATCCCCCTAGAATTTTTGTGTATTTGTATTAAGTGTATTTGTTATATCATGTATTCTGGTGCATTTCAACAGGTGGTTTGATACTTTATCTGGCTATAGAAGCATGAAAAAAATTATTGCAATGGCTACACTTTACAATTTCATCCAGAGGAAATGCCCCAGATCAAATATTTGAACATATTAGAAAGCAAAAGGTATGTAAATTGATTGGTTATTAATAGAAAATATATTATAATTAAAAAATATTTTTTTTTTGTATTTAATTGATCACTATTAGTTTTAAATAACACCACACTGAACGTACAGTTAGGAAATAGCACGTTAGATAACTAATTCCTGTCTCTTTTGTTGTCTGATGAAATGGTAAATCTATTGTGGCCCACTGAGCTCCCTCCCTCTCTCTGGTTGTAAATCAGACTACCAGGTCACCCAGGGCACTGTGGACACAGGAGGATGCTGAGAACAGGCACTCGACTATGAGTCCCACTAATCTCCCTCCCTCTTCTCCAGAGGACTCCCAGGGTCACCAAAATCTCTGTCAGCGTAACTGACACATCATTACTTCCTAACTTTATGTTCAGTGGTTGTGGTGTCAATACGCTGTGCTTGTTTTCTTCTTCCGGTTGTTTAAAACAAACAGCCAGTGGTGGAGCTGATGCAGCAGACCGTGAGCTTGTTAGGTGAAGCAGACAGGCTGGGTGGTGGAGCAGTGTCAGAGCAGCCCGCCGGCAGTCCGTCTGTCTGTTTTTCAGAGGCACTCAGTGTGACTCCAGAGGATGTGTGAGCCAAGAGGAGCAGCAGAAGACCGGAAGAGAGGCCGAAGAGAGCATTGTGTTTTACCTTACAAACCATGCAAATCACCGAAAACAGACATTATTAGAGCTACTGTGTGTGAAAGTTTGAGAACGCAAGGCTCCTGCTTTTGTAGCTTGTGAAATTTTGAATCACCTGCCATATATCTATAAATATATATATATACATATATATATATCCATATATATAAGTGCTGTTGGTGTTGTGGTCTCTCTCCAGTCTCCTCTTTAGCGTCCCGCTATTCCCCAGGCAAAACATCCAGTGGTGGACCATGGGACCGGAGGGTGGATAGCAGACGAAGGGAGGTCATCAGCCACAGTTGAGGGGAAGTAACGTGGAGAAGCAGAGGGGTGTAATCACGATGCACCCCTCTTGCAGCTAAGTACCCTTTCTGCCTATTTTAAACCATTTTAATCAGGTATTTTAACTAGTATTTTAGGTCTTAGGGATTTCCCTTTTTAATTGTTGAACAATTTTAGTTTGCCTACTTATCCCGGGATTTTCTCTCTCTTATGTGTCTCGAACCGACGAATGACTGCTTGCCCGTCATCACCTTCAAGGCCTGGGGTCTGCCAACTTCGGTTTTAGAGTGAGACCAGTACAAAGGATGATTGGACTGCCGGAAGAGACTTTGGGCTGGGGTTTTTATTTTATTTGATCACTTTTATTATAATAAATCTTGGATTTAACTTTTATTTGGATTAGTTGTTTTTAACTCTGCTCAACCCTGATTTTAAATAAGAACCTGTGTTGCCTTTTAAAATTTGAGTCCTAGGCTCGTTTACTTAGGTGGCGTTGTCGGCCTTTTGCTAATACATCTTATTTAAGAATTCATTTTCATTTTAACTATAGATTTTTCCAACCTCGCCACATGTACAGGACTTGCATGCACTTAATAAACTGATTAACAATGTTAAGCGTAAATGATAAATTGACATTGTAATTTAGCTATAACAAGTGACCCTCTTGTCATTCACCTGTCCTTCTCCATTGACTTCCTCAGCCGTTGATCCAGAGAAGCTGCCTGGATTGCATCAAACTGCTTCATAAATCTCTCCACCATCAGGAAAAGAGAGTTCCAGCGTGTCTTAAAGTCAAGAATGACATTATGCTCTGACAATAGGCAAATCTAAAGCACAAACAGAAAATATATTTTGAATTACAATAAAAAATGGTAGTGTTAAAAACAATACTTCTTGATTTATAACTGCATATGCTACTTACTGAGGACTTGATGCTTCTCTCTGAGCACAGTTTTGCTCAAGGATGAACGCTTGAGCCACACCGCAACTGCACGGATTTTGGCACACCAGTTGGAAACTACAGAAATGTCATAAATCTTTTGTGCTGCTAGGTTGAGGGTGTGAGCAAAGCATCCCACTTTTAAAAAATCCAAACTTCTCAAAGCAACATCCATGTGGCTGCAGTTGTCTACAGTGGCAGCAATTATTTTCTCTGCTAAGTGAAATTGCTCCACAACGCTGGCTATGTCTTTGGCCACAACTGGTCCTGTTTGTGACTCATCAACCGCTTCAGTGCTCAGCCCATTCTGCTCCATTTTGCCTTTGTAGATGTAGTGGACAGTGACTGTGAGGAAGTGGTCCTGTGCAACACTGGTCCATCCATCACAGGTGATAGCTACCTTGTTAAGCTGTGCCAACTTCTGCAGGGGGTGGGACTCCTTCACCAGCAGCGATGACAGCTTGTCCATCATCCTGCTCTCTCCCACCACCTGCACTGGGTCAAGAGGGCATCCCAGGATGGAGCTGGCCTTCTTGATAAGTTCATCAAGTCTCTTCCTGCCTGCTGCTGAGATGCTGCTGCTCCAGCAGACTACTCCATAGAAAATGGCTGATGCCACCACAGAGTCATAGAAAGAAGTCAAGAGTGCCCCCTGCACTCCAAAGGACCTGAGCTTCCTCAGCAGATGAAGTCTGCTCTGACATTTCTGGTACGTTGCTGCAGTGTGATGAGTCCAGTCCAGTTTATTGTTCAGGTGAACTCCCAGGTACTTGTAAGATATCACCATCTCAATGTCCGTTCCCAGGATGTTCACCTGTGTGCAGGGTTGTTTTCGCCTGCGGAAATCCACCACCAGCTCTTCGGTCTTCCTGGTGTTGAGCTAGAGGTGGTTCCGCTGGCACCAGTCCACAAAGTCCTTAATAAGTTCTTTGTAGGCTCTGTCGTCCCCGTCCCTGATGAGGCCGACAATAGCAGAGTCATCAGAGAACTTTTGTAGATGGCTGTGGGGTGTTTGGTGGGAGAAGTCTGCAGTGTACAGGGTGAACAGGAAAGGGGCCAGGACTGTTCCCTGTGGGGCCCCCGTACTGCAGACTACCGTGTCCGACACACAGTCCCGAATCCTCACATACTGTGGCCGGTTGGTGAGGTAGTCAAGGATCCAGGGCGTGAGGTGGTGGTCCACCCCTGCAAGCTCCAGCTTGTCCCCCAAAAGTGCAGGCTGTATGGTGTTGAAATCAAAGAACATGATCCTCACAGTGCTTCCTGGCTTCTCCAGATGGGACAGTGATTTGTCCAGGAGGAAGATGATGGCGTCGTCCACTCCGATGCCAGGTTGATATGCAAACTGGAGTGGGTCCATAAAAGGACCCACCAGCGGGCGGAGATGGACGTCTTCATCAGGTGTGAAGTGAGAGCAACTGGTCTGTAGTTGTTAGGGTGAGGGATCTTTGGTACTGGTACCACTCAGGAGGTTTTCCACAACAGTGGCACTTTTCCCAGCTTCAAGCTCATGTTGAAGATGTACTCCACAATCCTGCACAGCTGGTCTGTACAAACCTGGTCTGTACAAACCTATTGAAGGTCGTCCACCCACGTCTGATCCCCGGCAGCCTGAGAGTCTGGTTTCCTCAGCCCTGAGATGGTTTTAAGGCTTTTCCAGACTCCACTGACATTTCCCTGCTGCAGCTGGTCTTCAATCTTCCTCCTGTAGCTGTTCTTCCCCTCTCTGATCTTCTTCCTCAGCTCCTTCTGCACAGCCTTCAGCTCCTCCTTGTTGCCTGACCCAAAGGCCCTCTTCTTCTCCTTAAGGAGAGCCTTTATGTCAGGATTAATCCAGGGTTTGCTGTTTGAAAAACACTGTACAGTCCTGGTAGGTACAGTGTTATCCACACAGAAGTTTATGTAGTCCGTTATGCAGCCTGTTAAACTGTCGATGTCTTCCCCATGAGAAACGCACAGTTCTTCCCACACAGTTGAGTCAAAACAGTCCCTCAGAGCCTCTTCAGACTCCTCAGTCCATGTCTTAACTGTGCGGGTTTCCACTGGTTGCCTATTAACAAGGGGCTTGTAAACAGGCAGGAGATGCATCAGGTTGTGGTCAGATCTTCCCAGGGGAGGGAGGGGGGATGACTTGTATGCCTCCTTGCTGTTGGCATAAAATAAGTCCAGTGTTTTATTGTCTCTGGTGTGGCAGGTGACATATTGTGTGAATGTAGGCAGTGTGGAGGATAGAGAGGCATGATTGAAGTCCCCAGAGATGAGGAAGAGGGCCTGTGGGTGCTGTGTCTGCAGTGAGCTTGTGACTGAGTGAATGTCACAAGCTGCATCAGCGTTAGCAGAGGGAGGGATTTACACAGCGAGTACAATCACCTGTGTAAACTCCCTCGGGAGGTAGTACGGCCTCATGCTAACTGGTAAAAGTTCGATGTCCTTACCGCAGACCTGTTCTGTGTGCCCAGAGTTACACCATCTGTCATTAACAAACACAGCCAGCCCTCCTCCTTTCCTCTTACCGCTCTCTTCCGTCCTGTCTGCCCGCCGCATTTGAAAGCCATCCAGGTTAGCGTCCGTGTCCAGGGTCAGCACCGTTGATGCTGCCGCCATGATGCTGCACTCACGGTAGTCCCTCTGATGCTGGGTCAGCGCCGTTAGCTCGTCCATCTTGTTGGGGAGAGGTCTTACTTTCCCAATGATGACAGACGGGAGGACAGGTCTGTAGCGTCTCCTCCTGCTACAGCGAGCAGCTCCGCCACGGCACCCGCGTCTCCTCCTCTTCAGCTCACGGGGGACATCGGCCTGCTCGAGCGGCGGCACTGCAACATTTCTGAGGGCCAACAGCTGATCCCTACTATAAACAATAGGGCCGCGTACAGGCTCCCCGCGGCGCCATCTTTCTTCCATAACATTTTTCACCTGAATGATGGTGACTCCACCGTTGAAAATGGATGGAGGTCTTTCACCACAAATTTTGTGACTGCCCTGTAAATTTCCTCCAACTTTTCTTTTGTCAATTGAGCCTTCTTGGCCAGGGTGAAGGGAGTCACTGCCATCAAACAACAAGAAGACCACTGCATGAGACAACTATGTCATGATTCTGTTTAAGTGCATACATTGTGCTGCCTAACCCTGGTGAAATAACTTAACGTCATTTTACTTTCAACTTGAATGTGGCGCATAGTGTAGCCCATGGTGAAACACAAGGTTGGCTAGCCTTTTCAGCCGACTGGTCTCATTTCTGATTGAATGCATAAATTACGTTTAATATGCATAAAAACGTGATGTTAAATGAAAGATCTGAAGTTAAACATTTTGCGATCACACGCACTTGAACTTTTGCATTAAGCAGAGACAGCTGACATCCAGCAGGAATTTTGAACGTAACACAACCAATTGATACACAATGCTAGCGGCGTTAGCTTGCCATTACAATGGTGTTTGCTACATCCTACATGCAAAATTAGTGCATTAATTTAACAACATTAAGTTACTCACCCGAAGAAGAAAGGCTGCTGTCATCATTATCTGTTATGTCTACGACACTGGCAGGGGTACACTGTACTACAAGGATGCTAACTCCGCTGGCGGCAGCAGATGTGCTTGGTGTGGGGTCTTGCAGGCTATCAAAGACGGTGCGTTTCTCGGTTTTAAAAAAAATGCCATGCGTCATCAGATGTTTAATCAAATTTGAGGTGTTACCTCCCTTGCACAATATTGCCTTCAAGCACTTGTTGCAGGTAGCTGAGTCTGTATCTTTTGACGTGATGTATAGCCAAACTTTTGAATGTTTTGCCCTAGGCATTTTGAAGGTTCACTTCCATCCATGCAGGTGAAAAACTGAGGTCACGTGTAGCGCCGGCATGGCAATAGTGCTAAGGAGGCAGTAATTAAAGATTTAGTGGCACCGAAATCTGCGATGCTTTTCGGTCTGGTTACTACCGTTTACGTCAGCACCGGTGCCATTATGGTACAGAGTATCGGTACCCATCCCTAGTCACGTGTACATTAATTCCCATCGTAGTCCCAGCAATACACATACATGCTGCTACCAGCGCACATGCAAACAGAAACACAAAGAGTTAATTTGGTACTGTAAAGACTATAACCACTTGTGTCAGTGAAGCTACACTGCTGAGGCTGCATATTACTCATCACCACACAGTATCGAGAAAGATTTTTTTGAGGGCCTAAACATGCTCCAAAACTAATGAAACTTTGCAAAAAATTCAAAAGTGGTGGAAGCTGTTTTACAGGTTTCAGACACAGGTGGGACAACATGGCTTGCTAGTGTCCGCTAAAATGCAGCCCCTTTGACAACTTGCAACCACATGTATGAAATTTGGTACATTTGTATTACAAGGCCAAAGTAAATGTTGTGCTCATTTTTGGCGATTTGCTTGTGTTGTACTTTAACACACTTGTACAGTACTACAGCATTAACCTGATCAACTTCTCATTTTGTCAGGGCAATCTTCACAACTTTGCAAATTTAATGTTAAAGGTGACATATAATGCTCATTTCTGCTTGTTGACATGGGTCCTTGGTGTCTAAATGGAATGTTAGTAACATGCTTTGGCCGAAAAAACCTAAGGATTGAGCACAGCAGGGTTGTTTACACACCAGTTTCACAGCCCTGCTCTAAGTGGCCGGTTTGAGTGCCTTTCCCTTTTATGCTAATGAGCTACTGCGTGCGCCGCCCACCTCTTCCTGCCGGGCGGAAGAAGTGAGGATGGCATCGCATGACCAAGGCAACGAGCGATACACAGCAACTTTCAATAAAGTTGGAAAAAAACAAACAAACAAAAAAAAATAACGAGCAATACACAGCACGACGCAACTTTTCTGTGTCCGTGCCTGCATATAACTGATAGTAGCACAGCAGACATGTAGCAGGTAACCCCTGTCTCCAGCTCTAAAACAAAGTATTGATTGCTTTACTGCAGATAACGTTTTGGTACTCTCAGGTCTGGTCTCTCATGCCAGCAGCTAACGCTACAGCTAACGCTACACGTAGTTAGCCATAGCGTTAGCTGTGTGTATACCAACACACAGTAAGTCGTACGACTGCCAAGTTACTCCTGGGCATCTAACACACTGTCCTTTAGCACAACATGCTAATTAATCAACATAGCTCACTGGCCGTAAATAACAGACCATTTCATACCGTCTCCTCTGCGTGTTCACAGCGGAATAGGAGCTCACCGTCCACTAACAACTGAGACAATTTCATACCATCTCCTCTGTGTGTTCACGGCGGAACAGGAGCTCACCGTCCACTAACAACTGAGACAATTTCATACCGTCTCCTCTGCGTGTTCAACGTTGATAACTTCACATGTAACGTTAGTTCAGCCTCATATTTACATCGATGGTTAGCGTTAGCTCATGTGCTAAACTGACCCTGGTTGCTGAAACAGTCCGGCGTGAAGTGACTGGCACAGACCATAACGCTTTTGCTCACTGAAGCTGGGACTTTTCCCAGATAAATGAAATGTAGCCACTTAGCTCTGATATCCTCTTTGGTAGGGAGGCGATGTAGCGAAACATGAGGATCCGTGCATCCGACGACAGAGCAGCAGTGCTTGGCTTTTGGGTTGTACAAAGTAGCGGTCAGGCTGTCGCGTACAAGTGAAGCAAGAAAGAGAAAATGGCAGATCCTCGTTCAGGTAGCTGGCGTAGTGTGGGAGGAGATACCCAGCGCGAGGGCCGGAGTATTCAAATGACCGGATCTGTTGCGTTTCACATGAAGTGCTGTAACTTAACTGTGTTTGGTTGAATCATCACCCAGCCTGAACACATTTACATGCCAATATGCGCTTACAGTCACAGCACCCCCAAGTAGCAGAAGGACATTTTTTAAACAATGAGGTCCTCCTCCTATCCTGATGATCAAACATGTTGAGAAAACACTTTAGAACTTCAGGATGCTGTATTGTGAAGACTGTGAGATTTTGTTGGAGGGCGTGGCAGTGGTGGCGCAGAAAAAGGTCAATGATTCACCTTAAACAGGAAGTTCATCTAACTTCACTATACACGGTCAAATCTGCCCCAAACTACACACATTTGATAAGAATCCCTGCCTGAATACATTAACATGCCAAATTTCACTTATGGTTGTAGCGCTAACTAGTGGCAACAGGAAATTCAATTTTTTAAACAGTGAGGCAGTGCTTCTAGCCGGATGACTGAAACATGCTGAGAAAATACTTAAGACCTTGCTGCTGTATTGTGAGCATTGTGAGTGTTTGTTGAAGGGCGTGGCAAAGGCAGATGAAACAGGAAATTACTTGTCCATTGTACATGGTTGAATCTGACCAAAACTTCACATGTTTGATGGGAGTCCTGGCCTGAAGACATTGACATGCCAAAAATCTGTTAGAGTCAGAGCGCCACCTAGAGGCAACAGGAAATGACTTTTCTATACTTCTTACAACAGCCAATTCAGTGAACATATCTATCGCAACCACATCTACAAAAAAGTTTCTTGGTGCCACTACCTTAACTCAAAACAAAGTCAGCTGTTTGGTTTTTTTTTCTCATTTTTCGCGATTTGCACGTTTATTTTAAAAAAACTTCTACAGATTTAACCTGATGAACTTTTAAATTTCACAGGCCAATCTTAACACCTTTGTGATGAAAAATGATTAAAAACTCGAGTTTTGGTTCTACAGTGGCATGGCAGTGGCATGGCAGCTCGTCATAAAGCAGAAAGTTGTTGTAACTTTACTGTACATGGTCGAATCTGCACCAAACTTTACACGTTTTGTAAAAGTCCCAGCCTGAACACATTTACATGCCAATGTTCAGTTGCACTCATGCCCCTATTGGCAGCAAGGAAAAAAATGTTTTTTTAATCTGTGAGGTACTACTCTGGGCCAGATGACCACATCTGTCTCACACATGGCGAGAGAACCCTGAAGACTTAAATTATGCTTTGTTGCAGAGATTGAGTTTTTGTTTTCACCATGGCTGTGTTACAAAGACTGCTGTGTCGCCTTGAAAGCGGAAATTGCTATAAGTCTACTGTATGGTCGAATCGGCCCATAACTTCACGTTTGATAAGAGTCACAGCTTGAACACGTTGATATGCCAAAATTCGCTTACAGTCACAGTGCCACCTGGTGGCAACAGAAAATGACATGTTTTTATACTTTTCTGTACACCTCAATTTTTGTGAGAAAAGGCTTTGATGATGGTATAAAGTCAAGATTCTGAGTTCTCATTAGGTGCCGATGCAGTTGCAAGGACTTACTCACCATGAAACCACTTATGCATAAATGGTCTAATCTTTCCCAAACTTCGTATGTTTGAACAGTCCTGACCATACCACCTCTACATGCCAATTAAGCAGTAATGAACCAGCCCTCAAATGTCGGAGCGTGCAGCAGTCCTGACATGCACAGGGGTGCGAGGGCCCATTCATCACTGCTTGCAGTTTTTTAATTCAACCATGTATTTTCTATGGTTAAATTGTCATGCAAATGAAAGGTCATGTTCTCAATCAGAGCTTATACACTGTTGCTAATAGTTGTGGTCAGACAACACTTGGTATGAGCAGCTAGTTTGTTTGGGCCTGCTAACATAAGAGTTAACATACACAGTGTTGAAGTTTGGCATACATTTAGTATAATGAGTATAATTTCTGGCATTGATCTTAAAGTACAATCCACCTTGTAATTAATCGAATATTTCACCTTGAATCAAAGTGATAGGCTGACAGAAAAACAGACAGAACATGACCATTCTGCAATTGTTATGCTGTGTTGTTTTCTTTTAATCGCAACTTGTCTCGTTTAGCTAAAAGCATGGCTTGAAGTCTGTTTCACTAGAGTCACAACTCTGGACACAGGTTCCAGAAGAGAATAGTAAAAATCAGAGAAGATACACAAGTAGGCCCACACAAGATGTACTGCTATGATCACTCTTGCTTATCTGGAGATGATGTAAGTAGAAAGCACTCTTAGTGTGCATACCGCTGACAAGGCAACACAATCCTATTTAACTTGTGTAAATGTTAAGAAATCTTCCAACATCTCTGGATCTGTGTTTACCTTGCCAGACGGCTGGATTTGCAAGATCACATGATCGTGTGATCTTGTAAATCCATCTTGCCAGGCTTCAAGTCATGCACTTGCCACTGAACATACATGAGCTGTGTGAACTACTAGCAGCTATGGGCGTGGTTTAGGATAACTCCCCATGAGTCCAACATATCACACATTTTTAGTACTATACATCACTATACACAGTTTGGTTTTTACAGTTATTTGACCTTGTTTCATGGCATATTACCTTATCACTACCTCTCAATGTGATGCCTTTACTGATTTTGCTGTCAATGCAATGGTTTGGAACCCTGGAAAATAATGGTTTTACAATACATGCCAGATTGTAGTCATCAATATAATGTCAGTTTGAATATAATGCTTTCTTACATTCAATTTTGTCTGTCACTCTCTCATCTCATTTGTTATGCAGCACTCACATTTGGTTCATACAGTAACCTTCCACTATATGTGGATTCTTATCAGATGGATGACGAGCACACACACAGACCATGGTGTACACCAGAGGTCACTAATAGGCTTTCCGAGTCCAAACCCAGACGCTGTCCTATCCAGACCCAGACCCATAATTGACAACAAAAACAGAGCTTTTAATCAAGGTGGGACTCTTTCGTGTTCATTTTTCCAATGGGCAGTCCAAAACCAGTCAGTCTCATGTTCTGAGACCATGGCAGTTATTAAAAGCAGCAATGTGAAGCACCACCAAGAGACAAAGCAGCAAACGTACCCACTCAAATCAGAATTTAAGGGCATGGGCCATACAGGCAACCTTCTGCACTACCAACATTATTAAAACAAGCTACACATGTGTATGAGGATAGCCCTGACACCATTCCAGTCCAGATATAATCATGGCAGGTAAAACTAGAGCTCACTTCTCTCACTGGGTGGGATATAAGGGAGAAAGAAAGACTGTTCAGTTATGATGTGTTGAGATGGTTTATTTTAAAGTTGGTTGAGACACATTTTTCATGCAGAATTGTACATTATTTAATTTGACAGTCAGTTGTTGACTACATACAAACATTGATACAACTATTAGGCTACTTCAATATACAGTATACGGCACTGAATCATACTGCGAGTTAGACATCATTTTCTGAGCCATTGCTTAAGGAAATCTTCTGTAACTAGACCTCTTTGAATTTTAATTGAATACCCCTGGTGTACACTATGTGTGTGCTATGTTTCTTGGGCAGCATATCATGGCCTTCTTGGGTGGCAAACCCTCCTACATAACAGCTGGTCATGCTTGCCTCCAACAGAGCCGGTGGGCAGATTGGCAAAACAACTTAGTGAGCTCTGCTAGACAAAACTGTTGATGCACAATGTTAGTGTGTGACTACAGCTGGTAGTTTGGACCAGTGGTTTCCAACCTTGTGCCACCAAGCCCCACTGGTCTGCATCCTTTCATTCCAACCAAATTTTCATTTTACTGGTGAACCAGATAAGAACACATGAAGCAATACTTAATGAGCCTTGCACTAGACTCTGTTCAGCTAGTTCTCAAGAACCCAAGTATGTGCTCGTGTTCCAAATATGTATGGCTAAAATCAATCATAAATAGGTGTGTTTGAGGTGTGTTTGGAAGCCTTTTTTTTTTTCTTTTTTCTTCTGTCACTTTTAAATTGTGATGAGGAATGAAGGTACAGGACACTGACTAGTTGGTATTCATTACCATCCTTATTTTAAAAAATTACTGATCCAAACTTTTTTGCTTACCACTAATCATTTTAATATTTATTTGATTTTAGTATTACTAACACTATATAGACATGTTGTGCACTAAGTTTGGTGGAGATTTTTCTCTCATTGTAAATAGCTTAAAATACATCTATCAAGCCAATTAAATTATGTGAGGGTTAACAAATAAAAATGAAACAGTAATTTTGACAGTTAAAACATTGAAACCACTTTTAAAATAAAAGGGATTGTTACAGCTCAGTGCCGGCACTTGTTTAGGAATATACAGTAGCAGCAGAGCAGGGTTAATTAAAAAAAGCTGCTGCGTTTTTTTCAGTGGCCTACCACCTTGTAGAGCTCCCTTGTGCTGTAAATAAACATAATGAAAAGTGTGTCATTATGGCAATTTAACTTCATGCTTGTACATCTGTGTCTAATTTCCGAGTATGACACATCCTCCCTCCACTAATAGGACTGGAATGTCAACAACCATTTTTGCATACAGTCTCCTCATTTTCTCTGTCTCTGTTCTGCTCTCCTCCATCTGGGATTCTTTCAAAGCCTTCCATACCTCCATTCACTCTGAACCAATATATCTACTCTGTTAAGGAACTTTAGGTGAAAACACTCTATGTGCAATACAGAGACCAACAGGAATCTGGTCACCCATAAATAATTTATTTGTCATTACTGTGTCATTGATTAGGATTTGTTGGTGGTGAGAATGAAATTTCTGATCAGTGTAGAAGACCAAAATACTATATATGACCAGTATCTACAAAATCAGTTGTCCTCAATTTCAATGAGATAAAAACTGAAAGACAAAAATAATAATTTAAAATGTACAACATATATTCCAGATGAAAGAGTACAGTGTAAAACCCTGTTAGAAATAAACACAGTGAAATTTCAACAACATTTAATCTTAATTTTTTGGGTGGTGTGAGACACGTCAGATATTTATAAAAAGGCAATAAAATCAGGCAGCCAAATAGTGAACTATATTCCTGAGGACCACTTTCCACCCTCCATGTTTGCTTAATACAACAAGGTTAAACAGGTTCCTATAAGTTTGCTATTTTAAAAAATATTTTTTTACACATTTATTGATGTTGCTACTGTGGCAACCATGATATGTCAGCACTCTCTTTTGTATATGAATTATTTTTAATCATGACATAAATGTATGCATTTTAAAGGGGCACTATGTAGTTTTGGGGGAAGAACTTTTAATCAGACTTGAATCACAACTCAATGACTGAATAAACAAACTGTCTCCAAAGGGCAGAACAATTTCATTCATTTACTTCGTTTATATTTGCAGGACCCTTTTAAGTAGCCACCTCTCTAGCTTCAAGCAGCGTTCTGGGGACCTTATTACACAGGATAGTTTGTTTATTTAGTTATGGAGAGCTATCACATAAATATTGAGTACTGAGTACATTAATACTGAGTTTGTATTATTACCTTAATAACAATGTCATAAAATAATCATAGTGTTTGAGGCTTCAGCAAAACAGTTAAGCAATAGGTTTGCCTGGTTTTTAAAACCAAAACACTCCAGAAAGTAAGAATTTCACATCTCATTCAACCTGTATGTTTTTGTTTATTAATAATTTATTTATTCTCAGTATTATTAATTTAGCAGCTTGCAGGTACCAAAAAAGACAGGGCTGTCAACAATAAACATTCCCCTGCTAGTCCTAGGATCTTCGACTTTGCTTATAGAATCCTTTAGGAATTCTGTGAGAAAATGTGGTTTCTTCAGGATTTTCACATTCCTACTGGACCTGGGTGCTAAGAGTATCGCCGGAAAAAAAGTGTCCTGTGGCCTGTTACAGCCACTCAGAATGAAGTCTATTCAGGTGTCGCTGATGTACTTCGACTCCTGTTGCTTTTTCTTCCTCAAGAAGAAGGCCTCTTTCTTTTTCTCGACAGCCTTCTCAGAGACTTCAGCCTCTTTCACACATTCTGGATCCTGTATAGAGGAAGAGGGACTCCTCTTCCACAAGTTCTGGTTCCTGTAAGACACGGAGGGACTCCTCTTCCACAAGTTCTGGTTCCCATAAGACACGGAGGGACTCCTCTTTCACAAGTTCTGGGTCCTGTGAAACAGCAGAGGACACCCCCTCCTGCTGGCACACATGGTCCTTCAGCTCTTGCATGAGACATTTTCTGTGCGGAGGACTGATTGGCCTCTTCCTCAGCCTTGAGCTTCGCACCAAGCTCAGCATTTTTTAAGGTTTGATCATGGAGTTAGATTTTCAGATCGATGTCATCAGACTTCAGGTTGATGTAAAGAGAGTTCTCCAGCTCAAAGGAGAAAAAAAAGAGTTTTTACTGCTCAACTTTCTGACAGTAAACATTCTGCTCCAAAATCATTTCCTGAACCTGCTTCTTGTGCTCTGACACTGTCCTGGCATGAGAGTATAGGTGTATCTTGACCTTCTCCTGTCACAAACTCTTTAATGCTGCTCTGATTAGTTGTTTCACGGTGAGGTAACCAATTGCAGCAGAGTGTCCCTCCCCTGTCCCAATCTCATCGTGTTCTCTCATCAACCTTTTGACAATGTTCATAGATTCAGAAAATATTTAGCACTGAGCTTGTTCTACATTTATATGCTCTGATTAATAAATGTATTCTTTATTTTGAAACAGTATCCCTTATGTTGTCATTGCATGAGTGAATTAATTAATTTTATAATATAACAAAAAAAATTGCCCAAAAGATGTGGAAATGCATGGGAACAGATTTGTAAACCCTGCGAACGGATTTGTGAACCATGCTCCTGGATTCACAATCCGAATTAGGAATTAGGAATTAAAAAACTTGTTTTTAAAAAATCTTAAAAACATAAACATAAAACATACTTGGACATATTGCCCGGATGTGGTCTTTCATCATGATGAACCTCCCGTAAAACCTGGAAGGGGACACTTTTGGAGTAGGCAATAACAGACAGTGTTACTGCAGTAAGGTAGGTTGAGTGATTGTTTATTCAAAACTGCCAAAGTGCACTTCATACCGTGAATATTTTTTCACTGAAAATGTCAGAGCGTATGCAAAAGTATGGCCATATCACATTTTAAAATGTGACAGCCCTAGGCCTTAGGCCAGTAACTGTGTTGTCCCTTTCCTGCCTGTGCTCCTCTTTTCAGGTTCTTCCTGATGGTCTGGACCCACCCACCTCATTGAGGAATTGGTGTCACCTGTTAAGAGCCTTTATAGGCCAGGTGATTCCAAGATGGCTACCTCTCTCCATCCTGGAAGGCTGGTGCCTTTTTGGGCACTCCATGTTGGTCTTGTTTAGGTTGTGATTATGTTCAGTTAGCCTTGGTTCATGTTAAATAGTTTAGGTTAGCACCCACAGTTTCATTGCACCCAACACCCATCTTTCACTACTGACGTTACACCTCATAGTTTGCTTCTGTTGAGTTATCTTTAATAAATTATTTGGTTTACTTAAGCATATATTGTGTGGACCTCCCTTCTTTGTTGTGCTCCTGATTGACATAACAGAAAGCATAAAGGTTAATATATATAATATAATCCAACGTTGGTGTTTCTTATCGCAGACGACACACAGATGTGACTTTCTGCTAAGACCTGGTGACCCAAAAAGCCTAGCTGCTGTTTTTAACTGTGTCAATGATATTAAATGTTGCATGGCACAACATGTTGAATAACTGAATAACTCAAAATCAGAAATCATACTTTTCAACTCCCCACACCAACACATTAGCATCATTGAAAGTACCCATGGTCCCTTATCTGCAAATATGAAGCCTACTGCTAGAAATACTTGTTATGATTGATTCATGTCTTTCATTCAAACCACACATCAGAACTGCTCTGTTTGTGCATTTAAGAACAATCTTCAAAATCAAAGCAATACTGTCACACTCCGACCAGGAAAAATGTTTTCATGCACTGATCTTTTCTTGACTGGACTGCTGCCACTCCCTACTGTCCAGAATCGACCAAAAGTCCCTCTCTCCCCTCCAACTCGTCCAGAATGCAGGTCTGCAAAGTGAAAAAGTCCACGCCAAAAGGAGTTACTCTCTCTCACAAAAAAACTCTCTTGCACTCCCTTAAATGCCTGGTTTGGAGTCGAGCCTTTACTTCCGTATTTTATGTGCGTCACTATGCAACAGGTGATACATATATTAAAGAATATATACAGTCCAGTCAGTCAGCAGACCTACAGTTGCTACTGTGATGTAGAGAAATTACAAAGTTAAAAACGTTATATTTCAAATATAAGTTACCACTCTGAAATGTCCTGCTCCAGTCTTGGTTGTTCTGCCTGTGTTTCAGTATCAGAATCAGACCCCATATGAGCCTATTTGCAGCCTTGCAGTACAAGCGTGCACTCATGACCTCACAAACACAAATACAGCAAAAATGCGTGCATGAACATGTATCTCTTATGTCTTTACCACTTTTCCAGCATTTTATAAAAATGTGACTATTATCTGCTCAGTTATTGTTAAAGCCAGAAACTCCATTTGAATATTAATATTCCCCATACATTTCAGTTCCATTCATTGTAACTGACTCTTTCCTCCTTCTCAAGATAAATTTGAGCCAATAATGCAGGTTAGCTCCTAGCCTATAATATATTTTTGAAACCTTCATTCTCACCCCGCTATTATGACTCTTCATACTTCTTCAGATGCGTCTTCAAATATGTTAAATCCACCAATTCAGCTTGCTGTTAGCTTTTCAACAAAACCTTTAAAAAGTTCACATTTTTGGGAATCACATGACGCAATGCGAGAGAAGGCCACGGTGTAGTCCACACCGCTCTGCCACTTTTACCCTGTTTAGAGATTTTTAACCAGAGAAATTAATACTGCACTTCGTGGATGAACAGTCTGCGAGAGGGGAAATGTCGAAACTCTCTAAGTCCCCGGCCTGCAGAGATATTAAAAGACATTTACCTTCACATGGACCCGACGCCCCGCAGGACCAAGATGGCGACAAACACACAGATGAACAACAGCTATGGGATATAAGCCGGGACATTGTTAATGTTGCATAAATGTTACCGAAGACCTCCGTTGATTTAGAGGGGCTGGCTGAGATACATCGGGCTACGGTGTCAGTGGAGTCAAAGCTTTCTACCCTAATCACAAGAATGGACGAGGTGGAGAAGCAAGTGGACTATCTAGATGCAGCCGAGAGGGAGAGGCACGCTAACCCGCCAGCTAGCAAGACAGATCTGGAGCAACTCTGGGAAAAGTTAGACGACATGGAGAATCGGTCGAGGCGCAACAATGTCCGCTTTATTGGGTTCCCAGAGGGTAAGGAAGGAAGAGATGCAGTAAAGTTTCTGGAGGAGCTGATTCCAGAATTGCTGGAAATACAGGGAAAGCACGAGATCGAGCGCTCACACAGAGTCACCGGTCAGCAGCCCAGACCAGGAGACATACCCAGACCATTACTTGCAAAGTTCCTGAGATTATTGGACAGGGACTCGATGCTACGTGCGGCAAGAAACAAATGCAAGCTGAGCTGAGAAAATAACGACGTAATGCTTTTCCCGGATTACTCCAGAGCCACGCAGATGAAGCGTGAGATATTTAAAGAGTGCAAGGCTGCACGAGTGGGAGGTGAGCTTCAGGATGCTGTATACTGCTAACCTGAAAATTCTGATTCCAAATCCTGCTATTAGGTCGCAATCCGGGGACATAATCTCTCCGACAGTAGACATTAATAAGACTTTTAAAGAATTCTATATTGATTTATACAGCGCTAGGTCTACCTCCTCTGAATGGGAAATTGAAACATTTTTAGAGCCGCTAAGGCTCCCAAAATTGACAGAAGAGCAGAGAACATATTTGGATTCAAATGTAACCATGGAGGAACTAAGAGAGGTATTGGTGCCCTTCCTGCAGGGAAGGCACCAGGGCCTAATAGCTACACAGCTGAATTTTTTAAGAGCTTTGCAGCAGAGTTGGCTCCGGCCCTGATGCAGATGTATAAAGAGGCACTGGAGGGGGGCACACTGCCACCAACCTTGAGGCAAGCACTGATTAGCTTGGTTCCTAAAAAGGGTAAAGACCCAGGTGACTGTAAGAATTACCGCCCAATTTCCTAATGCAGTAAGATGCTCAAATAATCTCTAAAATACTAGTGAACCATCTAAAAAGGGTAATTACATCTATAATTCATCTGTGGTCATAGCTCCTCTGATAATAAAAGACGTTTTATTAATATCATGTGGTCGGTGGCTGAGATCCAGTCTCCGATAGCAGCCGTTCCCGCGATGCCAAAAAGGCATTTGATATGGTGGAAATTGGGCTATTTACTGAAGATCTTGGAGGCGTATGGGTTTCGCAACACTTTCATGAGGTGGATTCAGATATTATATAAGCACCCAGAAGCTGCTGTTCAAACCAACGGGCTTATTTCTGATTGTTTTGCTCTGGGACGAGGGACTACACAGGGCTTGTCCCATCAGGGCGGAGCCCAACTTCCCAGGTGTTGCTGTAGGCTATAGGGTCAACTGGTCCAAATCAGAAGCTCTCCCTTTAACAGCTTACTGCCCTTCTACAGTTTTTCAGGTATATTATTTCCTCCTCTGTTGAAAAACTTGGTGAACTATTTCCACTATTACAGAAAATGTCCTGTGATCTCAATAGATGGTTCATCTTTTTATCTATCGATGGCAGGGAAGGTCAATGTGATCAAAATGAATTATTGCCCAAATTGAATTATCTCATCCATTCTCTTCCACTGGAGGTTCCCTTTTCATATTTTAAGTGGTTTGACAGAATAACTAAGACATTCATCTGGAAGGGTAAACGACCAAGATTACATATTAGTAAACTACAGAGGCCAGCTGATAAAGGGGGTCTGGGACTACCCAAAATGTTGTTTTATTACTATGCTTTCAACCTAAGGCACCTAGCTCATTGGACACTCCCTACAGAGAGGGCCCCTTCCTGGTATTGTATTGAGCAATCTGTTCTCGCCCCTATATCACCTTTGCAATGTCTTTCTATCAAATTGGCTAGAGAAGCAAAAACACATCCAATAATCTCTCATCTAAAAATGTTATTGATTAAAGTTGTAATGTTTGACTTAGTTCCTTACTTGAACTTCTTTTCGAGTATCTGGCTGAATCCAAAATTATGTATCAATAAATCCCCTTTCCTTGGGAACGACTGGCGGGGAAAAGGAATAGCCACATTGGGTGACTTATATCACAATGGAATTTTGAAATCTTTTGATGATTTATCGCAGCAGTTTGGTATTCACAGGTCTCAATTTTTTTAGATATCCTCAGCTTCGCCATTTACTCTCAGGGTTTTTTGGACCCAATACACTTGCTCCTAAGGATGCAGGGTTATTAGAGGAGGTTCTAGTAATCTATGGAAAAGGTCATGAGGCAGCTAAATTTTATTCCATGATGATTAAGAACCTGGGTAATGGGGCTTTCACGGCTCTCAAGGGGCATGGGAGAAGGATTTGAACCTGACATTAAATAATGAGGATTGGGAGAATATCTGCAAGAATATTAGAGCGCTGTCGACAGAGGCAAAGATACGTTTAATTCGGTTTAAGATCATTCATCATTTTTATTGGACGCCATCCAAATTGTGTAGACTTGGGTTAATAGATTAGCCAAAATGTTGGAAATGCAAGTCCGAAGAAGGTCACTTGATCCACGCTCTATGGTCCTGTGATAAGATTCAGGAATTTTGGCAGAGAATATATACAAATATTTGTGAGGTTTTAGAGACCCAAATACCATTTGACCCCAGATTATTTGTGTTAGGTGATGGATCAGTACTATTGGGAAGGGATAAACATGTAAATAATTGCGTCCAGACTAGTATTATGATAGGTAGACAGATGCTTCTAGACATTGGAAGGGCGAGGAAATGCCATCTTTACAGGAATGGAATGCAGAGATGGCAAGAGTGGCTACATTCGAAAGGATGTCCTATAAACAGTTTGGAAGGTTGGAGGTATATTCTAAAAAGTGGGGCAAATATTTAACCTTTCTAGAGGGAGCGTGACTTGGAACTTATCACGGGGAGAGTCGCAAAACAATGCTTTCTTTGATTTGACGTGTTTTGTGTTGTTTTTTTTGTTTTGCTTTCTGAAATTATGCAATGACAAAACACACTTGCTATGTACTAGTTTACTGTGCTTGCTCAATTTGATTATGTATGTATTTATACATATGTCTGGTGGATTGAGGCCTGGACTTTTTGGAGAGCCTCTGCACAGTGCATAGGATGGAAATCTCAAAGTTGACAACCATGGACAAAATATCAGTAGTGGCAAGCTGTTGTTGGGGGTAGGGAGGGGGGGGCGTTGATTGAACTTGCTGTACTACTGTAAAACCTTAATAAAATGTTAATCACAAAAAAAAAAAATCATGCTTCTAGCTTTAAAAAAAAAAGTTCACATTTTTCAAATGTTCCTGGCATTATTCAAAGTTTTTACAGCCACCAATGTGGATTTGGTGTCAGCTTTTCAACAGCCAGCATTCACAACTGCAAGTTCTTCAGAATTTGATTACTTTACTTTAATTTGGTAATTATAATAATAATTAAACTGCTAATAATCAAACCTATTCCTACTGTGTCCGACAACCCACTGACAGCATTTGTTGACAGTGGACTAACACTATACACCTGCACACTTCAAAAGTTTGTTGCACAATGTGAGATTTTCAGGTTATTAACTAGCATAGTAAGTTATTGCATGTGTTATATGCCAACACTTCAACACACAACAAGTGATCGAGTCCCTTAAACTTTTTTCTTTCAAATCTGTTGTGAAAATGTACAGACAGCTACTTTCATCTAACTTAAACTACATCAGATTAGCTAAATTAATTAGCTATTTCATGTTTTATCTTATTTTGCTAACAGAAAATTGACATGTTATGGAATATTTGGAAGTCATAGATGTAGCACTTGAGTGGTGTCATATATAATGCAGTCTGACATTCATGCAGCTCTATGGTATGTTGAACATGCCATGGCAGTAGTTTAGTCCTCACAGTGGTTTAATGAGTGGCACACATAAACAGTTTTAAGTTGTTAGAGCAGCATGATCAGAGAGGCACAACTCTGCCAGTCTCCCAGTCATCATGATCTCTCTAAATATTTACCCACGTACCACCTCAGCCATTTACAGGGACAGAAAAAAACAACAGTTGCAAAACACAAAGCAGCAGCATGCCTTCTTTCTGTTGCAATGGGTTGGGAAGGGTGGAAACAGTCTTGGCTCTCTCTCTCTCTCTCTCTCTGTGTGTGTGTGTGTGTGTGTTTTTCTATGTTGGGGGTGTCATGCCTTGATGTTGACTGAGAAATTGTCTGAACTTAGACATGGAGCAATTTGTGGTGGGTTTTTAGAGTGAGAAAAATAAAGAGAAGAATGAGGAAAAAGCAGAACTTACATCTGAGCAGAATTTGTTTTGTTGTGATAACAAAATCTAGAAGAAGAAATATATTAAAGACATCCACTGAAACAACATTCAGATAATAGGATGCTAACATTGTCACATAGAGCATCAAGCAATGGTAGCGCATACAGATGTAGCAGCTGGCAGCTCATTTAAAACTGGCTCTGTTGGTAACACTTTACAATAACGGGAAATTAATTAACATTAGCTAATGTAGTAATAACCATTAACTAATGACCAATCCATAGTTAACAAAACAAATGTGTCCAGTAATTATTTACCAATGGTGTTCATGTTAAAGTGTTGATTCATACGTTATTTAATTACTTATTAATAGCAACAATAATAACAAGGATACATCAATAATGATTAATTATCAATCAACCAATCAATCAATCAATCAATCTTTATTTGTATAGCACCAACAACAAAAAATCATCTCATGACACTTTCCAAATTGAGGAGTTCTGGACCATACGCCTTGATTAACTTACTCACAGAGACCCAACATTTCCCCCATGAGCAAGGATTGGCAACAGTGGTGAGAAAAAACTGCCTTTAAACAGGCAGAAACCTCAAGCAGAACAGCACTCAATGGTGGGCGGTATCTGCCTTGACCAGTTGGGTTGAGAGAGAGAAGGAGAGGGGGAGAGAGAGGGAGAGGAGAGAGGGGGGGACAGAAGCCACAACAGTAATAACATCTTTATTAATTTAGATATGAATAAAATAGTACTAAAAATATACTAATAAAAATAACAATGATGATGGTGATGATAGTAGGACTCAAGCAGGACCACAGCAGCAGAACCACTATCCATGAGAACCTGCAAGACAAGAGAGCACAGAGACTCCAGTGAAGAAGCCAAGTCACTAACATGCATTAATGAGACATCAGTGTGTACATTAACAGTTAACTGATGTGCCAAGTAATCATTTAGTAGCTGTTAGTAGTTTCTTGATAGTAAAGACATTAACAAGGATGCATTAAATAACATAATTAATGGAGTAATAACTGCTAACCTGCAATTAATCGTTAATGTGTCAAGTCATCATTTACTTATGGTACTTGTGTTAATTAAGGTGTAAATTCATACATGTTTTCATAGCTAATTTACAGTAAAAAAAAGTTTACATAAATTAACATTAGGTAATGGAGTAATAACTATTACCTAACAGTTAACTTACATGTGAAGTACTCATTTACTAATGGTGTTCAAGTTCATTCCTGTGTTAATGCATACATTATTTGATCGTTTTTCAAGATTCTATTTACAGTTATTACAATAGTACTGATACATTAGTTTATGGAGCAATAACCATTTACTTACAGTCAGTTCATAGTTAACTAATGTTTCAAGTAATCATTTACGAATTGGTCATCTTAATTTAGGTTTTAATTCATACATAATATAACGTTTGTAGAGTTAATCCAATAGAAATGTTAATTAATTAATACATTGCATTAGTTAGCACTAACGAACTAAATTAACCAGCAGTTAAATCATGTGCCTGTTTATAATTCACTAATAGTGTTCGTGTCAACTATTCATTATTATTTGATGAAGATTATATTAACATTACTTAATACAATAATAAGCATAAAGCAATGGTTATGGTAGTTGCTGTAAACCCACTGTGCATGGCCCAATATGCGCCAAACTTCACACGTTTGGTAAGTGTCTTAACTTGAACAAAGGTACATGCCAATATTCTGTTGCCGTCATAGAATCCCCTACTGGAAGCATCGAATCAAAATTTTTAAGGAGTGATGTACTCCTGGTCGGATGACCAAATCTGCCTCAAACATTTAAGACCCTGATTAGGCTGTATTGTGAACATGGTGAGTTTTTGTTTGATAGGGGTCCTGCCCTGAAGACATTAAGTTGCCAATGTTCTGTTCTCGCCCCGATGTTAGTGGGGTTGCCAGGGCCCATTCATCACTATTTACAGTCTTAATTAGGGCCTGAGCACAGACTGGTATGAGGACCCTCTTGAAACACAAGGAATTATTATTCCAAAAGTTAAACGTGGTGGAATTTTAAGTATTTTATGAGTTTCAGCGATGGGCAAGGCAAAATGGATTGCTAGCGCCCCCTAAAATGCAGCCACTGTGACAATTTTCATGTGTGAAATTTGGTACACATGTATGGCACTATGACGTACAAAATAGTTTCTTGGTGCCATGACCTAAACCCAAAAGGTAATTTACCGCTCATTTTTGGCGATTTGCATGTTATACTTTAACAAACTTGTCATACAGCTTTAACCAGATCATCTACAAATTTTGTCAGGGCAATCTTAAAAAAACTTTGCAATTACAAGTCATTAAAAGCTTCAGTTTTTGTTGAAGGCCATGAAGGCCTCCTCCTAGCTGGATTACCATGTCAAGCTCGAACATGGTGAGAAAACTCTTAAAGCTCTGGTCTACGATCTAAGAAAGGTTTGAAAAAAGCACCACCCCCCCCACACACACACACCCCCCTCCCCTCTGTGCTCCTTAATCCCTCCCCTCCGAGCTCGTATCGCTCTCCCCTCAGAGCCTCTCGCGACACACCCCCTCCAACAAGCAACAAGAGCAACAAGCCGGCAGAAACCAAATACAGCCCAGCTTTGAATGCGGAGTAACGATGTCAGATTCACAGGTAAAGTTATTACAATGCACGTTGAAACTCACGTAAATCTTGTAAGTCTTTATAATGTCCACAGCTAAGCTCCACAGCCTAGCTAGCGTAACGTCATTAGCATGTTACAGCTACGTTACGTTACAGCTAGGTAATAAGTTACAACAGCTAAGTTAGCCACTTTTAAAAGTTATTGAGGGCCAAGAGACTAACAGATGCTGCCGTCAGCTTTCATCACAACGATCGCTTCCACATTGTGGCTGAAAAATAAACCTTCATGAGCCTCGGACCAGCTGTGTGTGTCCCAGCTGTTGTCTGAGTAGCACCAGACCGTGACACAAACGTGCCCGTAAACCGTAATCTCTTGTTTATGACAGATAGGACACACAAATACACACATCGTAACGCGTTTACGATAATCCATCATATTGATTTAGCAAAGGCTTCGTTGAAAACAAACGGACAAGACCGGGAGGAGGGTTAGCAAAACAGTTGAGTAGTGACCGGGCGATAGGTTGTTATGGAGAAATAAATCCAGACAAATAAAATAAAAATCCAGAAATAAATCCGAAACCCCAACGCGAATCATCCCTTCATTCATCTTACTTGCTGCTTCATTTAGCTGCCACGAGCAAATAAATAGGCTGATTTGGTGTAAACATGATAGCAATGTTAGCTTGTTGTTAGCTTACAATGCTAGCATAGAGGCTAACGTCTCCGTCGAACAAGTAAACAAGTGTTGACAATACTGCAGAGACAGACACCGTCTAATAACACAGAAACAAACTAACGGCAGCTTTCACAGTCATAAGCAGCATCGACATGAAAGTTATGTGTCACAACATCCACAAAAAAGAGAGAATGGATTTATTTGGTTCCTTTTACTCTTCACATTGTGTAGGTGGTACTATTGGGTCATAACCACCATCTAAATGATGTTAATAATAATAACAAATCTTTCTTTCAAATCGTAGACCATAGCTTTAAGACCTAGATGATTCTGTGTTGTGAAGATTGTGAGTTTTCGTTGAAGGGCTTGGCCATGGCAGTGCCACGAAAGATGATTTGGCACTATAAAACGGGGTATTGCTATAACTACAATTTACATGGTCAAATCCGCACCTAACTTCACATTGTTGATAATCTGTGCACATATCTATCATATCACATCGACAAAAAATTGTCTTGGTGCTACTCATTTTTGGCGATTTGCATGTGCATTTGCATTGTATTTTGACAAACTCCTCCTACATCTTTAACCTGATCAACTTCAAATTTTCACTGGCCAATCTTAACACCTTTCTGATGTAAAGTTATTAAAAGCTTGAGTTTTCATTGACCCATGGCAACACAACAAATATCAGTAATTCGCTATAAAACAGTCCCATTGTGAACACATCTACATGCCAATATTTGCTTATAGTCACAGCGTCCCTTAGTGGGAAGCCTTTTTTGAAGACTTAGATCCTCAGTGAGGTCCTCCTCCAAGCCATATTAGAGAAGATTGAGAGTTTTTGTTGAAGGGTGTGTTTTTGTTGACCGCCAAAGGTCAATGATTTACCTTGAAACAAGAAGTTGATGTAACTACACTACACATAGTCGCATTTTTACTTATATGTACTTCTGTGAGCAGGTTTAACTAATCCACCTCAAATTTAGTCAGAAAATCATGATGGTATATGTTGAAGATTCTGAGTTCTCATTGGATGTTGATGCAGTAGCAAGGAATTATTCACCTTGAAACAGGAAGTTATAAGAACTTATGTGTAGATGATCCAATTTTTCCAAAATTTCATGTTTGACTTATTGATTTTGATTGATTTGCCCAAAACACACACTACATGGCAATTTGGAGGTACAGTTGTTGCACCACCAACTGGCAACAGGAAGTAAGCCTTGTCTAACAATTTTACGGCGAGTAATTTTACCTAAACGTATGAAATTTTGAACAGGTGTATCACACCTAGACCTACAATAAAGTCTATTGACACCATAACATAAACCCAACCAAAAGTCTGCCATTTTAAATTTAGGGGTAATTTTTGGCGATGTACACCATTGTATTTAATGAATTCCTCTTATAGCTTTGACTTGATTGACGTCAAATTGTATCTATCTTAATACCTTTGTGATGAAAATGTATTAAAAGCTTAAAGGGGAACTACCGTTTTTTACAACCTGGACCTTATTTCTAGCATAAAATACGATCATTTACTCACCCAGATAACTTTGGTGTCATTTGGCGTTGTTTGGACGAAATTAGATCCAGTGGAGCGCCGTGTATGTCCATATAATGCGAGTGATCCGGGCACTGAAGCGCAGCCTCTATGAGCATTATCTGCCGCGAAACTAGCTCATTTCACCAATATTTTGTTATGATACGCTAGTGCTATTCCCCTCTGAGTCCGGGCTCGTCTGTTGTCAACATCCGGGGTCTGTAGGTTGACCTACTACCTCTGACCTGGAAGATGTCATCTCTGAGCTGTGCACACACCCACGACAGCCGACTTGTTTACCTGTAGCTGCTACTGCTAGTTTGACCCCGGATGTTGATAACAGAGAAGCCCAGACTCAGAGGGGAATAGCACTAGCGTATCATGACAAAATATTGCTGAAATGAACTCAGTATCATCCTCATACCTTGATCTCTGTATCTCCCTCTTTAGCCTTTCCTTCCTTCCTGTGTCTTCAGCTTTTCCAGCCCATCAGCTCCTTCCCTGTTCCTAGTGTTTTTCCATTTATTTCCCTCACCTGTGTTGCTCCATCTCACTCCACCTGCACCTCATCCCCTGGATAGTTTCACCTAAGCCTCTTCCAGTGATTTCCAGTGTCTTCCAGTATGTTCCTGGGTTTCTGACCCTCGTGTTTTTACTGAGTTGCACTTTGTTCTTCTAAGTTGGTACTTTGTTTTAGTTTGTGTTGCTACTTTGTGATTTTGGCATTTAGCACTTCTTGGTTTTTTGGAATCTAGGTTTTTGGATTATTTCAGCTTTTGTTAATGAAGCGTGCCTTTTGTTTCTTAATCCTGCCTGCCTCCCCGGTGTTTTGCATTTGGGTCCTCACCTTTTTACCACAAATTGTGACATGTGGTTTCCATAAATATACATGTTACATAAAATTTGTGTATATGTTATTGTCATGCTTACCCCCATTTTTTTTTAAGTTGAACTGCATTACATTGCATCAAACACTTAGTTCTTCATTGTGACGCTTAGAAATTAAGGTGATGTTTAGACCATGCAAGCAGTTTTATCTTATCGTGTTATGATCCAGATTGGAAAAAATAAACTTTCTGTCTGCATACATTAATTAATTCAATATCTTTTAAAAACACAGTAAACGCAAGTGCAGCACCACAGCATTTATCATTGTTTTGGTGGTTGGCCAGGAGAGATAAAAGAAATAGGTTGTATAACCTGGACCCTGCTTTTTTAATCATATTTCCATAACATTTGCATAATTTCCTGAGTATTTGCATTGCATTTGCATTCTGACTCTTAGCTGACCTTGGCAGCATAGTTCATATGTGCAGGGGAAAGCCCAGTGACTGTTACTCATTATACAATCAGGAAGCAACAACAGCAGCTGGCCAAGAGCCTGCAGCTACAAGGAGGGTAATCATACCAGGGAGGTTTTCTACCTGGCAGCTGAACTGAAATGAACAGCTGGAATTAAAGTTACTGAATTGTTCAAAACCATATTCTTTTTGTCAGCTCTTTGGTACAGTTCAGTCAGTGTTTTCATCAAATCCAAGGGAGAAAAACAGCAGTGAAAAGCCTTGAACTTGTGATGTTTCAAGTAATTGACGTCAGACAATAAATGGTAGATGTGGCAGCGATTTTGCCATTTACTGTTGAGTGCAAGAATTTACTCACAAAAATCAGTGACCTTGAAAAGTGCAACAGGACTGTATTTTTTATTTGTAATTCTATTCTTCACTAAACTTTCTTGAATGTGACTGATTTGAACAGAGTGGATTTTATTGAATTAATCCAAACTGAACACCGTTTAACTGCACCAAGACACTTACGTTACGTTATGTATTTCCAGTAACAACCTATCCATGTCCTTTTGTGCAAATTGCACTGACCAGCACAGTGGTTGCTACTCACGATTTGTATGTCAAAGACAGTGACCCCGCATGCTAAGCATGTCATGTCAAGAGGAATATGGTCCCCTCTGTAACAGCATCCAGCATATGACTGAATCAAGTCAAAGGTAGATTCAAACTTCTGAAGAAAAAGGACAGCATTAACCTGCTGACCAAAACTGCAAGCAGATAAAATCAAAGGAGACAGTACATACATCTGCATGCAGACATCTGTGTGCACACTCTGATAAGAAGCATTTGTTTTCATGTTCAGTATAATACCTGTACATAATTGAACAACATAAATCCTCACTGTAAATAATATAAAGATAATATAATATATATATACTTGAATATATATTTATAATAGACTGGACCTCTGAACACTTTTTAACTTACTGTTCTTTGTTGTTCATTTTCTTTCTAGTTGAATGTTTGTTATGTTATATTTATGTTCATGTTTACGTCTATGTACATCTTGTGCTGAGAAAAAAACAAAGTCAAATTCCTTGTATGTGTTTCACATACTTGGCCAATAAAGCTGATTCTGATTCTGATTCTGATTTTCTCTTGTGCTATGCTTGTTCCATCTGTGTGGGAAAACTACAAGGAATGTGCTATCACTTCCCATAGAGCATTGTCTCACCGCCACAGACATGCAGCTTGTTAGCTTGTTCATTCCTGCCCATACAGGTACAGAAGGCTTGGCCTGCTAAACTTAAACTCCAGCATGTCGAAACTTTAAAGGCATAGTTTGGGTTATTTCAAGTGGGGTAGTATGAGGTACTTATGCATAGTCAGCGCATTACTTACAGTAGATGGCAGTTGGCACACCTCAAGTGTGGGGAGGTCAAGTCAATTTCATTAATATTGTGCCAAATCACAAAAATGTTATCTCATGACAGTTTTCAGGTAGAGCAGGTGTAGAGCACACTCTTTAATTTACAGTGAGAGAGAGCTAATCAATCTACTGCTGTGGACGACGGCAGCACCAAGACATATGTCAGCTACCTACTGTAAAAGAAGGCCCACCTTAAAGAAAAATGTACTACTTTAGTTTGTCATCAGACAGCCTTTTCCTTTGGCATTATATTTTCTCAACTGTACACTCCATGCACTCCATTGTCCAGAACACCGCCAAACAAGCCAGAAAGAGGATGTAGCATTGCTGTGCTCAACTTCTATCCATCCATCCATCCATCCATCCATGGAACAAAACAAGTAATAACAGTAGTACAAAAAAGATATGTGAAGCTCAGACAAGTGTGTGAGTGTATGTCTATGTTTGTGTGTGAATGCATAGGTATAAATGCAGAGCCGTGAGCATCTACAGCAGAAAGGGGAGAAGCAAGGCAAAAAAGATTGACATTTTACATTTAGTTTAAAAAGAAAAGTAGTGCCTTATTTATATAAATATTATTTATTATTTATTATTTAATGCGTTTATTAAATATGTATTATATACAGTGCATTCAGAAAGTACTCAGAGCCCTTCACTTTTTTCACATTTTGTTATGTTGCAGCCTAATGCTAAAATCATTTAAATAATTTTGTCCTCTCATCAATCATCAGTCATACACCATAGTGACAAAGCGGAAACAGATTTTTTTATTTTTTGCAAATTTATTAAAAACAAAAAACTGAAACATCAAATTGACATCAGTATCAGCTCCTGCGTTGTCTTGGCTGTGTGCTTAGGGTCATTGTCCTGTTGGAAGGTGAACCTTTGGCTCAGCCTGAGGTCCTGAGCGTCTGGACCAGGGTTTCATTCATCCTGTACTTTGCTCCGTTCAGCATTCCCTCAACCCTGACTAGCCACCCAGTCCCTGCTGGTGAAACACACCCCAAAGCATGATGCTGCCACCACCATGCTTCACCTTGCCTGGTTTCCTCCAGACATGATGCTTAGAATTGAGGTCAAACAGTTCAATCTTGGTTTCATCAGACCAGAGAATCTTGTTTCTCACAGTCTGAGTGTCCTTTAGGTGCTTTTTTGCCAACTTTCACAAAGGAGAAGCTTCAGTCTGGCCACCCTGCCATAAAGCCCAGATCAGAGGAGTGTTGCAGTGATAGTTGATAGTGACCTTCTGGAAGTTTTTCCTGTCTCCACACAGGATCTCTGGAGCTCAGCCAGAGTGACCTTCAGGTTCTTGGTCATCTCTCTTACCAAGGCTCTTCTCCTCCGATTGCTCAGTTTGGCCAGAGGGCCAGCTCTAGGAAGAGTCTTGATTGTTCCAAACTTCTTCCATTTAAGAATTATGGAGGCCATTGTGCTCTTGTGGACCTTCACTGCAGCAGAAATTGTTTTGTAGCCTTCCCCAGATCTGTGCCTCGACACAATCCTGTCTCTGAGCTCTGCAGGCAGTTCTTTTGACCTCATGGCTTGGTTTTTGCTCTGATATGCATTGTCAGCTGTGAGACCTTATATAGACATGTGTGTGCCTTCCAAATCATGTACAATCAACTTCTAGTCAAGGTAGAGAAACATCTGAAAGTGATCAAGAGAAATGGGATGCACCTGAGCTACATTTCTACAAGTGTCAAAGCAAAGGGTCTGAATACTTATGTCAGTGTGATATTTCAGTTTTTCCTTCATAATACGTTTGCAAAACTTTCTCAAATTCTGTTTCTACTTTGTCATTATGGTGTATTGAGTGTAGATTGATGAAGGGAAAAAGTAATTTCAAGGATTTCAGCAACATAACAAAATGTGAAAAAAATGAATACTCTCGAATGCACTGTATATATTTTACCTGCTCTCTCTGTGCCCTATCATAACCAACCCAATTTAAATATCTTAAAAGTGGAATGCAAACAAGGCTCATCACTGGAGAAATTAATAGCTGGGAATTGCATCTGATTTACTGTCAGGTTTTGTGGGTTTTTGCGAGTAAGGTACCTAATTCTATGAATATTCAATTAGTTATTGGACATATAAGCGGGTATCCTGATCATTAAATTCATGAAACCAAAGCTTCAGTTATGCAAATTTGGTTTTCTCTAGATTTTTCTTGTGAACCCCCAACCTTAAAGTTCAAACTGCTTTCAGTCTGAGTTTGAATAAGACTTCTCTCTCTTTTGCACAAAGTGGCTATTTTCAGAAGTCTCACTTTAGAAGGTTTTAATTTTTATTTGAGAACTAATTAATTTGAGAACATTTTTAAGGTGGACTGGAAAATTCCAATATAAGCTGTGAATCGTCTGTTGCAGTTTGCTGGAAATATCTGCATGTGTCTTGCCTGTTTAATAAGTCTTTTATCATATTAGCGCATGATTCCAGTGCGGCCATGGTGTTGATTCATTGACTTACGATCACTGCGTGATTCTGGTTATTCAGGCTTCCTTTCACACTGAATTGTTACTGGGTAAATTTGCTGCACGCTTGTCATGTGCAACACACGAAGAAGAAGAATTGAATTGAATATTTTGCATATTCCTTTCGTCATTTTTGCTTTTGAAGAAAGATATGAAGAAATGCAGGACATCTGAGAAGTAAAAGTAAATATATCAAAATAATAACCAGATGGATTAAATAAATAAATTATACATGTCTTTTACTTTCTCCTTAAATCAGTATCAGTCATTTTCTGTTGTGAATTTGTGCTGTGGTGTTTTTGTTTTCTGTGCTTGTTGTGCTTGCAGAGGTGCACTGAGAGGCTTGGTGGGGTTTCCCCTCACTGGAGCCGCTGATTCACACACACCTGCAGCAGATTGGCAATAAGCGCCTGCTGATAAGCCCTGGTTTTCACTCTACCTGATGCCAGATGATTTCGTCAGTACTGAGTGGTACATGGCCCCTGCTAGTGCCAATCTCTCTAGAGTCTTCGTGTTTTTACCTGTTGACTTTTACTAAGAGTTCAAACTTTTTTGCTCTTTTGCCTTCAGTGTTTTGACCTTGTTCATCTACTGTACCAGTGGCTCCGCTTCCAGTTACCCAGCCTTCAACACCTCTGCAGCCAACAGCTTTGCCCTGAGTTCCCCTGAGCTCCAAACTCCACACTATCCACTAGCGCCACTGTGAGTTACTTCTCCTCCTCCTCTTCCTCGGCGGATTCTCCTGCAAGAGCCTGTGACTACTCACACCTGCATACTCCCTGTGAAGCCTCAATAAATGTCCTTGCTACACTATTATCTGCTTGTTGTCTGCTTCAGGGTACTACCAAACCTATGCATTGTAACAGTTTGTTATGTATTTCTGTTTGCTAATTATCTTGTGTGGCCGTGTGTGTGTGTGTGTGTGTGTGTATGTATGTATGTATGTATGTATGTATGTATGTATGTATGTGTATGTATGTATATATAATATATATATTATAGCAAGGATGTAGCTCACTGTACGGATTGTAAAGCCTACTGATGCAATGTGATTTTGGGCTATGAAAATTAAACTGATTTGCTACATTTGACAGACTTTTTGTTTTTAATTAATAAATAATGACATTGACAACACTGTGCATTTGTCCATGTACATTGGTGCATTTTTGGTGCATTACAGTTTGTAATATAGATTAACTTAAGTTATTATTGTGTGTGCAGCTGTTACTGTTACAACTGATATTTAATTTTCTTTCCATTGCAATGGGCCATTGCTTGAGCGAATGCAGTCCAAGTTGGTTAAATAAATAAATAATTTCACGGTGAGCCGAAGACAATTTTCCACGATGGTGGACAATAAAGTTTTATTGTATTGTATTGTATTGTATTGTATTAAACTGATCTACCAGTAGATGGCAGTAAATGTATGTCTTGTTTGAGTTTTTCTAAACTTTGAGCTCAAAAGCAATGCTGTTAATTTCAGTTAAGATGTTTGTGGTTTATTTGCAACCTTATAATATACATAATGTAGGCCTATTTACTTTGTACTTTTATATCATTTCAGAACCCATATCATACCTATATCGAAGAATGAGTATGGATCATGTAGCAATAAATGCAGAATACTTAAAAATAAAGGGGCATTTACATCAGGCAGCCTTCAGCAGACCTGGCTTCAGTTACCACCTAGTCATTGTACCACATGTACTCTTTTTTTACACTGCGTTTATCACTGTATAATCACCACCGCCATCATCATCACCATTTCCATTAGTGCACCATCATCACTCTACCATCATCATCATTTACTTAGGCCCACATGTCCTTCTCTAACTGTGCTGTAATTTTCTTTGCAGCTCTGACGGCAAACCTAAGCAAATTTAAATTTGTGAAGTCATTGAAGATTGATATATTTTTTTAAATTAGAACGATCAACCTGCTGGCTAGGTTGCAAATAAACCAAACATCAACTGCCAAATGAAATGAACATTGTTGAATACATCTGTGTCAAAAACTTAGATAATAGCTGGCATGAGCCAACAAAAACATAAACCAGATGTACATCAAATGCACTCTACATACTGCCATCTGCTGGCAGAGAGGGGAAACATCAGCTTGACCTATTTTGTGATCACTTGACTCAAGCAATACGTCACATTATGGCGGAAAACAAATTAAATATCAGTCCTAACAGTAACAACTATGCACACACAAAAAACTTATGTTAAAGATATTTGTAAGAAAATTAGATTTTGGAGTCTCACTCAAGTTGGGGTAGAAAGGTAGGGCAGGTATGGTTATTAGCAATCTATAATTACTAATAGTAATTATTAAAATTAATAACAAAACTATTAGAACAGGTAAACTGAATTATAGAGTGGGGCACCACCCTGGAATCAGGGACCAATAACCAGACCAAAAACAGTCTCAAAAGAAGAGTTCACTTTCAATGTAAATATTTGTAAAATATTTAGAATTAAAGGAACAGTGAAGGAAATGAATCCGAGCACTGACCATCACAACCAACTGTTGTAAAAGGAAAAATTAATACCATTAACAGAACGTGACATACTAGACTACAGTAGGCTATATACTCCGTTAAGAGTTTTATTAAGTTTGAATAACAACTATTCAATGCACATTAGCTAACAACTGCCATCTCATTAATGAAAATAAAATTGTATGGCACTCCAAATGACCCAGTCCAAATAGACAATGTACCCCTGCATTTACCATTAAATATACAGAAAAGAAAACCTGACAATCCAGTCATTACAATATTCAACCTATAATTAGAGCTGTTATTGACAACATTTTCTAATTAATCGAGTAGAACAAGAACAACAGCAAATTAATCAATAATGAAAATATTTTAGTTTGCAGCCCTACAAAAAATATCAAAAGTGTGTACATAAGATGATCTCGGCTTGTTTTACAGAAGTACAAAAAACCCTGAAAATCTGCCTGGGTAATTTCTGGGGAAGAATAATCCTTATGTTCTTCCATTTTTTATTTCTCAAATACCAAACTTAGTCCATTTCCTTTTCAGAACCTATGGCAGAAACAATTTATATATTTTTTTTATCCTGTTAGTCCATGGAGTTGGGTCTCTCACATATCTTTCATGACAGACTCCTTTAAAATTTCACTGGCATCTGCTCTTTCATTTCCTTTGCTCATCTCCCCAGTGTGTTTGATTTTGTTATCAGTGATGCCATTATGGTCCCTGTAGTATTCTCTACAGTGTGGATGTCCTCGTTTGAGGTGTATGAGTGGTGTCGTCTTACAGTGTGCAAAACCCACAGAACTTCTGCCATCAACGTGGCTGTCAGAGAAAGAAAAGGCGCTGAATGAGGCTTTGCTGTAGCGGACACACTCGCAGTAGACAAATCATCTCTAGTATTGGAGCAGCAGCGAAAGACTCAATGGGCATTGTAGTTTTTCGATTGCTAGCATACCGCTCCCGCATTTCAGATTTCATGTGAGAATCCAGTGCTTTACATCATCATTACATCATCATCAGTTCACATCGCGCCTCAAATCACCTAATGGTTTCAGCCAGCCACGATATTTGTCGTCCTCCATCCACTTCTCACTGAATTTGCATTTTACCCATGACTGGGCCTAAATTTCGCAGCATACTGCTCCCCTTTTCCCGCCACAGACTTCAAATCGGAAGCTGGAGAAACACATTCTTTTTCTACTTTAAAATGCGGATCACAGCCAGACAAGGCATACATCTGTCTGTAACATTTTATTGTCATTGAAGGATATAAAATATCGTTAAAATAAAACATAACACCTGAACTAATAAACAAGGTAGAAAAACAGAAAGAAAACTAAATAAACACGCTCATTCATTCTACCCCAGATCAAACATAAATGCCTCCCCTCCAACAAATCCAGACTTTTTCAGACCTTTAAAAACCTTGAATATCAAAACCTAAATTTAATGATTTTTAAGACTTTTCAAGGATCTGCAGGGACCCTGCAGAAGACTGGAAAAAGCGCTGTAGAAATGCAAGTCCATTTTCCATTTATCACCAAAATAATACACAAAGCGGTCAGGTGGTGAACCCAGATTTATGCTTATTTCTCCTTGTTGCATTTGGTGTTGCTTGAAATATGACCTGAATTGTAAGACTCCTGTGACTACTGCAGGTCATCACTCCACCTTTCATATTATTGTTTCTGTCGTAATCATTGAAAGTTTTACAACATGTCTTCACAGTTTTTATTGTGAAAAATGTTATGAATTCATATTTTTCTCACTAGACTAAGATTTAAAGGATATTGACTAAACTATGTATATTATACAACACTAGCCTATATAAACCATGTAGTATTATAACAATGAAAACTAAGATGTTCTTGTCATATTCATCCTCGTATTCCCTTTTACTGGCAATGACGTAACTAACTAATGTCAGATGCCTTTTAGTACACAGCCCCATTTGAAATGCCCACCTCCATGTGCTAGGCAAGTTTAGGAAGTATTAGGAGGTGGAGTGTCAGGAGGTTTCATGCCATGCATCCTGGTACATGTAGGCAGGCTGTGCAAGCAGGAAAACTCTAATAACCCAACTTTCACTTTCAAGACACCACACACTGGGGATTGTATTGCCTCAAATAACTAGATTTATCATCAACACTGACTGGGATATTCACAAAAAAAACATGTGGATGTGAATAACAACATTTCTCCTTTAATATGGTACCATAAAAGAGATGTAAATGTATCCATCTGTGGCTCCAAAAGTGACATCAACTAACATGTTTGAGGAGATGTCCATTGATGACAAGACAGAAAGAACAAACTTTGGGAATTGTTTTTAAATAATTTTCTCCTTCTCTTGACTTAATTTACCACAGGGTCACTGGTGCAAAAGCTTCATATCTAGACTGGCCTGAATTGATAAGAGCAGCACCTTTTAAAAGCATTTTCGTGATGAGTCAACAACTCTATCTTTCTCTATCAGATTTTTGTGAATGAACAAGACTAAACGCTGAAGGGTGTGTGTGTGTGTGTGTGTGTGTGTGTGTGTGTGTGTGTGGAGGGCGGCCTATTCATATATTCCTCTTGCCCACAGTAACCCAAGTCTGAGTGGGGCGAGAGAGAGAGACTAGTGCCATTGATCTTTTTTGATTTTGTTAACTACTTTTTGTGGCTATTTGTCTTCATTTGTCTAACATCATTTTAATTTCACCTAAATTTGCATACTGCCCCTTTAATGTGAAAAATAAAATAACAAGAGCAATAGCTTAAATACAACCCTCACTCCATAGTGTACAGTGTGTAACAGTATTTATACAGTGCATTTCTCAATACTACATTAATCCCCACACTATTTATTTAGCAGCTACTTGCCTGACAGGCTATCAAAACTTTACACAATTGAAATTATTAATCAGGTTTCAAATACACTTATTATACTTATTATATCACGCACATTACAACCTTACTCTTAACTGCTGTGTTACTGACACTTCATTTGTAAACAGGACAAGTAATAAAAGATTGCTAGCAGCAACGCTAAATTAGCAGCAGTGTGTCAGTCAATGTAGCATGATGCTGACAATAACAAGGGTTTGCATTGCGACTCGTCAATTTTCAATTCAGCATTTTTATTCAACAGGTATCATAGGTATCATTGCAGGCGGACATCTATAAGTTTGTTTCAAGACATCACTCATTACATTTCATGTTTAACAGGGTTTAAAATTAATATAGTGGTTTGTGTACTGACCTGCAGCAGCTCCCCTCCCTCTGTCAACATCATTCATCTGGCTGAATTAAATTATGTTTGAGAAAAATTCTCCAAAAATCTCACTCAATCTGGTCTTTAAACCTGTACCATTTATTGGCAAAATTGCTAACACTATGTATAACTTGTAAAACTACCAGAATTTATATAACATAATATCCTTCACTTATGCAGAGAGACTGCTGGTTTGTCACTTCACAAAACATAATGCTGGAACACACACACACACACACACACACACACACACACACACACAGAGATAGCGGCACAACCCAAGTCTTTGGTTCCCCACCCCTGTGTCTTGTTGCAGCCCTCTTCCATTCTGTGACCTACAAGCGTTTAACCTTTGACCTGCAGGGCCAATATTAACTCTTTGTGATTGTTCCAGGGCAGCCGACTTCCCCTGACCCAGGCCCTGAGAACATTCCTGGGTTCCGTTGCTAGGAGAGCCCCTCTGTCACACTGCTGACCTCTTCTATGGCCAGGGTTACCCTTGATCTTCTACACACGCACACGCACACACACACACAAACACAAACACACACACACACACACACACACACACGTACAAAAGGACACTCAACTAGCCCCCCAACTCCACCCCCTCCTTGCAGTTGCCGCTGGTGTGTCTCAGAACTAAGGGCCACCCAGTCTGCCTTCTAGCTCTATGGCTCTGTTCAGACCCGGTAGTAACATCCATACTGAGTGATTCGATCACAAGTGGACAGCTCTATTTACAGGTGTGAATGCGCTTGCGCCACAATAAGGACATCACTCACACCAAATTCTAAGGTGGTTAGGCCTTATGTGACCACATTCTTTCAAGCCCAGTTCACACTACAGGATATGATTGACTATCAGTATCTGTGAACTGTTCAAAGGAGCTCAGGGACAGTTTGCCGGCATGTCACCGAAGTCAGCTGGACATATACTGTAGCAGGCTAAATATCTGGCTGAGTCAGCAGCAGGTCAGGGAGCCAGGAACAAGCTACAGCCAATGGGAGCAGACTCTCCTCTCTCCCTCTCTCCTCTGCTCTCTGGACCAAGGCACAATAGTTATATAGTTTCTTTCAGAATACATCCAAGTGAGACGAGGTGATGACGCTGTGATCACGAGACCAAAGATCAGAGGCGAGATCCAACATGGCCATTGCCCGTAACTGACAACAAACTGACAACAAACTTTTCTAAACTCCGGAAAACCACCCTCTAAAGACCGTCAACTATAATATCCAACCGGACAAAACATACAGACCAACTATTTCCATAAACGCAGATCAAACCCCCAGACACCGGCACCCCACAACACAGCACCAACAACCCCAACAAATGCAAGAAAACAGACTCAACCACCGACATAGATGATCTGGGCACCACGGACATTGAGGTCAGTATTCTCACCAGCATAAATAAAAAAACTAGACCTTTACTTTGCTCACAGCCACATAGCTACACTACTGCAATCAAACCAGGACTTACAGCCCTCCGTCAAATCACTCGACCAACAAATGCAAACAGTGACTAAAGAAAACAAACAACTGAAAGAGACTATTCTGGACATACAAACACGCAGCATGTGAGACGATCTCATCTTTTCAGGCATACCCGAAACAACACCGGACAAACCTGAAACACTTAATAAGGACTTCATGACAACACATCTCAAAATACCCACTGGCGAGGCACACAAACCAGGGAAGGACCACGACCCATCATTGCCAAATTCGAACATTTTCAACAAAAACGACTAACTAAAAGCAAAGGAAGAGAACTGAAGGGCACGCATTATGGACTAAATGATCAATATCCCCAAGAGATCAATGAAAGAAGAAAAGTTCTGTACCCCATCCTCAAAGAAAACCGGAAAAATAACAAACACGCAGTCATAACCGTAGACAAACATAATAACCCCATGGCTCTTCTGAATGGATTGAAACACACACTATAACAGATAAATTATATCCCTGCCTCTCCAAATCACCTGTGAATGACCCCGCTTGCTTTTTTCTTTGTGCTTTTTGTTATCTGTGTGTTTTTTGTTCTTTCATCTCAATGTAAGTTTCACTGTGTTAACCTCTGTTTGTCTGTGTTATACAGTATGTAGGGCTAATGCTAACAACTTCTCAAGCTTACTCAGACTCACGCACACACACACACGCATGCATACACGCACACACACGCATACATACACGCACACATATACACACACACTGAACTAACACACTAAGGGTGGTAACTCATCTATTTTATTTACTTACGAGTACTAATTTACTTTATTAGTAGTTTTGACAGAATGGTTTCCTTTTGTAGTGCACACAATTAGGTAACTTTTCTTAGTCAATTTTGCTATTTTTGCTTCAGTAGTTTGGGTTATTTCATTGTCTTGGAAGTTAATAAAATATTCTTTGAGTTACCAGTTCCTCAGAGTTGCGATGGAGTTCCTGGCTGGCCGGCAAAAGGAGGCCGAGCAGCATCAGCTTGAGTTTAAATAGTGATGGCTTCTAAGTGGACTGTACCATGGGCCTCCTGCATCATGGGTAGGGGCCATGGTTCATGGTTTGATTGTGAAATGTTAATTCAGTGGAAATTATTATTATATTAATGATTATTATTTTTCTTCCCTTAAGATCAGGTAGATTTATTAATAGTTATGATTTGTGGTTATTGTAGTTTTGTTTAAATGGTTACGTCCTTTAAAAATTATTCATACCCATGGCAAATTTTGACTTAAACTTATTTTTATTCAACCAGCAAGGTTTTTTTTGACCGAAAATGACACAGGCTTCTCCCAAAAGATAATAAGACGATGTACACGAGGCATCATTGTGGAAAAAAATATTTCTCAGCTTTTATTTACATTTGAACAAAGAGTGGCATGTCCAAAATGATTCATACTCTTTGCAAACTGTCACAGTCTATGGGAAAATCCAAAGTTCTATACCATTCCAAAAAGTCCAAGCTGTTCTAAACCTAATTACCCTGATTCATTGGGAACAGCTGTTTTAATCAACTCAACAGGTGAAAAACAGCAGCTCTCTGCAGTTGGTTTGTGGACAGTCATGGCTAAGACAAAGGAGCTCACTGAGGACCTGCGGCTGCGCATTGTGGCTACTCACAAGTCAGGAAAGGGCTATAGGAAAGGCCATATCTAAATGTTTTCAAGTTCCAGTGGCTACAGTGCAAAGTATTATTCAAAAATACAAGACGTTCCGCACTGTGGAAAATCTCAGAGGATCACCACCAAGGCCATCCTGGTGAATCTGGGCTCTGCTGGTGGCAACGTCTCAAGGCAGACAGTCCAACGGACACTGCAAACTGCTGGGTTCCACGGACGCAGACCAAGGAGGTGCCACTTCTCCAGATAAGGCACACAAAAGCCTGCTTGGCCTTTGCAAATGCTCATCTGGCCAAAGAAGAAGACTTCTGGTCTTCTGTTTTATGGTCAGATGAAACAAAAATTGAATTGTTTGGCCACAATGATGTATCCTTCATTTGGCGTAAAAAAGGACCTTCAACCCTAAGAACACCATCCCCACTGTCAAACATGGTGGTGGGAACCTAATGCTTTGGGGGTGTTTTTCAGCCAATGGACCAGGGAACCTAATTACAGTAAACGGCACCATGAAAAAACAGCAATACATCAAGATTCTCAATAACAACATCAGGCAGTCTGCAGAGAAACTTGGCCTTGGGCACCAGTGGACATTTCAGCACGACAACCACCCAAAACACACAGCAAAAGTGGTCAAGAAATGGTTAGCGGATGAAAACATTAGAAATCAGGGTGATGGCAAGAAGACCTTCCAACCTGAAAGAGTTGGAGCTCAACACTAAAGATGAATGGGCAAAAATACCAGTGGGAACATGCAAAAAGCTGGTCAGCAATTATGGGAAGCGTTTGAATGCTGTAATAGCCAATAAAGGCTTTTCTAGTGATTATTGAGAAGGGTATGAATAATTTTGGGCATGTCACCCTTTGTTCATATGTAAATAAAAGCTGAGAAATATTTTTTTCCACAATGATGCCTCTTGTACATCGTCCTATTATCTTCTGGGAGATGCCTGTGTCATTTCCAATCAAGAAAAGGAGCAAGTCGCGGTTCAAGTCGCTACATCATCAGTTCCAGATGCTGCAGCTTGAGGTGCAGGCTCGCACTTCCCCAGTCCCAGAGCCCACTCCGACTGGGCCGGACACCCTGGGCTTGGGAAATCTGTACTCAGATGAAGCGAGTTCACCAGCCCAAGCCACACAGTTACCCGAGGGCCCCCCAGCCATTTCCCCATCAGGTCAGTTTCGGTTCTCCTGAGAGCCCAGATTAGAAAAGCTGACAGAGGCTGATGATATTGAACACTTTCTTATCACGTTTGAAAGGATTGCAGCAGCATGTAGGTGGCCTAAATGTGACTGGGTTGTTTGCCTCATTCCATTGCTTACTGGTAAGGCTATAAGTGCCTATGTGCATATGGACATGGATGATGCTCACAATTATGATCGGATGCCATTCTTAAAAAATGTGACATTAACCCAGAGACCTACAGGCAGAGATTTTGCTTCACAGATGTTGAACCTGGTGAAACTCCCAAGGAGCTGTATGTAAGGCTGAAGGAGCTGTATGGGAAGCGGATCCAACCTTAAGGTAAAACTGTTCAGGATGTTGGTGAAACAATTATCTTGGAGCAGTATCTGCGAATGTTATCTCCTGAGCTTCAGGTATGGATCCGGGAACATGATCCATCGTCAGCAGCAGAGGCTGCTTCGCTGGCTGATGTGTTTGTGCCTGCCTGTAGAAAGGGACAACCATGGAGCTACACCACCTGGAAGGCTGCAAAAGACACCCGCAGACCCGCACCCTTTCAACACTACCAGAGGGTGACACCAGGTGTGGGTAAAGCTCTCCGAGGGAGAACCAGCCAGCAAATGCACCAACAAAGCAGTTTAACAGAGTGCCCATTTGTTACCTGTGTGGACAGGAAGGTCATACGAAACCAATGTGCCCAAAGAACCCTCCTAAGCTCACTCAAATGTGTGTTGTGCCCCTGCAAAATGACCTTAAACCTAAGAATCTGCAATCTGTGAAGCTAACAACCATCAAAATGAATGGCAAAGCTCTGAAGGCCCTAATTGACACGGGCAGTGATCAGACTCCGGCACACAGGCAATTTGTGCCCTCTAATGTGATCTGCACTCTTGAGACCATCCCCATCTGCTGTGTGCATGGTGATAGGAAGCCTTTCCCCACTGCTGACATTTACGTTGAGGTGCAAGAGCAACCCTTCCTTTTGAACATTGGCGTTGCTGACAATCTTCCCTTTCCAGTTGTGTTGGGTATTGACCTGCCAGTCTTGTTTGATTTAATACAGCAATCTCAAAGTTGTAATGTTGCAGTAACCAGAGCCCAAGCTAAGCTGGTGGATGAGCCCTCTGTAACCCTCAGTGCCCTGCCTTTTTATGATACAGCCCTGGACATCCAGCCTGGGAAGTCCCGGAAGATGCGCAGACAAAAGAGGCAGGAGGGATTCCAGCACACTGCGGTAAAACCATCTGATGAGGTTGCTCCAGAGTTTCCATTGGGTTTTAAAGTGCCTTCAAATATGGTTCAGATGCAACAAGATGACCTCAGCTTAGCCACTTTGTTGCAGAGTGCTAAGGAGTGTTGAAATTCAATGGGGATATTAATTGATTATTGATTATTAATCAAGTTATTAATATTAATCAATGAAATGGATGTTATTACTATTCATTAATAATCACCGGAGCAACACCCTGGAATCAGGGATCAATAATCAAATGATATGCTTTTAGTCTCAATGCCTGAAATTTATCACAAATTGTTAATATTACAGAAATATCAAAAATGAGGGAAATAGAAGGAGTAAATCTGAACACTGGACTTCTCAACCAGCTATTATTATAATATCAAATTGTGCAAAATAATCACAGGAAAATACTCAGTTATAATCAACAGTGTTTATTAAAGCTTGTCCTCAATCAACAAACCACTTACTTTAACAAACAAGTCGCTAACTACAACTAGCGAATCTACAAAGCAACATAAGCAAGCACAGATATAGGAATAGATGTAGACCTGTGTGTGTGTGTGTGTGTGTGTGTGTGTGTGTGGAAAATGGTTGACAGTGAGTCCTTTGAAAAGAATACAAAAATGGCCGAACTGGACGTTGGACTACAAATTAGCGGACGTGACGCAGGGAAGTCACATTCGTAAGACTACCAAAATGGCCGGAACGTGATTTGGAGGAGTCACATTCATAAGACTACCAATAGGGCCGTGACGTGATTTGGAGAAGTCACGTTCGTAAGACTACAAAAATGTCCGTAACGTGATTTGGGGAAACCACGCGCGGATACGAATTCAAAGGGGATGATATTAATTTTGCTGAATCATGTACCTTGAATTAAAAAATGGCGGACTGAATATACCAACCAAAGGTAACAAACAATAAATGGCGAACAAACAATGGCGAAGGTTACACCGCCATCGGCCTCATATGCACTTTGTTTGCACACAAGATGAATTTAGAGGGAAAGTAACTCACTGTTCCAAGAAAGGTAGCCGTGCTACCAAGAGGCTTCCGCCTCTAAAGTTATGAATGGAAATATAATATATTATGAGACACACGTGTCTTGTGCTATAGTGAGGTTATTAACTGTAAGTTTCCAACATGTCGCTCATAAGATCACGGCACTGGAATATGTATATATGGATGTGTGTGTGTGTGTGTGTGTGTGGAGGTTAGTAAAAGATCAGAGAACAACAAATACCACAACAGCCGTGAAATACACACAGTCGTTTCTCCCTAAATCGGAGGTCGGCCAGCGGACCGGGGTTTGCTTATCATCCGCTGATCAGACAGAAAGTATGACGTACAGTGATCACACGGTGGCAAGATTACACAGCTATCCACGAGTGGATCAGCGCGAAATAAGCTTCTAGAGAGCGTAATAACACATATAATCAGCACAGTTATAACATAGGTAGGACTCTGCGGCCCCTTCACAACAAAATGTAAGCACACGCGATAATATCTGTCTCTGCCCAAACAAAAGCCTCTTACTTGGGTCGCTCGTTGCGACTAGCGTGCGTCCCGTCTGACTCGAAACTCCAACTCACTGTAGATGCGATTGCGGGATCAGCTGCAGCATCCTGGCAGCGAATGATGGCAGGCTGTTCTCCTGTTAGTGGAAGCAAACAGTGGGATCAATCAAATGAAGGACCAGACCTCGTCGGTTCCGTCTCCTTCTGAAGATAAATGTTCTTCCTTCTGCAGGTGGTGAGGAACGGCTTGGTTGTACAGCGGAGTGGATTAAAGTTTGGGGGACGGACTGTACCTAAGTACAGTTTGCCAGACCTTTGGGCGTTGGCCCAGTTCCTTTGTTCTTAAAAACTCATGCTGGTTTAGGAGTGCCTTGTGGTAAGGCTTCTGGGTTTCCTTACAGGCCTCTCCTTTGTTTGCAATATCTGATGAAGGCCCAACAGGAGAGAGAGGTGGAGAGTGAGTTGGAGTACAGTTCCAGAGAGAAGTATTTCTTACAGAAGGGTATTCTCTACCATCAACATGGACCAACTAAGCAGCTAGTGGTGGTGACTAGCTAAGGTGGTGTGAGGCACAGTTCTTGTCTTGGGCCACTCTGTTCCCTGGGCTGGCCGCCTAGGGAAACACAAGACCCTGGCTCGCATTAGACGACCCTTCCATTGGCCTGGTTTGCGGGCAGATACTGCCCAGTTTTGTAGGACGTGCCCTCAATGCCAGAAGACCTCGGGTAGTGGACCCTCTAGAGATGTGCTCCAGCCTCTCCCTATTGTTAATACTCCCTTTGAGCATCTTGGTATGGACATAGTTGGCCCAGTTCAGAAGAGCAAGGCTGGAAACAGCTATATGTTGGTGATCACAGACTATGCTACTAAATATCCAGAAGTGTTTTCCCTAAAATCTGTCAAAGCAACGACTGTGGCATTCTCCTTGGTGCAGTACTTCTCCAGAGTTGGTTTCCCCCATGAGATTCTAACTGACCAGGGCACTATCTTTATGTCTACACTTCTAAAACAGGTTTATCAACTGCTTGGCATCCAGAGTGTGCGAACAACCCCTTACCATCCACAGACAGATGGCCTGACGGAGCGGTTCAATCAGACTCTGAAGCAAATGCTCTGTAAGTTTGTCAATGACACTGTTTCCGACTGGGATAAATGGCTACCCTACCTCCTTTTTGCATACCAGGAGGTGCCTCAGGCCTCAACTGGGTTTTCCCCATTCAAACTGTTGTATGGTCATGAGGTGAGGGGACCTCTGACCTTACTGGGAGAAGCCTGGGAGGGGAAACAGGGGAGGGAGGAAGCTGTTAATATCATCTCCTTTTTTGTTCAGATGAGAGAGAGACTACAAAAGATGACTGAGCTGGCCCAGCAGCACATGGCGGAGGCCCAGAAGTACCAGAAAACTTGGTATGATAGGTCAGCATGGCAGAGGACCTTTATACCAGGTCAGAAGGTCCTAGTCATGCTGCCCACCAGTGACAGCAAGCTCCTTGCAAAGTGGAAAGAGCCATTTGAAGTGGAGAAACAACTTGGACCAACCCCCTACCGAGTTGCCACACCAGGGGAACCATGTTACAGCAGGGTGCTGCATGTGAACCTCCTCAAGGAGTGGGCTGAAAGACCCGAGAAGGAGGCAGAGGTTTTAATGATCAGAGCTGCGGAGGAGGAAGAGGCCATAGATGATCAATACCTTCCCTCACCATCCCCCACTGAACTTGATCAAGGACATCTGTCAGCTGATCAACAAACTCAGGTGAACGCTTTATGTAATCCTCAAATATTTCAAGAGTACCCAGGTAGCACGAATATGGTTGAATATAGGATTATGTTAAAAGATGAGGTTACAGTGAAACGTATGAGTTACAGGATTCCAGAGCGCCTCCTGGTGTCCCTGAAAAAGGAAGTGGACCTGATGCTGTCTCTGGGGATCATTGAGCTCTCAAAAAGTGAGTGGTGTAACCCAGTGGTTTTGGTCCCCAAAAAAGATGGTACAATATGGTTTTTGTATTGATTTCAGATACCTGAACTCTGTGTCAAAGTTTGATTCCTACCCAACACCACGTATTGATGAAATGCTTGAGCAAAAGCAAAATACCTGATCACCATCGATCTGTGCAAGGGCTACTGGCAAGTGCCTCTTTCCAAGCAGTCGAGGGAGCTGATGGATCAGGTATTGAGGGGTTGTGATGACTATGCCTGTGCCTATCTTGATGACATTGTGATCTACAGTTCTACTTGGGAGGAGCATCTCCAGCATCTGAAGGAGGTTCTGATCTGTCTCCAATCAGCAGGGCTGACAATCAACCATCAATTTTTCAGCCAGAGTTGCTCCACTCACAGATAGGATTGGATCAAGGTGCCCCAACCAGGTCCAGTGGACAGAAGAGGCGGAAGCAGCATTTCGGGACATTCAGCATGCTCTGGGTAAGGACCCAGTCCTTTACAGTCCTGACTTTGATAAACCTTTTATTCTACAAACAGATGCCTCTGAGAGGGGTATTGGAGCTGTCCTTTTGCAGGGTCTATCAGTGGACCAACATCCCATGGCTTTCAACAGCCGCAAGTTGTTTCCGAGGGAGGTCCGCTACTCTACAGTGGAATAAGAAGCCCTGGCGATCAAGTGGGCCCTTGACTCATTAAAGTACTACCTCCTGGGGAGGGAATTCACTCTGCAGACTGATCACAAAGCCCTCCAATGGATGCAGCAGATGAGAGACACCAATGGCCGCATCACACAATGGTATCTTACCATGCAACCCTTCCACTTCACAGTTCAACACATCCCCGGCAGAGTTGTGAGGGGGGGCAGTATGTGATGGCCGCAGTAGCAACCCCACACTGAACTAACACACTAAGGGTGGTAACTCATCTATTTAATTTACTTATGTTAGGTTTCTTTACACAATACTCATAAACAAAGATAAATGACTGGACACAGGTTTTGAGTTTCATATAACACTCTGTTTTATTAGTAGTTTTGACAATATGGTTTCCTTTTGTAGTGCACACATTTAGGTCACTTTTCTTAGTCAATTTTGCTATTTTTGTTTCAGTAGTTTAAGTTATTTCATTGTCTTGGAAGTTAATAAAATATTCTTTGAGTTACCAGTTCATGGGAGTTGCAATGGAGTTCCTGGCCAGCCAGCAAAAGGCCGGGCTGCATCAGCATGAGTTAAATAGTGATGGCTGCTAAGTGGACTGTACCATGGGCCTCCTGCATCATGGGGAGGGGCCATGGTTCATGGAAATGTTATTTCAGTAGAAATTAATGATTATTATTTTTCTTCCTTTAAGATCAGGTAGATTTTTAAATTATTATGATTTGTGGTTATTGTATTTTTGTTTAAATGGTTACGTCCTTGTCTATCCCCCGTGTGTCTAAAATGGCCTGATCAGCCGGTATATACATATGTGAACCCTTATGTCTCAGTTGGAGGGTTGTTTTTAGTCTGCAGGAGACTTTAATACCGTTATAGACTCCATATATATTGCACCCCTGGCAACACAAGACACTGGTACTCTACCAAAATAATCAAACAATACATGAACGACTATGGACTTGGCGATAGTTGGAGAATGATAATCTCTTCATCATGTGAATATTGTTATTTAACCCCTCTTCGCCACTCTTCCTCTCGAGCTGACCTTTTTCTGATCAGCAACTCACTAACTCATAACAACCACGAAAACAAAATTAATCCCATCACCATGAGCAACCATGCCCCTGTCTCTCTCAGTATAAACATCCAGTCACCTATCAAACCGCCAATGAGCGTTTTAATACATCATTACTGCAAGACCCTGATTTTAATAACTTAATAACTGAAGAGTGGGCATCCTTTCTGCAGATGAACGACTCTCCAGAAATATCACCAGCATTACTCTGGGAAACAGGCAAAACAGTAATAAGAGGAAAGATCATATACTCATTTTACAAGAAAAAACAGACAACAAAAACTTGAAAATAGTATAGAACAAAGGATTGAACAACTTACAATCCTCTGCTCCAATTATCCCACAGAACAAATAAAAAAGGAACTCAGCAGCCTCAAAACCCAACTTGATGACATCTTACACAAAAAAACACAATTCTTATTCCAACAACTACTTATTGCGTAGGAAATTCAATTTGCCTCAAAATCATTTCTTTCAATATTTACAAATTCGTAATAATATCCGATCAAATACAACAGCCTTTCCTAATGAATGTTGAAACACACAGATGGACTTGTTGTTCTCTGTTGATCCTTCATCTAGAGCAGGGGTCAGCAACCTTTGCTATCAAAAGAGCCATTTTAGCCATCCCTTGCCAAAAAAATCTGTCAGGAGCCGCAAAACATATTTGTGCCTTATGATGAAGGTAACACAGCCTAGAAAGTCTAAATTAGCTTAAGATTATTAATAGATCTAAATGAGCATTCATTCATATTTTCACATCATATGGCAACTCTGCAGTGGGCTAGTTATGCTTACAGTATAAGGTACTTGAATTTTGTATTTCCATTTCAATGATGCCATGATTTGGTGCATTTATGAAATAAAAGAACTAGTGTACAATAAATAGAAATAGCAATACAGAGCTATATATGCAGACCTACTTAAGTCCTTCCTGTGTTTGTGAAAATTTACAAAATAAAAGGTAGCCTTATTTGATAATAAATAAAACACATAGCGGCAGCCTAGATTTGAAAACACAGGACAGTTTAAATTTCATTTTAGTCCATTTCAGTTAATCCTTCTTTTTTTATCCTCAGCCACATACGGCAATCTTGTAAAATTTCCATGTAAAATGTCAAAGCCACAGGGAGCCACTGCAGAAGGGCAAAAGAGCCGCATGCAGCTCCAGAGCCACAGGTTGCAGACCCCTGATCTAGAGGGATAATTTTGTACATCTATAACCATATGCCTAAACAATTAGATACATCTCTAGATTTTCTGAAATCTGCATGGGAAGAGGATTTGGGCACTGGCTTAACGGAGGTTCAGTGGATAAGGGCGCAAGAGGGGGTGCACTCAACATCTATTTGCACCAGGCATGGTGTCATACAGTTTTATGGTGTTGCATCGTCTCCATCTTTCAAAGGTCAAGCTTTCCAAAATGTTTCCTAACATAGATCCTTTGTGTGACCTTTGTGGAGCATTTCCTGCTTTGCTAGGGCACATGTTTTGGTGGTGCCCAAAATTATTAACTTTTTGGAACTCCATATTCAAAACTCTATCTGATATTTCAGGACACACAATAGAACCCGATCCACTATTGGCTGTGTTTGGGGTACTACAGTCCTCTTAAAGGTATAGTTGGTAATGTTGGAGAGCTAGCAAGATTTGAAAGTGGCACCTCGTCTACGCTCCACCCCCTTCTCCCCCTCCCGCCAGTGCTCCGTCCAAAGCCCCGCCCCCACAAACTTGAACGCGCATCAGACAGTCCGTCAGCAGGGCAGAGGAGAGCCGTTAGCATTGGGCTAATACAAGCTACAAAAGTAGCTAAGTTGGCTAACGTTACATATTTCATTAAAATAACAAATCCCTCCGAAGCAAAACAAATAATTACCTGTCCAACAGAAAGACAGCAACCTCTGCATCACTTCTGGAAGTGCTACTTTTGGCTGCATTTTCTCTGCCATTATTCTCTCCTGCTAACTGTGCTAACTCTTCTTCTTCTGCTGTTGTTTTATGGCTGTTGGCAAACAACTGTTAGGTGTGCATTACCGCCACCTTCTGACCTGGAGTGTGTATCTCCTGCTAACTCCATATGGAGTGTGCTGAATATATCCGGCAACGGTGACACGTGATGAGTGCGCGCAGGGAGGAGGGGGGGACAGAGGGGGGTGCAGGCAGGACGAGACATGAAGGCATCTGATTGGTTCTTTCAACTTATTGAAATTATTTCCTTCCTTTTTCTGAACACATTATGTATGGACTACTCTCAGGATGGGAAGACCATTTCACCCAGTATAACAAAAAGTGTTTCTGAACAGGATTACCAACTATACCTTTAAAGGACTCTCTTCAACTATGGCGAGGTTTATAACCCTTTTAGTGCATAGATTAATTTTATTGAACTGGAAACAGGCTCAAGCACCGACCTACTCTATGTTAATAAGAGATGTTCTGCAGCATCTAAAGCTAGAAAAGTTCAGATTCACCCTATGAGGCTCTGTTGACAAATTTAATAAGACTTGGCAACCCTTTATTGAACATGTAAAAGTGGGGTAGAATTGCCCACTGCGCAAAGAGACGTCCAAACGACGTCTTTTCCAAGTCATTTTTGCACGTCTAATTTTGGTCAACTCAAGGTGCAGACTGTTACTCCAGACGACGTCTTTCTTTCAACGTATACTTGACGTCCATTTATGACGTCCACAGTACCGCCGTGCAGGAGCTATTTCTAGTCCAAATATGGTCGTTGTGGACGTCTTTTCTACGTCAAATTATAACTCATATTACTCTTTTTTTTTTTGCTGGTTTAGTTCCTATGCATAACCAAATGACGCTACAGTAAAATTAGCTGGTACAGGAAAACAGGTTCCTACCTTCTGGACACGTTTCTACAGTCACGTTATAATAAATCACAATCAAATCCTGACTGTTTTGTCACCCATTTTTAATTGCAGACGTCAGTTGACAATACAACAGCAGGCAGTATATACAAACGTGTAAAAAAAAAAGAAAAAAAAGGTTAGCTCTGATGTTCATCTTCGCTGTCATGACGCAGAAGTTCATCCATGTCTCTTTGGCCTTTACGCCATTGTCTCATTTTCATAGCCATCTGTAGACACAGATGCAGTACAAGTCAGTTTAGTCTGACAATTTATTTGACTGGGTGTGTGCAAAGGAGCATGAGGTCACAATCTGTACCTTGTTTAGGTGGCTTCCAAAGGGCAGGACACCTCACTCACTTTAAAAAGAGGACCAAACACCACCTGACAAAAGGATAAGAAAAAAGGATTTAGAAACACATTACTAACGTGGCTGTGTCTGAAGCACTCCCTCCCCCCGCCTGTATATTGGTCTGTGCTGCTAGCCCCATTAGCTGTCCCAGGTGTTAGCAAGTGCTAATCTCTCTCTCTCTCTGTCTATCTCAGCAGCAGCACGTCAAAGAAAAAGAAATAAGCGCTGGAGCCGCGGACCCATAACCGGCTGTCACCGACAAATAAAGCCTCGACCGGTAACAAGAAAGATGGCTGTGTTGTGAGGTAGCTCGATGCCAACTTCGACTAGCATTAGCGGTTAGCATCCGCTGCTAACACCCGGCCGCTCCCCAGCTCAACACAATGGCCCTCCTGCTCGTTAACACTGGAGGCCTGTTGCCAATAACGGTCGTGTAATGGCCCACGGCTCCAGCGCTTCACTCCATGTATTTATTTTTCGCCGGTTTCGTTGTACGTTAAACAAAATTGGTCGTGTTCAAAAGCTAACGTTAGCAGATGTAATGCTAATTGTAGCAACAACAGGTTTGAGGCATAAAGCTAAAACGGCAAACGCTATAAATGCATAAATGAACATAAAATTAACTTATGGGTCTATGTGCTGACCGAACTTACCTGCAATTTAGTGGACGACGCTGATTTTCGGGTTGTTGTAGAGGTCGAAGGTGCACAGAGCTGAGCGGCCATTTGCTTTCACCGTAGAGAAACACCTGGGCCAATGGGAGAGGCTCTTATGATGTACGTTGATGACGCAATGCCTCAGCCAATCACAATGGCGTTGACTGTAACATCCCCCCCCCCCCCCCCCCCCCCTTCCCCAAAGGCTACACCTTTATTGTTGTAATAAACAGAATAACACTATTTTAAAAGAGAAAAACAAAAATGTAAACAAACAAAAATATTACTTTTATTCAAAAATAATGTGTAATCACAAAATATGTCATCATGCCCATACTACTACTACTACTACTACTACTACGATAATAATAATAATAATAATAATAATAATAATAATGTAAATAAATAAATTACATCATGTCAATTACCTGCACCTGTCTTAGACGTCGAAATAAGTGACCTAGCCCGACGTTCAAATGTTCAACTGCATATTGACGTCCAAGTGGGGTCATGATTAGACGTCCAAATAGCAGACCTAGTTTGCACGTCGTGTAGTGGTCCAGAATTGGTCTTGGACCGACGGACACAATATAGACATGATCTGGACGTCTATCAGACGTCTAATGTTTGGTGGGTGACCCTCCTGACTTTCAGGAGTCGCTAGATTAAGTGTGGTGTCGTTGATTAATATATCAAGTAACCCTGTATTTTAATTAACATTTATATTGCACACTGGGTTTTTTGTTTGTTGTTTGTTTTCTTCTTGTCTTTTGTTATTGTGGATTTGGACATACATTTCTATGCTATTTTATGTAACTCATGCTCAATGTGTCCTGTTTTATAACTGAAAAACCAATAAGGAAATGTTTAAAAAAAAAAAATCTCAGCTGTACAATCTTACATTACGTTCCCAGTAGTTTGGCAGCAAGCAAGAAGATATTAACAGAAACATGTTTTAGGGTGTGTTTCCATTATACTCAGCCGATTGTTGTCTCATGCTCATCGCACCTCAGGACTACCCAAAGTTAGAATTGTCTGGCTGACAGCTGACGTTGATGTTCAGACACGTGGGTTTATGTTTTACTACTGTCTGCAGTGTTTCCTTGCCTTTCAATTCAGCTCCAGCTTCATCACAAATCCCAGTAAGCAGAAACTGAATAGTAGGAATAAAATGAAAAAATTGCATTTCATGCGAAAACACAGTGTGAATTCTGATGGCTGAAGTGATTTAAAAAAAACTGCTGAATATACTGGAAAATACTTGCCTGAAATGCAACAAGAAATCGTGTTCCGGTCTTTGCATTGTTGCACTTCATCCCATTTACCCACCTCTGACAGCTGATTCATACCCCACCAACTCTTATGAGCACTGCAACACTTTACTTGAGCACTGTAGCACTTTATTATATTGTATGTCTTTGGTTTTGTTGTGTTTCTCAATCCATTGTAGCACAACTCCAACAAGAGTTGTGCTAAGTTTTGTTCGTTTTTTTTTTTGTTTTTTGTTTTTTTTCTGTTCGATTTCTTTGTTTGTTGCTTTGTGTGTATTACTGTCTATCTGTTGTTTTTGTTCTCAGTAGTGTTTTCATGTCCCTTGTGTCATTGTATATTTAAATGGCTTTTAACATCTTGCCAGAGGACTACAGTTGGAAATTAGCCTCTGACTAACACTGGCACTTTTACGGTTACGTTCATTAATGTGCACTGTCCTCTTTAAATAAAGGTAAAAAATATATATATATATATATATATATATATATATATATATATATGTATATATATATATACATGTATATATATATATATATATATATATATATATATATATATAAGAATGAATGGTCAAGATTTTGCAGAAAAAGCTGAATTTTTAAAAACCTGAAAAGGCAGAAAGCTGAAAAGTACAGGGTTGAAAGAGCTTAAAAAGCTGGACATTTTGATAGCAGAACGGTTTCTCTAGCTGAACGTATGCTGGAGCAGTAGCAGAATGAAATTTGAAAATTTCCCCATAAGAATGAATAGGAAAACACCTCTCAAACTCCTGCAAGTCTAGAAAAAAGTGTAATGTTTCTGGCCAAAATGTTGTTGAGTAACAGGAGACATTTCTGAACTCTGTGATGATGATTTTATTTCTGTAGAATGAAAAATTAGGGAACTAGAGCGAGAGACAAAACTGGTACCGTCTGCTCTCCTCCAGAAATTTAGGCTCAACATTAACATTGCAGCTAATAGGGGAGTTGCTGGAGTGCTTGTCGCTCTAGGGCTTCTACGGCCAAAAATGTAAGTCCTACATCTGAAATAAGACCTTCAGCTGAAAGCCAACAAGATTTCCACCATTTCTATGTATATATTGTCTATGTGAAGTAAAAGATGTGGGATCTAAATCAAGCTGAAGATAATTTTTTCTCAAGTTTTTCCAGGAGCTCTCCACTGTATCAGCCATGTCACTCACTCTAGCTCACACAATACACACCCATTATAAAATCTGAAGACCAGCTAAAAAACCTTAAAACTAAAACTGTGATGATTTCAAAACCATGAAAGATTTTAAAAAAGGCTGAATACATGCCGAATAGTTCAATGTCTTGTAACTTGGAGAAACTAGAAATTATGTATGTAGCTCAAAGTATGATGGAGGAGAAGAGGTTGAAAGTTGGGTGGTTTTGAAGAGGATTTGAAGATTTTCCAATTCACTTCCATTGTCATTTTTTTTTTTTTGAAAAAGCTGAATATTTGAAAAAGCTGAAAAGTCAGGGCAACTCTTTCAGTACAAGGCTGTTAGGGCACATTTTGATAGTTGAATGGTTTCTGTAGCTCAAAATTTGTAGGAGGGCAAGCAAGCCGAAAAACGTACGGAAGAATAATAATAAAAACTTTAAGAAATTCCAGAAGAACAATATGGGTGCCAAGAAGTCCTACAGGTTGACATCAATAAACCAAATGTATTCTCTGTATTCTCTATGATGTTGGAGGAGACTGAAGAGATTCTGTAAGTGAGCTTAATCAATCACTGCTGCTTGGATTTGTCACTTACAGTATATGTCTCTATCAACAGCACATGGAGTTAAAGCTGGCTGGGTGAACCGCCGCTGTCTTTGTGTGTGATGTGATCTAGGTAAATATGTAGCTATTGTGTTCTTTAATTTATTTCCTTTTGGTAATGGACAGCAAATGCACACCAGAAAATCAATAACAGATTAAATGTGGAGGAATTAGGCTCATATTGGTTATTCATTTGTCCCTTCTTCAGGCTGTCTTCCATTGGCAATTCTTTCAGTCCTTGCAGACTTCTTGAACAATTTCTGACCAATAAAGATGCATAATCCATGCCACAGTATCCGCCTACACAAGAGGAGGACCACTAGCACCATCACAAGAGTCCCAGAAAACATGGTCCAACCTGCAATAGATACAAAATGTTATCAATACAAAAGTAAATCCTTCTATGTATTTAGTGTCAGTGTGCTTAAAATAACTTAGGTTGTATGATGTGTCATACAAAGTGTCTTTTAGTTTTTAGAGCCACACTTGTATGTGGTGTGAAAATTCTGCTATGATCTCCACCTTCTGTTTCATCCTCCCAGATCTCTCTATAACAACTCTTTTTTTGGTCGCAAAAAATTAATAGTGCAGATGGATTTCAGGTGCCGTTTAGTGAATGGAAAAGCACTTTGTCTGGCACATACTGAGACCTTTATCCTTCTATCAAGCTGCAATCATGCTGTAGGACTTCAATATAGATGGACAAGGGTCATTGCACTGCTTGACCCAATGTGAAAAATGACTAATGACTGGCAAAGAAAAGCACTAATTCTTTAACTACATGTGCTAGTACCAATTGAATTTCTGTTCAAGAGGAAGACACACTTTAACGTTGAAGCCATGAAACAGCTAGTGAAGTGTTATTTGCATTATGACATGTTTCCTGTAAAAACAAGCAGCAAGGGAGAGGGACTAGGGAAAAAAAAAAAGACTAAACTAACAGGAATAGAACTAAATATTTTAAATATAACTATATTGTTTCTAGAGCAGTAACAGTAATTTTTACAACAAAAAAGTAACTATACACTCAATAATATCTCAGTGGAAACAGACCAAAAAATGTCAATAAAAAATGTTCCTGTCATCAAACTACTGACTGAAGTTGAGAAAGAATGAAGAACACAGACATCAGTAGCCCTTTTCACACAGAGACTCCGCATTATCGCCGCAGCGGAGGTTCGCCAATTCTCCGCCTTTGTTTGTTCACACAGAACGTGTTTCGACGTGTTTCCCCCGGTGTCTACCTGTTAATCTAAACTAAAATGTACCCACTGACTGTTTATAATCATATGGATGCTGTTATAATGTGTTGTGATTGAGATCCTGACCCACCATACATACTGGAAAGTGACAAAGTTACGTTTTTCGCTCTAAATTACATAATTACATAATCACCATCAGTAAACAGGACGCTGTCCGACTCTTTCACTCGCGGGGAGGGATGCTATTTTCTGGGGGAAAGTTCACTGAAGTCTCGGCCAGGAGGGCTGACCGTTCCGGTGATTTTTTTCAAGACAGTAACTACAACAACACAATAGTGGAAGGAGACAAACACATGGTGAGTTAAAGTCTTTTGCCGGGGACTGACGCTGTTTTTCCAGCAGAAATGTGACGAAGAGTCGGTAGGACAGACAGGATGACAGACACTTCTCCACGTATAACTGCAGTATTTTTTTAGTCATATAAGTTACCAAAGACACTACTAGTTACTACGTTACTGATGTTTGGTCCTGTGACGTTGCTTTGTAGGACATTTCTCTTAATTTTGTTGAGTGAAGGATCTGTTTAGTTATCAGACTGTGAACACCATCAGACTGACACACCCCCGTTCCGCACCGCCGGCTTATCCATTCACACAGATGCCGGTTCGCCTCTGCTGTGCCTATGATACTACCTCCGGAGGCGCAGCGAAATTTCACCCCTCACCGCATCTGAAACTTTCACACAGAGGGGGATGCGGAGAATTGCCGCAGGATCCCGGCACTCCAAAGGGCAGTGTGAATGGGGCTAGTGAGTCCTCCTCCCTCTACTGATTCCCCTGCTGCAGGTACTGCTGGTAGAGGGAGGTGTGGATTGCCAAATTTTAATACATGGTACATGATAAACTTAATTAAACAGTAATTACATACAGACATTACATTACATTTTGTTTAAGCACAGCGCTGCATTGTTTGTAACCGTATGCTATTAGCTGAGCTAGCGTGCTGTCCTTGTGTAAAACAGCAGTGGTGGAATAGACTATGGATAGAGCATATTAAATTATTGCTTTCTACATCTTTAAATGTTTATGCTTGTTGAACAGGGGTAATTCTAAAAATTATGGCATTTTAATCACAAAGGTTTTAATTCACTTACAGTAAAGAGCGTTGTTGCCGTCAACTCGAGTAAACTTCAGTTATCTTCACCTGGTTCACTTCCCTGTCTCCACTGCCACTGCTCTGCTCTGCTGTTCACTGACTTAGGGGAGCTCAGCAGAGGAAAGGCTGCAACATAATAATAATCAATTACATCACAACGATAAAAGAACTGTTAACATCCAAGCTTATCAATACTATGATATTTCATAATTTAGCCCCGGGGTTAGTTTAATACCGGGATTCGGTAACCATCCCTATTATCTAGTTGGGAAGGAGCCAGCGTTGGTGCGGGAGGTAAAGAGGTACCAACTATATATGTATATTTGGGTTCACATCCACACACAGCACTGGAACCAAACTCCTGGAGAAGGGCTGGACTCTCTCCTTTTCTGGGGTTGCCCTGGATGAGAGGCATGGGGTGGGTGTGGAGATGCTCACAAGCCCCCAGCTGAGCGCTGCAGTGTTGGAGTTCTCCCTGAGGAATGAGAGGTTTGCCACTGGGCCACTGCCATTGCCTGGAGGAAGGCTCTGACTGTCATTTCTGCAGTCATTTGCGCATATGCACTGTGCAGCAGCTCGGAATACCCAGCCTTCTTGTAGTCTTTGGGTGGCGTCCTAGAAGGGGTTCCATCTGGGGACTCTCTAATTCTTCTGGGAGACTTTAACTTTCGAGAAACCTGGTGGGGGGTGATTGGAAGAAACAGCCTGCCTGATCTGAACCTGAGCAGTACTGTGTTATTGGACTTCCATTCCAGTCACGGATCAGCCATGACAAACACCAGGTGGTTCATAAGTATACTTGGTCACCTCAGGCCAAAGATCGATGATCAACTTTGAGGTCGTATCATCAGATCTGTGACAGAATGCTATGGTATTTAACTGATTACCACCTGTGGTGAGTTGGTTTAGATGGCGTGAAAGGCTGCTGAAGAGACCCAGTACGTCCAAATGAGTAGTGAGGGTGAACTGGGAATATCTGGCAGAGGACCATTGGGTCTCCCACTTCTGGAAGAATTTCTCACTTATCCCAGGGGAGTTTGGGGACGTGGAATCTGAGTGGGCCATGTTCATAGTCTTCATTCTACAGGCAGCAGCTTGGAGCTATAGTCAGAAGGTCATCAGTGCCTGTTATGGCATCAACACAAGAACCCGCTGGTGGACACTAGTGGTGAAGGAAGCTGTCAAGCTGAAGAAGGAGGAAACATAACAACACAAACTGTTCTCGACCGAAGGATTAGAAGAAGAGCTTGTATTTGTCTCTTTTTTGAGGTTTTTGTGCTTTCATCAATTTTTGTGTTTTATTTTGAAAATTAACCGGATGTCATGTTGTTGTTTCGTGTCTGACTTCCTGTTAACACACAACTTGCCAAGGTTTACGAATGTGGGGGAGGAAAGGAGGGAGGTGGAGTGCCAAAGCAATAACATCAATAAAACAAAACCATGCCTATACTATGCTAAATAATACTACATAATATAATACTACCTATACTAAAACAATGCACGAGTGGCATCCATCCACCATTAAAGTAGTATTTTTAGACAGAGTTAACTACGTGACGAAATGTATAGGGCACCCCAACTTACCTAACACCTTTTCACCAGCTTGGATTTGAAATTGGTACCTTGGTCAGTTTGAACCACCTTTGGCAGACCAAACAGCAAGAAAAACTGTCCTTGGTAATTACTGGAGCTGTAATTTTCCGCAGGGGGACAGCTCCTGGGAACCTAGTGGAAGCACACATGATCATTAAAAGAAACTGATTCCCAGCTTTAGTTTTCAGCAGTGGTCCTACACAATCAACAATCACTCTATCAAATGGTTCACCTGTTACTGGAATGGGACAGAGAGGAGCAGGGGGAATTCCCTGATTTGGTTTACCAACGACTTGACACACATGACAAGTGCGACAGTACTGCACCACATCAGATTTAAGTCCTTGCCAAAATAAATGTTTAAGGACTCTGTTATAGGTTTTTGTGACTCCCATATGTCCCGACCATGGGTGGTCATGAGTTAGGGACAACACCTGGGAACAATAAGCTGTAGGCAAAACAACCTGATAAATCCCACCCCAATGCTCATTCTCTCAGACATTACTAGGCCAGGCCACCGTTATCAAGGACAAAGGCCACTTTCCTTTGCTTAGCTGCTTCCTGGCTAATAACTGAGGAGTGACATTTTAAGAGCGTGACATCACCTTGTTGGGCCACAATCAACTCCAACCCCTGGACTGGGGAGGGACGACATCGTGTCAACCAGTTTGGTGAGGGACGACATTTTCATACGGCTGGACCTCAGGTTGACTGTTGGACGCAGTCACCACAACATCAGGAAACTGTTCTGCACTCAGAAAAGAATCAGAAAGGTCAAGGCCATATTTCTTTGATTGGGCTATTGTAACTACACTATCAGGAAGTGGTTGTGTGATGCTCACAGACTCTAAGTTTAAATCAGGACTGTCCAGTACCTCAGGGACTGGCATAACCTTGACCCCAGCTAGGTCATTACCTAAGATAATATCCACACCATTAATGGGCAAGGCAGGGCGTACAGCCACTTTAAAGAATCCATTAATCGAAGAAGACCGAATATGAACATGGTGCAAAGGAGCAGGTATGAAACTCATTCCAACACCCTGAATGATGGTGCTTGAGTGACAGGATGATTCAGAGGACAAAGGTAATATGCCTTCTCTAATAATGGATTGAGAGCCTCCCGTGTCTCGCAGCATCTTTACTGGCTGCTGGTCTTTTGGAACCCCTGTAACTGAGACAAAGCCCTCCAAAATGAAGGGTTTGAAACACGGATAAGGGTCGCTGTCATTTTGTGAGTTCTCAGTGCCTGGTGACTTACTCTTAATCAGGCCCATGCTTTTGGGCTGTGGCACGTGAGGCTGTAACTATTTACACTTCAGAGATAAACAGCAAGAACATGACCTTTCTTGTGGCAGTAGAAGCATTCACGAGCCTCACGTGGCGGTGACAGTGGGCTCTTAGCCTTCTCAAAAGAAGGATAGCCAGGATTGGGTCTCACAGAACATGATACTGGAACCATTTCTGGGCAGGAGGACGACACAAACACATTTTCGTGGGTTAAAACAAATTAATCAGCCAAGAAAGCAGCTTAAGACAGAGTAGTCATTTTTTGCTCATTCAAGAACACCACCATTTTCTCTGGCAAAGCATTCTTAAAATCTTCCAGTAGCATTAACTGCCAAAGGGATTCAAAACTGGCTTTAACCCCGCTAGCAGCGCACCATTTATCAAAGAGAACGCATTTTTCTCGTGCAAACTCAACAAATGTTTGTCCAAATGCAAATGCTTTATATGGATCCTGAATTTCTGCCTGTTGGCCTCTGGCACAAGCTCATAAGCACGCAAAATGTATTCTTTAAACACATAATATTGAAAGCTTTCTTCTAAAGATAGAGATGATACCACCTCTTGTGCTTTGCCTACTTGCTTGCAGTTAAGTAAGATGGGCCACATGCATTGAAGTAGGGGTCGACCTCTGACTCCCAAAATGTTGGCACCAAAGCTACATTTCTACCAGCATCAAAAACTTGCTTCTATTTCTAGCTTGCGTACCTGTAGTCGAGGTCATAATCTGCCTTACACACACTCTCCTTTTCCTGTGCCTCCAGCTGAAGGCGAGCTAGGCGAACCTTGAGTCTGGCATCCATACTGGATCCATGGGACTCTGGAGAGAAAGGCTCAAAACGAGTAGCAGGAGCAGCCCCACCTTCAGCCATGTCCGCTGGAGGTGTAGTCAGTGTAACCGGATCAACTTTGTCATCTCTAGGAGACCCATTCTCAAACGCGGTACCGAAAAACAATGACTCATCAAAACTGTTGATTGTCTTTTAGCTCAGGGAAAACTCTCTTTCTTTCATCTTTGTTAACTACAACATACATAACTTTTGTTGGATGTGAAATACTATTATTTACTGTCTTTGAGGAGAGATTGTGAGAAAAGCGGGCACCCATATTCGAATTTACAAGGTTCATTGCATCTTACTCATCTTTACGTGTCCAAGTTTCCAAGTTTGCTGTTTGGAACATGTATACAACACATATACCATATAACATAACACTTTCACCTTCAGATTTGCATTTGACATGGTATTACACAGTTTCTGTTTGTTGCTAATGTAGCCAAGTCCCTGTAACCAGGTTCAAAAATCTAATGGAAAACCTACCAGATTAGCAGAGGCAGTCAAAGCAGCAGGAATGAGATGTTCAGCTGTGGGCTGAATATTAGGGTGTCACATGATATAAAAACAACTAAAGGAAAAAGAATATAATATGTGTGTATCTATTAAAAAAAATGGAAATAAGATTGTGTTGAAAAATAAAATAGACCAAAAGCTAATTAGTTTTAGTAACAAGAGAAAAAGCAACACGTGACTTCCTTCCTCCTCTGTGTGTTTGTGTGTGTGTGTTTGTATTTCTCCTCAGTCTGATAACAATGATAGCTCTGTGGAGGGCCGCTCTACTACAACCCTTGATAGAGAGATACAGAGAGAGAGGGAGCAGGATAGAAAGAGCATAGAAAAAAAGAGGTCTGATTTGTGGAGTGTGCCTCACACCCGCCCTATGGGTGCCCCCTTATTCCCTCTCTCACTCCCTCTCACTCTCTCCTCTCATTCCTTTCTTCTCAGCCACTCTGATGTAATCCAAAGGCCTCCACGGGAGCAGCTGCACAGCGAACCAGCCTTCCCTCTTTCCCTCTCCCTTTCTCTGAATTTCTTTCTCTCTTTTCTTTGCACTTTCAGAGGCATGCAAGGCGAGGGAGAGGAGGGTGCTCAGACACAATTGGGGTCTTTTTCTGCCCTGAAAAAAGGGCACTATCGCCTCACATCTACTTCTGTCGCCCCTATACTGTACTGTACTGCAGCGGGGTGGATGGGAGGGTGCACTGGCACTTTGTCTTGGTGTGCTGAAAGGGCATCATAAAGACACTTCACATAAATACTGGAGCCAGAGAGCAAATTTAGCTGCAGACAAACAGTGGTGGCTTTAAACAACAGTATGAGCCGGGATGATGCACTAATACTGAGTATAGACACATTTTCTTTTGTGGATTTTACCTATAAATCACATCGTGAGTTCGACTTTGTTGACCATAAATCAAACTCAAGACTACAGCCACTCCCCCAAGGATCTGCACAAGCTATACAGTGGACAGTGATGTTATTTATCAAATTACAGTGTTGAATGGATTGAAGGACATGCTAGCAGTGAAATTATTATTATACACCAACAGGGATTCATTTTTAACCCTGATTAGGTTGTAGTTTAGCTTTAAATCTTCTCTAAATCTCATTTTAATTTTTACTCCAAACCTAGATTAAATTTAAACTTTCAACTCTAATTTTAGTTGTCATCCAGTATTAATTAATCAACACTACAACTGTTGAGTGGTCATTTTGACCGGTAGATTCCAAATATTCCAAACTCTATAATCTCTTGTGATAAATATCCAGTATAGAGAGTGATGCATTTGCAACGGTAGGATATCTTTTGAAAAGTCAATACAGGTGTATTAACTAATATCCCCCTCACAAACACAGACAGACATTTTTTTTAAATTGTGCAAAAAATAAAAATAAAAAAACAGTTGAAAGACATTGCTATTTGTAGAAGTCTAAGTCAAAGTAGAAGAGAGCTATAACACAAACTTTCAGCTAGTTATGGGCACTGAAAGGGATAGTGTTACAACAGTCCCTGGTCCTCAGCACAGCCCAGGGCAGTGGAGCAGACCTCACCTGCATCACCCGTGAATGGATCTGGATGATCAGTCTCTGATGAAAGTGACCGTTTTTTTGACAATAAACCATGATAGCAGCCAAGCAACCAAGATGCATCTCCCACCGTGCGAAAAACCACGGCAAAGATCTGTGCATCAACATGACTGCCAAAATAGGTAAAAAATTATTATTATTATTATTATTATTATTGTCTTTTGTGTAATTTATATAAAGAAAATTTTAAATGAAAATGCATACGTTTTTAATAGAAGTCACCAGCAGCATTGTAATTTATATCTGAAACGGTCAAAGTGACCGTCATGTCCGTTCTAGTGCAAAACTTGTACTTGATTAGGTTTAACCATTAACCTAGTATTTTTTAAATGGACTGAGCAAAACAATCAAGTTCTCAACTTCATTACGTTTTATGATGCTGCTGAAATTCTGCTAAAGGGGAACACTGGAACAACTGTCAAACAGGGCAGTGAAAGAGATGCAGCTGGCTTACAAATATGGCTTTTCCACATGTGCTTGCTTTGCTTGACTCGGTTTGACTCTGCACATTAGCCCAGCTCGGCTACATTACAACAGGGCTACCTTCTTTAAGGGTGTCTTAAACTATGAGCACTTGTCTTCAGCCAAACATATTTAAAAGAAGCAGGCTGATCCATGGCTGTGACTAGTGTTCAGGAGAGCAGCTGTAAACACTTTCTTCCTGCAGTATTATCGAAGTGGTAAACACTGACACTCATGGTGCCTGTTACTGTGTAATTCACATTTGATTTAAATTCTGATTAGATAAAGGACCAATTTAGAACAGCCACTAACATGATAGACTCAGAGATCAGCTAATCTAAAAGTAAACATGATTTTGACGAATTTAGTATATCTGTTGTTCACCTATCAATACTTCCCTAGTGGAAATCTTTCCAGAGCCAGTTGTATATTTTTAGATTCTTAATAGGAAAGATTCTTATGAAAGATTGAAGTTTCTAAAACACCTCTTAAGCGGAATTATTTCTTTTAGTGTCTGAAATTTTCCACCGGGACAGGATTTTACTATTGTATTACTGTGATAAAAATTATTATTCAAGTATAAAAGTAGAAAATTTAAGATGTACCTCACCTTCTGAAAGCAGGTTGAATAAAGGTCCAAGAAACCACAGCAGTGGAATGTCAGTGGAGTATTGACTTTCTAGCTTAAATGTAGCTGAGAAAACAACTCCTCTTACATCAAGCGGTCGCCTTACCCACTAGGAGTGAGAAATATGTCCTTGGTTTGACTTCTTTGATAAAGTGTATGTCAACAGTCTGCTGATAATAGACCAGCAGACTTAGGCTGCATTCAGACCAAATCAGGTGTTGCGGCAATTAGCCCCAGAGCTGTGCAGCAGTGTGGAGTGTTACTCCATGGCCCTTTTGAATGAGGTTTTGTGAACTGCCAATCAGTTTGCCAAAAGGAGAAGCTGCTATATTGTTATGCCACTAGCATGCTGGTCCTACTAGTGATCATTTGTCGACACCGAGAGAATAAAAATAAATAACCTGGATGTGAGACATATTATTACAGTGGGATTTAAACTGGGGCACAAACCAAACCGCTTCCAAGTGACACATAGTGCCACACAAAGAAATGTCTGTTGTGTTCCCCTTGTAGCATTTAGCCATGCTAAATAGCATGCCCCGCAAGAGGAGCCTTTCTACTCTGCCTCTGATCTGGGGTCGTGCCTCTGCTGGTCCTACAGTGATCGTCGGCATTGGACCCAAAACAAATTAGGTTACACACATGCTGCTAGTGTAACTGCCAGCTTACACTAGCAGCGCATTTATGCGTTTCTCCAAAAGTCAAGTCTGTTTCGTCTATTTTGCGGCAGCTGGCTAGAATTTGTTTCAGCAACCCTGCTGTCTGTTCTGCCACAGCCAAAATAGACTACTCTCATTCAAATGAATGGGAGGACGTTGGGATTAGTCACAATGAATCCAACCTTAGGTAGATTTTCACTAGAAGGCCAGTCATTTCAGAAAACCAAAGAGAAAGTGAACAGTAGTACAGATAATAAATCAATAATCTATTAAAGGTCACTTCAATGAATGTAATCATGCTAACAATTAGTCTGTTAACACTGTAGGATTCCACAGTGTTAACAGACTAATTGTTAGCCATGGTGCTTCTGCAATCAGTAAAGTTTTTCTTTTACTTGTTCCTAGTAAACCGAACTGTGAATACACAACAAATGCTTTGATAATGTTACTGCAGTTTAAATCTCTATTGTATTACATACATCAGTCATAGGTCATGGACATTCATTGAAGTGAACTCTCATAGTTTTCAGTCAACCTTGCTTTCATTTGCTGGGAAACCTCCCAGCCAGCCCAGTGTCTTCAGGACACCCCCCTGAGAGTCATGAAACACACTAGGACATCGTCTCCAGGACATCAGAAGAGCTCAAACTCCAAATGGCAAAATGGTTTATTGCAGGATAGGGCACCCACCTACCTGATAAACTGTCATCAATTCCACCTCTTGGTGGACATGGCCCAGGGTTCACAAAGAAGTGTAAACTGCTCTCTCAGGACCTCGCACCCCAGGGTGCTATGGCCTGTGTAGATGCTAATCTACATGCCTGTCTGCTAACTCACTCTATAGTCCTGTTCTTTCAAGAGCAAGGGGTAACATCCTTGGACAATAATAGTTAATTATAGTTATAGTTTACTTTAATTCTCTGTTTCATTTCATTATGCCCGTTTAAAGATATCAAAGTATCAATACATCAGTGTATGTAATGCTTATTAATTGCCACTCATAACATTTCATATTTAATTAATAATGTTAATTTTTCATGCATTTCTGAATATGTGATATTGTGTTAATTCATGTATTTGATATTTGGTATCATTTAAACATTGAGAGTGCCACCTTGTCAAAACTGTAAACCTAAACCTCTTCACAGACATCAATAATGATTTAATAAGATTTAAGTACAATGAAAGGTTGATATCTGAAAGGGACACGGGGGAGTGAAGTGTCACCTCTGGTGACATCATACGTCACCAGTCTCAAGACTCCTTTAGAAGAAAGGATGAGCTCTCTTCACTGGATAATAGCAAGGAGATATAGCCAAGAACCTAGAATCTACAGCTCTTTGGAAGTCCAGGAAAGCTTTTGTTGCCAGCATGCAGCTGAGGTCTGGGCGGGGGCCAGTCGGTAGATTTTTATTCGGATCTGCATCGAATTGTACTCACAGTCGATACAAGGCACCTTAATACTGTACGTCTGATTTTTTTCAAGATCCATACAATATTCCCTGTAATGAAAATATTGAAAAATTCCCTATCTCACACTATTAAAGAAAGTGAATCTGTCCCTTTTAGTGCACCAAAAGTTAATGGGGTCTATTCTGGGCTGAGACTAATGGTGCAACAGTACACAAAATGTTGTTGGACAGTTATTTTATTTATTTAAAAACACAAATAAATAAAGCTTAGATGCCGTCTAGATTCAGTGGTAGTGATGGGGACTGACAAACTTTTAGACATCTTCTGAATCTAAATCTACCTACTATTTGAAAAATCTGTCTGAATATGGTAATAACAAAAATCTTAGAAAGTGGTCAAATCGATGCATCACCACAACCTCCATCCCTCAACACATAGTACAGGACACAAAAGTTGTGAATGATGATGAGATTTGTAATGCTTTTAATTATCATTTTATTAAGACAGGCTGTTTGCTTGAAAAACTACTACTGAACTAATTCATCTTTGATGAGGAACATATTAATAACATAACCTGCAATGGACTCCAGCAGCAGAAACATTAACTGCGTCTCCCCCTTAGGAGAGATGATGCTTTTACACACAAGACAGAGTATAGTTTAACTTCAACCTAAAAGAACAAGATCCCTAAACTGATGAGCACGAGACGGACACAATTTTCCACAACCGAGCAGCTCTCCTTACATTCTGATTTTTGCCTATAGTTAAACTTCATTGATTATTGAAATCTCCCAAGTCCTGAGCTCCATCACTGCTGTTTCCTCTGGAGAATATCCTCTGTACTGTCCTGTTAATAACTGCAGGTTGTTGTTTTGCTGCTTAAATGAGTCGTGATGTTTGCTACAGTGACACTTTGTGCATGAAAAGGAAGCCTTTAAATGACTGAAAGCAGCCTCTCTAATCATTAAAGCACAATGTACATGCGTTGTGAACCCGCCTATGAAGGTGCATCTTACTATATGAATACTGAGCCCTCTATATAGCAGGTAAAACACTGCGACATTGACTTTAGGTCAAGGGCCCATCTTATTACTGCAACCACTTTCTGCTGCTCCCAGATGTGCCAGCAAAGCACCTGATCACACCTCATTCTAAGACCGTCGGTCTAAAACTAGCAACGACACTTGCTGCTGTGCACCACTTCAGCCAGCAAAAAGGTGGGCCCTGGTGCTGGAGGATCGCTGCAGGTTATGCTGTTAATATGTTCCTCATGAAAGATTAATTATTTCAGCCACCCAAGCCCCATCCCCTATTAATCAGAATGATCATCTGTAATTCCTGTCCGATCAGGGGACTGAGATCAGCCAATCACATAACACACACAGAGACACAGCAGTGCTCCTCCTCCTCCAGTTAAATAGAGCATTTTGTTCATATACAGTCGAATGGAGTTGATGTCATCATCTTTATTGATTATTGATCACTATCAAAGGCTGCGCTGGGTTGCTTGTATCTATGGTGCCTCCAGCTGATCAATGAGAAGAGAGCAAAATCCTTGTGCATGGATTGTGAATCCAAGAGCACAGATTTACAAAACTGCATGTGTGTGCATTTTACTGTGTTCAGAAATCATTTTAAAGAACTAAGATTGGGTCTAAATGACTCCAAGACCAAATTCATGCTTTTAACAAGGTTGAGGAAGTGTGACCGTGACGCCTATAGCATTCAGTCACTAAAAGGAACACAACTTCCGAGGCATTTGGCTGGGTGGTAATTTCTAATTTAAACTTGTTAAAACTAAAAAAAAAGGGTGCTGTGTATGCTTCAGGCATGCTTCTCTCTAGAAAATAGAATGACATTTGTTTAGTCAGATATATTGTCAGTTTTAGATTATGGTGACATTCTGTACATGCATGCAGCCCCTTCCACACTGAAATCACAAGACACAGGTGATGGTTTTAGAACACACCACTGAGAGCAATACAAGACCGTCAGCTGGTCTTCTCTTAGTGACAGACGGGTTACCATACTACCACACTTCTCTCTTGAAACTTATATCCACTTGCCATTGGACTCACTCCCAAGAATTTCTGTCCCTTAAAGTTCCCAAGATAAATACTGGACTTGCTAATTAGTTTTTAGTTTCTCTGTTCAGTTTCTCTTGTTTTTAATATTGTTGTATATGGCTATGCCAGCCATTTTTTTTTCTAGTTATTGTTTTTATGGATCTATTTGCTCATATTTAAGCCTGACAATATTGTTTATATTGTACAATGGTTACTACCACATCTGTTTCGTCTAGCGCATATGAATGTGAATTCAGGGCATTGCTGTAAAAGAGCTTAATGCTCAGTCAATTTCCCGGAATAAACAATGGTTGATGATTGATATTTATTTATGGCCTCACTCCAGTGATTGACAGATCTGGATAATGCTGTCCAGTAGGTGTTAGCATCTTCGACACGTTTCCACTCACGTACAACTGTGAGAACATCGCCAACAATCCATCCTCATCTGAGCCACCACTCACTCTGATACTTACCTACACAACTGATGTGAAAGCAACAGGCAGGTCCTCTAGCTCCACTGTGAATTAGCCATAGCTCATCAGTTTCTTCTTCTTCAACTTCAATTATCGTGTCTCCTTCTTCTGATTCTTTTGTTGTTTAGTGGCAGTTGAAAAACAGCTTTAAGGCACCACTTACTGAGTGTGGATCAGAGCAGTCATAATTTCACCTAATGACAAATGATCTGGTCTGTAAGTCAGACATATTCATCATATGACTGCGTGCACCCAACCGTGATGTCTGTACCAAATGTTCAGGACGAATATGTTTACTGTTACACCCCTAGTTGGGACCCATCCTCTATCTACGTTTCCTGAAAACCGCTTAGTAGTTTTGTGTATTCCAGCTGACAAACCAAACAACACATACACACAGGCCAAAACATACCCTCCTTGGCAGAAGTAATGAAGAAAAATAAAGTGCAGCTTTAAAGCCCTTACTTGTGGAGTGAGACAATTTCAGACTTTGTCACCACCTAGTGGCAGGTTGAATAGAAGCCTTTTGTGACAGCAATGTTGAAAGCAATCAACTGCACCAGCATATCAGTTTTCTACAAACCAAAAAAGGTTTGGCACCAGAGTCTTTTTAAAATGTTTTAATTTATAGATAGATTGGAAGTGTCACGTAAGGTAGCTCTTTAAATGTTTATGTGAGTTTCAGTCCATGAATCTGAACCATAAAATTATCAAACAACAAGCAGGACAGTTGAGATTCCAGCATCTGAGTTCTCTTTCTAATCTCAGTTCACAAGCTGAGAAGCACAGTTTATCCCAACATCCCTCTGACTTGACCTCTAACCTCATGACCCAGGGTGCCATGGCCTGTGTAAATGCTAAGCTACATGCCTGTTTGCTAACCGTCGCTACAGCCCTTCTCATCCAAGACAAGACAGAGCAATTCTTGGAAAAATCGTGTGTTCATTTAAATCCCTGCTTTCATTTCACTATGTCAAAGATAGCAATGTATCAATACATGGATGTATGTAATGCTTATGAGTTGCCACTCATGCATTTCTTAATATTTGATATCTTGTTAATTCATCTTTGTGATATTTGGTATAATTTAAAGGCAAAGAGTGTCCACCTTTGTGAGTCTGTAAAAAAATGAGAGTTTGATAACTGATAGGGAGACAGGGGATGAGCGAAGTGTCACCTCTGATGACATCACAAGTCACCTCCCAGTCTCAAGAATCCTTTAAAGAAAAAAATGATGCCCTCTTCAGTCAGGCATACACAGGTATTTCTCTTCACCTCTAGACGCCACCCAGGACTCGCCTCTGCTGGCTTGACCCCCACGAGGGGAGACCTCAGCTGCATACTGGCAACTCAAGCATGCTCAGAGAAAAGAACTTTTGAGGCCAGAGGTCTGCTACACCTTTGTGTCCTGACCCAACAAAGTCAGGGCTGTAGAAACTGAAGACTGCCTGCCCACCTTTCCAAAGGCTGAAATGGAACAGAGTGAGAGAGAGAGAGAGAGAGAGAGAGAGAGAAAGAGAGAGAAAGAGAGAGAGCGATAACACGCAAGACCCCACACCAATAAAGACCAACTGAAAGATCAACGCAATGCCTCCTCCCTCTTCATCCTTATCAGACGCATCGTCTCCTCCTTCCCCTAGTGTCGTCAGGTATAACAAACTACTCACTATTTCTATTGTGTTCTATTGGGTTGCTGAACACAGCTCTATTTGCATCTACCTGGTCCGAACCCCAAACTTCTTTATTCTTTGTTCAATGTCTGCAACATACTTTAGTATGTGTTTTGTTGTTGTCACATCTTTATGAATACATTTTTAACCCTAAACTCGTTGTTTGTGGTTTCTGTATATTTTTCAGTTCGGTCACTGAATGCTTTCCGATTTTGCTAATGCTGTACTTAATAGGTGTGTTAATAGGTCCTTTTCTGACTGTACAACAAGAGTGGTTTATTGAAACTATTGAGTGGACTAGGCTGTTATTTCAGTGGACAAATAATAGTGGGTTGCTAAATAACTTTTATTGGCACCACATTGATAATTTTGAGCTATAATTTTAATCTTACACCAACAAGCTCTCAGCTGGTTGAAATCATATCTGGAATCTCCAAAGCAATGTGTCAAAATTAATGGTACAATATCATCCCTTCGAAATTGTAAACTGGGCATACCACAAGGTTCCATTCTGGAGCTGCTGCTCTTTTTTATAAATTTACGACCTACCAGACAGCTGTGAAGAGGTTGGCTGCCAGATGTATGCTGATGATGAAATCATCGATGTATCGTCGAAGACCCCACAACAGGCTGCAGTGTTATTGAATAGGCAATAAGTTGGTGTCTCGCAGTGGCTGCAAAATATATTCTTAACTCTGAACTGTGCAAAAACTGTTTCAACATGCTTTCCAATAAGCTGAAAAATATGTGATGGTTTTACAAAAACTATTGAACAGAAGGAAATAGAGAAAATTATTGAGTTAAATATTAAGGTGTTGTTTGAATCCCTTTTGATTTGTAAGATCTTGTTTAACATTTAATTCTGGCAAACTATATACACTGATCAGCCACAACATTGAAACCACAGAGAGGTGACGCCACATTGATCATCTCGTTACAATGCAATGTTCTCCTGGGAAACCTTGGGTCCTGGCATTCATGTGAATGCCACTTGACATGCACCACCCACCCAAAAATGTGGGTGTAGACCACGTTAACAGCCTCGAGGCAATGGCACACCACAAAAAATGGACAGGAATGACCAATGGAACGTGACAAAGTGAGGGATGGGGCAGCTCCCACAGCCTGCACACACACAGACAGAGACCTGCTCAAATGCTCATTGTCCTAAGTGCAACAAGTCCTCTGCATGAACGTGCAGGGTAGACTGGGTAGGGTAGGGTGTGGGCAAAGGTGAATAAATGAAAAAGGTATATTTTAAAATGCAATATCTGAGATGGAAGAGATGGAATGCTCAAACTGAAAGCATTTGTAAAGATGAAATGGCAAATGGTTGTTGCACGCTCATCACATAAATGAGATATTAGAACATGAAGATGGTTACTTTCTACTTTTCTTTGGTGATGGAAGGGCTGATGATGAGGTGGACTACCAAAGTTCAGCAGTGTGATATCTTGTAAATTAGTAGATTTTGAAGCAGAGTTAGAGTTTCATAATATCAAAATGATTACATGCTCTGAAACACAAAATATATATAGACACAAGATATATATATATGTATATATATATATATATATATATATATATATATATATATATATGTATATATATTTGCACATCAACCAATTTAGACACTTTGGGTGAATAAAAGGAGAAGAAAGAGAGAGGTGCCATAGCAATAAGACAAAAGAAACACAATCAAAATGGGGAATAGTTTAGCTTAAAGTGAAACTCTCGCCAAAAAGCAACCGAGGCTTTATTTATGATTGGGTATGAGTCAAACCTTCACGTACAAGCACACTCATGACCAAAGAGGCACTTTTAAGATTTACCGTAGTTTCGTTTTGGGGCAAGCTCATTTTGAACGGGAGTACATAGGGCATACCACGACGGCATCAAAATGTCTATTTTTAGACCACTAAGAAGGCTCCACACATCATGAAACTTTACTGGTAGCATCACCAGGGTCTCTACTCATGACACGAGCAGTAAGAACATTGTTTGTGTACACAAAGTGTGTGAAAAAGACGGTTTTGAACTACTTACGCTTAGCTACTGGGACTCCGGCGCGCCGCCGCCATTCCAGGCAAAAAGTGTCGATCTCCGAGTGCGGCCATCATGACGGAGAGTAACGGTGGGACGCTCTGTAATATGTGGCTCCCTTGTCAACATGGACGTCAGTGTTGCTTTTGACTAACGACAGAACAACGAATTATCCGCGAATTCATCTGGAAATAAGCCCGAGGAGCGTAAATGTAATATAAGCAATAATATAAATAACAGCATGAGTAATAATCATAATAATTATCATAATGATAAACATATTAATCATCAACATTCAGGGAAGACAATTAGCCTACATCAGGCGCTGGCCCAAAAAAGGGTGATCTAGCTGGTAGAAGCAGCGTGGGTCACGAGGTGTAACTCACGACTGCACCAAGATGAGTACAAACCAAGGTTACTTTACAAACCAGGGAAGGCGCACGCTGATGAAAGAACATAGCCTGGTATAGGAGCAGAGAATAGAAGACAGTTGTGTTGCGTTGTTATTAATCCTTGTGGACACCGGACAGAGTGGCTGCCTGTGACAGTGTGTATGAGGCACAGCAGAGCTGCAACATGTGGGAGAAGGACACAAAGCCCTGTGAGTAGTTTGCACAGAATGATGGGGACAGAGCTTTATTTTATTAGTTACTAATTTCAATAAATTCTGCTAACGTGCTTCATTCACTATGTGGCCGGTGTAAAGATTGTGTTAGGTCCCCATCAAATGTTAAGATCGCTGACATGTTTGCAGCTCACATTGCATTCACAAGAGTTACAATTGACACATGAATGAAAAAAATATGACACACATAATGTGACTTAAATGTCAACCAAACTTCCTGTGAATAGCTGAAAACAGATCTACAGTTGTGGTCAAAAGTTAATATACTTATAAAGAACACGTATATCATGGCAGTCTTCAGTTCCAATGATTTCTACAGCTCTCATTTTTCTGTGATGGAATGAATGGAACACATACTACTCTGTCACAAAAAACATTCATTTAGTTCGGTTCAATAATGAATTTACTATGAGTCTTCTGAAAATGTGACCAAATCTGCTGGGTCAAAAATATACATACAGTAATTCTAATATTTGTAGTAATAATAGGTCTCTTGGCCAGTTTCACATCAATTAGGTCCTTTTGATTGGAACAGCAGACTGCACCTAAGACCCAATCTTCTGCTGATGATTTTAGGTTTTCCTGAAGAATTTGGAGATAATCCTCCTCCTTCATTAATACATTTACTTTCTTTAGAGCAGCAGATCCACTGGCAGCAAAACAGCCCCACAGCATAATACTACCAGCACCCTGCTTGACAGTAGGTTTGGTGTTCTTGGGGTTAAAGGCCTCACCCTCTCTCCTCCAAACATATTGCTGCTCACTCCGGCCAAACAACTCAGTTTTTGTTTCATCTGACCACAGAGTTTCCCCCCAGAAGGTTTTTTCTTTGTCCATGTGATCAGCAGCAAACTTCAGTTGAGCTTTAAGGTGCTGCGAGGGAGGGCTTCTTTCTATCACAGCAGCCTCTCAGCTCATGTTGATGCAAAACACACTTGACTGTGGACACTGACACCTGTCTTCCAGCAGCTTCTAATTCATTGCAGACTTGCCTTTTGGTGGTTTTTGGTTGACTCCTGACCATCCTGACCAGTTTTCTCTCAGCAGCAGGTGATAGTTTGTGTTTTCTTCCTGATTGTAGCAGTGACACAACTGTGCCATGCACTTTATACTTACAGTTTTTTGTACAGTTGATCTTGGGACCTGTAACTGCTTGGAAATGGCTCCAAGTGACTTTCCTGACTTGTTCAAATCAATAATGAGCTCTTTCAGATCAATGCTGAGCTCTTCAGACTTTCCCACTGTAGTGTTTGTGGCTGAGCCTAATGGGTGTATCAAACAAGTCCTATTAAAATGGGCCCAGAAAAGTCACCAGCTGTTATCAATCAGAATCAGTCAGTAGAAGTTAAGAGGCCATGCTACAAACAACATTTGATTCACACAACTTTCTATAATATTATCTATTCCAAAATTGATGGTTCAAGGTGCTGTATGTATATTTTTGACTCAGCAGATTTGGTCACATTTTCAGAAGACCCATATTAATTCAGATTTCAACTAATCTTCATAAATGTTTTTTTGTTTTTGTTTTTGTGACAAAGTAGTTTGTGTTCCACTCATTCCATCACAGAAAAAATGAGTTGTAGAAACCATGATATACATTTTCATTACAAGTTCATGTAAACTTTTGACCTACTGTAGGTAGATCAATTAGGAGACTGTGACCTTCCTCACATTATATACTGTGTCCTTTTCTTCTGCAGTGGTTTAACGGCTCCAACTGGAGAATTGTCCTCAACCAGTAGTAGTGGATGAAAGCATTCATTCATTTACATTTTCTTTGGACCTCTTTCCTGAAAAAATTCTGTTCAAATATGTACAGTATTTGGATGGAAACATGACAACTGACTAGAAGGCATTCATTTTAACATACAATTCTATAAATAATTTCAGCTATACATAAGTGTAGGTCAGGAAGAAACCTGAGAAGAATTAATTTATTTCCAGAATATATTTTTAACTTAAAAGCTATGGCCATACTTGAGACAAGGTATCATATGGGACTGTGGATACAGGGATACAAAAGGATACACTGAGTTCTGTGTAATTCTTATAGTGTGCAGACATGCTGTGTTAATTTATGTATTTCCCCAGATTTGACCAGTTAATTGATCAGTCAAAAGAGTTTTTTCTGTTTGCTGTCCAAGAAGCAGCCGGAAAACCAGCAAGATGAGAGGAGTCAAAGAAGAAAAGGAATCATAAGTAGCCAGACAAAATTAGCCACATAGAACGTGCAGTTCAGTGCATGACCTAAAACCATGTTCGGAACGCACGCATGTGTGTGTGTGTGTGTGTGTGTGTGTGTGTGTGTGTGTGTGTGTGTGTGTGTGTGTGTGTGGTGGACCATGGATGAACAGGGATGTTCAGCCATTTGTCTGATTTAACTACAGCTCACCAGACACCCATGGTGCCAAACTGTTTCATAAACTCAGACAACCTTCTGCCAAAACTGAACAATTTGAGGAACATCTCATTGATACGTTTCTTTTAATTTAATTCAAGTATATTATTTGTATCCGTCATCTAAACTACAGGCCGATATTAGCGGTCTACATAGTCTTCAAGAAAATACCACTGTACAAAGAACAATTCCGTAATCATCTTACTGCTACATTAAAGCAACATTATGTAGTTCAGTCAGACAACTCATGTTTGAAATGTTTATTAGAGCAGTAAAACATGGTTAGAGTTTGGCATCTAGGCTCATCACCTCATCACTCCCTGCAGATATGTTTACATAGCAATACTGACACAGGGCAGTGGCAGCATTGACTGGCAGAGGGAGAGATGGGAGATTTTTTAGGTTTAAATAGACCACCAAATTGACAGGATAAGTTATGTAGATGAGTGTGGAGAGTCGGGCATGTCATGTGTTTATCAATGCAGCTCGAGCCTGCCTGATTAAAAATGTCTTAATCAACAATCAGAGACGGGCATGGATACATCAAAAAGTATTTACAATAACAGATAAAAGATGCTTGCTTTTCAAATATATCAAAACAAAAAGTACTGGTCTGAGAAAATGCATTTAATTAAGATACAACTAATTTGTAATTTAAAAAATGCAAAAAGACATTTGACATAAACTGATATCACATTTTAGCCATTTAGCCGCCTCAGTATGGGCTGGATTTTGTTACCAGTTGTTGAACAGTGACAGACAGAAGCTTCATAATTAAAATAAAGTTATTTCATTATTCATACAAATTCAAGTAACTTAATGTACTTTATCTATTCTTTTATCCCCTAATATAGCCAACTCAGATTTTACCTCAAACACAGATCATGTCAGTGGTTAAAACAGTTTGCTAATGGAAAAAGATCCAACATATTTCCTATATTGTTAATGATTAATCGTTAATCGCTTGTTAAGGCAGCCAATTATCAATTAAAGCAATTACTTAAAATTTGCATCACTACTTACTATTAAACAGTCTTTTATTTAGCGAAGCTGTCAACTATATGCTAGTCCAGTGGCGGTTCTAGCATGTGTGACGCCCTGGGCGAACCTCACCTTCCTCTGTATGTGAGACTTTCTCAGCAGCAGCAGACGCACCTTTACAAAACAGAGGGAGCCCAGCCGCCCACTCCCCACATGGCAATATGACATAATTGACTTGACGTGTAAATGAGCAATACAAAAACTGAATGAAATGAATAAAAACAAATTTAAGGCAGCCGGTACGGGTCGGCACCAGGGTCGATCCACCGAGATGAGATAAGCCTGGAGGCGGCTGCTACAGAGCCGGTTACTGTGGCCGACTGTCCGCTCGCTTTTGTAATCTAATTTTTTTTTTTTTTGCGGGCACTCATGCCGCCCCTCCACAAATGCCGCCCTGGGTGGCTGCCCATATTGCCCACATGAGAAACTGCCACTGAGCTAGTCTGTGACTCTTGACTCTTGTCTCTTGCCTCTCTCTTGGACACTGTTTCTTTTTCTCTTCTAAGATTCCTCTTTCAATGGTCTCTTTGCCACTGTTGTCATGTCATACAAGCTGAAAAGCCCAGTTCTGTTGCCCGCTTGCTCGGCTCTGGTTGTGTTGCCCATTTTTGCCCCGAAACTGAAACCTTCTCCTCCTGGACCCAAATGCCGCATTCTGACCAAACGTGATGAAAATATTCACGTTGCGTTACTCACGCAAGTTTGATTGTGGGTTTATTCATTTTGTAACCCTGGTTTCTGGATGGGTAGCGTGCCAGGGCCGTGGGTATTGCGGGTTACAAGGGGCTAAATACTTCTCAAATGAAAAGGGCACCGTTACGGCAGAACAGGAAGACTTTATTCTTCTTCTTCACTTACAGGTCAGGTTCAACGACAAGACAACGTACACTCGGGCGAGCTAGCTCTCTCTCTTGTGCGTCTGTATAATCTGTCCCCACCAAAACAAGGGCACACGGAACCAACATCATACAACACATACTTTCTCTCTATCTTGAAAACATCTCTGAAGGGAAACACAGAGTGATAATAAAATATTATAGACCAACTTAAATAATTAATTAAATTAATAATAAAACTAAACTTATAAATTAAACTAATAACTAATAATACATAATTTAAACCCAAAATAAAACCAATGACATCCTGTTATATAATAAAAATAATTCTAAGGGTAACAACCTAAAGTTTATAATTAAAATAATAAACACATAATAATCTACACGGTTACAATTTCTTTAAATAACTGCCAATGCACGGCACATCGGTATGAACCCAAAACATAGACATTTCTCTGTGATCTGACTGCAATACATGGATCAGAAGGACACCGAAACCGGAAAAAAGCCTGAATTCATGCTATGTCAGGCCTGTCAGCCGGATGACAAGCAAAAATGTTTTAAATGCTTGTTCCCTGAATGGAGTTTGGCTCAATCAGACCTATGCTGTGCTATGCTGACATATTTCCAAAACTTAGCAGCCTGACCTTCTCGCTCACTTCCCTCCACTGCAGCTCCTTATTTGTCCTGTCTCAGTATGAGTAGATGTGTCATTGTACAGCTCTGGATGTCTGCAAACATCCAGGATTAGTGATTATTATCCTCTCCTTTATTGTTCATGTTCAATGTCTGGACATCAGCTGTTGAACGTCATGACGTCAGTGTGAACGTCAACACCGATAGGTTTGTGCGACACAGGGTCACGCAAAAATTTTGCTTGGGTTCAATATTTTCAACTCGCGCAGTTGTCGATTGATGCAATTGTTCACGTCATCATGTCTTATCATTGAATTTGTATGTTATGTAGTCACACAAGTAATTCACGTTGCGTTTGGTCTGAACACAGCATAAGGACAGGTGGAGATGACTGCAACCTCTGTGTGGGTTTGACTCTGTGGGTGGTGTTGTCTGGCTGGAGCTGGACAAGTAATGGACGATGCGGTGCCGAGGGACATGGATAACGGATGTGAAAAAAGAAAAAAACGTCGGTCTAGGCTCAAACGATTGTGAGAACTTGAGACGAACGAGAGAGAAAGGGTAAAACTGTGCACAGGTGGTAAATTGGTGAGGGAGAGTGACATGGTCTAGTTCCTGAACTTTAGTTAATAACTTCATTTCTGAATTTGCATGGTATTTCAGTAATGTATTGTGTTGTCTGAATTTGCAGCAATTGAATGCATTGCTGCATGGATGGATGGCAGGTAGCCTTAGCGGCATTCCAACAGCCAAGACTGGCCTCATTGTCCTGTGTGTGGGAACCTCTGAACAACCTTTAAGAGTGATTAACAGGAAACCTAAGATGCTGGATTTCTGACACTTCTCATGTTCACCTCAACCTGCTGTAGATCAAGTCATTCGACCCCCTTACTCATCCTCTCTCTTTCTCTCTCTCTCACACACACACACACACACACTCACACACAAAGCTTTGCAGTACTTTTTAAACAGTGTAACCAGATTACCACTCAATGATCCTTGTAGTACATCAACACTAACTAAATATCCAGAAAACTAGTCAGTTGCAGTATTTTTCAGATCATTCACCGCAGAGATGGAAAACATCTGCAGCAGTAAAATGACACATACACATTAATGCAGCAGTAATATTAATTTAAAAAAAACGTCAGATATAAAAAACAGTGGCAGAGAAAAGTTTACTGCAGAATGAGTACTTTTGTATTTGGTACTGTACTGGCCATTTGTCGGATAATTTAAATCAAACTTTAAATCAAACTTCAAAATAAAAATCAAAGAGCCACTGCTGACCCATGGGCTTGTAATGTACGCAGGCAAAAGAAGTTCAATGTCCATTCAACGTTCCTTTGTTTTTTGTGATTTATTTTCCAAAAACAAGCAAGCAAACAAAGATCAAAGGAAAACTGCGTGCCTCTCTTGCTCTGGAGCAGCAGTAGCTTTTTGATTTTTATTTTGAAGTTTGTATTAAGTTTGATTTAAAGGTCCCATATTATACTGATTTTCATCAATTTCACACAGCTGTCTGAAAGTCACTCAAGTGAGCTCTACTGACAGCAGGCTGTTTCTGTGCCTGCACCTTTAATGCTAATGAGTTCCGTCTGTCAATGCCTGCCCTGCCTGCTACACGCCCCTCTCAGGGAGAGGATGCCGCTCACGCTAGCGGTAGCATGCGCTAATGTTTACGGTGAATGTATCACTATGGCTCGCTGAGATGCTGTCGTTCAACCACACCAGTTTGACCCAGAATCGGACCCAGAAGGAGAAGCTCCTGAAGTAATACAGACTCTGCGGCTGCAGCAGGACATTTCAGAAGGGTTAGTGTGTCTGAATATGTTACTCAGTTACTATGGGTGTGCAGCGCAGCCGATATTTGTATCTGTATTTGTATTTGTTGAGGGGGGAAAAGTATTTGTATTTGTATTCGAGTTAAATTCAAAATAGGCGTAAACCTTTTTTTTTTTTTTTTGAGTTACACTTCTAATTTTCGTTATAGTGTAAGTATTCTTTAATTATCCATTATAATAATTATGGATATGCAATATTGGTTGATGTTTTTCCATAAATCCAGCAATGAACATGTAACAAGGAATGTCATTGAAAAGAAAATAACATAACAGCCATTACCTCATCCATGGTTAAACCAACAACTAATAAAATATCATTGTGAACATTATGAACCCCACCACCACCCGTCCTTGTTGGAGGACGTTGAACAGACAGAATAAAAACAAATAATACTTAAAAGAACTGTTCTTTCTAATGCACAGAGCTCCAAGAACTAAACTCGAGCGGAGCGGGGGAGAGAAACAATGTGTATTTCTTTTACTCTGTGGAAGATCTCCCAACGGAGTGAGGGACAAAGCAAGTGGGACAGATCTGCCCAGTCCCTGAGCAGCGCGCGTTTCACAGACAAGCCACAAGGCAGAGTGTAAACAACGTCACCTGGTTCAGCAGCACCATGGACAGCTGCGGGGGCGGGGGGGTCGGAACAGCGGTGTTTCGACGCCCCCACCCCCGACTCCTGAACGTCACTCACTCACTCACTCATCCGGGCATGTACTGCGGTCTCATGAGGAAACGTAGCTTTTTGATATGATGTTTTTCTTGTTCCCGAATACAAATATTTTTTAAAGTATTTGTTCGAAATAAGTATTTGTAAAAAACACGTTATTTGTGCCTTTCCGAATACCGTATTCGGGTTCGGCTCCACCACTATTAGTTACCAAGCTCCCTCGAAATATTACTAACATTAAACTTGCTACAAACGCCGTTGCATAGCGGACCAAAGCGGAGCTAACTAGTTAGCCAGTTTCAAGCTGACTTCACCATACTCGCAGGCAACTGTAAATACTATCAAAACGTGGCGACACTTACCTGTGGCTCGGGTGCAGCTGCTGGGTCCCGTATGGTTGGGACTGATCCTTTTACGAGGGTCAGTGTCGAGCCAAAGCCAGCTTTGTACTGACCCTCGTTACTGAAGCAGTCCGATGTGAAGTGGTTAGCACACACAAACAGACTTACAGGAACTGTAGCCGGCACGTTGTCGTTAAAAATGAAACGCAACCACTGTCTCTTCTGTTCTTCTGTAGCTGGGACAGAATATAGGCACTTATGTTGATTTTTACAACCAACAACAGAGCAATTTGTGTGTCTAGCTCTGAGTGACGACATTGTGAAACACTGCTATCTTACTGCTGGACACACCGAACTTCACGTCGGGGATGAACGCCCCCCTCTCGGATATCTCCGGGGAGAGGGGGAGTGTTTTCGCACAGAGGAGCCCAGCCTATGCAAATCACTCCTTTCGTTATGTAACGACAGGAGCTGGATCTGAACAGACTGTAGGCGCCCTGTTTAACCAGTGGGTGGGCTGCAGAGACCATGCAGGACTCGTTTGCTTTCCTCATTCTGGGAGTTGGTAGGCTCAGGGAGGACCAGTTTATATATGTAGAGACCAGAGAAAATATGTTTTTCATAATATGGGACCTTTAAATTATCTGACAAATGGCCACTACAGGTACTTTAAGTACATTTAATAAAGTTTTGAATGCAGCTATTCATTGCACACATCCTTCTCTGACTGTGATGCTTTTACCTGTTTCCCAAAATCTGATATCTGGTTTTTCTGTTTCCCTTTCAGAATGAGTGCACCACATGCAGCATGTGGTATCACACCATATGTGTTAGTCATCTACAGAGGGGGACTACTATTGTTAAGGCCAGTGTTGTGCCTGAACACGTTCAGTGAACGATCATTCATAAACTTCTGAACATACTGTATTTCTGCCTGATGAACGTTATTGTGAACGCGTTCATTCTGGCGCTTGTGAACTGCGCTCTCTCAGTGTTGAGTCAAAAGTCAAATCAGTTAAAGCTGGAGTTTGTAGAATATGTGAAAAACGCATGAGACTGGGATGGAAACAACTGCGCTCCCCCCTCCCCTCCCTGTTTAAACGCCGTAGCTTTCACTTACCATTCTCGTGGACGCGCGCTAGCGCTAGGAATATTCACATCGGAGCTTTTCTGTCATACACTTGCCATGGCCGAATTACAGGTAAGAAAGTACTTTACCTTTCTCTCATGAACAAATTGAACGCACGAACAAACAAACATTACTTTTGCATCGTTTAGAGACCGACGACAATTACTTCTTGCTGTCTCAGCATGACATAGCCTACATGTCTGGCACTAATAACGCTACGATATTTGTCATACTGACGTGATACTTATCATAATCTAATGACAACAGCAACGCTTATATATCACTGGTAAGAGGTGTGAATGCTAAGAATAATAAAACATATAACACTAAAGTAAACAATTGCACGGACTATCAGAGACAACCACTTTATTCAGACCGCAACCTGAAAATAAATAATAACTGTCACATCCATATCTACACGACACACGTCCTCTGTATGTTGTGTAGATATAACGCTACTGACAATACATTTGACGTTGACTTTGGCTCTGACTTGCTTGTAGCTGTCGTGAGCCTTTGGCTATGGTTAGCATAAAGCTAATCAACTCACAACATTACTCGTCAATTCACCGCAACCTGAAAATAAATAATAACTGTCACATCCATATCTACACGACACACGTCCTCTGTATGTCGTGTATATATAACACTACTGACAATACATTTGACGTTGACTTTGGCTCTGACTTGATTGTAGCTGTTTTGAGCCTTTGGCTACGGTTAGCATAAAGCTAATCAACTCACAACATTACTCATCAATTGTGACCACAAACCACCTGCTTTATTAGATTCATGGTCATTTCAACTACACAGCCAATTACTACCACACATTTAGATTATCAGCTATGTAAAACTTGCATTGGAGGCTCACCTGTCCAGGAGAAGAACAGCAAGCTCAGTATCCAACTTCAGCCCGATGCTATCGCTAAGCTCTCTCCACCTCGGATATGCTTGTCCAATGTTTACACGTGATTTATTCCATCTATTGTCACTCTCCCTCTTAGACTCTCGTTTCTCTACATCTGTCTTCCTTTTGTTGGCTTACTTAGCCGTTTATGCCTTTGTTGATAATGCCGGGATAGCGGCTTTTCCTGCCGGGACGTCCGCCATTGCATCTTCACCACCGATGGAAGGTGAACGCGCATCAACTTTGGTCGAGCAACCAATAGGAATGCCCAAAACAGCTTGCTCTGTAAAATGAACTGTGATTGGCTGAACACTGCCGTCACGGCACTGATTTTTTAAAGCCTGAATACAGAGCCAAGTGGAGACACAGATGTGCAGTGTTCTGTCATAACACTATGAATTACAAAATGCTCAAAGGTTATTATTGATTTTTGACCAAGTGACGCCAGAAATAACTTACACACTCCAGCTTTAAAGTCAAAGAAACCATGACACCTGTAGGACAAGTGGAGCAGTGTATTGCGTCCCTGTTGAGGAGAGGAAAATCCCCAAACTAACACCAGCTGATTAGCTGACTGAGAGCACCTGCCTGCAGTCTTTCAGCAGGATCACTCTGCACTCCAGTGTGGATTCAGACAACAGAGGAGAGACTACTGTTCAGCTTGGGTCAAACCATGAAGGAGCTACTGGTATGGATGAACCGAAATTATATTGATGTGTTTATATTAATGTTTGTTTTGTTGCTGAAAGCAAAAAAGGTGTAGTTTGGTTTCTTGCATGATTAGGATAGACAGCAGCAGGCCTATTCATGTTGAGCAGCAGTGAAGCAGCCTGCTGGGTTTTGTTCGTGTCTTTGCTGTTACAAATTGATTTCATGCTTCAATGTCAATGATAATTGAGAAATAATAGTTGATGATTGATGAATTGGAGGTACATGGTAATCAAATATTGTAAAGATGAAAACAGTTAAGTTAAAGTTAATAATAATTATAGTTTGAATAATAAATTACTTTAAAAAATGACAAACATTTAAGACATTTGTTTGTTTGAAAGTAATGATGCTTGTACATTTCTGTTTCTGTTTGAAGGTTTTCAACCTAATATCTCCTCCAATAAGAAAATAAAATTGAGAAGAGGAAAAGAGTTGTCCCATTGAATCCTTTATGGTTGGCCAGGCCATTTTTCAAGTTTGGGCAGAAGCTGAGCAGCGTAAACCACAGGATAACTTGTCACTCAGTTTAACTTCGTTCAAGAGAGTGCCAGATTTCGATAGAGCCTTCCAGGCGAAAACCTGGCTAAAACACACCGTAAACGGGCCTCAATATGTAGCTGAAAAACACCCAATCTGGCAACACCAGCCACCACAGAGTCGCATCGCTGCATGCGTCATCAAAATGCGAAGCATGGAGGCAAAAACAAATGAAGACCGCAGCACTACCTCAGACTCTTTTACATGCATGAGGCTCTGCTCTTGTAAAGCACTGACAGTCACAGGATCAGCACTGTCTTATCACTGTCTAACCTAGGCCACACAAATGTGGCAATTTAACCTAACTTCTGATAAGAAGTCAACCTCTCCTTTCTAATATTCATCTTTACACCTTGAGATGTGTGAGATACATGTCTAAACCATCATGTACGGTTGATACAGATGTTTGTATCACAAGAATGAAGAATACCTAGAACGATCGAATGTCTGTACTGTTTCACCTGTCCACATCACTGTCCTGCTTGCGAACTCGCTTTGCAACGTTAAAGCAATGACTGATTTTAAGAGCCATACCTACAAAACTGAAAACAATTGCACCGATGGGATGTAACGTTAATTTAGGCAACCCCTTTAAGAAATGCAAAAGAAACAATATTCACCTGTTCAAATATCAGGACACCGCCTGACAAAGCTCTTCGAACTGGAGGAAATTTCTTCGAGGAAAATTGAAGTTTTTCTTCTTCCTCTGCTTCTATTCTGGGATGTAGACATAGTCAGACACCACGACAGTGACGCAATGGACAACTGTGGTCATTGCATGTTAAAAAAACTGTGATGAAGATGCAGAATGGATATATTTTTCTAGTTTTGGCCGACAATGACCATTTGGGTGGTGGCCTGGAAATCAGCGAATGGCAGCACTTCCAAAATTAATATGCAGGAAAAACCCTGATAGGGTAGTGTGTAATACTGTGTATTGTGATACCATGCCATTTTCTGAGAGAGTTGCACCCTTAAAAATAGTGCCATGAGCATCCTGTTGTTTTCGCATTACTGCTGGTGTTTTGGTCAGCAAACCGAACAGTTTCCTGTTGCTTGACATATTTTGTCATTCCTATGACCAAATAAACTACTGCTGTAAGTCTCTTAAGTCAAATACTACATATATACATACAACATTCATACAAATCAGTGACCATTGTGCTTGCAGGTCACGTGACCAAGGGCATTTGGCTTTTTCTGTTCAGGCATTACTCTGGTAAGACGTCTTTACTAGAAACCATCTGGAAACACACCTCATCATTTTAAAAATTTAGACAGCTTAATGTACATGCACTGCCATGAAGGTCATCAAAAGAGACTGTAAAAAATGTTTGCTGCTCTTCCCATGTGTAAGATTCATAACGGTACTACAAAGATGCGCAACAAATGCATAAAGACACAAAATAAAAAGATAGGAGGTCAGAGAGGGAGCAGGATGCAGTATTGATAGTTAGAATTGTAAAGCCTGACTTGAGCTTGCTCCAATCTGGGGGGAAAAAGAGCATCAAAAATCTTCACTCCTCTGGTTAAACTTATGAAGCATACTCATGCCTCTAAAGTAAACATACTGTATAACATACTGTATATCATATTTGGAAAGAGGATGATGTCAGTCAGTCACGACAGAGAAGAAAGAGCTACAGAAACAAAGCACTTTCATCTAATTATTTATTTATGTATGAACATCTGATGGAACCAACAGGTATTGCCATCATTCAAACTGCAGTCGTTAACACATCAAACATACGGAACAGGTGTATCATCAACAAGTTCACGATAAAGTTGTACTCACACGGCCACGCGGTAACCACCCTGACCACTGCCTACCTGTAGGAGGATTCCCCCGAAAAGCAAAGGGTTTTGAAAAGCGGACTGAGGCTGCAATGACTCTTTGATAAACGTCATAGCACAGGTTCTTCAGTGAACGTCATAGCGTTGGTACAACCAACCCAAAAGTCCACAACAGATTTAACTTTTTTTTTTTACCCAACACATATACTGACTTTAAAATCTCTGTAAGTACATGTACAATACAGTTAGGGGGAAGGAATACAGCTCTGTAGTTTGGTGGAAATGTTGTCCCATGTCCAGTTTTTCTTCTGGTTGTCTTTATACGAGGCTAGAGCTGTGTTGTACAGCTACGGGTACTAAGACACCAACATTATCAGCTCCTCCATGTTTGCTTCTGACACACGAGGCCGGCTATTCTGTGATGCCCGCCCCTTTGTGTTTGATTAGCCAATGCCAGGAAGCTACCGCCAGAGGTTTAGCACAGTGAACTTTAGGGACGGAGCAAAATCTGTGCCTGTTCATGGAAATGACTGAATGACTGAAGGCAGAATGTTGCGGCGCAGCAGTGTGAAAACCCCTTAATTCAAGTAAAGATCCAGAATATTGTGTCTGTCTGTAGATGGGCTTTTTTGCTGCACTTTTCCTCTATAGAGGATCTGCACTAACCTGATATGGCGCTTTCAGGGCTGATACTGATACTGATTATAAAAAATCAAGGAAACTGAAAAACGATATTTGGGACTGCTATTCATTTGCAGTAGAAATGAAACTCTGTGTTAAAATTTCCAACAATCAGTGATGGAATGAAGTACAATTTACTCAAGTACTTTACTTGAGTATTCCCATTTTCTGCTACTTTATTCTTCCTCTAAACTACATGATGATACATTTCTGTGCAGATTCAAATTAATCACTCTATATAAACTATTAATTATGACGTGTTATCAATCAGATATTGTTGTAGGTAGGACATTGTGTGAGAGAATGTTGCATGAGCGCCAATATAGCATTTTAAAACTGGTTTATTTTAACTGCAATCTGACCTAAAAATCACCGATACCGCCAATTGAAAAAAATGCTGAATATCGGCCCCCGATAATGGGTCAGTAATTGGTCTGCTCCTAACCTGATCACATTCACTGCTCATGAAGATCATTCACTCTGTGATTAGAACCAGAAGTCATCTTTTATCCAAGGTAACATGAACCTCAACCTAGAGCTGCCAATGAGCTATGAATTGCCTAATCGATCTGAAAGAAAGCAAATGAGTGTATTTCCTAAAATGGTGAGCTATTAAGAAACATGAAGTCTGATCTCTGAGTATTACATTTGAGTAATGTATAACCAGGATATATTGTCATATTTAACATAACAAAGCACTGTTACACATATAGTATATCCCTTTAACATTCTGCCTGCATTAAAACTAATGGATTATGTGTGATTTGTGTGACCTGGAAGTTATTTATTATTCCTTCATTGACTCACACAGTAGGCCTGGCTCATAAACTGCTCTGTTTACCACAGTTGCAGTTGTAGCTTTGCAGGTAAACACAGTGGTTCCATAGGCCATTCTCTCAGCCTTCTGCTGCTCCTCTCATTGTCACTCATCCTTTGGAGCCGCTCTTCGCTGCAACTGCAGTGTCTCTGGACTCATTAGGTCGAGTGGTCAGGTGGCGCAGTGGCCCAGAGAGGAGCAGCAGACGACCATAATATATAACATCTGGGTCACACAAATTGGACAAATCAAATATCAAAATCAATTTGACCCATGCCACATTTTTTTAACTCCCTATTTTTGATCAGAGCATAAAATCAAAAGTACAAAATCAAAGTGTTATGTTTTTTTTGTTTTTTTGTTTTTTTTATCATATTCATAAACAATTAAATATTTTTTTCACTTACTGATTTTGAATTCTTAATTGAATTACAGATTATGATACCCAGACCCCTTTACAGTGAATTTTGACATAATGTTTTCAATGATCAATAAATCTGTTAGACTTTCAGACTGCTGTGTATTTAGGCAGACAGCAGGATTTTCAAGTTGCATGCTGCTTTTAAAGGTTAATCTTCAATGAAAAATGACAATGAAAGTCTTCATAAACAACTTTAGAGGTGCATGGTAGAATCAAAGGCTGATATTATTAACATCTGTTTCTGTAATCTAGAATCTGAATTCTTCAATCCATAGTTTTCACTGCCTCATCAGCCTCCAGCTCAGCCTCCAGCTCAGCCTCCAGCTCAGCCTCCACCTCAGCCTCCTCCTGTTTCTCCTCCTCTGCAGCAAGATCTGAGTATAAGCAGGAGGTCTTTCCATCTTTCCACATGACCATTATGTTTCCTGCTTGTAGCTCACTCACCTCCCCATTGGAAGGGGAGGACTTGTTTCCCTGCAACTGACAGTCAAGTGATGGTGATTGTTTGCCGCTGATGTTGTCTCTGAGCGACAGCAGCTCCTCACCTTCACTCTTCTGAGCTAGAGCAGCAGCTGCCTTGTACTTTGCAATCTCTTTTCTGTTCCTGTAAGGAAAATGACAGAAAACAATGTCACTCAGCAGCTATTAAAATATCAGTATTATACATTTTACCATAAGTGTTGCTATGACAATGTCATTGCATAATTTAAGGTCATACTTGTTGGCCATGGCTCCCATTCCCAACAGCAGAAAGCCTACAAGTAGGCAGACAAAGGCCAGTCCCAGCAACACAAAGTTCCATGTTGTCGCTGCAACAGGAAGAAGACAACATTATGTATATACAGTATGTAGTTGTATGTAGTTTATGCTGTTTAATGCAGCCAGGACTGCACAGATGTGTACATTGGGGAGACAAAACAACCTCTCCATAAATGAATGGCACCAGGGGCGGACTGGGGGGGAAAAGTGGCCCGGGAGTCATTGACAAACCGGCCCACTTCATGCGCAGTGTGGGGAGCCAGCCAGCCAGCCAGCCAGCCAGCCAGCCAGCCGGCAGGCAACACAAGTTTCATGTACCTTGATGAAAAAACTGCATTTGATGTTGTTTTGGACCATAATCATATAGTAATCATTAACCTGAAGCCTTAAGTAGCCTACAGTAAAATAATTACAGCAGTAAAGTGATTTTACAGCATGTAGTGATTTTAATGCAAACAGGTCATTGATACAATAAAATTTGGCCGACCAATTTGCCAGGCTGTTAGAACTGAATGACACTGTCTATACCATGAGTAAGCCACTGGAGGGCAACATAATTACAACCATAAGCCCATTTCAATAAAAATGTTATTTAAAAATCATATTTTCATTGTGATCAAGATAATGACATACACACTAAGTATAAATAAATAAAGTTAATTAAGATGTGGTAATAAATTAAATCTTGTAGCCTCAAATTATGACTTAATGACCTGTATCTTTTGTGCACATCAGCACATTATTTATTTTCCTCCCCATGACCACTGTTGGGCTCCATACATGTTTATTTATCATAAGTCATATCGTTATTGCAATATTGAACAAGGTTATCGCACATTGCAGTTTTTCCTCATTTCGTGCAGGCCTGTTACACACTCTGGAATATTATTACTGAATGAAGTGGTGTCTGTCTGATGATGATCCCATGTAGGATAGGCCATGTACAGACACATAAATAAACTATTCATTCATTTATACTCATTTAGTATTAGAGTCAATTCAAAGACAGTAACAGGTTGATTTCAACCAGACGATAACATTATCTATAGGCAGGTTGACAATACAGGAAACAACTGGTCAGTGAATGGTGCTCATTTTGGACTCCGTAGGTTAGCTAGCACTAGGCTAGGCACTTCGCGGCATTAACTAACGTTAGCCAAATGAGCATTTTCACCTAAAGCATCACCAAGTTCCAAACATAACTTAGCCTACCATTATTATATCACTGGTTCTTTGACTGGGCTCTGGAGGCCGCTTTGTTTCGTGCTCTGCCGTGTCAGAGTCAGACTCATCATCCTTGCTGGACTCAGGTGCATGTTTGGAAATATCCAGCTGTTGAAGCTCACCGCTGCTAACGCTGCTAGTGCTGGGTATGGCAACATCATCAGATTCTTGTCTGGTGGTGATGGCTAAACCCGAACGACCACCAAATAGGTTCGTAATTGTCTTACTTGCTGCAACTTCCCCGAGGGATTTCTTTTTTTTATCCCTAAGCTTTTCAGCACCACCTTTACGTTTTTGGGCTCGTTTTTTATGCTCCATCTGCCCAGAGAGCGCTGGCTCTCAATCCACCAAAGCTGTCTTGCGCCGTTAGCGCAGTGTGATTGACAAGTGACAGCTGCAACAGCCTGAGGAAATGGGTGGGACTTACCCACATGGACGAAATGTGATTGGCTATCAGCATAGGCAGTGATACATGAACACAGGTATAGCCTATCACAACAATAGCCGCCCGACCCAGCCCCTCAGCGGACCACAACGCTGTTGGCCGTTGCGATAGACTTTCTTTTTCTTTTTCTCATGGCCCGGCCCACCCGGGAAACCCCGTACGCCAGTCCGCCCTTGAATGGCACAACACAGGAGAGCCAACTCCTCAGGTCAAGACTCTGCTGTCCACTTACATCTGAAGGAGAAAAATCATTCCTTTGAGGACAACAATGTAAACATCTTGGCCAGAGAAGACAGATGGTTTGAAAGAGAAGTAAAGGAATCCATCAATGTCAAACTGGAACGGTGGATGGAGCGTGAGGGCTATGGTTGAAAAGGCGGAACAAAACTTTGGGAGCGAGCAACTCCTGAAGAAAACCAGCTGCAAGGAATGTCATGTCATCTCTATCTACTGCCCCACCACCAGGAGATTTTCTGGAATAAGTGGCGAAACATCAATGATGCCTCTGCAGCTAGCAATGTGGGCACCGGCGGAAGTTAGGCAAGCCTCGGGCTCAGCAGGAAGAAGACCTACCTGTACAGACTAACTGCATCTCTGGAGACAGTGACTCCTGTGGATAGGGCAGCTGGCATCCAGGGAAGACTGGAGGACAACCAGGAAAGACATCACTGACCTGCCCACATCACATGAGGTTGGGTGCAATGTGTGAAAGGCGAGGGCCGGGACCTGAGCGTACTGACCGCTGGCTTCGCCTACTAGCCCTTGGTACATTGAATGTCAACTCTCTGGTAGGGAAGGAGCTGGAGCTGGAGCTTTTGCGGGAGGTAGAGAGGTACCAACTAGATATAGTTGGGCTCATGTCCACACACAGTACCGGTTCTGGAACCAAACTGTGGGGGGTACTGTGGGAGAATGGGGTACTGGGCCCTTTTGCTATTGGCTAACCAAAGTGAGAGCTATGTCCACATACTCAGCACTAAGTCAAGCACGTTTCTATTTGGTGTTTGACTCAGCCATGGTTGTCCCTTGTCTCCGATCATGTCTGTGATATTCCAGAACTCAAGGTGCAACTTCTTTGGTCCGTGACCTCCAGCTGGTACTGGGGCAGTTTGCAGCCAAGTGTGAAGTGGTCAGGATGTGGGTCAGCATCTCTAAGTCTGAGGCTGTGGTTCTCTGCCAGAAAAAATATGGATTTCCCCCTCCAGTTGTGGCATGAGCTCCTTGCCCCAAGCAAAGATCTCGGGGTCTTATTCAAAATGGAGTGTGAGATGGACAGGCGGTTTGGTTTGGCGTCAGCAGTACTGCAGGTGCTGCGCTGGACCATCGTGGTGAAGTGGGAGCTGAGCCAGAAGGCAAAGCTCTTGATTTTCCAGAACATCTACGTTCTGACCCTCACCTATGGTCATGAGCTGTGGGTAGTCACCGAAAGAACAAATAAGTTCAGCTAAACGATAGAGTGAGGAGTTCAGACATCAACAGGGAGCTCAGAGTAGAGCTGCTGCGTCCTTCAGTTTGTGCATCAGTTGGGATGCTTCCTGGGTGCCTCCCCTTAGAGTGTTGCTGGGAACAAGAATGTCTGGAATACCCTTCTAAGCGTGCTGCCTCTGCGACCCGACCCCAGATAAGTGGAAGAAAATGGATGAATAGATAGATGCCCTGGTGATTCAAGCTCCCAGCTGGTCTAGGCTGATTCAGCTAGCTAGCTGGCTATCTAACGGCAGCTACAGTTAACAGCAGTTAGCAGTTACTTCAGCACCCAGTTTTTCCTAACCATAAGGAAAATCCTTAATTCACAGAGATGAAGCAGAGTAGTCAGAGGATATCAGAGAGAAAACAGGGAAACAAAATCTCCATCAAATATGATCCAGCTTCACTAATTGGTGGTGAGTGACATAAAGCCATTAAAGCAGTAAATAAAAACAGTTACATAATGGTGCTTCCAGAACGTACACATCCAAAGAAGAGGATCCATTTCAGAGACTTCTGAGTGGCCTATCTAATGATTTGACACTTTGCTCAGCCTCAACAGGTCTGAAATGGATCTTGAGGCTGAAACAACTGAGTGATCAGTGAAACCTTAAAATCCTTCCTATCGTATTGGTGGCAACAGCCATTATATGGTTGTTATTATTTTTATGGTTTTGTAGCACTAGCTGAGATCTTACTGGGGCTGCAGCATTTGGAACAGTCTTGAGTGATAAGATTAATGTCTGAGACACTACATTTTCATTTGGATGAAGTATTTAAGGAGCAGCAGTACTTACAGTCCTCTGTGCGGTAGAACCATCTTAGGTACTGTCTCTGTTCCTCCGTCATGGCCCCCAGCTCACCTGTCTTCTCCTCTGCAGCCTCAAATTCCTCTGGATCACCAGATGCCCTCTTACATCCTGGAGGGAGAACAAACACACACATAAAACACATGTTGTCCAAAGCAGTTTTGGTAAGAGCTTGAAAAGCCTGAAGAGTTGCTAAGTACTTGATCACCCTAGACTAGAACCCAATCTTTTTAGCTGTTGTAGGTGAGGTGCCACCTATTTGCCGATGGCACCACCCTACGATCCATATCTACGCCTCATATCCACCAACTGTGGTTGTAATTACACGTGTTCAGGAGAAATTACATATTTTATAAGTTGCTGTAAGTTGTATCGATTAAAAGATATGTGGTATCAATGTTGTGTTATATGATTACGTAAAAGGTCAGAGTACTCTTCCAACCATGGTCTGCCTTCATGTAAATACTCAGTTCAGTGTGGAACCTTTTAATGTTAATGAAAGGAATATGGAATAAAGAAATCAAATTTAATTTAAGCAATGCCTTGGTGGCCAACCTGGTAAAGTGTGTGCACCATGAACTAAAACGGAGTCCTTTTTGCATTGGAGCCAACCTTTTCTATTGAGGTTGGCTCTTTACTACATGTCAATCCCTTCTCTCTCCCCAGTTTCCTATTATTATTCAGCTATCACATCTATCTATCTATCTATCTATCTATCTATCTATCTGTCTGTCTGTCTGTCTGTCTGTCTGTATGTGTAAGTTCAGTTCCTGCCTGTTCAGCTCACCCAGCTTGTTTAAAGAACAGCATTTCTGTTCGTGTAATCGTAACTGACTTACTGAGTTTTTCCTGGCAGATGTCACCCACATCCAGAGATCTCCATTTTGAGAGTTTGCTGTCATGTGCGAGAATCAAACGCCGGCCATCTACTGACAACAGCTTTGATGTGTTCTTGCTGATCAGTCTGTCCCGATCACAGTCCCATACCAACTCTACAGCATCCACCTCTGGACCCTGGCAGGACTGGGTCTGGAAAGGCTCTCTCTGTACAGCCAATAAACATCTGGATGAAGCAACACACATCAGCATGCCCTGATTGATCCAGGTCCACTGTTGAGATTCTGAGTCCACGTTACACTTCTTCAGCAGGACTTCTCCTATAGCTGAGTCCTCCAAACACAGGCTGCTCTTGGTGTTGTGGATCATGAACGCCCTCACCCCTGCAGTTGTTGTGAGTAACAGGTTTTGATTAATTGATACTAATATATAGATCAGTTGTAAATGTCTGAATGAAGCATTAACTTACCTAACAGGAGGGAAGACAATAACATCCAGACACGAAACATATCTATAGAAAATGAGGCATTGTTATTTGAAATCACAGCTATTTCACCGTTTAATTAAAAGCAGTGACCTAAGGGTGTTATGGTTGTAGTTGTGGGTTTGTTATTTTTCATTTCCTCCCTTTGTGTGATTTCCCACCCTTTTTCTGTTTTCATCTGTGCCCTGTCAGCCTTGTGTATAAAGTCTTGTGTTTGGGTCCAATTCTGTGCACCCTGACTATACGAACTGATCAAGACATGAACCCAGCAGACACCAGCAATCAGATGGAGGAGTGGTTTTCTGTTTAAAGAATTTGTACAGACATTTCAGAGAAGGTGATGGCCATTGCCAGCTACCAGCCTGAGCCTCAGCCCCAGGTTACCAGCTACCAGCCCAAGCCTCAGCCTCCAGCCAAACCTGCTGCAAACCAGCCTGCGCTTCCTTCTGTAAGGCTCTGTTTTATCAGACACCAGACTCCTGTCAGCTCCAGTATCTGCTAGCCACCAGCCTGCTAGTCTCCCGTCAGCTCCAGAGTCTACTAGCCACCAATCTGTTGGCCTCCCATCATCTCCAGCTCCAGTGTCTGCTAGCCAGCTAGGAGGTCCCACGGCCTAGAGCCCCAGAACCAAGCCATCCCAGCACCCCAGAGCAAAGTCTGCCCAGTGTGTAATCTGTGCCAGATCCTGCCAGAACAGGATCATCCTGCCAGAGCAGGATCTGAGACTTCCCAGATTGGGACCAGCACCTCCTCTGACACTTTCAAAAACTCAAATACATTTTGGTTAATATATAATGTTATTTATTCTGTCCTTCCTTTATTCCCCACTGAAGTTTCTTCAGATGGACACAGGCAGACTGAACGTTTGATTGATTTGATTTGAACATGTCATTTAGTTTGGTTTCATAGCCTTCTGCTTTTTTTTAGTTTTATCTTTCAACACTAATTCCCCAATTCGACAGCATAGGAGGAAGAAAGAACGAGAGAAAGAGACGGAAATGTGCTGAGAAGGAAAGCATC